>NC_059107.1:74817718-75417718 GCF_020740685.1 Jaculus jaculus | reverse complement strand
TAAGTGCTGTATCTAGTATATCTGTTTAAACAAAGCTGATGATGAATTAATACAAATAAATAAGGTTTTTACATTAAATAATTATTTGCATTTTTCCTTACTAATTTTTTTTTTTTTTACTTTTTCCTCCATATCAGAGTTGTCATGATGAGGAAGATGATGATGGTGAAGAAGAAGTGAAGAGCTTTGAAGTAAGATGGATCATTCTAGAATTACCTTTCTGTATTTGGAGACATTGTTTCATAGCATACAACTGACTTTTTTGTTTCTTGCTTCATGGCTTATTGCAGCTTATTGTGTCAAGGAACTGCATGTCAGAGCTGGATGAACAAACCTGAGTCCTAACATTTGCTGAAATTAAGACCAAGAGCATAGAATAGTTGAACAATGGAAATAAAGCCCATATGTTCAGAATGAGTGTGCCTGAAAACTCTTAGAGATGAGACTGCTTCAAATTGCTCTCATCTGAGGAACGTTATTGTCCACAATTACCAACAGATGTGTGAACAAAATGCTTACTGAGCAGCAATATGATATCAAGTTTTTAATTTATTCTTTTGCTTTAGAATTCTTTTCCTGAATCAGTGGGCCTCTTACATCTGCCCACTTAGGTCACTCATTCCATGTACATATGTAGTAGTAGTTGCCTCCGTGTGGTTTGCTTGCATGAGGTAGAGTTGCATCTCTTCCTAAGACTAGGCTCTGTTTAATGATTACTTTCTCCAGAATTCTCAGCTTTTAAATATTTTCTGTGATTTGAAATTATGCTTAATGCTAATTAGCTAGAAAAAAGTTAATTTTATTTCCCCCTTTGATTATAGTAGAGCTAGTTATTGCTAAGTACTACCACATTACTGATTATATTAAGAAAGAAATTGAGCAGAAAGAAATAGAGAATAGATTATTACCTTCTTAATTTATGTATTTGTACTTTGAGCTAGAAGTCTGGAAATGTATGAATTGTTAGCAATGTGTCTTTTCAATGCATGGTGGAACTACAAGCATGTATAGTCAAATAGTAAACCTAGAAAATTGGTGACAGTTTCAGAAACAAGTTGTATGAGCATTTCTGCAACATTGAAGCCAGGGTGAAAAACATATACAAAGAAATTATTTGGAGAATGACTTATGACTCTTGCTGGCTGAGAAAAATGCCTTACATTTAATTTCCTATAGGATGCTATAATCTTTTCTAATATGTGTGTGCTCTAGTCTCAAATCTATCCTTACTATATGGAGACAGGTAAACTAGAATGGTCCATGAATGGCACTGTTACTGTTTTCCTGACGTGCACACCATTTATGGGTAACTGGCTGTTTTCAGAGCAATTGTTTATTGCTATCTTGCTTCTTGTCCTCACCCTTCCTTAAGGTCACAGGATCCCAACGCAGCAAGGTAAAACCATGTGTGTGTGTGTATTTGTCTGGGTCTGAGTTTCAGTTTCTTGTGACGTTTACCTTTATTAGACCCAACATCTTGGATGCTTTTGTGACTAGAGGTCTTAACAATCATTCTGCACGCTTGTATCTCCAGTGTGGTTGGTCTCTTCACTGTCCCTTCCTTGCCGTCTTCTTGAGATTCAAATGAGTCACACTTTGAAGCTGTGTCCTCAGGTTGCTTAGCTGGATAAGATTCCAACTCTTTAGTAATGAACTTAATATCTAGACACTGCCAAGTATAGCCTGTGCTCTTATTGCTGTTGATTTTTCTTCTTTTCTACAGCAGTCTCATTACATGAAAACAGGCATGGTAAATGTTATTAGTGAAGCTTAAGAAAAGTCTACTTTTTTGTGTGCTGTTGATCTTTTAAGTAGTTTCTTGAGACTACATACCATAATCATAGTGTTGCATTTTGATTCTTCATTAAAGGATTGGACAGGACATATATATATACAATCTTGAGATTTTAAATACTTGATCTGGAAAGTTTGCTAAGACAAAACAGTTTAATCTAGAAATATAAGATATTTTTACTTTAGTATGGTTCCTGTAAAGTTTTATTTTTATTTTAATGTGGATATTTTATTGGCAGATTTATCATAAATATCCCAGAGAGGTGATATTCAGATATTTTTTAGTTTAATAGATGAACATAGACTACCCTGAAAAATATGCTTATAAGAAATAAACTACAGTATTGTAAACTTATTGTTATATTTGGAGGAATAAATGGTTTTTATTACATATCTTAATATTTGTAAAATTTTAAATCTAAGTATTTGAAGATAATTTCAGATTTAGTACCAATTTGATAGATACAATAGTTAATTGCATATAGTAGCCATAATACTTAAGTATGGGCTTCCATAACAGGTAATAGGGACAAACATAGTGACATTGGAGAGACTCCTTATTCAGGGAGACATCTGAGAATAGCAAGGAATGGGAATATGGTGTTTAGTGTGTAGGATTCTGATTAGACCCAGGAGAAAAAAATCAAGTGAGGAGGTTTGGGGCCTGAGAAGAGAGAAAGGGAGGGTACCTCTGGACTTAGATTGGTGGGCAAGTTCATGTAACAGTAAGACTTGAGAATTAATCCTCAAATAGTAGTGGAGTAGTAGCTCTAAAGGTCACAGCATGAGACAGGATATTAAAGCTGCTTACAATTATAAATTCATAGGTGTAATATACTAGATCACATTTGGGGATTTCTACTTCCTCACCAGTTTTTTTTTTTTTTTTGATCTTCATGTGGTGGCAACCCACAATTCATGTCTAATGTAACATGCAACTCTTTGCTGTATGAGTAACATGAAATATTTTAGTATTGAAAAAAATGTTCTGTACTATCTATCACCTATGAAAATCAACTTTTGTAATTGTTCTATATGTGATATCAACAAAACCATGGAAAAATAAACCAGGTAATGGGTTTATTACTTTCCTTATCAATTTAATAACCTATCAGACTTTGAAATATCTGTTGGTTATTTGATATAATTTGCATATGTTGCAGTAAGTTTCTCATTGCTTGGACAAACATCCAACAGAAGCAGCTTATATAAAGAAAGGCCTTATTTCAGACTTACAAATTCCAGGGGAAGTACCTTCAATGGCAGAGGAAGCTGGCTGGCTTCTCTAGATCCACACACAGAGACATCACTAACAGCCAGTACCATAAAACAGCTCTGAACATACCTAGTAGGGCCAGACTGTAAGATCTGCCCCAGTGACATACCTCTCTTCTCCAGCAAGCTCTGCCTATTGGAGACTCGCATTTTCAGCTCAATTGTAATAAAGGACCTGAGTCCAGGGGGCTACCCATTTAACCACTATAGCATCTAACCTAATAGTGGCACTTTTCATATGAGGTACAATAATTGAAATGTTATTTGGCAGTTTTAGTAATTTGTATAAAATATAAGTTTAGAGAATAAAAAGTATAGTAAATGAATTTTCTCTCTTTCACTGGCAGATTATTAATCTTTGCTATAGTTTCTGCTCAAAGTCTTCATGTCACATTTAATAGAAACATTGAGAAGTTCAAAAAATGACAATGTTGCCAGGCGTGGTGGCGAACGCCTTTAATCCCAGCACCCGGGAGGCAGAGGTAGGAGGATCGCCATGAGTTCGAGGCAACCCTGAGATGACAGAGTGAATTCCAGGTCATCCTGAGCTAGAGTGAAACCCTACCTCGAAAAAGCAAAACAAACAAATAAACAAAAAATGACAATGTTAAAAATATATATTATAAAAAATTATCAAACAAAGGATATGGGAAAGGTCAAATGAAACATGGACTACATAAAGGAGGACTAAAATGCCACATATATATATATTTTTTTCTTCAATTACCTATATATTTTAGTGATTTGATACTATTAAGACTTTTATTATCTAGTATTTACTTCCATTTCTGCTATAATATAATACAAATATATTTAATAACTTATGGAATATGTGATTAATTAGTTTTCAATCTGTGCTTCTTCATTATAAAAACCATAAAACAACAGGAAAATCAGCATTAGCTGAAAGGGAAAAAGTATTTTCATAGGTCTATAAAAAATAAATAGTAATAGTTGAGTTTTGATAATAAATTATGGTTTGACTCATCAATGAAAACCCCAAATTGCTGGCACTAGAGCTGGTAAGCAAGAGGACTATAACATTGGATTTGCCTCTGGGCATTCTTTCTCAAATATTGTGAGTTGCATCTTCCATTCTATTTCTTTCTACTGTCTTATTCAAAGTTGAAATTTCTTATATGTATCTGTGGCACTATATTTTGTGCTTTGAAATAAAGATAATTTCTTGTATCATGAATAATTCATGTCCCATTTCAGAGGCACCATTTTATAACGCAAATTTAGGGAGCTCCACTATTCTTTTCTGGATGTGCCCTAGATTTAACTAAAATGACAGGCAAGTACCCAGCTCTGTTTCAAAATATATGACAAGAAGTTTGGATGAATTAATTCAGAAATAAAGTATTCTAAGGGATAATATTATAGAGCATAATCCCAGTGATGAAACACTTGAATTCCATTTTTTGTAATGCAAAAAGAATATATTGGCCATAAGTTCTACTACCCCCATTAGTTACATAATTTGAACTTTAATCAGTTATATTTATCTAAAAATACCTTTAAATGCTTACAATTTAACACATAGCTGGGAATAAAAAATATTGAACCAACCATTCCTTTTATTAAAAAACATAAAATATTTAGTTCCTTACCATAGGCATTATCTGCTTCTGGGATAATTCATTGCTACTGAATCATATGAGAAAGACATAAGAAATTTTGGGTGCTGTCAAATATTATGCAGCCTTCCAACTTTAGTTTGATAAATGAAACTGTTAAGTTCACATAATGTATTAGATAGGTTTCTTAGAAAAGAGATACCACTGTCTCATGTACTAATGCTATCACTTTGGGTGTGTTGCAATCCTAGGGAAGTAAGAGTATAGTATAGGAAAGAAGAAAGAAACATAAGGAGTGTGTTCTTGGGCTAACAATGGCTGCTCAGTGTGCAGTTGGCTGTTCTGTTTTGCAGGATGCCTCCAAAAGCCATATACATACTGGGATAGTGGTGCCTGAGGGATGAAAATAAGGATGAGCATTTTCCATCTTATATTGGCCACAGGAATTTATTTCATCAAGCTGATATTAACTGACTCTTCCAGCCATGGCTCAGAGTCTAACTGGTATAGTGTTACTGCACACTATCCTTTTCCATGAGGAGGGATTATTCTGGATGAAAAGTGGTTATAGCACCCAGCTTCCCAGAGGTATCAGGCTTTTCTAAGGCTATGTTGATTCAAATATAAGCAATAAACTAAGGCTTTGAGAGAAGAAATCTAGGTAGATGTGGGGTGCTAACTTTCATAATGGGAAAGTTCCCAGGAAGCTGTCCTCTACATTGTATGAGATAATTCATGCATATGAATTCGGAAACCTAATGTCAATCTATGTATAAATGTATATTTAAAGATAGAATTCTACATTTTTATATGTATAATAATTTAACTTTATGCATTTCCATTAAAAAATAATCCTAGTTGAAGTTTTAACCTGATCAAATTATATACAGTAAATAGAAAAGAACAGTCACCAAAACCACAGATACTCAGAAGAACTGCTCAGACTTAAATGCCAGTTCCACCACCTTCATGTGTGAGCATGAGCCTCAACTTCTCTGTCTACATAATGGGAATAAATATGCTGTCTACTGGATAGGGGTATTATGGGCACTAATTAAGAAAATACATGTAAGGCCCTTAGAGTACTGCCTATAATATGACAAGATCTATGAAAAACTCTGTTATTGTTATATTTAATAAGTTTCACATTTTCCAATTTGAAACCATCAGAGGAGTTCATGAAAAGAAACATGCAATATGGTAAGCCCAGAATAATAAACCTGGAGTCTCACCTGTGCACTGGGTGACTTTCAACAAGTCATAGTTGCCTGCCTCATGTCTCAGCTTCTTTGAATTAAGAGCTTTGCACTAAACATCCTAGAGTCATGTCCATGATTAAAAACCTTGGCTTTGCTATTTGAATATGAATTCTTTTTCCTGCTAGGGCAATTCCACAATTGTTCTAAGAGTATAGGTTCTGACAGAAGTGTGTGGAAGAATGAAAAGAAATCAACCTTTTATTTTGTAAGAATATTACAATAAAAATATTGCATAGAAAAATATCTAATTTTAATGTATCTGAGTGTATCACTCTACATTTTTCTAGTTTGTTATTTAGAATATTACATAATTCTACAATATAGTGAGATGCAGAAAGAATTTTAAAGGGTACAAAGGAGAATATTCTAACAGTAAAGATAATATAGAAACAAACCAATACCATGGTCTTGCCAGTATGCTATGGATATCATCATGTCTGATTCTAAGCTTTCTAGTAGCTAACTTGAAATTAAACTAATTCAATACTTTATTAGATGAATAAATGAAGATATTCTAATTATTTTGGAGAAACATAAAGTCTTAATAATACAGTAACATTTATTCCTGAGAATACAGGGTAATGTAATGAGAAATTATTCTCAGCCGTTCAGTCAAAATGACTATGGCTGCACAGGTGCCATCTGAGTATGGGTGAGCCTACATGGGTACCAGGTACATTCTAAGGAGGGAATGTATGCATCTTTAAAGACAGTCTGCAGAAAATTCCTCCTCCCAGCTGAATAGGTAACTTTGGCTGGGGGCTGCATTAAAAACGTAGGATATAGTTGCTTGTCCAGAAATGGTCTGGAGTAGGATTAAGAACCATATATGAAAACTGAAAAGAACAAACAAACAAACTATAGTTCATGCAGGTTCCCAAAGTCCAAGTAATAAGTTCTTCTGAGGTATTTGTGGTAAAAGATATTCTAACTCTTCATTTTCCAAAATTATTATAACATCATTATCATCATGATATGTGTTACTTTCCTCATGGCTGTGAAAAAATACCTGAAGAAAGCAGACTGTAGAAGGAAGGACTTATTATGGCTCATACTATAGGAAGGAAGGAATGAGGTAGGAGCCTCAGCATCTGGTCTGACTGCACCTGTAACTAGGAAGTAGAGAGATGCACAATAGTGCTCAGCCCACATTCTTCTTTCCATTCAGTCTAGGCATGGTGCCTGTCACATTCAGGATGGGGGACGTCTGCCTTCTCAGTCACACTTCTTTAGAAATGCTAGGTGATTCAAAATATATTCAAGACAACAATGAAAATTCAATATTACCTGGTTGAAATACAGTTTCATACAATTAATGGCCAACCATTACCTTATTCATCATTCTCATTCTTGTTTTCTCTCTTGGATTTTCCAGTAGCCTGGAATACGTATCACTTTGTTTTATATACACGACATTTTATACAAACACAAACAAATAGGATAATGGAGGCTTATCTTAAAACAAGTTTTTGCTCATGGCAATCCTGTTAGCTTTTCTAGTTCTGATTTAGAGTTATTCTTCACTTATTCTTTTGTGCCTCATTAATGGAAAGTTTTTTATGATACAGCATACATTTTGCCCACTAGCCCCTAAAATAAACTATTTCAACTCAACTGGTTTTATTGTTTAACATAGTTCTTAATTAGTTCTAAAAATTCTGAATCCAGGAAATGACATTCTATTGAAAATTCAAGTGCATGTGCTTCTTGGAGTGAACTGTAACAACATATTCCGATACCATAAATCTCCCTTCTGAAACCTCCCCACATTAATTGAAGTAAAAATTTCTGGTTTAGGATTTTTCTTGTCTGAATATATTAGTGAAAGCTGGACTTGCCTTTTTGTTTTGAGTAAAATCATTTTTTCTTTTTCTGTTTGAATTAAATGCAAAGCCTCAGAAACTGTGTCTAGCCTATTGAGAAAGATGATTCTGGGAGATTGTATAGCGTTTGCCACAAAGAAAATAGGTGATAGTGAAAGGTGCAGATAGAACCTCAAATGAGCTAGAACTCAAATATTTACAACTATCATCTGTGCTTGTGTAATCTGTGGGCCCATATGTCATTTACTTAAAGGAAAGGAAGTCAGTTCCCACAATATTCTAGCTTTATTGTACTTCAAACTAAAAGATACCATTTATAACGTCTTAAGTTGTGATCACATGACATGTTATTTATTTTGTTTTTACTAATTCAAATTTTCTAAGACACAAGTTACATGCTATATACTGGGTATAGTACAGTATACCTGTACTGGTTTTGTGGTTACAACCAAGAAAAGGCTGTAGCCTCATCCTCATAAATTTCTTCTTCTAGTAAACACCATACACATTTATTTAATTCTTTAAATATTTTGGAAAGTATAAACCATTTAAAAAGGTTATTCTCTTCTCTTCAAAGTGTTTTCCTATAACCATGAGTCAACTCTGTGTAACTGTGGATAACGTTTTGGAACTGGACCAAAACTAAGACTGGTTAAAGTAGCGAAGGAGACTCTTATCCATAGTTCTGTTTCTCCTTGATATGTGGGTGTGCCTGTGCTACAAAGCAATTGATTTGTGGGATTTCACCAGTTTCGTCTTTGTTACCATGGTTATCCAACTGAATCTTCCACTTTTGTCTTTTTGGTTGTTGTTGCTAGTAATAGTATATTCAGTTTTCCCGTGTATTTGACGAGATAAAAGGAGACTGTGTGAAGCTGACACATTAAATGGTGGGAGATAGTTCTTGAAAGTACACTTCTGGGGATTTTTGATCACTTAGATTACAGTTGCTTCCACATGCACATTAAGGAGGAAAACATGAAAATTCTGTTGTAATCTTGAAAATATGGCATGATGCATGGACTCCAGGTATATCAGCCTGAACCTCTGCTACCCAGGTTTTCACACAACTAAGAAAAATCCTTCAGATGCAATGTGGACTTTTTGGCTGTCCTCAGAGTACCCAGTGTAAAATATCTTCTCATCTTTATTTTGGAGATATACTATTTTCTCTTTCATGATCAAGGGATAGCTGCAATTAATTCTTATGTCAATTTTTCTCATGGAAATAAATTGTTGAGGAACCACCTGTATTTTATTTCTTCTTCAGACATTTATAGACTTTTTCTGTTTTTATCAAAGGTAAGGTCTCACTCTAGCCCAGGCTGACTTGGAACTCACTCTATAGTCCCAGGCTGGCTTCAAACTCACAATGACCCTCCTACATCTATCTGCCTCCAAAGTGCCAGGATGAAAAGTATATGCTATCACACCCAGCTACTTTAGACATTATACACTCCTTCCACATATATGAAAGCTTGACCAATTCTTACACAAAGTAGATCTTGAAAACACACCAGTACAGTTAGAATGACAGAAAGCTACATGAAAATCAAAATTGTAGAACTACTCATGGTTTTTTTGTTTTGTTTTCCTAAACTTTCTTTGTATCCTTGGGATAACTAAACACAGGTAGAAAATGTAATAGTATTTATGTAAAACCCTTAGGTAGAGTAAGCAGAATCTGCAATGGGGAGAACCCTTGTTTTGTTTTGTTTTTTCTTTTTTTTCTTTCTTTCTTTTTTTTTTTTTTTTTTTTAATCAAGGTAGGGTCTGGCCCAGGCTGACCTGCAATTCACTATGTAGTCTCAGGGTGGCCTCAAACTCACAGCGAGCCTCTTACCTCTGCCTCCTGAGTACTGGGATTAAAGGCGTGCACCACCACCCCTGGCTGGTAAACTTAGTTTTACAGTGGTGTGTCATATGTCTCTGAGTAAGGGGGTTTTTAAAAGACCTACCTCCAGTGCTGGGTATGATATTACATACCAAGTCCTTGGGAGGATGAGGCAGGAAGGTTTATTTCCAGTCCTAAGTTGGTTATATAGGATGATTCTGTCTCAAATGGAAAGCAAAACAATCTTATCTCAAAGTTTGTTAGGGATGCGACTATGAAATATTTCTGGAAGGAAAGCATTTCTCCATGCAATCTATCACTTACCTACCTGAAATCTTCCTATTTTACTTTTCCAGATTTTTTGCTTTTATGTAGTAATAACTTTTTCCATCAAAAAATTAAATTATATGTCCAGTAATAGTTTTCAAAAGACTAAGTACTAGAAAAATAATACTACAGACTTCTTAAGATGGAGTCTCCATCTCAACAAACACAAATTTAAGCAAGACGGTGACCTAGTCCTCCTTTATGACATAGATTTATTTTTATCTATTTATTCTATACATCTAGATACATATTCCACATGGGTCCAGATTTTTTTCAAGGGATTCTTGTTGTCTCTTTCAAAATATTTACCACTATTGAAATTTATTTGCCATATAAGAAAATCAAAATTGTTTTTGTTCCAGGGAACATATTTTTAGAACATAGTTATTGATATCTTATCAGTTTCTTGGTTTTCCTGGGCACATGTACCACATATGATTATAGCTGAGGATATTTGAGCTGTGGAATGACTTTGCAAGTTTCTCTGGTGATCTTTGGACCAGTCTTTTCTCTTTTAGAGCACAATTGTCAAATGTTTGTTCTATGTTTGTTTTCTCCTTAAAGAGTAGGTGGCTCACTGTCATCTTTTGTCTTTGTGGTTTTCTGAGGCCCATCTTTCTAAGTTTTCTAAAAGAATGGTTCCTTGCCTCTTTAGTTGGTGGAAATGTTAAGATAGTTTGTCAAGATAATGATTTCTTATTATTGTCTTTCTTAAACACTTTCACCAAAAAGCTGGTTAAGCTTCTAAGCCACGGTTCCAATTTTATTTTTGGCAATGGGAAGAAAGAAAAAGATTGTTGGGTCTAAAAGGAAGAATCAAATGTTGATCTTCAATGTTCAAAAGTCACCGAAGAGCAAACAAAGGGGTCTCCGTCAGTTCTCCTGACACCGTGTTGCAATGACAGCATGGTTCTGTGTGTCTGTGTGGTTTTGTTCTGTTTTGTTTTTGACTTCCCAGGAAGAGGTTTAAACATGAAGGCAAACCTTTTAGGAGTTAGCATGGCTACATAGAAGCAAGCTGCCTCTTTTACTTTTCTTTTCTCTGCTTCCATTTAGGCCTATCACATGATTTAAGAAAAAAATTAATCACAGGAACTCTAACTATAGTGTGAAAAAAAAAAAAACACCCTGATCAATTTTGTTTTCGCAGCACGATATTATCAAAGATTTAAGAAACAAATTTGCCAGCCTCGGCGAGAACTCTCTGGTAACAGCATAAATGTCTGTGTTGGTTGCTTTTGATTTAAAGGTTTCTTTCTTTTTCATTTGTTTGAGCCCATTTCTTCCCTGCCCCCTCCTTTTAGTTCACTTTATTTCTCATATTCTGTAACTAGCAAGCCTTCATTTTTTAAACCTCTTCCATCTTTCAATGTCTATTTTTCGTACTTTGGATGGAAAGTTTATGGCGGCAAAGCTGTCATTCTGGCTACTGCTGCAGCTCCTACTGCTCTCGGGTCATATATGTTTTGGCCGTTGTGTTTATGGACATGATACTAAGTTGAGCGTTTCATGTCCCATTGATTAAGCTTCTCTACCACGCCATTTGATGGACGCGCTGTCACAGGGCTCTATGCAACTTCCATTCTGCAACTTATACTGCTTAGTTCCGTCTCAATTCTACAGTGAACTGGATTGCTCAAGTGAATGACCATACCAGCCTTGAACTTGCTGTGCCTTTATATTTTTCTTTTGATTTCCTTCTTTATGTTTGCAGTGGTAGCTTAAGTGGAAAAGAACAACACACGCCAGCCATTGCTCTAGCGACACCATGCAGAGAACACAAAATATAAAGGCACATGGCTTCTCTTATTCTTTGGGGGTGACTGGGAAGATCTGTATCATAAGTCTAAGACTCAGTTGAAGCCAACCTTTTTAAACCATATCAGCTTTCAATTTTGTTTAAATGCCAAGACGTCTCAGTTTAATGTTTTTTATTTTGTTTTCTTTTTCCCGTGATTCAGTGATAACTTGCAACTCGAGCCATTTGCTGAGCAGTATCAAGTTATGGCCATGACCTAGGAGATTACCAAAAAAATGTGACCAACTTGTGCACAATTGTATCAATCAGAATGTGCAAGTTTCAATAATGAAGTGCAAAACTAATGCAGGCTTTGGGCTAATCAATTAAATTGAGAAAAAGCCATCCTGATAAACCAGTACCAAAAAAATTTGGGAAAAATATAAAGGGGAAACAAAAAAATCTAAAAAAAAAAAAAACAGTTGAATATGTTACTGTTTGATAACATTGTTGGTGTTGAAATGGTCCATAATGTTGTCATAGAGCCCATACATGAAGAGATGACTAAAAGTTTGGTCTATAGAAAACTGATGTGGTTACTGATAGCTACAATATGAATGGTTGGGATTTGTGTTCAGGAGAAAGAAATGGAAAAACAAAAGCTTCTGTACCAGCAAGCCAGACTGCATGACCGTGGAGCTGCAGAGATGGTCCTCCAGACAATCAGTGCCAGCAAAGGTGAGGCTCATTCCTATTCCCTCTGGAGGGTTGCTTTCAGCCCTCTTCACTTGCTAAGTGCTTCCTCACTCTATTCACAAACTCTTTAAGTCCCTGTATATTTGTTCATTACTGTGTCAGGCAACAAATTACTGACACCAGTCTTTCACAGAACAGATCTCTATGGGTGTTAAGTTTTAGAAACTATTATGAGTGAAGTTTAGTAGAGTGATCACATGAATCAGAGGTTAGCAAGCTTTGTGTGTAAAGCTGGTGTATTAGTTACTTGTATGTCACTGTGAACAAAATCCCCCAAAGAACAATTTAAGGAAGGTTAGATTTGTTTAGCTCACAGGCTTTGGGATAGTAGCTCAGAGTTGTTAGTTCTGTTGATGTTTGGCTTGTGGTAATGTAGAACATCATGACATGGAAGCTACTCAGCTCATGACAGACAGCAGAGAGAGCAGAAACTATAAGGGGCCAGGACAAGTTATCATCCCCAAGGACATGCCTCTAGTGGTATACTTCCTCTAATCACCCAACTCCACCCTGCTTCCACAGATCTACTATCTTGCAATGGTTCATCCAATTTTGAATCCACAAGTGGATTAACTCATTCCTGAATATAGAGCCGTCTTGTTCTAATCACTTTGTAAAAACTCATCAGCAGACAACCAAGCCACCAATCTGATATGGACCTGCAGAATATGTTACATATTTAGGAGAAAACTGCCAGGGAATAATTCTTTGCAACTTCTTGAATCATGTGGTTTCTTACAACTCTTCAGATGTGCTCTAGTACCAGGAAAACACTCAGAGACAAGTGACAATGTGGATATGTTCCAATAAAACTTTATTTTCACAAAAGGTAGCAAGGTATAGTCCTGAGTCTATAGTTTTTTTTTAATTTATTTAAATGTTAAATATTTTCAGTGAGTCTTGTTGAAGTTAAGTGCAATTATCCATCTCACTTGCTAATCATTGAAGTTTTATTTTCCTGCATGAATAATATCTTTGTGAAAATATCTTTAATATCACTTAGAATGAAAAATGTAGAGATACCTATATGGATAATAATAATTTTAGAAGTATACCTTTTGAAGTAAAATAATACCACAGTTGATACATTAAGAAATTCTACTGTTTATATTTTAGGTGAAACAGGACCTATGGTGGCTGCTACTCTGAAACTAGGAATTGCTATTTTAAATGGGGGGAACTCTACAGTACAGCAGGTAATAACTTTATGCAAACCTCATAATGCAATTTTCTGTTTGTTTAATTTATTAGTTTATATTCTTTCTTCAAAGTGTTTAAATCCATGACATTTTACTTCAAGTATGCATGTTCTATGACCTCCTATTTCTCCTGTTCCTTCTCCTCTTCCACATCTAAGTTCCACATATAGGAGAAAATATGCAGGCGGGAGGAATGGCTTAGCAGTTAAGTCATTTGCCTGCAAAGCCAAAGGACCCAGGTTCATTTCTCCAGGACCTATATTAACCAGATTCACAAGGGGATGCACATGTCTGGAGTTTGTTTGCAGTGGCTAAAGAACCTGGTACACTCATTCTCATTCACTCCCCCCCCTTCTTTCTATATCAAATAAATAAATAAGAGAGAGAAAAAATAAGAGAAAATATGCAATCCTTATCTTTTATCTAGACAAAATTTCTTTACTAGAATGATCTGCAGTTCCACCCTTTTTCCACAAATCTCTTAACTTTAGTTTTCTTCAATGAGCACAAGTCCATAATATATTCATATATGCATATGTAAATATAGCACATTTTAATTATTCATTCATCTGTTGGTGGACATCTAGATTGGTTCCATTTCTTAGTTATTATAAATAATGCAGGAATAAACATGGATATGGTAGTATTTTTTGAAATTTTGATTAAATTTCTTTGTGTATACACCCAACAGTGGTTGAAACTGAGTCATATGTTAGTTCTAGCTTTAATGTTTTTTGAGGAACTTTCATACTGTTTTCTATAGTGGCTGCATTAATTTGCATTACCAACAACAGTATCCTAGCATTCTTTTTTCCCTTCATCATCACCAACAATTTTTTTAAGTATAGCCTTTCTGACTATGATGAAATAGAATCCAAATATAGTTTTAATTTGCATTTGCTTTTGCTAAGGATGATGAGCATTTTGCCATATATTTATTGGTTATTTGTACTTTGTCTTTTGAGAACTGTCTGTTCTCATTTGCCTGTTTATTGATTGGATTGTTGAGGGAGTTAATATTTTGGAGTCTTTATGTATTCTAGATCCCAATTCCTGGCCAGATGTATAGCCGACAAAGATTTTCTCCTATTCTGTGCTTTCCAAACAGATAAACATGTGGGAAAGGAATGATTGTATTTTTTCTTCATCTTGTATGTCTGTGCCTTGCCATACATACTACCCAAGAAAGAACAGGGAAGGAGGAAAGTGATTATGTGATAATCTTACAAGTCCACACATGAAATGATGTCAAAATACCTGGAAAAACTAATCTACTGCAGCTTTAACATGACCAATAATTCTTCCCTTGAGGCATAAACCACTTACTGATTACTGAATTATTAATGAGTCTTAGGGGAACCACATGATTTTTTAGAGGTAGAGGTTATGTAAAATCAACCTCTCCAAAATATTTATGAGAAGATTTTTTTTTTCACTTTATGTTTTACTTTAATAGGACACATGGGCAAGGGGAGAGGAGTGAGAAAGATGATACAGGATCTTTAGAGATCACTTTGTATGCACAGTAGCTATCTGCACAGTTCTTATCTTTTTCTCTAGAACTTCAAATAATGTACTCTACAACTTCCCTTTGACCTGAAAACCACATTCTTTTTCTTAAAAGAGCAATGACTCATATGGTTTATTTTTTCCTTTGAAAGTTATTACCTCCCATGGCTGTTTCTGTATGCCTTTGTTGTATATGTGTACATATATAACATTTCCTTGTGTGCATTTTACTGTATAGATGTGTATATATGCATGTACTGGGGATGTCTATTATATTTAGTTTATATTGTGTTTGACTTGGATTTCTGAAAGATATTAGTACCAGAATGCCTGCATAGATGAACTGTGTTTAAAATAGCAATGGTAATAATATTTATTGTCCTGTTTTAAAGTATTGGCTAAAGCACTTTCTTCTTAAGTCTTGGAGTAAACTTTCACCATCTTCTATTTACAGAATTCCTCAATTTGCCAATGGGAATTGTCTGATCAAAACATCATATGTTGAAAATACATTTACTACACTTTTCCTATGGGACACAATAGCTTAGCAACACAATACACTGTGGACTCTACTCAGCATTGTGAGAGTATCACACTGCATATGGCCAGCCCATGGAAAAATAAGAATGAAAAGCTTAAAATATGCTTTCAACATAATACATATTTCTGTAACCTCATCATAAAGTTGAAAAACTCCAGAATGGACCCATCACATATTAGAGGCCATCTGCACTTTTCCTTTTTTTTTTTTTTTTTTTTTTTAGTTTTCCAAGGTAGGGTCTCACTCTAGCTCAGGCTGACCTGGCCTTTATTTCACTATGTAGTCTCAGGGTGGCCTCAGACTCACAGTAATCCTCCTACCTCTAACTCTAGGGTACTGGGATTAAAGGCCTGTGCCACCATGCCCAGCTCATCTGCACATTTTCTTTAAAACTTCCCAACACCTTGTTTCCCCATTAGAAATAGTCATTTCATGAGGCTGTGCAATAAACAGCTAAAGAGACAGAACCACGTAGTCTGAGTGTGTTCTACATTTATGTTTAAACAAAATACTGATTTTAGATTTTCAACATCACTCTCAGAGAAGAGGAATGATGGAAGAGTCCACTGATTCCTGCTATACTTTAGACTGACAGTCTAAGGTAGTGAAAACAGAATCTGGCTACACATTAGAATACAGTCACCTCAACTCTCAGATCATAAAAGTACTTAAGGAACCCACTTTTGTCTGGAAAGTTATGGATAGTATGGACCCTTCAGGCTTTTGTGTCCTAGGTATATGAATTTCTAAACACACAGAATCAGGAAAGACTTACCAGTACATTTCCTTGGATACATGTTCTTGGAAATAGAAAAATCTCCCTTACTTGCCTATTGCCACACCTGAAAATGTGCATCTTGTTTGATGTGGTTACTACTAGCAAATGATAAGGATAGATATAGTAATATTTGTGTGCTCTGAGCTTAAAAATAATAAACCTTTGTCTGAGAATAGAAAGCACATTTTGATTATTTGTTTATCAAACATCAAGGAGTGTGTTCAGTGGCTATGTCACTTCTGTTTCTATAGAAGATGCTTGACTACCTGAGGGAGAAGAAGGACGTGGGATTCTTCCAGAGTCTGGCAGGCCTGATGCAGTCCTGCAGGTGAGAGTGTGCTCTCTGTCCTTGTGGTGCTATCTCATGACAGCTATAGTTCAATTTATTTGTTTGACAGGGTGACAATAATGTGACAAATAATCATTAATGAGAAAAGAATTTCAACTAGGTCCGAAGATCGCGCCTTGCTACCTATTTTTCTTTCAAGGTGTTGCTAAGGCCCTGATCACCACCGTAGTGTGACAGAAGCTTGCAGGGTTACACACAGGGACCTTTGAGAATCAAGCTGTCCTCTTCATACCTTATATGACTTTTTAAAGAGAAGAAAAGAGGAAAATAGAGAAAACTCAACTGTATTATTTTGGATCTTTGTTATTGAGGCAGACTGCCCTTGAACTCACTGTGCAGCTGAGGATGACTTTAAACTATTGATCCTGATCCTGACCTTATACCTGTTGTATGCCATGCTGATGATTGAACCCAGAGATCTATGCATGCTAGGCAGGCACTCTCCCAGTTAAGCTACATCCCCACACCCTTTTCAGTGAGCTTTTATGGGAGCTATTTTTACTGGAGCTTTTAGGAACTTTAACCACCTGATTTGAGATCATCATTTCTTTTTTAATACTATAACTTATGTGGTATTTTATTTTTTCTTTTTATTTATTTATGAGATAAAAATAGTAAGAGAGAGGAAATGATAATAATTCCACTAGGGTCTCTTGCAACTCTATACAATTTCCAGACACTTGTGCAACTTTGTGTTTGGCTTTATGTGGGGACTGTGGAATCAACCTGAGCCAGTAGGCTTTGTAAGAAAGTGCCATTAACCTCTGAGTAGTCTCCCCAGCCCATCATGTTCTACTTTAAAATCATTCAGAAAGCATTTGACTAAAAAGCTCAAATTTAATGTAACATGTCATATCACTGTAGAAACATGATTGCTATATTCCTGCACATTTGCCTAAGCAGTGATTTTTTTTTTTGCCAAACCAAAACTTTGAGTTTGATTTTCACATGGGCCTTTTTTCAGTGTAGGTCCTGGGAAGGGGATTGTGTGCTACTTGGAAACCAGTTGGAATACTTTGGATTAGGGCAAACTTTCAGCAAATGTTAACATACCATTCACATTTCAAGACATGCAGTAGTTAGAAGCATATGCTGTCCTGAACAATGATAATGTTTTATTCATCCTATAAATATTTTCCTTCTTTTCACTGAAGTGTCCTTGATCTGAATGCATTTGAGCGACAAAACAAAGCTGAAGGACTTGGAATGGTGACTGAGGAAGGATCAGGTATGAATCATTTATATGGAAAGGTCCCACTGTTGCTGTCCCCTTCATCCATGAAACATGTCCATTATCAGTCACATTTTCAAGCAGGGTGACAGAAGACATGGTTATTGGACTCATGGCACTGTACATATAGTACAACTCATCATACCCCAAACTGATATATTGGCTCAGTCACTGAGTCCTTTTTTCCCCCTACTGTATTGTCAGCACCCTTTATCCTAGTTGAATATTGGTCTGTTAACATATAAAGATTTATAGAATTAGCTGTAAAATCATAAAGTGTATGGGAGACCCAAAGATGAGAAAGTTTTCCTTTCTTTGGCCATTTTACCAAACTGTAGGCTCATTATTTTCCCTCCTGAGGATATAGACCTGTCCCTGTCCTTAAATCTTGCTTTCCCCATCTCCTCTCTTTAGCATACTTATCCTTTGCTTTATATAGCTAGTGTCTCTATAAGCCAAGACCATTTATTGAAAGGAAATCAGAGAAGTTTTCGTGTTTGAATAATTGTGATAATTTTATTTATACATATAATAAAATAATGGCACATGCTATCTCAGAAGTCTCACTTTAAACAGAAAGTCTGTCAAACTAGCTACTTAAAACAGGAATCAGCAATTCTACCCCATTCCTTTAAAATATGTATTAAGAAAACTTATCTTCATTATTTTTGAGATATTATTGCTTTTTATTCTTTATATAGATTTAAAATTATTTTATTTCTAGTGGTGCCACATGTGCTTATCAGTTTTGTTTGCTTGACCTCACCTGGACTTGATATCTTACATTTATTTTGAGATTTGGGATCCTTTGTCAGACTAATCTTATTTCAAAAATAAATTTAATCCTATCTGCCATCTATTGTAGTTTTTGCCAGCCTTTCTGAACAATTTTCAATTAAACTAATCTTTTTATGTCAGTGTAGTTTTGCTCACCAACAAGTTAAACAGCTCATATCCCTTACTGTCTTCTCAAGGTTGTTAATGATACACCTCTGACCTTGCTAGTCCTATATGGCCCTATATTATTCCTATATCCAGTTATCAAATACAAGGCATATGGTTACTTAGTGCAGATAGCTACCTTCAAGAAGAACTTCCATCAGCATTACAAATTTACTTAGATTATTTGCCCCAGACTCAGTACATTACCTGTCTGGATCTACCATCTCAGAGCACCAGGAATTTTTCTGCTATAAAATGCCTAAAAGTTGTCCTGGAGAGATGGCTTAGCAGTTAAAGCACATGCCAGTGAAGCCTAAGGACCCAGGTTTGATTGTCTAGGTCCCATGTAAGCCAGATGCCACATAGTGGCACATGCATCTGGAGTTCATTTGCAGTGTCTAGAAGCCATGGTGCGTCCGTCCATTCTCTCTCTTTCCCTCCCTCTGACTGTAACAAATAAATTAGAATAAAATCTTTTAAAAAATGCCTAAAAGCCAGGCATGGTGGCTGACACCTTTAATCCCAGCACTCGGGAGGCAGAGGTAGGAGAATTACCATGAGTTCGAGGCCACCCGAGACTACATAGAGAATTCTAGGACAGCCTGAGCTTGAGTGAGACCTTACGTAGAAAAATAAAAAATAAAAAATAAATTGCCTAAAGGTAAATGAATTGCCTGTACAAAGACTTACTTGCCAGCTTAGAATTAGAAGTCAATTTAATTTCTTCTGTAGTTATCCTATGATGCTTCTATCTGAACATAATCTAATGTCATTGCTCCATCTTATACTCTGTTCTCACAAAGGAATAGGGCCACTCAAGCAGCCCTCTTGTTTTGTTTACCAGATATGGGTTAGTTTACCACATGTAAAATCCAAATCACAAATAACCATGACTGTGACTACTTTGATCTACCATTGATTTATAGCTCTCATTTTGATGTTAGTTTAGTCTATGTATCCTTTTACATCATGCATGCACACACAAATATAACTAGACAGATTGATAAATACATTTTATACTTTATTTCCTTGCTAGAACCAAAGTTTCAGCTTCTTTTTCCTATTTCCTTTTCTTTCCACTACTGTAATGTACCACTTTTTCTTCCTCAGTCCTCACTCATAAGCATGGTAATTATTGAAACTTGACTGCCTTTTCTTATCTTTCTTATCTGTGGTTAGCTTTGTGTACCAACTCAGTAGTGACAGTTGTGCATTTTTCCCTTTAATAGTCTGTTTGACAAGTAGATTTTTTAATGTTTGTCATTATGTATCCTATTGTTTTTAAATTTTATCTACTTTGATCTCTTATTTTCTTTTTTCTGTGAAGATATGTAGTTATTATTATATAAGATATGAATGGGCCACAGGATTTAAATAAGTTTTGTCTTGTTTCTTTCTTCTAAAAACAATCCTCATGAGTCAGTGTTTGCAATTATTGTGTGAATGAAGGAATCATAGATTGTGTGCTGTAGTCCTTCTATGTGCGTCTTCCTTGAAAATATTGTGGCTTTATGACTGCACTGAGTGCATGAAAATTGGTGATATATCCAAGGTAAACTGTGACTCTCTGAATGTGCTCTGCCAGTTGCCTTCTAAGTACTGGGAAATCTACATGGTTATTCTCTAGTCCTTTGAAAGTAACACACATTAAAAATTCTTCCACAAATAAGTCTGAAGACTAAATTCCAAAAGCTAGTAGAAGTCATAGAAAGTTTTCTTCATCAAACTAGCAGCAAAGATGGCATTAGCATTTCATTGTAGCCTCTGAATGATATTATAGGCAATAATAGCAAAGTGGAGATGGGACTTTTTCTTTTTTGGTGTGGCAAAGTTTTATTGGATAAAAAGAAAGAAAAGAAAAAAAGAATGCCTAGTATATCAGATCTGCACCCCAGATTCTCAGAGTGCCGTCCTGAACTGTTCGGAGTGTCAGCTTTTATTGGAAATAACCACATGATGTTAGAAAGAAAAAAAAAAAAAAAAGGATGGGTGTTAAACCCTAAATCACAATTTACATGTGTCAGTTACAGCCATAAAAGTAAAACAAAAGGAACTTATAAACATATCTGTTGGTCAGTTATAGGAAGCACTGCCTGGGGGGTGTGAGGTAGACCTGTGACCAGGAGTCCTGCTTATCTTAAGGAGTTTGGCTGAACAATGCAGGCCCCAGGAAATGCTACTCATCCCAGTAGAGCCTCTTATTTACCTGCCATTGGCAGAGCATCCTATAAAGAAATGACTTCTATATTTCTCTAGGCTAGGTATAAAGAAATGTAGAGAGGAGATGGGATCTTTGAACAGAAACTCATATGCTAACAAGGCTTTCAAGATTAAAGTGTGCTTTCTGAATCTAGAGGTCTGTTGGGAGAAGATAGCAGGCAGCTCAGTAACTCTGATAAATACTATGCTAGAGCCAACATTGCTTTAACACTGTTTATGTGACTCTCAAGACATATGTTTAAAAACTCTAAACTCATTGTTTTGTTTATGATTCTATAAAAGTGAAGAAAATTTCATACCTATTTGGAAAAGGAAAATTAGTTTTTTGGAAAAGATTGAAAACTCTAAACCTGCTGATGCCACTATTCCCAAGGTTCAATTTCACAGGTGTAGCACTGGGGGAATAATCAGCCAGGTCACAGACTTCTTAACCTTGACCACTCTTCCTGTTGGGCTGAACATCTTCCTGGTGAGGATAAATATAACTGTAAATCACATAGTTGTAGAAAA
The DNA here is from genome assembly GCF_020740685.1 of Jaculus jaculus. Lineage (NCBI taxonomy): Eukaryota > Metazoa > Chordata > Mammalia > Rodentia > Dipodidae > Jaculus > Jaculus jaculus. Next base: position 75,396,053 of record NC_059107.1, on the reverse strand, counting down.
TATATAAATTTAAGTGTCTAAATCTTTTAAATTTTGTTTTTATTCTTATTTATTTATTTGAGAGTGAGAAAGAGAATGGGCATGCCAGGGCATCCTGCAAATGAACTCCAGATGCATGCACCTCCCTGTGCATCTGGATTATGTGGGTTCTGGGGTATCCAATCTGGGTCCTTTGGCTTTGCAGGCAAGTGCCTTAACTGCTAAGCCATCTCTCCAGGCCAAGTATCTGAACTTTTTGATGCACACAGCCTCTGATGGGGATAACTGTGAGCTAGATTTTATAGGAAAGGGATGAAGGGTTGAGGAGTGATGTGGCTCGTTAAAAATCACACAGTTAAATGGAAGGGCCATGGAGGAAATGCCCCTCTGCTGAATGTGGGTCCCAAGCAGCAAGTCACTTCCTCTCCATCCTGTAATATTCTTCAAGGAAGGATGTAATACCCAGCCTTGTAACTGATATCCTTTGCCCTTTCTTGTATCCTTACATGACACTGTTCTATTGCCAAATGTTATACTTCTTGTTGATATCTTAAAATCACTTTTGAAATTTTTATGTATACAAATGCTATTCTTAATGTAGTAATGAGATGTCATTAGGGAGTATGAGTTTCTTTCAGGCTTGTATATAAAGACTAACGACTTCCACTACATTTGTCTTTCATGATTATTACCATGCAAGCTTGTCCTGTGTCTCTGTTACTACTTACTGAATTTCTCACATTTTGACAAAAGTCTGGACAAGTGGAAGCTTGTAAGATCAAAAAACAACAACAATACAGATGACATCTGGCATGAAGTAAGAGTTTATGATACATTAGGAAGCCAGAGAACTTACATGCAAGGGACTAACCTAGTGTAATTGAAATTATCTTATCATTAAATCAGACTAGATGGTGGAAAGATAGCTTATGGGAAGTCATGTATGACCTTATCTTCCCTCCATGGATTTTACATGTTTCTTCCTGATGTCGCAGAGAGCCCTTAAAGAAGAAATACTTAAGTAATATTGTGTGTAGTGACAAATAAACTCACATTGTCAGAAACATGCCTGTGGAACACTGCCCTGACCTTAAAATGCAGGATTTTCCATTTCTCAGTAATGCTAGTGTAATAAAGACAGTGATTATCATTATTTCATGACAGTAAGTGATCCCTGTGGTGGGTATAGTGATAGATGGCAGGGTCACTTACAGGGTAGACTTTTCATCATTAAAATTAGAGGAAAGCAACTGATCCTCAGGGAGGATATCATTTGATTTGGTGTTTCAGGACTCACTGGCAGCAAGATGTAAAGGCAGAGAAGTCAGCTAGCATGCTGATGAATGGAAAGAATGATGGATGGTAGGAACTGTAGAGAAAGAAGTAATTGCTGAGAGGTGTAAGATCTGGAGTAAGAGAAGCAAAATTGAGATCCCATCAGAAATCTGTACCTAGTTTAATTCATTTAAGTAATAGAATGCATACTAATTATGTTATGACAACATCTAGTTCATTTCACATAGTGGTCATTGTTTGTTGAATTTGGATCTAAAATAAGAATTCGTTGTATATATGGTATATGGTTAACATTGTAGTCAGCTCCATAATGTTGAGATGAATATCCAACCAGACACAGTTTATGTGAGGAGTGGGTTTATTTCAAGCTTACAGATCCAGAGGAAGTTCCATAAATGGCAGAAGAAGCTGGCCTGCTTTTACAGATCTAAGCAGAGAGAAACAACTAATCAGCCAGCACACACCAAAAAGCAAAAGTAAAACCACCAGAGCTCAGATTGCTCTCTATATACCTGTGGGCTGAAATCAGGTCCAACCCCAAACACACCTTTGTGCTGGACCCCAAGATTCACCCCAATGATATCTCCTCCAGCCAATTGGCTAGAGACTCAAGTTACAAGCTTGATAAAATACCTGAATTTATGGAGGACATACATGTGCATTCATACCACAACAGTAACTAAATTTTAATAAAATCATTCTATAGAATTTATATATTGTTGTCAATCTTCTGTTTAAAATTTTAGATTATTTGACCTATGGCTTTATAGCTGTGAAACTTTACATTTATTCCTCGTGCTTTGCATATTTCAAAGCGATTTCATGAATCTGGGCCAAGTTGTTTCTCCAAACATTAAGTCAGTGAGGCGTTTGTGTTAATGTCCATAGCAAAATGATAAAACCAGTATGAAAGTTCTCCCTAATGTTGCTTATCTACAAAATTCCTTGGTTTCTAAAATTGATGAAAATAAGCATGATTTCATTGTGACATGGTATATATTATATGTGAGGATTATTATGTAAATATGTGTTAGTTGATGATAATAAGTTTACAAAATTTAGTGACTGACATATTGGATTTGGGAAGCTCATAATACCAAGGTCACTCATTCCGGTCTGCCTCCTCTGTCAGACTGAAAAGATCTTCAGGTCTAAGAGACCTGGCTTAGAGAAGATACCTTTAGTATTTATTTACATTCATGGGAACCATGTCCTTTACCACTGAATAAGCTACATGATGATTGTTGAATCAAAAATTGAGATTATATCTACTTAATTCACAGGATTATTGTAAGTCTACAGTGAAATGATGATACATTTAGGGCATTCACACCTTGCAGTCCCTAAATGTTAACTGTGAGTCCATTGTGAACTAATTAATTGAATTGTATTATAGTTGAAGAGGTTTTGATTAAGTCATTTAAACCATGATATTAAAGAGACACAAATACAATAAAAGTTCAAATTTGATTATTCAAAAGTATTTAAAATAGTTCTTAAAGTATTATTTTGCTTGGACATTGTAAAAAATAGATATCTAACTTCCAAGAAAATAACAATCACAATTAATTTTTCCATTGCCAGTGTGGTGCTTTTGAGATACAGATAGCCAGACACTATAGGGACTCTTTCATGTAGAAACTGTTGAATTTCATGCTACTGTTTTAGGAATTTTGACCTGATAGCATCTACAACAAGGGGGACATTAGTTTCTAGAGTCTGTCTTTTACATTTATCTTTTTTGTACTTATTAAGCAGCATATATGTATAATTTTTATTGATTTATTAATATATATTGGTAATTATTTGCCATGCATTAACATTAAACACTAGCAATTAAACCAAGCTTTAGCTGAGAACAGGCTGAGAACTTCCTGTGTGCCCATAAACATTCTAATCACTACACACACACGAACACATGCGATGTTTCATTGCACTTAAGAAATTTCTACTTGTTTGTGATCTGGATAAAACAATTATAAGAAGAACAGTGTGTTACTAGTCTTACTAGGTAAATAAAATGAGCATTTAGTGTTTCATAGTACTATTGCCAAGTGAAAATTCATAATTTTGAGAATGTTTTGGTCCTTAAAATGAGTTGACTTTCATAAGATTATATAAATACAATTAAATATATACGAGTAACTGTTTCTATCAGCCCAGCATGTTGTTTCCTTCTTCATTTAGTACTCTTGACACTGTACTTTAATAACCATAACCTTTTCAGTTTATAAACTTACCATAGAATATGAAGCCTCAGTGACAGGGTCCCTTGTGTCCTTATCTTATAGATGAAAATACTAAGGCACAAAGAAAAAAACTCATATGCTATAGTATTTAAACAATCCTCCCTTTATGATATTAAATGTCCTATAACCCATATAAAATGAAAACAGTGGAATAGCATTCATGACATTTATACTGTCCTTCATGTTATGATTTCAAATATTTTAAGGCTGTAAGAGCACTTTTAACTCCATGTAACTCTATTTTGTTAGTCATTATAATCTTAGTTTCCACCTGAAAATGGGATTTCCTTTGCATAAATCAGAAAAGAGATTTGTTGGTCTTGTACCTGCGGCAGACATAAAGCCATGCTCCATCTCTGTTACTGGACCATATATGTGCAGCATGGGCCATTGCAGCATGGGCCATTGCAGCATTTTAATCTGGTAGCAGTGTGTACTATAGGCAAAATGCATCCCATTTTATACTTGGAATCACCTGATATAAAACAGAGACTTAACCCATCCTTCCTTCCCTTCCTTCTCTTTCCATTTATCTGCTGTTTATAGTGTGTTGGTAAGGAAGTAACATCTCATATCCATGTTTCAGCTTTATATCAAGAAAATACTGCTCATCATGCCATCAACAAATAAGCCTTTTGTTAGAAATCACTTTGCACTGTACAGAGAACTACTAGGTACACAACTACGCTATTGCTACACATTTATTTCAGTGTTAGCTTTTCTGAATACTTTCTAGAAGACTTAACTATTTCACATTGACTAAATGAACATTGAATAAAACATATGGATATGGTGGATTCCATTTTCTGAAATAAAATCCATTGTAGTTGGGCTCACAGAATCAATGCATCTATAAATCAGCTCATAATGTCTTGATTTCAATATCATTTTAAGAGTCTTCTTATTTAGATGGCTCATGAAAATGATAGCAAATGCCATTAATGAAGAGTTTAGTTTGTTTTTTCAGCCTAAACTATTATTTCTTCCTTTCTTTCTGATCTTGCCATGAACTTCAACATTGAGGAATGGACTTATCAGCCATGTGTGGGGGTTCAAAGCAACATGTCTCTGATGCTTGAATTTCCTACAGCATCTGCTTTGCATACGTGGTGATTTTCGGCTTGCTCACCAAATATAATATCTCAAGGGACTAACAGGGAAATGAGTACATTGATTTTGTATTCTTTTGTTAATGTTTACATTAGTTATCAAAATGATTTTGCTTCCTAACCCTACCATAATATGAAGCCTCTCACTTTGAAAGTCACAGACTGCGGACTGGTAAGTCCATCAGCTCTTTTTTCTCCATGATCCTTCCTCATTGTAGCAAACACATGGTCATTGCATTATTTTCTTTGTTACACCAATGTATTTCCAGTCCATAAAAGGTTGTTATTTTTTAAATCCATAAGTACATCCATTTTCTGGTCAAACAACATTTTTTTTTTGTCATTTTGCTTACTAAATAAATATAGATTCCCAAGCACACACTAATACCTTTGAAATATTTTTTCAGTGGCACTTTTTAAAATTAGCTTTCATGTGTGTGGTGCTGTTTTGTGTTTGTTTTTTCCTTGTGTTTTTGTGTTTCAAAGTAAATTGTGATCACGATGTAATGAACTAGAATATAAGTAGATGACCTGAGCCTTTGCCTGAGCGCTCATCCTGATTTGTAGTTTACCATGATGCATGGTAGTGACCAAGCGATGTGCACCTCCATACCTTTTTCTGGATTACCCAAATCTTTCTTGAGGTTTTGATATTTAGAATGAAGTCTGCCTGCCAGTTCTCCCTCCTCTGAAAGCACCTCTCCTACAAGCATGTCTTTATTTGAGACACCTGAAGTCTTGACATTCTTTTTAGTTGACAAGTTGGGGGGGGGGGTAATTAAAGCATGTTAACAAATATTTCCATTTTCTGTGAAAACCCTTTATTCTTTAATAAAAGAAACTTTTGGTGGTTTTTGCATTGAGTCATGTAGTCATACCCTGGGAAGGGAGCAAGTCATATATTTATAAGAGATGTGGAGATCCTCAGTAGTCACAAAACAAGAAGAAAAATAAGACAGGGAATAAAAGAAGGTTTCAACCTTAAGGTTTTTTGTAAAATGTTGCCAAACCCTTGCTGCTTCTTTTAACAGAGAAAAATCTGAGTTTTAAGGTTCACATGTTCTTTTCTGACAAAGAAAAAGTACATCTATCTGCCAAGTGCATGATCCTAGGAGCTTCAGATAGAAGAGTGGCTTGAAATTGAGAATGTTTTGGGTGCAGAACAATGCTATCTGGAAATGCAAGTGCTGTCTATGGGGGCAAGAAGGAGGAGGGCATCTGCTGATGGGTCCTATTCATCCCTTTGCCCTTCCCACAGGAGAGAAAGTCCTGCAGGATGATGAATTCACGTGTGATCTCTTCCGGTTCCTGCAGCTGCTTTGTGAGGGACACAGCTCAGGTGTGTGCACCCTAGCTCTGGCTGCTGGCAGCGAAGAAGGACAGTCAGCCGTTACTTAGCATTATTCTACAATCACTGGGTGCTGGGCCACTTTTTACAGAATGAATTGCTGTTTTGAAAGGCTTTGCATAACCTTTTCATTTGATTATTATCCCTTTTTTGGCAAAGGGTGAGGGAATTTTGGGAGAGGCTTTTGCTATGTAGCCTTGCCTGGCCTGGAACTTGGCATGTAGACCATGCTGGCCTTAAAGCTACAACAATCCTCCTTCCTCTGATTCCCAAGTACTGTGATTACAAGTGTGTACCACCAGGTCTGGCTAAACTTTACTGTTAATGATTATTATGTTAGAGAAAAGAAGTGATATGAAAGATTAAAAGTAGTAATAAAGTTAGATATCTTTAGAGTAATATAGTCATCTATTTCTTTTGTAGTGGTTTTCTTTACCTTGAGTGTACACTTCATTATGCATTTCCATTCATGTTGTATATATACAGCTCCATACCAGCTTGTACATCCAAGAAGGCAAGAATTGTATCAAAATTGCACATTGTTTCTCTAGCACTCTATGCAGTTCTATGGAAAGGTGATTACTGAATAAGTAATTCCACTGTACATTCTCAAGGCTGGAAACCTCTCAGTCACATTCCCATTCCCAGAAGTTTAGAATGTGGAATAAGTAAGTAGGTGTTAGCAACATCAATAACCAGAACTGAACTTTGATATTCTTTGAAGCAACTATAGATATATTTGAAAGATGATCACTCACTTTTGTTTCATGCACTGCTGGTGATTGAATCTAGGGCCTTATGTATCCTAGGTGGACTCTCTTATAATTGGTCACCCTCCTTTTCTTAGAGGATATAAGTGATTGCCATATTCAGACACCAGAAAAACTAATATGCTTAGCCACCATGATTTTGCTATAGATAACATCATGCACTTTGGGAATATTTGTATAGCTTGACTTATTTTGCAATTTTTATCACACATTTTATAAAATATTGGTCTTATGTAGATTTTCAAAATTACCTGAGAACTCAGACTGGCAACAATACAACTGTGAACATCATCATCTCCACCGTGGACTACCTCCTTAGAGTTCAGGTAATACAACTTTGCATGCCATCAATAAGCTTAGTCCGGGATTGCCTGCCAGGTTTAAGTATGCTGGAGTTGGTGGCTAGACATGATTTTGTGGAATGATTTGTCTTGATAAAATCTTTCCATCATTGTTAGAGCAAACTATAGCTGTCTCTACCTTGATCCTGTTTCTTACACTGCTCACTGTTAATTTGCTATACACCTGCTTTTATTGTATATTAGATTCATTTCCAGTTTGAAAAGCACTTTTTAGCTCTGTTCCTGCTTCTGTGGTTGAAACATAAATTGGAGAAAAGTATTTGAATTATTCCCTGGAATAGGAAATAGAGCCATTCCAAATATTACCCTGTTTGACAGCCTAAGTTTAATTTTCTAGTTGTCTTAATATTTGCACTGATTTTAATGTTCATATTAACACTCTTTTGCTTAAAAATACCTATGATACCAATTTGGATTTGAAGGTGTAGGGTTCTTTGATAATGAAAGCTCTATTCAACTTTTTTTTCATTTTTATTAATTTGAGAGAGAGAGAGAGTCAAATAGATAAAGAATGGTCACTCTAGCCACTGCAAATGAATTTCATATTCATGTGAAACCTATGCATCTTGCTTGTATGTGTCCTGGGGAATTGAACCTGGGCATTTTGGCTTCATAGGCAAGTGCCTTGACATCTAAGTAGTCTCTCCAGCCCTCTATACAACGTTTACTTGTCAGATGGAATAATGAAAATGTCAGATGGCATAATGAAAAACCATCTAGAAATTAACTTTCAACTTTTTCTACATGCTTGTTTATTTTCTAGTATCAGAGGCTGAACCTGATCTTGAATTCACTTTTTATCCCAGGAAGGCATTGTAATCATTGTGTCTCATCCTCCCAAATAGGTCATAGGGCTGCCTGCATCGCCAGGTCCAACCCATCTTTCTTTGGGAATGTAAAAGTATTTTGGTCTTTCTTTTCTTTTGTGCCTTACTCCTTTTTTCTTAAGCTTAATGGGGAAGGAGTCCATTTTCAAGCAAATATATCAGGGAATACTGATGAAAGTATAATTGTGTTCTTAAAACATGTATAATAAAATTCAAATGTAGCTTATAAACTCAACTAAATAGTATATTCAGTCAGTGAGAATCTCATCAAAATAAAGTCAGTATTGAAAAGTCCTTGCCTATTGAAGTTTGAGGGCATCTACCAAATCTTGGAACACCAGGGCATTACTCCTGGCTTCACTGAAGAAAAAGGAGTACAGATATCTGTAGACTCAGAACACTATTCCACTATGAGTCTGCTTCTATGCTCCCATTGTAAACATCTGACTCTGCTCAGTGGATGATGTATCAGTGTTAATGTGTACATATCAGTGTTCACTAATTCTTACACTAAGGAGGATACATACTGATAGCCATCAGAGCTAGGTGTAATTTTTAAAAATAATTTTATTCATTTATTTGCAAGAAGAGAACGGGGGTGGAGAAAGGGCATGTGCCAGGGCCTCTTCCCACTGCAAACAGACTCCAGTTATGTGCCACTTTGTACATCTAGCTTTATATGGGTACTGGGCAACTGAACCTGGGCAATTAAGCTTTGCAAGCAAGAACCTTAACTACTGAGCAATCTCTCCAGCCCTTAAAAAAATAGTTTTAGGCCAGGTATGGTGGCACACGCCTTTAATCTAAGTACTTCTGAGGCTAAGGTAGGAAGATCATTTTGAGTTCAAGGCCAGCCTGAGGCTGCATAGTGAGTTACAGGTTTGTCTGGGCTAGAGTGTGACCCTACCTTGAAAAGACAAAAAATGAAATTAAAAAAGTAGTTTCAGGTTATTATTTGCAAGTAGAGAGAGAGGGGGAACAAAGAGAAAAGGGAGGGAAACAAGGAGCAAGGGTAACATTATTTTTAATTTGTATATGAACTCTTAGGTATTTTTATGGCACTTTCAAACATAGTTTGTTTTACTTAATTCTCCTCCCCACCCCAACTCCTGCTTTCTTGTATCATTCTTCTTCTGGCCTTCTTTATGTTTTCACATGAAATGTGTTCTTGAAACTAAGTTTTCTGCTTACTGAATTTTATCCAGTTATTTTTATCTAGGGAAGAGGTTTCCTTCTAGAGTATTCTGGGAAAATCATTGGTGAATGGTACATATTGCAGCTTGTTTGTTTGTTTTTTGCTACTGTATTAAAAAAATAAATAAAATACCTGTCCCTTATAGACTCCATGACTACAAAGACCATGTCCCTTAACAGCATTGTCTCCATTTTCCAGGAATCAATTAGTGATTTCTATTGGTATTATTCTGGGAAAGATGTCATTGATGAACAAGGACAACGCAACTTCTCCAAAGCTATCCAAGTAGCCAAACAAGTCTTTAACACCCTTACAGAGTATATTCAGGTAAATGCTAAATGATATCCGCTATTTGAAGAAATACACATTTTGAAAAGTCAGCTGAACTGCACCTGGTGACACAGGCCTATGCTCCAGCCCCTCAGAGTGTGATGCAGAAGCCTGTCTAGGCTGCAGACTGCCTGTCTGACAATTTAGCGAGATGTACTTAATCTCAAATATAAAAAGTTAAAAGAAGACAAAAGATTATAGCTTAGTAGGGCAGGACTTGAGTGCTTGCTGAGTGTGTATGCGGCTCTAGGTTCAGTCTTTCAAACCCAAGAATAAATAATAACAATAATAAAAATGAATTCAATCAATTACTATTGAATTGTATGAAAAATTGAAGCATATCTGTTTTCCATATCTCTCCTTTATTTTTTTTTGTTTTTGTTTTTCAAGGTAGGGTCTCACTTTAGCCCAGGCTGACCTGGAATTCACTATGTAGTCTGAGGGTGGCCTAGAACTCACTATGGTCCTCCTACCTCTGCCTCCTGAGTGCTGGAATTAAAGGTGTGTGCCACCATGCCTGGCTTCTTTACTTCTTTCATTGTTTCTTCACCAGTGTCCACACTAAAATATTAGGCTGAAATGTACATTTACACAGAATAAAATTGTGGACTTTTGTCATATTGAGATATAATTAACACCTCAGAGGCATGAAGCATGATTTTTGATCATTTGTATTTTCAGGGTCTGGAATATGTGTTAAGCACTCCATAATTATTACAGAAGAAAAGAGTAAAGGAAGGAGAAAGAGAGGGTGGGCAATTAAATAACTACTCAAATTATTCCAATAACAGTGAGGAAACAAAATAGTGCTTAAAAACTGTGTGTGTGTATGTGTGTGTGTGTGTGTGTGTGTGTGTGTGTGTGTGTGTGTATCATAGGTAAAATTCTAAATACTATAAAGTATATACCTTGCCACTTTGCATTGATTTATTTTATAGTTTCCTTAGGCTAGATTTTTTTGAAAAATTTTATGGTTTGTGTAAATATGACATGCATGATGTGTGTATATATATGTGTTTGGGCTTATGTGAGTATATATGCATGCATGTGTACATATAGAGGCCAGAGGCCAACATAAGGTATTTTCTTCTGTTGCTTCTCTGCCTTATTTTTATGAGACAAGGTCTCTCCACTCAACCTGGGACTCCCTGGATTGGCTAGACAATTTAGTCAGGAAGTCCCAGGGATCCTCCTACCTCCAACTCCCCAGTGCTGGGATTATAGGTGCCTGTCACCATGCCGGATTTTGTCCATGTGTGCTGGGATCTTAAACTCAGGTCCTCATGTTTTTGCAGTAAGCACTTACCCACTGAATCATCTCATAAGTCCTCTTAAACTTCATATTTAATCTCATATTTTTTTTAAGTTTTATTCAATTTCTTCCCTTGGGCTTGTGAGGGGAAGAAAGGCTGGGGAAATATTTTACATCACGAGAGCCCTTCATAGTGATTATAGGCCCTGGAAGCTGATCTTGATTAGCACTGTTAGGGGAAATAGGGGCTCCCCTAGTGCTGACCTCTCTCCTGTTTTGTATTTTGTGTCTTAGAGGGCTCTTACTGTACAGTAATGTTTTCCTGAGTAGGGAAAAGCATCCTTATTTCTTCTTTTCAACATGGGAAACTCACACCAGATAATTCTAATACATTTATTTTAAAATTGAGTGAAAGTGCATTCCTTTCAGTCCTGTCTTTCATTATTACCTTAGTATCCTTGTGCATACCAGGCCTAATACAACATGGTCATAGCCACTACCCTGGTAAATTCACTGCCTGTGGAATTTGAAGAAATAATAGAAGATCTTCTATCCTCTGAGTGAAGCACACTTTCTCAGTCTGTAGTGATCATTTCTTGCAGCCTAAAATAAAGGAAATTCTGAGATTTATTTAAAGGTAGAAGTATACACTGAGATCATACTGTGTGAAGTATTAAGATGTTGCTGTGGAACATTTTTAAAAAATATATTTTAGGGCTGGAGAGATGGCTTAGTGGTTAAGCACTTGCCTGTGAAGCCTAAGGACCCCGGTTCAAGGCTCGGTTCCCCAGGTCCCACGTTAGCCAGATGCACAAGGGGGTGCACACGTCTGAAGTTCGTTTGCAGTGGCTGGAAGCCCTGGCGCGCCCATTCTCTCTCTCTCCCTCTATCTGTCTTTCTCTCTATGTCTGTCGCTTTCAAATAAATAAATAAAAAAAAGTGAACAAAAAAAAATTTAAAAAAAATATTTTATTTGCTGGGCATGGTGACGCATGTCTTTAATCCCAGCACTTGGGAGGCAGAGGTAGAAGGATCACCATGAGTTCAAGGCCACCCTGAGACTACATAGTGAATTCCAGGTCAGCCTGAGCTAGAATGAGAGTAAGTTAGGACCTAGAAAAAAAATTATTTATTTGAGAGAGCAAGAGGCAGATAGAGAGAGAGAGAGAGAGAGAAAAAAAAGAATGACTGTATCAGGGCCTGTAGCCACTGCAAATGAATTCCAGATGCATGTGCCATTTTGTGCATCTGGCTTTAAATGGATATATTAGAACTGAACCCAGGTCCTTAGGCTTTGCTAGCAAGCACCCTAACTGCTGACCCCTCTCTTTAGCCCTTTTTGTAATTTTTCAAAAGTTACTAGGTAGTCATATGGCTTACTGTAGTGCATTATTCAGTTGAATTTGTTATTCCTGTATATGACACATTCCTTTAGCTTAATAAATTTTGATATGTACAATACAATAAATATATTTTTACTTTGAAGTAATTTTAAATATTTAGAAAAGTTGAAAATGGTATAGAGTTTCTTATATGATTCACTCAGCTCTGTAATGTTGAGATTTTATTAAATATGTAGTATATTATCAGAACTACAAAATTAACATTGATACAATTCTGTTAATTAAATTGAAGGCTTTGTTTCAGTCTCAGTGCATTTTCCATAAGTTTGCTTTGCTTGAGTTTGTGAATAGTATATATGGTGTATGCATGTTTGTGTGCATATGTACAGAAGACAGAGGCTGCCATGTGTCCTCCTCCATTATTCTCTTCTTATTTAAAGACAGTCTCTTACTCATGGAACCTAAAACTTCTTATTTTTCAGTTAGACTGGCTGACTAGGGAGCCAGACCTATCTTCTTATCTCTGGCCCCCTCAGACTTGGGGTTATAGGCTGATATATATAAATGGATGCTGGGCATCAAACCAACCCTTACCCTCTGAGCCATGTTTCTACCCCCATCAGTGCCCTTTGGCAAGTACAGTATCTAGTCCAAGTTACCACATTCCATTTAGGGAGTAGCATTTAGGAGAAGCTTGCTTTATTGTTGTATTTTCTAATAAATGAAGATGCTGTGAATAAAACCTTATTGTTAAGCTGGAGAGATGGCAGAGCAGGTAACAGCACTTGCTTCAAGCATGAGAGGGTCTGAGACTACCCAAAGCCGATTCCCTAGGACCCACATAAGCAGCTGTAGCACATGTCTGTAGTCCCAATCTTGGTGGCCCAGAGAATAGAGAATCACCAAGAAATGTAGTACCATGTTCAGAAAGAGATTTGTCTCATAGAAATGTACAATAGAGGACAGACATTCAGTGTTCTCCTCTGGCCTCTGTGTGCCTACAAGCATATCTGTATGCACACATGCATAAGGAGAGAGATAACAAACAAAAGACCTCATTGCCTTCAGCTGATTATGTAATGACTTACTTTGAAGCATTGCATATACATTTTTCAGTATTCTTTTTACTAACTGTACAGTATATAAAGAGAAGGTCTAAAACCAAAAGAGAATCCAAAAGTCATGTATAAAATGACAACCCAAGTTTTAATGAAAAAATTCCAAGAACCCACATTAAAAACCAGGCATAGCTGGGCATGATAGCTAGGGTCTTTAATTCCAGCTTTTGGGAGGCTGAAGTAGGATTGCAATGAGTTTGAGACCAGTTTGAACTGCAGAATGAATTCATGAGTTCTAGGTCAGCCTGAACTAGAGTGAGACCATGCTTCAAAAAAAAAAAAAAAAAAAAAAAAAAAGACCAGACACGGTATATTTTTATAATCTCAGCACTGGCAAGGCAGACAAAAGGATCCCTGGGGCTCACCTGCCAGCTAGCCAGGCAATGAGAGACTCTATCTTAAGAAAAGGTGGACAGGACTGCACTTCCTATACTGCGTAAGCCTCAGCCCCATAGGGAATACCTGCATGCCCACTGAGGAGTGCCCCCAATGGAATGGGGGCAGGGATGAGGGAAAACAGGGTACTAACACATGATGTATCCATATGAAATGTGTTGTTAATAATAATGACAACATTAAAAAGAGAGATCAGAGTAAATCTGCAAAAGTATGGAAAATAGGATCTAGGAGCTTGTGTAGGGAGACTTAGGTGGAACTGGCATACCATCTGCCAGTCTTTCAAGTAGGGAAGTTAAGAGGGAAAATGGTGAGCTCCAGCAAAAACATGATAGGATAGATATCAAAGCACAGATCAGGAAATGCAGAGGAGAAATGAGTAATGAAGAAAGTTACAGTCATGGTTTCACTGTGTTTAAAGAAATTACAGGGCTAGAGAGATGGCTTGGCCATTAAGGCACTTGCCTGTGAAGTCTAATGATTCATGTTCAACTCTTTAGGTCCCACATAAGCCAGATCCTAAGGTGACACAAGCACAAAATGTCAAACATGCATACAAGGCAGCACATGCATCTGGAGTTCGTTTGCAGTAGTTGGAGGCCATGGTGTGTCCATTCTCTTTCTAATCTGCCTCTCACTCTCTCTCTCTCTCAAATAAATAATTAATGCTTTATCAAAAGGTGGACAGTGCCTGAGGAACAACACTCAAGATTGTGTTCTGAACTTCTCACATACACAAACAAAGCGAAAGTATCATTTTCCCTTGCCTCTTTAAAAGAGCACCCTGCCTTCCCACACTTAGCAAAAGTTTTCCATGCTACAAGCACTGGATACCTCAGTAGGCAGACATTCACTTCAAATTTGTTTTCAGCTCTCAGAAGCAGTTGGTTCTGGAGTAGATTCTAAAAGGTTTTAATATCATCTCTAAACTTTCTATGAGGCATTTGTGTAAAGAAACAATTGAATCAGTGAGATATACATAATGTCTAGGGCATGGAGGTGCATATCTGTAATCCTAGCACTTGGAAGGCCTATGTAGGAAGAGCATGAGTTTGAGGACAGCCTGAGCTACATGGCAAAATATTGTCTGAAAAGTAAGAAAAATAATAAATGGGCTAAGGATGTAGTTTAATGGTAGAGTGCTACCTACCATGTGTAAGGCTCAGATTAGATGCCTAGCATGGAAAATATTAAAACAGTATCTTTAGTACTTCTAAAAAGGTCTCTTTTATTGGTTTTATGGTTGATGATTAAGTGTATTTACAAACCTTTGAATGATGGTAGAAGTTTTCAGTGGAAAGCAACAACAGAAATTGCCCTCTGTCAAAACATTTTTTCTAAACAATATATACTCCCTAAATCCATTGAAGATTTCTTCAAAAGGGTATGCCTAGAGGGAAAAGTTAAGTTTGTCAAAAGGCCAACTCAGGGACATTAAAATTAATTGCGCTTTATTGGAGCAATTGGTAAATTCAGTTTGAGAAAATGATTTGAGAATTCAATCGATTGCCTGCTATTGATCAGATAGTCAGTCTGAATGTGGTTCAGCATTGTACCTATCACTCAAGATGGGAGAAATTCTTTATTGTGTTCCTATAATTAAGATATATATGCATTTAATAAACTAAGTATATGTTGTATATAATATATAATTAACTAAATAGCTAGGCTCCTACTTAGAGGTTACTCGGAAATTTCTTACAATGAATTTAAGTCTACAATTGCCCCGGCCAGCGAGGAGTTGAACAAGGACTCATGGAGAAGCTAACTTGGGTGAAAGACAAACAGACACCAGAAGGAGACCATGCTAGGTGTTTGTCACGACCTGTGCCCCAAAAGTTCCATACCCCTCAAAGAGTGCTACCAGCTGAGGAAAAAGTGCTCAAAAACATGAAATTGTGGAAGATATTTCATAATTAATTATAATACTTGTCCTCTTAGAAATTTTAGATTCCACCATTATGCAAACATTCACAAAAAAATTATTGTGGACTCCCTGGGTCCCTGAGAGCTTCAACACATGCACATAGGTCAGTATTATTTTGTTTCATATATTCTGCCCCGGCCAGCGGGGAGTTGAACAAGGACTCAAGGAGAAGCTAACCTGGGTGAAAGACAAACAGACACCAGAAGGAGACCATGCTAGGTGTTTGTCATGACCTCGAGAGTTTATTCTTACATGTAGGTTTACATAGGGTTGTAGGGGAAAGGGGACGTGGTCAGGGCAAGGAGTTGTAGGGGGAAAGGGATATAGTTAGGGCAAAGATCACAGTGTTACTGGTTAAACTGCAATGCCTTTGTTTCTTCATTAACTACCGGCAGGATGGGGGAATGTTTGGCCAGGTGTAAGATCCCATTGTTTCTGGTAGTTGAATATTAGGTGAGGAAGTAGAAACTTAACTTGCTATATGGCAGTCTTTTTTGTGGTAGTTGAGTATTAGGTGAGGAAGTAAAAACTTAACTTGCTATATGGCAGTCTCTGTTAACATGGCTGAGGTTTGGTTCATAGTTTCCAACATCTACTCCCTTCTTTTTTACAAGAGGGGAAGGCCTCCTTTGAAGTGGTGGGCATTAAAAAAATTAGCGAGATCTTTTTTCTTAACTCTTGTCCCATGAGTCTTGAGGGAGTCTTTAAGTCCCCGGATAAAAAGTTCCTGCTTACTTAGGGTCTGTCGCATGATAGAAAAGGAAGGAGGAGAAACGGCAAGACCAAAGGGCAACATTCCTGGTCGGAGAACTGGCACGGGGGGGGTTCCCTGGTAGACCTACCGTGAGCCTGACCACAATTTTAAGAGCTGGCAGCTGCTCTAAGAGCATTTACTGGCTGTTGCGTACCCAATATTGTTGATAGGAAGAGAGGCTAGATAGGAGGTCTTTGCCAACACCCAAACGGGCTGTTGGGATTCGCACAGGGAGCTAGGGGCTTCAGCCAATGCCAGAGGGTAGCCCTGGCCAAGAGGCTTCAGTTGCCCTGTCGCTATGTTGCAATTCCACGCAATGGCACCGACCGAAAGTAAAAGGAGGAAGAGAAGTGCAAAAAGGAAGTCACACAGTTCTTGTGCCTTGAAAAAAAAATGACTCAATAGTCTTTACTTTAACTGCCTAAAATTCGTCACTTACGTCAAATGGATCAGTTTCGCAGGCGGGCTTTTCTATGTTGATCGCAGTGCAGGTCTGCATTACAGGTATATTGCCTGTAGTGACCTCTATGCAGACCTTCACTCACCCCTCTGATGAGGTGGCGGTCTTATGGCTGGGATGGCCGTCCGCTCGAGCGACACCCAGGTCACACTTTGTACCTTGGGCGCCACTTGCGCCAGCCAGCGGGGAGTTGAACAAGGACTCAAGGAGAAGCTAATCTGGGTGAAAGACAAACAGATACAAGAAGGAGACCATGTTAGGTGTTTGTCATGACCTCGAGAGTTTATTCTTACATGTAGGTTTATATAGGGTTGTAGGGGAAAGGGGACGTGGTCAGGGCAAGGAGTTGTAGGGGGAAGGGGACATAGTTAGGGCAAAGATCACAGAGTTACTGGTTAAACTGCAATGCCTTTGTTTCTTCATTAGCTACCGGCAGGATGGGGGAATGTTTGGCCAGGTGTACGATCCCATTGTTTCTGGTAGTTGAATATTAGGTGAGGAAGTAGAAACTTAACTTGCTATGTGACAGTCTTTGTTTGTGGTAGTTGAGTATTAGGTGAGGAAGTAAAAACTTAACTTGCTATATGGCAGTCTCTGTTAACATGGCCAGGGTTTGGTTGATAGCTCCCAACATATAATGACATGCTTTAAATTAGTTTATGAGCCCAATAAATGTATTCCAGCAATGGCTTTCCAAGTATTTGTAATTGATTCCATTGCCTTGAGTTCTATATTTATGTAGTTAATGGTCAAGTATTAATCTTTAGAAAATCTCAATGGTTACACCATAATCCTCCTACCTCTGCTGTGGTTAAAAGCATGTGCTACCACATCTGGCTTCCATTTGTCAAATAGTTATAAAATTACAAATGTTAGAGAGAGCTGGGCATGGTGGTGAATGCCTTTAATCCCAGCACTTGGAAGGCTGATGTGGGAGGACTGCAGGGAGTTCCCGGCCAGCCAGGAGCTACAGAGTAAGTTCCAGGGCAGCCTGGGCTACCATGAAATCCTGTGTCCAAAAAAGCCCCTATCCCCAGCAAAATAGAAAAAGAAAGAAAACTAGAGGTTATTTGTTGTCTTTGTCCAGACATACTTTGTCCAGATTACTAGTTAGACATCCTAAGAATAATGCCATCTTAAGCATGATATCATGTTCTTTTACACATGGTCGTGACTATTGATTGATTTGACCAAACAGCCAAAACACTCAAACTTCTCCTTTTCCTCTAAGGAGGAAAATGCCAGGAGAAAGTGTAATGACTCACCAGTGGGTTTTGCCAGCATTGTGCTATTCATATAGAAGCAGAACATAATCCTTGGGAAACTTTTTGAGGGGCATCTTAAACATTCCTAAGAAAAACATGCTTATCTATCCCGAGCACCATTATCACTGCTATATTTCTTTCTTTCATTATGTATTTATATCTTTTCAGATAACATGCTAGCAATAAGATATGTAAACTCAGAGTCAAATTTTCTTTTGGTATTTTCCCAAGTCCGCTTTGGCAGATACAATGATCAGGGATGATTGTTGTGCATTTATACTGCAGGGCCCCTGCACTGGGAATCAGCAAAGCTTGGCACACAGCAGGCTGTGGGATGCAGTCGTGGGTTTCCTCCATGTGTTTGCCCACATGCAAATGAAGCTCTCTCAGGTAATTTAATAGCTACTGCTTGAATCAACAAACACTAGACTGTTAACACTTTAAAATGCTTTTATTTGTTTGGATATTATCTCCTTCATCTCTCTTCCCTTTGTATCTTTTGCTGTGTATCAGAAAACCTTCAATAAAAAAATACTTTACAGAAGCTAAGAATCATCATTAAAATCTGGGAACTAAGGATATCAAAGGATTGCTAGACCTGGAGTATCTCTAAATTATATATTTCTTGACTTCCTAAGCTTTTCCCCTGGTTTTTCCTCTTGGAATTTCCTTCCCCATTATGAATATTAAAAAGGGATTTGTGATCTGTGATAAATTTACTAAAGGAAGATAGGATCATATATAAGAAAAAATTGTATTCACCCATTACCAGGACATTTAACTTCCTGTATGTCAAGGAGATAATAGTTCTAAGAAAAAACACATAAAGACAGACTTTCCACAGCTTTAATGTCAATTTGGAAAATCTGTTGAAATGTCAAATTCTTGTTTTCTCATTAATGGATCTGTTCAATCAGAGACTAAAGATGTGTGGGGAGAAAAGTTTTTAACATTGTACATATCCATTACTTTTATCATTCAATGCAGATTAGCAGTTGTGCACAGGTGACAGACAGAGTCATCCATTCCAGAAGTTCAGACATTTAGCTACATGACCGTATGTGCAATTTTTTGAATGAAAAGTGTTAAAGGATAGTTTTACTTAGTTTGCACAAGATACAGTGTTGTCACATACATGTAAGCACATCCTGCATTTCCAGGGACTCGGTCTATGCTTAGTGACTTTTATATACAACATCCCTATGTCTAATAGTTTTTGTGGTATAAAGATCAGAGACAAAAGAAAACAAGTAAACAAAACCCCCCAAACCAGAGAAATTCTGAAAAATTTAATGAAATGGTGTAGTGAGATTTATTATATAACAATAGGACAGGTAAAGCCTGTGCACATTTTTTGGGTAGATTTATCTTATATGTCTCCAATTTGCCATATTTATAAGACAGCTAGATTTTACATAATATATAATAACTTAACAATAAAGGTTAGAAGGGAAAGTACAAGTGATAAAAATGTGTCCCATGTTCAGAAACAGCTGAATGTTATCTGGCAGTGGAGCACTTGCCCATTACTTGGGTTTCTTTATGTGTTCCTCAGACACATGTGCAGTCCTTATAGGTACTTTGATTAACACATATGGGAATGAGTGGTGTGTGCTCTTTGTTTCTTCAGCATATCGATTTTCAATAAGCCATGTAATTATATTTTGACTTTAGTTAGTTCTACCCTCAATGCTTTCAGGTGCTTAGAGTGTTGGTAAACAATGTCCTTTTAGCAGGAGAAATGTTATGCTCTTGCTCCATACTTTTCTCATCTTATCTCAGATATAATATATTTCTATTTTCAGGATTCCAGTCAAATTGAGCTATTAAAGGAACTGATGGATCTTCAAAAGGATATGGTAGTCATGCTGTTGTCCATGCTGGAAGGTAGATTTTTTTAAATACTTATATATTCTCTTTCAACTTTCAAATTTGTGCTTGTTTACAGAGTCAGCTTTTAGCAAAGCATAAAATAACAACACTAAGAATTTACCAATAGCTTTGATAGGTCTGTTATTCTTGTTTTCAAGGTTTGTTTTTTCTCTTTTTAAATTTTTGCTAGAATATGAATAAATGGGTTTCATCATGACATTTTCATACATAAGTATCATCAAATTTTGTTTTTATTCCTCCCTCCTCTTCCCCATTGCCCTTCTCCCCTTATTGTTGGTACCCTCCCTTCCTACTAGACAGTCTCCTCTTCTGTTTGCATGACACATAAAACCCACCACTTTCTTGTTGCCCCTTACCCTACCTTTAGACCTCTTCCTCCCCTTTCATAGTCCCCTTTCTTTTTTTCAGCACACATACACACACACATACATTTATGTGCAAGTAAATTTAAGCCTTGAATACCTAATTGATATATGCAGTATTTGACTTTCAGAGTCTGGCTTAAAATGCTGCATATTTCAGTTGACATATCCACAGAATGAAAAAGTCATCTTTTCCAATACACTTTTCCATTTCACCCTGACATCCTATAGAGCAAACTCCCCAGACAATCATTGTAGAATAAAACAATTTGTCTGTCTGTTCTGTAGTCAACAGAGTTCATGTAGATGGACTCCACCTGTGTGAGCAGGCTGCCCACTGCTTTGTGCTCTGTAGGTCTTGGCAGGGGAATGAGAATGAGATGCTGCAAGAAGAGCCTCAGTTTAGTACCCCCACCCCTCTCTCTGTTTCCTTCTCCATTTATTTTCCTTTGCTATTACATTTCTCTTGTATATCAAGCACTGAAAGTAGATGTAGAGCTACTGCTTTCTGACCTGCCATCAGGGTTCAAAGTCTGAGTTTCCTTCTTCCTGATGCTGTGATTCTTGTGAAAACTACTTGCCATTTTCAGTTCCCTTCTCTGCAAAATAGAGACTGTGAGAGACTGATGTGCAAATGCAGTGAAATTGTGTCAATATGACCAAAGCAACAAAGAAACCCTTGCTATTATATCACATCCCACCTCCATGAGTTGTTGCCTCACTCTTCCTGGGTTAGTTTGAGCTGTTTTTGTTTTGCAAATAAGGAAAAAAAGAGGTGAAAAGAAGCTAATAGATCTGCTTCACATGCTTGCCTCCTGAGTTTCTGAAGTCTGGATTCAGCCCATTAATGTGGCCCCATATCTCATACTCTTTACCCTATGGTATCAGACTAAGTGCCACTTTCTTCTGTCTGTGTTCTGTTTCATGGGTCACTCTGGTCCAGGAATCCAGAGTCTGTAATTATGTAATTTAGGATAATAGGTAATTTTCTGAGGCTGATTGGTAATCTGCCTTTTAAATTACATAAAGTCTGGATCATGAAGGGCTAGTGGAAGGTATTTACATCATAATCAGAGAAAGGAAGTAATTCACTGTCAAGGGATCTGCTTTGAAGTCCTGGCACTAACTCTTCATAGTCATGTCACAAATGGCATAATCATTTCCCCTGGCTAAATTTCAATTATCTTTTATAAATTCAGAATTAATAAGGAGGACCATCTTACAGGCCTAAAGAACATTACATTAGATTTTTTCAATCCTAAAGGGTTGTATAAATGTTCACTTTAATTATTAATATGTGTTTAGATTTCAGTTTTTGAACATTTGCCCCATTTTCTTCATCTAAAACATCATGCTTCTTTGAGTAACTTGAGGGAAGAAGCATCAGTTTAGGCATATGAGAGTACAGAAAGCTGGGATTACTCTAGAACATGGTTTTGCATGTGGTCCTATAATGACTCATTAAACTGACAGTTTAGTAGTAAGCATACATCTTTTCCTGGGACAAATCAAGGCAAGAGCTTTGATTCAGATTTAATTCCAGATATATATTGTTTTCTTTCTGTAAACATTGATTTTGTCAAAAAAATGTTCACTTTGAATAATTACATTGTTTTTTTTTTTTTCAACAGGTAATGTTGTGAATGGGACCATTGGCAAACAGATGGTCGATATGCTTGTAGAATCCTCCAACAATGTGGAGATGATTCTTAAATTTTTTGATATGTTCTTAAAGCTAAAGGACTTGACATCCTCTGACACATTTAAAGAGTATGACCCTGATGGCAAAGGAGTAATTTCCAAGAGGGACTTCCACAAAGCAATGGAGAGTCACAAGCATTACACCCAGTCAGAAACTGAATTCCTCCTATCCTGTGCTGAGACAGATGAAAATGAAACCCTGGATTATGAAGAGTTTGTCAAAAGGTTCCATGAGCCAGCAAAGGACATTGGCTTCAATGTTGCTGTCTTGCTGACCAACCTGTCGGAGCACATGCCCAATGACACGCGGCTGCAGACCTTCTTAGAGTTAGCAGAGAGTGTGCTCAACTACTTTCAGCCTTTCCTAGGCCGCATAGAGATCATGGGCAGTGCCAAGCGCATTGAGAGGGTATATTTTGAAATCAGTGAGTCCAGCAGAACACAGTGGGAGAAGCCACAGGTGAAGGAGTCCAAAAGGCAGTTCATATTCGATGTGGTCAATGAGGGAGGAGAGAAGGAGAAGATGGAGCTCTTTGTGAACTTCTGTGAAGACACCATATTTGAGATGCAGCTGGCTGCTCAGATCTCAGAGTCTGATCTGAATGAGAGATCAGCCAATAAAGAAGAGAATGAGAAGGAGGGACTGGAAGAGCAGGGGCCTCGGATGGGCTTCTTCTCCCTCCTAACTGTGCAGTCAGCTCTGTTTGCACTCAGGTACAATGTTCTGACCCTCGTGCGGATGCTCAGCCTGAAGAGCCTGAAGAAGCAGATGAAGAGAGTGAAGAAGATGACCATGAAGGACATGGTCACGGCCTTCTTCTTGTCCTACTGGAGTGTGTTCATGACTCTCTTGCACTTTGTGGCCAGTGTTTGCAGAGGTTTCTTCCGCATTGTCTGCAACCTGTTGCTGGGGGGCAGCCTGGTGGAAGGTGCTAAAAAGATCAAAGTGGCAGAACTTCTAGCCAACATGCCAGATCCCACTCAGGATGAGGTACGAGGAGATGGTGAGGAGGGAGAGAGGAAATCCTTAGAGACCACCCTACCCACTGAAGATCTGGCGGACTTGAAGGAATTGACAGAAGAAAGTGACCTACTTTCAGACATATTTGGCTTGGATCTGAAGAGGGAAGGAGGGCAATACAGACTCATTCCTCATAATCCAAATGCTGGTCTCAGTGACCTCATGACCAACCCTGTCCCCATCCCTGAGGTGCAAGAAAAGCTTCAGGTAATTCATCTCTAAGTTCCTTCAGATCCCTCCTGCCTCTCTCTCTCTCTCTCTCTCTCTCTCTCTCTCTCTCTCTCTCTGTCTCTCTCTCCTCTTGACTTCAGGCACATGAGCACAACCAATAAAGGTTAGAACAAGTTTTGTAAGAGGGATGGGGTGGTAAATGTAGCACTTGAATTTTCATGAAGAAATGTTCATATGGTAGGCAAAACTAGTCCTTTCATGACTTTATACAAATTATTACATTAAAGCTAGGGAGACAGCTTACTCAGGCAAGTGCCTCCCTTGCAAGTCTGAGGACTTGAGTTTGACCCCAAGATCCCACATAAAAATGCTGGGTATGTGTGGTGGATTGATTCAAGTGTCCCCAGTAAGTTTTTGTTCTGTGAATGCTTAGATCCCAAGCTGGTGGCAATTTGGTAATTGAAGCCTCTTTGAGGCAGTGTACTAGAGGCAGGCTTATGGGTTATATAGCCAGCTTCACCTTGTCAGTGTTTGGCACTCTCTCCTGCTGCTGTTGTCCATTTAATGTTGGCCAGAAGGTAATGTTCACCCTCTGTTCATGCCATCATTTCCCCTGCCGTCATGGAGTTTCCCCTTCGAGTCCAAGAACCAAATTAAACCTTTTTTTTTTTTTTCTTTTTTTTCCCTACGAGTTACTCTTGGTCAAGTGTTTTCTGCCAGCAATGAGAAACTGACTGCAACAGCATGATGATACATGTTTTTACCCTAATGCTGGGGAGGCAAAGACAAGAGAATCCCTGAAGCTCTCAGGTTAGCCAATTTAACCTAATTGGAAAGCTTCAGGCCAATGACATATCTTGTCTCAAAATGAACGTGAGCTTCACTCTTGAGGAACAATACCCATGTTGCCCTCTGGCCTCCATACACAGTCATGTATACACGTATGTGTACTTGTACTTCCTCACACGGCCTGTCACTCATGAGTATGTGCGAACATGTGCACATACAAAGAAAAAACTACATGATTATGCACTATTAAGATGTAAGCTTAAGTATATCCTTTAATGGTATTAGTTATCCCTATTTTCCATCCTCATGTATTTATGAAGATTTACCATGTGTCTAAGAACATCAGGCTCATGGGAATTCAAAGGCAAAAGGCTTACTCTTAGATAGAAGGGGTTGATAATATTGATATAATACATATGCCAGTACTTTGATAAGATTAGACAATGAACCGGGCATGGTGGCACATGCCTTTAATCCCAGCACTTGGGAGGCAGAGGTGGGAGGATCCTTTTGAGTTCAAGGCTACCCTGAGACTTCGTAGTGAATTCCAACTCAACCTGGGCTAAGGTGGGTTCCTACCTCGAAATACCAAAAGAAAAAATTAAAAAGATAAAGCAATGAGATTTCAGGTGACCTTGAAGGATGATTGAGATGTGTGTAGGTAGGTAAGAAAAGGACTGATATTTCTAAAAATGAGAAAAGATAGGAGATAAAGCTTAGAAAATCCTATCTCCTGCTTGGGGAAAGGTAAGTGTGAAGGGGGGAGTGATCAGATCAGTAGAAATGAACATATGTGGAACTTTTCCTCAGTATGAGCAAAAGGGTGTACTATATGACATGCTCAAGCACACAGTCACAGGGCTGCCTAAATGCATTAAATGATGATATGAAATACTACTTTTCTGTTCTCTGTTGATCTGTTCAAGGAACAAAAGGTGAAAGAAGAAGAAAAGGAAGAAAAAGAAGAAACCAAATCTGAGCCTGAAAAAGCTGAGTATGTGTGCTTTCTTTCCATTCTCCATGTTTCCAAGGGCTTAGCTCTCTGTCTTTGGGATGTGGGACAGAGTTTCTCACCCTGCAGGGACCACATAACCCAGTGTCACATCTCTGTGAAGATGCGAGTTTCATTCATGCAGGGCTGAGTGTAGACACCCACCCACCATCTCTGAGCTCTCCTTGTTCTGTGGGCTTCCATCTGTGCTTCTCACTTACCAGAAAAGATTCCGTTAACCATGAGTGCTTTCCACAAGATGACAGATGGATAAAACTCTGTCTTTAAGATTGCACATGTGTTTCTGACCTTTTAAATGAGAGCAGAAGTATTAAAATTCAGCAGCATGGTGTGCCCTGGAGTGATATCCCTCAGCATAATCCAAAGCTATATGCCTAAAATCTCCCAGACTGTTTGTTAAGCATGCAGGTACATGGACACCCTCTCAGAGATACTCATGCAGCCAGGCTGGTGTGGGGCCTGGACATGTCATCAGTCCAGTGGGGCTGTGGAGCACAGTAGAAAAATAGAGAACTAGATAAGAGGCAACGTGAATGTCTGACTCCCCACTCCCTCTTAACAAGGACCTTATGTTAACCAAAGCTCAACATCTTTCCCTGAGTATATATAGTCTCATAAGCTCATCTTTACAGGCCTGGGAAGCAATACTATTTTTTAGGTACCTATAGTGCTTCTCACATAGAAGCTTATTTTCTCCTCTATTTTGTAAACCTACTTGGCCTGTTTTCATTGCACATTCCTTGAAGTCAATTGTCCTAAAGCTTGTAATGTTGAATCAATTGTCAAAATGACCGTATAAGAGCCTGTGAGAACAAAATTGCTGATGCCTATAACTCAGCATGACAGGCATTCCAATGACAGTTCTTTACCTCATACTAAAAGCAATGTCAGCTGTGCCTCATGTGGGAAAGTGGAGTATTTGCATCTGTGGTTATGTATATAACACTTCACTTTTATGTTGTACCTAGAGGGGTTTTAGATACAAAATTCTTGTCCCTCTAATTCCATTGTTGTCTGGAATTGATATACAAACGTAGTTATACCTATTGAAAGTAATATATTATTTAATAAAATTAAATAAATAATAACATCAAACAAACATGACAATATATAAATATATATTATTTATAATGATACATATCAAATATATATATATATTTAATATATATAATACATATATATTTGTATTAGTATATTATCTACTTTATACATGTGGAAAAAACTAAATGCCTAGACCCTTCAATTTTTGTAGAACAGTCCTTTATTAGTTACTGTTCTCATTACTATAATCTCATATCTGACAGGAAACAAACAAAGCAAAGAAAGGTTCATTTCTGGTTCATGGTTTGAGTTCATTATGGTGAAGAGGTCATGGCAGTGGGACTGGATCATGGCTATGGCAGCAGTACTTTCCTCATATCTAGGTAGGGAGCAGAGAAAAGGGAATGCTGGTGTTCTTCTGTCTACTTCCCTTTTGACCTTTGATTTTAAGTCTCAATGGCTAGACAATATATATTTAATATTAAAATTATCATTTTAAAGTTAGGCATTTTACCAGGTGACATAGGCCTGTTAGCTTCTCAGCAAAATTGTGAGGTCAAGGCCTACCTGGGTTATAGAAAGAGTCCAAAACCAACCTGAGCAAGTCAATGAAAAGAATTAAACATAAAAATTGTACTGGGAATGTCATGTAGATTGCTTGTTTACAATGCATGAGGCACTAGCTTCAATTCCCCTGACTGTGTTTAATAACAGAAAAGTAAGGTGTGTTGGAAAATGAGCCCAAAAAGTCTTTGTTGTTACTCTCCTTTTCAATGAAATACTTTTAAAAACTTTTGTGGATATGGATGTATGTGTGTTCGCATGTATGACTGTTGGCATAGGAACATGCCATAGTGATCACATGGAGGTCGGAGGATCACCGTGAGTCCCTGCCCTCCATTTGTTTTGAGGCAGGGTCTCTTGTTTGCTGCTGCCTCTGCCAGGCTAGCTTGCTCACAGGCTTCCATGATTTCATTTCTGCCCCTCATCTTGCAGTAGCGGTGCTGGCATTACAGATGCACAGTACTGTGTCCAGCTTTATGTGGCTTCTGGGGATCAGAACTCAAGTTCCCATGTTTGCACAGCAGATACTTGTACCTCAGGTCATCTCACCAGGTCTAGTTAAATGCTTTTATTGCAAAAGCATATGAGTATTTGCTACATATGGGTATAAAAATTCTTCAGTCCTGGAAAATGTACTCTAGTTTTGCATACACAGAATTATTCATTTATGGGGACTGGGGATCATCAGGAAGGACTGGGGATCATCAGGAGATGCTAAAATCTGGAAGGTTCTTTTCATTGGAATTTGTCAAAGTGATATTGTAATACAAAGTATTTGTTCATTTGATATTTTGCACAGCAACTATCTTCTGGATAACTTAGATTTCATTTGCTCCCAGGGGGGAAGATGGAGAGAAAGAGGAAAAGGCCAAAGAAGACAAGAGCAAGCAGAAGTTGAGGCAGCTCCACACACATCGATATGGAGAGCCAGAAGTACCTGAGTCTGCGTTCTGGAAGAAGATCATAGCTTATCAACAGAAGCTCCTAGTAAGATGTTTGAGAATGATAATCGAATGATAATCACTGCTGATTTATTGGGAGACCATAATAATCTGGGCTCGGAAATAGTCAGTGGCCTTCATCTGCACATAGTCCCAGAGTCATGTTGTCCATGGCCAACTGTAAAAGTTGGTTTTAGGAAAGCTCTCCACCACTAAAACCTGAGGAAGCTCTTGTCTATTGCAGAACAATGTTGTAATATTTGTATGTAACCCCCACATGATCCTTCTGTGCACATTAGGTAATATCTAGATTGCTTGCAATATGTAAATTGACTAGAAAGAATGGTTAGAATCCATTAGTTAGGGAATAATGGCAAGAGAAAACAATCTGTATGTGCTTAGCTTTAGTATGGAGACAGTTTAACTTCTCCATTCTTTTCTTTCTGTAACAAGTTAGATTTATGGAGATAGAACCTACAGATACAGGAGGCTGACTAGATGTTTTGTTCCCACTACAGTGTGCTTATTTTTATAATCAGCACCTTTGATCCACTGTTCATTTTGCCAAATGCAGGACCTCTATGCACAATCATACTGTCTAACACCATTTGATTTCATGACTGACATTGCCATTCTCTAGTGTTCCCCCAGGAGGATTTTTGGACAGAACAATGCAGGCCTTCTAAGGTTCTGCAGCATATCAGCATAAACCAGGCAAAGGGTACCTCCAAAGGTCCATGTGATTGACAAGGCAGGTCTGAACCAAAGGATCTGTACTCCTATCACTTCACCTTTTCTCAAACTCAAAA
Organism: Jaculus jaculus; assembly: GCF_020740685.1. Lineage (NCBI taxonomy): Eukaryota > Metazoa > Chordata > Mammalia > Rodentia > Dipodidae > Jaculus > Jaculus jaculus. Next base: position 75,367,769 of record NC_059107.1, on the reverse strand, counting down.
GAAAAAAGATAAACCAGTTGTAAAAATATTAACTTAATTAGACAGCTTTCCACTGATGACAGCTGGAGATTATTCTCAGGGGAACAAGTGAAAGAAGACGCAAGAATAAAGAGAGATGATTCTACATACAGTGTCTAATACATTTGGAAGAGCTTGCCCCCAAGTTCTGTATTCTATTTATTATAGAGTCCACTGAACATTTTAGATAGCTCTTGGTAATTGTTCATTGAACATGCTATGATGACTGCCTTGTAGCTCCTTTTAAATGGTAAATGTTGAATGGACTCTGTAGTCCCCCTTGTGTTCTTGAGGAGTATGTTTCAGAGCAGTTGCATTAAAGGAAGCAGCTGAGGTTGTCCTCCATCTCTCTGTGTTGAGGTTCACATGTTCTCTGTCTCTGTACATTTCCTTCAATTTTCTGCTTATCTTTGCTTATCATATTACTGATGGTCCTTGCTCACCAGTTTGCATGCATAAGAACAATTGTGACTACATGAGGTCCCACAGGTTCCTGTCCTCAAGTCTTTCTGACATCCCTGCTCAGATAACCAGAGAAAGCTAACTTGGACTCACTGACTACACCCCACCTTCACAGTAGAGGTAGTGACCAGCCCATTTTGGCTGTGGTGGTCAGCTTGGGTCCAACAAGCAACATATTTTTCCTAGTTTTATGTTTATCTATTGCAGATCCTCAGGTTGAAAAAAATCATTGACTAGTTCTGATGTTCTCCTAGGAAATCACTGACTGTAAATATAGGGTCTTTTGCAGGGAAATGACCCAAAAGAGAAGGAATAGGTACACATAGGCTAATGAGAGGTTTCATTGCTCTGGCATGGCCCTATGATGCTAACACTCACTTTATGTCACAAGTATTTGCTTTCTACATAGCCTCTTATCTTAAACTGGTAGTTTTTGTTTCTTCCAACTCAATAAATTCTGTTATAATTTACTTAGTTGTTCAGGCTTCCAAATCCAAAAGGCTGTATCCTTGAGTCTTCTCTTTCACCTCTACTATAATCCAGCAGCAATTTTCAGTTCTCTCTTCCAAGTGTCTCCAGAGTGTGCCACACTTGCCATGTCCACATTTACCCCTGAGGCCAGCCACCATAAGCACAACCTCTCCCTGCAGTCCATAAGAACTTGGTAACTGCTTGCATTTTTACCCCCTACTACCTACACACAGTGACTAGTGTAATTTCTAACCCATAATATGATTTCATCAAGTCCTCTTAAATTCCCTCTAAAATAAAATAATAATTACCACAGGGATATCACACAAACTATTATGTAATAGATTTAGTTATTATTATACTAAGTTTAACAAGTGGCTTTCCTTATATGTGCTCATTTTTCCCTCAAAACAAACTAATGAGGCAGATTTTATCATTATCCTCACAAGACAGATGGAACAAGAAATGCTGTAGGAAGGACTAAGTCTTAGTTCATCTTCCAACTCTAGAAAGCAACAGGACAGACTTATAACCAGGCAGTGTAGCTCAGGACATGAGCAGGGTTATCAGTCAGTGTGCTATAACAGGTAGCACAAAATCTTATGGAAGCTTAAAAACCTAGTCCCCTGCTCAACCTGTGAGCCAGACTTCCTCCTTCTCCCTTCTTGTCATAGGGTTGGGCTTATGTCCACCATTTCTGAAATATTCCACATGACTCTTAACACCTATCAGTGCCCATGTCTCTAACACACTCTTACATCTGCGTTAGATCAGTTTCCTTCTGTGATCTCTAGATTTGTGCTGAAGTGCCTTCTGAGATAGGCTTTTCCCAACCATCTGTCCAAACTATTGCCCCATTCCCTGTATATTTTTCATTATACCATTTATCAGTCCCTAAACTTATATTTTATAGTTTTTGGTAAGATTTCTTGTTCTTTTTGCATGAACATATGTGTGTGTTGTGCATACGTGTGTATATGAATGTATGGTTGTAAAAGCTGGAGGTCAGTATCAGGTGTCTCAGTCCCTCTCCACCTTATTTGTTGAGAAAGAGTCTCTTGCTAAACCAATAGCTCACAGATTCAGCTAGAACAGCTAGTTGGTGAGCCCCAAGGATTCCTTGTCTCTGCCTTCTCAGTGCTGGGATTACAGGCACATACTATCACATCCAGCATTTTATGTGTATGGTTTGGATCCAAACTCAGGTCTTCATGCTTGCATGGCAAGCACTTTAGCAATGGAGCCATCTCCTCAGCCATGTGTGTATGTGCATGTGCGTGTGTATGTGTGTGTGTGCATGCACACACACGTATATGCCTTTTTACTAGTTGTCTCTTCCTTGGTAGCAGAACTTCCTCCTTCGTTGTATGTGTGCAGCATTGAGAATTGTGTTTGGTAACTAGTAGGCTCACAATTGATTGTTTGGATTTAGTGAATTAATGCTTTATTTAAAGTATCTTCACCTTTCAGATCTCTTACTCAGTAACCTTTTCTACTTTCAGAACTATTTTGCTCGCAACTTTTACAACATGAGAATGTTGGCCTTATTTGTTGCATTTGCAATCAATTTCATCTTGCTCTTTTATAAGGTATGTACATCTGAATGGGCTAATGACCATTTTAAATATACAAAATGACTGATAGGAACACACAGACTACCCAGATCTGTAACTGAGAACATCTAAACCAATTCTGAAATGCATTTGAATGAAAGGGACAAATTGAAACCCAAGTCTATCATTGATGCCCAGGAAGAGAAGAGAGGTTTGCTCCTGGGAAGTGTAAAAGAAAGACCTCAGGGTGCTTGGGCTGCAGGAGGTGAGATTCAGCTTTGTGTTCATCCACAGCTTTGGGTTGTCTGAAGATCATACTGGTTAACAGCCCTGGATGTGGCAGGACCTCTGTTACATGAAATTCTTTGGGGAACTGAGAAGAAAGATATCTAATATTTTCTTCATTGGTTGGAATCTCACAACTCTTCATTAGATTGACATGATTTTTAAAATTATATTTATTACTTGCCTTTGGTATTTGTAAAATTACCTTTCTCCTCCTTTGGGGGCTTGGTAACTTATTGGGTTTATTTGCTTTTCATATTGAATATCAAAGTAAGTCCAAAGTTTAAAATAACAAACTGTGGCAAAATGTATAGCATTATCTTTCCAAATAGTTGATTTTATCTATGTGTTCAGAATGTTCCTATTTTCATACCAGCCATTTTTTTTCTCTGTCTTTGCTTTATCTGAACAATTGTGATTGCCACTTTAGTAAAGGATTAAGGTGGGAGAAGCAGTTCTTATCCTGTTGTCAGCATTTTCCTTTTAGTCTTTTTATTGTACAATGACATAAAATGACATTATGCAGTGAACTGACTCTGTTTTACATGATTTAAATCAGGTCTCCACTTCTTCTGTGGTTGAAGGGAAGGAACTGCCCCCTCGAAGCTCCAGTGAAAATGTCCAAGTGACCACCAGCCTGGACAGCAACTCACAGAGAATCATTGCAGTTCATTATGTACTAGAGGAGAGCAGTGGTTACATGGAGCCCACCCTGCGCATCTTAGCCATTCTCCACACGGTCATTTCTTTCTTCTGCATCATTGGATACTACTGCTTGAAAGTAAGATAGTGAAGCATCAAAGCATGCTAGTCCTTGTGTGTTTTTTTGTGGATTGGATGTCTGGAACTCAAATTTGTTTGGAAATCTGTGTGTATGACATTTATTTGGAAATATTCCATGAATACTTGTGAGGCAAAAGGAAAAAGGTTGGGGTAGAGGGAAAAGGTAGGCTACAGATGCAGAAACTGTAAAGCATGGCCAAGGATTTCAAGTTCTGATGTTTGGCAAATTCTTTAGGGTTGTCCTTGTGTGAGGCCATAGGAGGCTAGTTTTCCTTGTGGTTGCAGGCTGCCCTGAGAAATGACCATTTTTCATAGCATCTTTTCACCTGCTGATAATTCATATAAGAGACAGCTTTACCTACAACTTGACCCCACAGAAATGAACTATCCCACCCATTATTTTTCTTTATGAAACACCTGTGAGTCAGAATTGCTTTGTTATTAGGAATGTATCTATTGCCATCTTTGGCAGAAATCATTTATAATTGCTGACACTTCACCCAGAAAATAATGGGTTTATATCCCTAAAACACTACTAAGGGCACAGTAAAATTTAGTGAACAGAATTAAAGATAGTTGCTGTGAGTAGTGGGGCTTCCCATTAACTTGGCAAGCATGTTTATTTATTTATTTGTTTTTAGCAAAATGCCTTGCAGTTACAAAGCCTATATTTCACTGTTGCTCCTGGTTGTGAAGCTTCCAGAAGATGTTTGAAAAACTAGAACCCAAGATAAACAACTAGAGTATAAAATGTTTTTGTATACTTTTGTATGATATATTTTCTCTCTTATTTTTTCCTTGTCTCTTGGGGGTGAACGTTCTTGGTTACTTCGTGAATGTGTATACCTTCTGTCTCTTCTGATATAACATCTATCCATATGAATAGGGGATTATTGAAAGGCTATGGAGACAACTTGACAAACTGACAAAGATCTTTTCTGATTTTGGAACTTAAATTTATCTCCAATTAACATGTCAACATTAAAGCGATTTCTCAAATTAAGCTCTGTATTTATTTGGACCATTAGTAAGATCACTAATTTTTTTTTACACATGTTCACATTGACTTAGAGGTATCTGTAATTTGTATGATATATATAGCTACATATACATATACATATATATGTATATGTATGTATGTGTGTATATATGTATATTTATATCTGTGTATATACACACACACACACACATATATACACACACACACACATATACACACACACACGTATGTTCCCGAACCTTTCTAGATGCTTCTTTCTGCCTAAATATAACTAATTAAATTGACTCAATTTCATCTTCCTGGAAGTACATGGGAAATATGTCCTTCTAGAACCTGTTCTGTAAAGATAGTGACCACAGAAGATGCTAACCATCTAAACTATGCCTCCACGTTTATTTTCATCTGCAGGTCCCACTGGTTATTTTTAAGCGAGAAAAGGAAGTAGCACGGAAATTGGAATTTGATGGACTTTATATTACAGAGCAGCCATCAGAAGATGATATTAAAGGGCAGTGGGACAGACTTGTGATCAACACACAGTGAGTGAAAAGCTATAAGGGATTACTGTGCTCAGAAATTTCAAGATATAAAAAGACTTTACTAGAATTTCTGCAGATTGGTCAAAAGCTTAGCTCAAGCAAGTAACAATTACATATTCAGCCAAAAAAAAAAAAAAATCAAAAAAAAACTAAGCACCATCACATTTCTAATGGATGCCTGCAATCCATGCTGAGTCCCTTAATCAAAAAGGGCTTTCAGGCCATTTTCATAGCACTGATGGGACTGCATGTCTATTACTCAGTGCTTGGGGAAGTGTGTAGCAGTGGGTTCATATCCCACAGTGCTGACTACCCCACGGCAAAGCAGAGATCCTTCATTAAGGAAAGAAAAATATCATGAAAGTCAGATATATTGAATTTCACGTGGCTAATGTATCTGAATTATCAATTCTCAATAGGTACCACCACACAGCCTTACACAATTCAAGCTAAATGTTAAATCAGATGTAAGCTAGAGAAACAGATTCTTTCTCTATCCAATGATTAATCAGCATGTGGAGTTAAAAACCAAAAGACATTCTGCTGTTTCAGATATAAATCTGTTCCAACATATAATTTTTTCACATAAAAAGTATTAACAATGTTATATCTTTGAAATTTATCCTGAAGAGTAAAATATTTCATTGTGATTAAATATCTTATTCTAAAAGTTACTTCTAGTGGGTCCTGAGTTTTCAAGTGGAAAATTAGATTTTTTTTTTTTACTTCATAAGAAAAAGAATGAATGCAGTTCTATTTTATTAATTTATTTTTAGCAATACAGGGAATTGAACCCAAGACCTTAAGTATGGTAGGAAGGGATTTTACCTGTGAGCCTCATCTCAGGACTTGAATTCTAAATATTATGGTTTTTAAAGACAATTTATAAGAAAATCTATATTCTAATCTGTTAAAAATGAGTAATAAATATATAACTTGATAATAAATATGGTTATATTCTCCATTAAAGTATCAGCCTAGGTAAATTTAATTTACCTATGCATATCATTATGTACTAACATTGAAAGTGATATTCATGTGTGATATAGAAAAATTATAGAACAAGATGCTAATTTAATGCAGTGTACTTTTATGCAGGTAGCAGGATATATGCATATTTCTTATTTTAAATATGTTATTTATTTACATGGTATATTATCATTTTTTAAATCATTATTTTACTTCTGTACTTTTATATTTTTAGGTCATTTCCCAACAACTACTGGGATAAATTTGTTAAAAGAAAGGTAATATTTCGAAGAAGGAATAAATTCTTAATATTTTTCTTCAAGTGTGTTTAAGATTTGAATTTGATATGATTTAGGTGTAGAATTGTGGTTTTGTGCTCTGCTTTAGCTGCCTGCTAATATTATTTCAAAGTGACAATAGAATTAAATATGCATTTTAAGAATTGCACATGAGAAACTCATATTATATAGTCTTCAAATAAACAGTCATTGCTTCCCTTGCCTGTGCTAGTTTAGTTCATCGTGCTTAATCCACTCAGAACAAATCAGTAAACATTTTCTTTGTATTGTCTGGGTGACCTCTTCTGGTCTCAGACTATTTTTCATTATACAGGTTTAACAATCTTTTTCAAAAGTAAGCCTTATCTGATTGCTATGGAGGTTGGTAAAGAGGGCACTGACAGTTGTCAGCCATGACCTTGACCCCTATGGAAGCTCTGATTAGAGAGCTTCTGACCTCAGGTCTGGGGTTATTTCTTCCCTCCTTGCTACTCAGGATCTGAATGTACTACCGTGGGTTTTGGATGAAATGTCATGTATGACATTGCTTGTGTGTTGTAGACTACTATGCAAGAATCGCTTTTTATGGTGTCTTTTGTTGTTGAGGTAAGGGTTCACATTATTATAACCTAATAGCCAAGGCCAGCCTTGAATTTAAAGTGATCCTCCTCCTTCAGTCTCCTGAGAGGGCTGGAGTTATAAGCATGAGCTACCATACCCAACTCTTGCTGTGTCTCTGAACTGTTCTAATTTCCATGTTGTCTCGGTACACACATTACTATGAACTCTAGCTCTCAGTGGACTGTTCATAGACATGACTGTGGGCAAAGCCATCTTTCCCCTTTCTCTTTGTCAGTTCATTGTTGCTCAAAGAGTGCTTGTCAATGGGCTGCTGAAAGACTCTGTCACCAGTCTGACGGACATCTTATACTAACAACTTAAATTCAAATCATATATCATTGATCACAGTGCATGTGTGTCCTTATGTTTGCTTCTTGAAAGAAGCATTGTGTTTATTGATGTATGAGTATTTGCTTGTTTCTTACCTCTTTGTGAGATACTACTTCAGGCATTTTGCACTAATGAATATTTGCATATCAAATTAGTTAAAGCTTTGAAATAATAATATTAAACAGATAATTAAAAACTTTCATTCTAAGTTTTAATGTCATAAAGAGGGTGCTACTAAAATTATGAAAACAAGAATTTCTCTGGAGTAAACTATTATGTCAAAGCAATAGCAAGATCAACTGCTGACAGCTCATTTCCAGTCTTGGCTTCTTCACTGCAGTATCCACCTCTTCCTTTAGGGGGCAGGAATGAGCGGCCACAGAGTTCCATACAGTTTAGCCTTGCCAGCTTCAGCATCCTGAGAAAAATGCAGAGCACATTGATTTAGTTAATCTGAAAGGCATGTTTATAGTGATCCTTAGGGGTTTGAACAAGGGTATCAAGAAATGATTGTAAAGAAGGACATAGCATCTGCACTACATGAGAATTAACATTAGGCCAGGCATAGTGGTTTAGACCTGTAATCTCAGCACATGGGAGGAGTGCTGTGAGTTTCTGCCCAGCCTAGGCTACATAGTAAGTTTAAACAATTTGAACAGAGTAAAACATCGTCATAAACAAAACAAGATAAAACAATAACCTGAGGACACAAGATAGTGGTGGATAGTGACAAACTTGTAGGTCTAGAACTAAATGAAAATTGCCAATTGTTGGAGTTAACACCCTAAGGAGAGTGAGGTGAGAAGAGGAGACTAGGGAATGGAGTGCTAATAGGAGAACAGGGTGCTGGCGCTGCTGTGATAGCCTGCCTCGTAACAAGTAGTCTGTGCAGATCATTGGCTACAGTGTTGGGCATTACCGGATGCAGCTTGATCTTGTCTCTTGCTAAGTTTAGCAACACTTGGCACAGTATTTTAATTCTTATAAGACAGTTTATTTATCTGTAGCATGGGAATGCCAATAATGACAGTCATAGGGCTGGAGAGATGGCTTAGCAGTTAAGCACTTGCCTGTGAAGCCTAAGGACCCAGTTTGAAGCTCAATACCCCAGGACCCACATAGGCTAGATGCACAAGGGAGTGCACATTTCTGGAATTCGTTGGCAGTGTCTGGAGGCCCTGGCGCACCCATTCTCCCTCCCTCTCTCTCTCTCTCTGCCTCTTTCTCTCTGTCTGTTGCTCTCAGATAAATAAATTTAAAAAACATAATAATGAGAGTCATTGAAGGTGAAGGATAACACATACATATTGTAACAGTCTTGTAAAATAAACCAAATTCTTTACACAAAGACTGAATTTGGTAAAAGCCCATTTCATCCAAATTTGCAGTCTTTTACTATAGATATTCCCCCTTTTGTATCCCTCTTTCTGGAATGAGAAATCTTATTTCTCAGAGAGGCAGCATTTAAAGCACTGTATTTATTTAACTTACCATTGTGATTCTAGAAAACATGTAATTCATTGTTTTGTACTTTAAAATCTAGTAGATTTACAGTAAATGCAGCAACAATAAGATATTTGTATACACTCACACAGATGATGAAGCTAATAGAATGCTTTCCTTGACCATAGGTAATGGATAAATATGGAGAGTTTTATGGCCGAGATAGAATCAGTGAGCTACTAGGCATGGACAAGGCAGCACTGGACTTCAGTGATGCGAGGGAAAAGAAGAAGCCCAAGAAGGACAGCTCCTTGTCTGCTGTGTGAGTTACTTCTGCCCTGCCCTGCAGATGACAAGCTGAAGGGAATAAAGCAAGGCATTTCTGAACTGACTCATGCATTGATTTCCTTTCCCTCAACTCAGGAAACTAGCACATTGTGTGCAATGTTCACTTTTGCCCTTCTGTGTATTTGAGCCCACTATTATTGTTATTATTACTTGTTTTTGAGATAGGATCTCACTATGTAGGCCTGGAACTCAAGATCCTCCTGTCTCAGTCTCTGGAGTGCTGGGATTATAGGCAAGGGCACCCCCATGGTCTCCTCTTAATTTCTGAAGGTGTCTTTTTTATTATTTAAATAGAGCAAGAGGCAATGATTATTATTCACTTTCCTAATTTAAATAGCCATTTTTAACCTTAAATACTCCTTAAAGTCAAAGGACAACATAAGCATATATATACAACTATGCTTTTACATGCTCCTTGTTTGGGCACAACTTAATTTTTATTCCTTGGAAACAGAAACTATATAGTTCCTTTATTAAAAATATTCAAAGTTCAGATCTTCATATAATAATTACATTTTTAAAGTAGCAAAGCTTTAGTATGCCATAAATATTATGTACCATCAAACTATCACTTTGAAAATTTATTTTAAGTAAAGTACTGTCTAAGTGGTACTTGCATGGAATGATGACAGTAGAAGAGTATATGCAACCGAGTGGCGTTTCCTGGAGTGAACACTCACTCTTGCTCTCACTTTCCTCACATACACTCAGGAATGTGTGTGATGAGTGCATGTGTGTGCCCTTGTCTATTTAGCAAGTTGATCAGCTGAATGTATTAAATAAAAGCAAAGCATGCATGCATGCATTTAAAAGGTGATTTCTTATTACATGGACAGTGTGTTTTTTTTTCAAATAAAACATAGTCTTTTCCCTTAAAAATATATAAGCTTTCAACATTTTTGTTCTGATGTGCCTTCCAGAACACAAATATAAAAGCTGGCTTTGTTGGTCCAAGTTAGTAATTTAATGCTGGGGAAGTAGAGATTAGGCAGAGTCTTGGGATTCACTGTCCAGAATAGACTACTTGCGGAGTTTCAGGCCAATGAGAGAACTTGTCTCAGAAAAGGTGATGGTACCTGAGAAAGGACTCTCTAGACTTTCTGTAAGAAGGAAGAAAGTAGACTTGGCACATGATGCACTCGGTGTCAGTATGTGGGAGGCTAAAGCAGGAAGGTTAGTTGAGCTCAGTAGTTTGACAGTAGTTTGGGCAACATAGCAAGATTCTCTCTCATAAGAAACAGAAATTAAAAACAAAACAAAACAAAAAATCCTGAGTTCAAGTAAAAGGAAACCATTCTTTAAGAAGGAAAAGTCTCGCAGCCACCTCCTTCCCTTACTCTTATAATTAAAGGTTGGTCATTTTACAGAAAGTGATTTAAGAAGTAATTAAAGATGGACTGCTTAAATCCAAAGAGACCATTTTGCAAACCATAACCTATATGCAGTATTGTATTTGTCTGTGTAACAAATTACCTGAAATTGGAATATGGAAAGGCTGATAAATTTACCATATAATATACAGTCTATAAATCAGCATCAATTGATGAAGAAAAAGTGGTTTTAATATTTGCATTTTTTAAAATTTTTTATTTATTTATTTGAGAGTGACAGACACAGAGAGAAAGACAGATAGAGAGAGAGAGAATGGGTGCGCCAGGGCCTCCAGCCTCTACAAACAAACTCCAGACGTGTGCGCCCCCTTGTGCATCTGACTAACGTGGGTCCTGGGGAACCGAGCCTCGAACCGGGGTCCTTAGGCTTCACAGGCAAGTGCTTAATTGCTAAGCCATCTCTCCAGCCCTATATTTGCATTTTTAAATCTGCAAAGATTATGGTATATATGCTTAAACTTCCTCACTCAGCATAGATTCATTGAGGTAATTTATCATGTGAGGTATTGTCCATGCTGTTCATAGATTAGTAAGATAAGCATGCATATGTAAATCAACACCCACAACAACAAATAAATGCTGCACTAGATAATGAAAGAAAGTGCCTACAGTGTGCCTTGGCAGGGGTGGGGAAGGGGGGGGGCGAGAGGCTGAATAGGATCCTGCCTGGATTAATGGGAATGGATAGCATAAGGAAACAAACACAGGTTAGAACTTTGACTTCCTTAACACTCAGGAGGTCTAGGCTATAATCCTCAGCATCACAAGAGAAAATCCAAATAAAAAGTAAAAGAAAGCAAACCAGTATTTCCATTAAAACATTTTTTTAAATTGTTATAAAATATGTATATGTAAACATGTTTTGTTTGAACAAGAAATCCCTTCAACTGAGTTCTTAAGTACAATTGTTCAATAAAAGTTAGTGAAGCAAGCATGTTGATAATTTAGCACAATTTTCATGTGTAAGTGTTACACGTAAGGTGAGTTTAGGTTCTACTCAGTGTTAAAAACAGTGTAACAAGTGAAAATGAAAAGGCCACTCTTAAATGACAGAAGATAGAGGTAGTGTTTTGTTTTGTTTTCCGGGACTCCTCTGAGATGGCATCAGAGAACACGGAGGTGTACCCCCAGCACAGTACTCTGCTCTTTTCTTTTACCGGGAATATGATGAGTCTCCTTTGCATGTTTCCAATCTTGCTCCTAGCAAGGGAATGCCAGCAGGTCCTTGTGAGCTGAATCTCAGATTAATGTCCATATCTACAAATTATTCATTTTTCCTTTTGTCATTCCAGACTGAACTCTATTGATGTGAAGTATCAGATGTGGAAACTGGGAGTCGTTTTCACTGACAATGTAAGCCCTCTCCATCACCACAACATACAACATTCTGATTAGATGTGTCTATGGAATTCTGCAGATGGAAGGAAGTTATTTAAGGAAGTTAACTGAAATACCAGTGCATTTCATAAAATATCTTATCTGAGAAAGACACAAGTATAGCTGTGGTTAATAAGCCCATCTCTTATTCTACGACTTTAAAAAGCTGAAAGAAGGGCTAGAGAGATGGTTTAGCAGTTAAGGTGCTTGCTTGCAAAGCCTAAGGACCCAGGTTCAACTCTCCAAGTCCACATAAGCCTGATGCACAAGGTGGTGCAAGCGCACAAGGTTGCACATGCACACATGGTGCGCATGAGTCTGCAGTTCTATTGCAGTGGCTGGAGGCCCTGGCACACAATCTCTGTCTATTTCTCTCTCATAAAAAAATACAAAAGAAAAGCTGAAAGACTGAATTAAAAATGTATTCATAAGGCCGGGTGTGGTGGTGAATGCCTTGAATCCCAGCACTCAGGAGGCAGAGGTAGGAGGTCACCATGAGTTTGAGGCCACCCTGAGACTACATAGTGAGTTCTAGGTCAGCCTGGGCTAGAGTGAGACCCTACCTCTAAACAACAATAGCAACAAAAAGTATATAACAGGCAAAACATGCAAATTCACATGTATTTCCACTCAAGTTTCAGGTAGCTAATGATATACTTTGAAGGTATACAAATATTCAAATGTTTCTAAATAAATAACATTTTTCAGAATTAGCTGTGCTAGAAGGGGCCTAGTTGAAAGAGAGGGGCTTACAGGAATGGGCAAGGGTTTGGAAAGAGCAGGAGAAGGAAAGAATCAACAAAGCGTGTGTGGAAATGCCATAATAAAAACCATTATTTGTATACCAATTTTTAAAAACCTAATAAAAATATTAAATTTAACTATCCCAAATTAAATTCATTAAATAATTTTGTCCCTTTTCCTGATTTTTTCCTTATCAAAACCTGTAGAAACTAAGCATAGAACCAAATTATATATTCATATGTAATGAAAAAACATTATCTATTGCTAAATCCTCTAGTCTCAGGACATCACTTTAATTTTAACACTAACTTTCATAATAAATGTTTATCCTATTTTCCTATGTAAAGTCTGTGACATCAAAGATTCTTCTCCCTTTGTCCTCACCCCTGCCTCACTCAGCCATCATAGACACTCCTGAGTTTACAAAATCATGTCTTGTAAGCATCTTTTAGAGCCATGACCTGTTAAAGCCAAAAACTGTTAAATGCTACCTTGAATATAATTTGTCATCTGATGACGAAAAACTTTCAGGATAAACAGAAGCAACCCAACCCCTGCTTCAGCTGGTATCTTTCTTTTAAGTAGCTAGTGTATACTAGTTTTGACCCAGTGAATGCAACCTTCCATGCCACGGTCCCTGCATAGTCTACATTTGTCCAGGTGAGCCTGACCATACTGTTCTCCTAACTATGGGGGTTTTCTTTTAATCCTCCAGAGAATTTAAGTGTGTGTCAGTCCCGAAGGAAACCTGGAGAACGCTTTTCAAAGACCTTGCTAGGCTGTTGCCAGGGTCCAGCCCTTGCTTCAAGGAGGGTCACCGAAAAGAGATGTGAAAGGGAGCCACACAATAATGACTTGAAGTCAAATTCTGGTGTAAGCTGACAGGCTAATGCTGAAGGCAGCTGAGTTCCTCCATCTCTCTCCTCTCTCTCTGTCTGCTCCTCTGCTCCTGCTCTCTGTTTCTCTGCTCTGCTCTCTGCTTCTCTCTATTCTCTTTCTCTCTCTCTCTCTTTCTCTCTCTCTGCTGCCACAGCTCTTAGCCTCAGTATTTTATTTTATGATTATGTCATACAAGAACAAACTTCAAGAAAGGTACAGTTTCACAGAATTCATAGAAACTTTTTGCTATTTCTTTACATCAAACAATCCCATAATTATTCACATTGAGTACAGCCATCAGGCCCCTATAATGATTAACTAGTTTCACGCTTTCCCTATGTATGTGTGGTCAAGCACTTGTGATTTCCTGTACTCCTACTTTCAATTACTATATTAAAGGTGAGAGACAAAACAACCTCAAAATGGGGGTTCCCACCATTAATCACTGATCCAATAGATCATTTAGCCCTCAGTCATTTATTTTGAATTTTCCTTTTCATGTCTTTTCAATACTTAAACTTTGGTCCCCCCAACTGAACTCTTTCTGACCTCGGTTGTTTTTGCTATAAGGATTCTTGGTAAAGAGTCATAGTTTGCTGCAATTGCCACCATTCAGAAAAAATTAGTCATAGAACAATTTTTACATTGTTTCATGAGGTTCATTGTTTCCTCCTAAGTGTACTGTACTCCATGCCTGACTTTCTTTAAGGCCTTTAAGGAAAACAGTTATCTCTGACCTATTTTCTTGCTTTTCAAGTTGTATGCCAGAGCCTCTTTCAGATACATTGACTAACACTTCACTAACACCAATTTTTGCTGGAAAAGTAGACTTAGAGATTGGTACACCAAGTGAAAGACAGGGAAAGACAAACCTACAGAAAACCATAGATATCTGTAGCGTAGAGAGCCAAGGCCACATTGGACTTCAAGGAAGAGACAGCTGGGCTGGAACTGTGTCATGCAGCTCTTCAGTGCTTGATTCCTCGTGATCCTGAAATGGCATGCTTGCCATCTCCAGCAGGTTGTGAGGCATCTGCAGTTTTATGCCTTCTGTTTGGCCAGCCACTTCTCACTTGTCTTCAGTCTCCAATAGCATAGTAGAGTTGTCGAATAATGTACAGGCTCCTAGGAAATTTTGTATAATGGTGTTGCAGCTTCCTTCTCATTGCTGGGACAAAGTACATAACCAACAGCAGATGATGGGAAGAAAGCTTTTTATTTTAGCTTATACTCCTGAGAGGAAGTTTCATGAGGCTGGACATCATCTCTGCCACAGCAGCAGGAGAGTGGGCAAAACTCTGGCAACAGGAAGCTGGCTGTAACATCTGTAAAATTGCCCCTAACAATGCTCCTCCTCTAGCAAGACTTTAATTCCCAAATTGCCACCAGCTGGGGACCAGGTACTTAGAACATATAAGTTTATGTGGGGCATCTGATTCAATCCACCAGAAATGGAAAAGGAGGAATTAGTTTAAGCATGGCAAACATACTACATGAGATACGTGATGTTCAAGGAATTCATTCTTTATCTTTCATTCAGATGTAGCTGGGCATCCCCTATGCCAAATCAATTAAGTGTTCTTGGCTCAACTTGTCACTTGTTTGCATCTCTTTACTGTGCATATGCTCACAAACTCATCTTTTCTCCCAGACTTTGTCTGTCCTACTATCCTCTGAAATTCCCTCACCTGAATGTCCAGGGCAAGTGTAGCACCATCCTTCTCTTCCGCTCTTCTTACCAAACCTAGCCCTGTACTCACATGGTTACCTTTCCATTTTTGTTGTTGTTGTTCTTAATACCTAAGCTTAAAAATATTAATGCACGTCCTTCCTTTCCTATCTCCCTTTAATACCTTTGACCATTTGCTCAATCAAAGTTTTATCCCATCTTTGTCCTTTCTAATTCTCTACTCACCCCAGTTTCATCACTGCTTGGGGTCTCATGACCTCAGCCTTGGGCTTTTCCAGTAGTTTCTGAAATTGACTGATTATATAACCTACCATGTTCCTTAGATAGTAGCACACCCTGAGTGAGCTCAGATTCCTCATTTGAAAATTGGGCCTAAAGATGCCCTTGTGTCAGGAATCTTGCTAGAATTGAAATGAGAAACTATGGGAACAAATGCATGAAACAATAGCTACTGTTTAGTAGCTACTTAATAGATTTTCCTGAATGCTACTTTCAGAACTTACTAGGCTATGGATGACCTCAGCAGCTTCCAAGTGGCTATGAGAGTCACTTTGGCCTCAAGACCGTGTGCTTTGCTGCTCTTTCACAGCCTGGTTTCCTCAAACAGAGACCCCAGTGCTCAAACCCACACCAATCCCCAGCAAACTCTTAGTTGTCTCATCTCAGTGTCTTTCTTAAATGCCATTTTATTTGCGTAGCTTCAACCCTACATTACCCATGAAACCTTTTTGCATTATCTAAACCTCTTTTTCTTTTTCTTCTCTGTTAAAGGTTAAGAATGTCAGAGCAAAAGTTCTGATACTGTATTGGTTTGTTCAATGTCCCTCATAAACTCAAGTATTTTGAATTTTTAATTCCCAGCAATTTGTGAGGTAGAGCTTTGTTGGAAAAGGAGCTTTGCAGGAGGAGCTGACCCTGAGGTTTATTAACCCTCACTTTGCCAGTGTTAGTTGGCTTACTCTCATGCTTTGGTGTCCCACTGGTTGTGACAGAGATACTGTCCAGTCTCCACTCATACCATGTTTTCCACTGCTATTGTGGAGCTTCCCCTGAAGTCTGTAAAGTAAAATGAACAATTTTCCTCCCATCAGCTGCTCTTGGGTCAGGTTCTTCCTGCTATTACAAAGACTCCTTCCCATATCTAATCAGTAAAACACCACATGCAAAAGAAACTCTAATTCAAAAAGTTAAAATAATCAAAAGATTTTTATCTTGCTTATTCACTCCCCATAAGTGTGTGTGTGTGTGAAATGAATCATTTACATTTAATAACTATACCCCAGGGAGATTTCCTCAAATAGAACTAATTGTGTAGCTAAGTTTACCACACCTTTCAGTGATATGGGAGTATTGTTTTCTCTTAGATTAATTTTGTTCTTATAAGGTGAAATTTTTGGTGGATAAAATTTCTTACATAATCTCAGATAGCTAATGGATCTCAATATATAGTGATTGAGTGTGTGAATAAAAGAAAAGCAAAGGAGGAAGGAAAGAAAATTGGTTGGTCTTTTGGCTCACTGTAGACAAGAATTTTCAACAGTGGAAATCATGTCCTTGGTTGACAATTTGGACTGTCCATAAACATTTTTGCTCATCCCAGTGTGAGCTACTGGCACCTAGGAGATACTGCTATCTACCCAGGTCTTACAGGACAGCCCCACATCAAAGAATTAATTATGTTATCTAAAAGAGCAGTTGTGCTGAAATTGAGTAACCCTGCTGTCAAGAAGGAGGTTGACAGTTTTTCTCTCCAAGAGAGGATAAGTAAAAAAGCCATTGTTTTAAATGAGAGAACAAGGAATCTTCCAGAACAATTTAAATATATAATGGCCAAATTACTACCACAGGTAACTAGAATTACAAAATTGTAGTCTGAATATGAGCTACATGGAGTAACACAACAACACAAAGTGGCTCTTGACATTTTTCATGTGTCCTGGCTTCTGATACACTTTCCCTTATTTTGTCCCACCAGTCCTTCCTCTACCTAGCTTGGTATATGACCATGTCTGTACTTGGACACTATAACAACTTTTTCTTTGCTGCTCACCTCCTTGACATTGCGATGGGATTCAAGACATTGAGAACCATCTTGTCCTCAGTAACTCACAATGGCAAACAGGTAAGAGCCTATCTTTCTCTTTCACTTTCAGAAACTAAAAGCAGCAACAAATAAACTCAGCAAAGTACAATAAGCCTGCTCTTGAATTACAATGTATGGTTGTAAAGACTTGTTTTGAATGAAGGGTCTGCACCTTTTTATAAACCAGGGGTAGTAGTAGTTTCTGAGTCCAGGAAAACTACTAGTTCAAGGATTGTGACCTCAGATGTGGATGGATTATTTAGTGTTCATAAATCTCAAATCTCTTTTCTTGTAAAATAAAACTAATAATAACACTGATTTGTAAGATTTTTGTGAAGCTTAAGTAAAAACAACTTAGAAGATTTAGAATCACACATATTTACCTTTGAGGATATTAGTTCCTATTTTGCTTATAAGACAATATTTACTCTGCCTGATACTCTGGAGTATCAGCATGTGTTGCAGAACTCTAATGCCCTGCTCACATTAGGAGTAAAATTTAAAGTTAATCATGTACTTTTTTTAAACCACTTTTAAATTGAAGGAAAAAATCATATTTTATGCTTTATAAGCTTATGCTGACTTGGGGGACAGTGGGCTCAAGTCCAGATAATCAACTTATATTCTGATGGAACTCAGTTCTTCCATGTTAAAACTCTACTATAACCTAGTACAGAAGTATACATTTATTAATTCATCTGCTATTTTTCATGGGTCTCCTAGTATTAACCACTCTGTGCTAGGTATTTGGATTAAAAGCCCTTCTTCAGAGGCTTCTAGCCCCATACATTTAAAAATAAAAGCGCCTCGATAATTAAAGCTATAGCCTCAGTTCACTGCCATTGGCATGATCTTTTGTTTTCTAAATCTCATTGTGGCTCATATACATGTCACCTCAGGTGCTGAATATGGCCATGATGCTTTGGGCACATCATGGGCTCAGTGACAAGTATACTGGGCTCAATTATCAGTCAGTAGATTTTGACTGAGCCCCTAATGTAGGTAAAGAAATGAAGATGCTGAGTGTATTGTGTATTTCAACATATAAAGTCTGACAGGGTTGTCAATCAATTGATGAACTTTTATGATGATTATTATTTTTTGAGATATAAAGTTTTATTTGCAGAAACATACAATGTTTACTAATCCAAACAGATAAAACATGCAAAAATTTAGTGTGATTGTACTACACTTCAAAATGAATTAAAGCCTCTATAAAGATAGCATAATATCTGCACTTAATTATAAAATCCTTTTATAAAGATTTAATAAATACACATTTTAGTGTGTTTAAAATTTCTATTATGTTATCAGAAATATATTTTCATTAACTTGGTAAAAATCACATTTTGGTATACCAGATAGGTAGGGAGGTATGAAAGAATAGATAGGGAGGGAGGGAGATAGATGATAGATAGATAGATAGATAGATAGATGATAGATAGATAGATAGATAGATAGAATTCTATCCTTGGCTCTCTGATGTAAAATTTTAAACATGTAAAGGTTGGATTTAAAGTAATGTCAAATAGAACTGAATGACTTTTCTAAGTATAACATTGAATTTTACTTTGAGAAAGAT
Source organism: Jaculus jaculus (assembly GCF_020740685.1). Lineage (NCBI taxonomy): Eukaryota > Metazoa > Chordata > Mammalia > Rodentia > Dipodidae > Jaculus > Jaculus jaculus. The sequence goes on along the minus strand of NC_059107.1, from coordinate 75,348,923 downwards.
TGCTTTCAAAATGTTGGATATTAATTGCAGTGTTTTCATATCAATTAATTTCCCATGTGTCAGAGTAAGACTTTTCAGTTTGTATTTCTAAATATATTTATATCATGTGCTATAACCAATCATGTTCCCACACTTCAGAAGTAATACTACAACCTATTAATTCTAAAATGAAATTTAATTTTCAATGTCTTTCTATTATAAGAAAAATAGGATGATTTTTTTAGAACTGTAAATTATTTACAGAAAATAGGCCTTATAAAGATGGGAGAAAGTACTTCCTGCAGTATCTACTACTATTTAAGATGATAGATAGAAAAATAAGGGCTGGAGAGATGGCTTAGCGGTTAAGCGCTTGACTGTGAAGCCTAAGGACCCCGGTTCGAGGCTCGGTTCCCCAGGTCCCACGTTAGCCAGATGCACAAGGGGGCACACGCGTCTGGAGTTCGTTTGCAGAGGCTGGAAGCCCTGGCGCGCCCATTCTCTCTCTCTCCCTCTATCTGTCTTTCTCTCTCTGTCTGTCGCTCTCAAATAAATAAATAAAAAATTTAAAAAGAAAAAGAAAAAGAAATTAAGGTTTATGTGTGACTGGAATGTGATATCAAACTGTAATTTATTCATAGTCCAACTATATTGTGCATTTATGAGCTAGCTGAGCAGTCAAGTTTTGAATAAGATGCTTTGACAGCTTGACATGAAGAGGATATGTAAATACATTTCTGTACTAGTGAGCTATGAAAGGAGAATGATGAGGTTATGGATCCCATCCCTTGTAGCCAGTAAATCCAGCTGTCTGGCTAGTGTGCTCCCCTCCCACACAGCTGTCAAACTTGCCAGTAATGTGTCCTGTGTTCCTAATACATGTTCAATGTCACCTTGCTTTACAGCTTGTGTTAACTGTTGGCTTATTAGCTGTTGTCGTGTACCTATATACAGTTGTGGCATTTAATTTCTTCCGAAAATTCTACAATAAAAGTGAAGATGGTGACACACCAGACATGAAGTGTGATGATATGCTAACAGTAAGTCCATTAACTTTGATTTCATGAAAATGGAAAAGGCTCTCCTGCATCTTTAATCTAAGTGATTATGCATCTTGAACAGCACAAGGGAGGAAATACTATACACAATAAAAACTTGAGTGGCTCTTAAAGAAAGAGCAGCAATTTTTATCTTTAGTAGAACATAAAGTATCATGTCTGTCAAATTACCACATCTGTTGCTCAGCCTGATAATTAGTAGAATCGCTGAGAAGCATGGAACTAGGAGAAATGTCATCACACTAACATATTACTCATGTATTCCCAGGATGTCAGGGATGTAAAATTATTTCCTGGAGAAGATTTTGAAAATGTGGCTTTTTGTTTGCCTTAAAAGCTTTGCCTGAAGTTATTAAAATCCAAAAATAGCTCTCTTGATAGAATTGCCATGTTTGCTTTTATACTGGATATCCTGTCTTAAATTTCCTTTTTGGTCTTGGTTTTCAATGATAACAATGTTCAAGGTTCACATTGCTCTGTCACTGTTTTGTAACTTGACTCTGATAATGGCATATCAGGAATGGTCATATATGACATCTTAGGCCAGAAAGGAGAAAATTAAGACAAAACACATAATGCTACATGGAAAAAGAGGGATCATATCACTGAAACATGTTCATAATTGGGATTGTGCAAAGAGGTCAAGGGAACTAATATAATGATTCTAAAATAATTCTAGAAAAACATAAAGGCCCCAAAAGAGTGATATGAGGAATAAAACAATTATTTTAAAGTATAGAAAGTAAGACCCTTTTATATCTGCAGATGAAAAGTTAATATAAGAGAAAAAACTTAAAATGCAAGTGCTCACAGAAATTAAATAGGATAAAGTTGGCTTTTGCAGTTATGAAATGAGAAAAATAGTGCAACAAGTGCTTAAACTCCTAAGGGGGAAATGGTAAAACTATATTCCAACCTTGCTTTTTGACTTAGTAACCATCAGGACAGATCTGACTCCTTAAAATAACAATGATAATTGTTGGGCTGGAGAGATGGCTCATTGGTTAAGTCACTTGCCTGCAAAGACTAATGACCCAGATTTGATTTCCCAGTACCCACATAAAGCAGATACAGAGAGGTGAGTGTGTCTTGAGTTCTTTTTTTAAAATTTTTGTTTATTTATTTATTTATTTTATTTATTTGAGAGTGACAGACAGAGAGAGAAAGAGGCAGAGAGAGACAGAGAGAATGAGAGAGAATGGGCATGCCAGGGCCTCCAGCCACTACAAATGAACTCCAGATGCATGCGCCCCCTTGTGCATCTGGCTAACGTGAGTCCTGGGAAATTTAGCCTCTAACCGGGGTCCTTAGGCTTCACAGGCAAGCGCTTAACCAGTAAGCCATCTCTCCAGCCCTGCGTCTTGAGTTCTTTTGCAGTGGCTTAAGAACCTGGTATATTCATTCTCTCTGTCTCTGTCTGCTTAAAATACATAAATAAAAGCATTAAAAAATAACAATAACTGTTAAGCAAGGGAAAGTCTTTTTGAGTACAATATAAAACCTGAGATCCATGAAAGCCTAAAGGTTATTTCTATAAAGGAACCACTATAAATGGAGTCTTAAAGAGAAATAAGAACTAGATGAAGTTCATTCAATCTGAATGAAGTATGGATTCCTTCACCTATGAAGTCCTTAGTGTACTGCTAAAAGAAAGAAGTAAGTCAGTAATAACATGGACAGTTTTAACAGTAAAATTCATTCATACAGCTTGTAAACATAATGATAATTCTCTGCCTTTACCACAAATCAAAACAATGAAAAATAATTTTTATCAAAAAATATTAAAGCTTGCTAGTAAGTAGTCAGTGAATTAGTGGGGAAACCATCACACTACTCTTAGAGGGATATGAATTTATGTGACAGTATTAGAAATTTTACAATGTTTATGGAATTTTAAGTATACATACCTTTTGCTTTGTCAGTTCTACTGCTAATTTACCAATTGGCTTGCTTACAAATATCCTTTCATATATTCAAAAAACATTAGCTACTAACACAAATTGGAAGTATTTTAATAGAGTTCTGATTAGCTCAGTTACAGTGGACCCATTAAAATTATGCATCTACTTACAAATGGAGGATCCTCTTCATGTGAATGTGGGGTGATGTACAAAGTGTGAATGAGGAAGGCAAGAACCATAGCAGTTCCTGAGGAGGCCCAGTAACCACGGTCATGGGAAAGATGAAGATGGTTTTTCATGCTTTTATCCTGGTTTAATTTACTACTATTTTGACATATACATGTTAATATCTTTCATTTTCAAAGCTTATTTGTCCCACACCATGTTATTAAAAAATGCCCAATTCAGTTCTTCTCAAAATAAGAAGCACTGTAAATAGAGACTATTTCCTGGAAGGGAGGAGGAAGAACAGTTAGATTCACAGTTCTCACACAGGGTACATTACTAGGATCACATGAAGATGTATTGCAGATGACTTTGTGATTTTCATGGGCTGGTAATCTGTTTGTAGAGTAGTGTCTGAGCTAAATGGAATGTGATCACTGATCTGTACAGGTAATTCCTCAAACAGAAGAAAATACCAGCTGAGCCACAAGTTCCTCACTGGGATTATTCATGCATTGATTAAGTACTTTTATGGAGCATACATTGAATAGTGTCTGAGGTATTGTCTCAAGTACTTGCATGAGATGTAGTATACATGACATTATTGAGGTAGTATCTCAAGTGCTTTTATGAAACACACTATAAGTGGCATTGTGTGAGGAATTGTCTCAAGTACTTCTATGAAACATACTGTAAATGACATTATGTGATGTAGTGCCTTGAGGGCTTCTAAATTAACCCATTTAACCTCCTTTGTCCCCTGATAACTTTGTGCCACAACTAGGTGCTCTGGTTGTTCCCATTTTTTCAAAAAAATTATTTAGTTATTTGAGAGAGCAAGAGAGTGAAAGAAGCAGATAGATAGGTAGAGAGAGAGAGAGATGGAGGAGGCTGGGGAGGGAGAGAATGGGCATGCCAGGGCCTCCAGCTACTGCAAACAAACTCCAGATGCATGTGCTACCTTGTGCATGTAACTTTCATGGGTTCTGGGGCATCAAACCTGGGTCCTTTGGCTTTGCAGGCAAATGCCTTAACTGCTAAGCCACCTCTCCAGCCCTTATTGTTCCCATTTTACAGATGAGGAAACTGAGCTACTGAGAGTTTGAGTAACTTGTCATGGGCCACACAGTTAAGAGAGAGTTTAGACTCTGTCGCTATTCTCTGTGTGCTACGCACAGACATTAATTCAATTTATCCTTTTGCTATTAAGTTAGAAATGTTTTTGTACTGGACAACTGTTGAGCAAAAGGCTTGATTGAGCACAGCCCCTCTCCTGAAGGACTAGGCATGTTAAGCACCTTTCTAGAAGCCCTGCTAATCTTGCTCTTTTATAAGATCTTCTGAGAAAAGTACTTTGCTGAAATTTCTGAAACTTTGAGGAACTTTGCATAGAGAGTTGATCTTCTGAAGGTTGGTGAAAGATGGGGTTGATTGTAGACAGTGATTTTCAAGGAGAATGGCCTCATCCTTTCTTTTAGAACATTCTGCCACAGTTAGACATCTGCAGTACCTGTGCTCTCGTCAGAGGTCATACATGACTACATGACTCTGTCTCCATGAACAGGGCATCCTGAAGTGACCATATTGTCACTCATTCGCTGTATGGGATTTCACTGCTTCTGAACTGCTTCTGTTAGTATTTCTCAGGAAGGCCATGACTTTGCCTGGCTTATTTTCCCCACTTATGTGGGTTGTGAATCTAGAAGACAGTGAAATTCGCGTGTTGCTTGCATTGACCAAAATGTCTGAAAACAACTTAAAAATATGAATTATTTATTTGTCTCAAGGTTTCAAAGGTGCCAGTATATCATGGTGTGAAAAGCATGGTGGACTGAGGAAGTTCACAACATGGTAACTTGGAAGTAGAGAAAAATGGATGTGAAGGACCAAGATAAGTGACAGCCCCAAGGACATGGCCCAGTGAGCCTTCCACCTCCAAGTGTACACTAATAATGCCATCACAATACGAATCCATCCAGAGATTAATCCAGTTGTATCTGGAACACCCTGAAAACTCTTCACTAATTTTTAAGTGTGTCTTTATACAAATGAGTTAACAATCAGGATTAACCATCACCATCTCACTTATGAATTAAGACTTGGACTCTTGATGTGAATTATAGTCTTAGCTAAAGCCTCAATGTCCTTCTGGAAAGAAAAAAGCTATCCCTGCTGGAGTTGAGTGAGATCATGTACAGTGTTGGTGTAGGGTTTCCTATCTTTGCACAACCATAAGCTTCCCATCTTGTCTTTGGCTGGGATGAGCTTGGGGAGTCCCATTAAGTTGTGATGAGATAGTTACTTTTGCCAAGGAAAACTCAACTTTAAGACAGCAACAAGATTCCAGCTCTGATCCCATTCATGACATCAGCTGCTGCCAATTAGGAGAACCAGGCAAGAGTCTGAAGCTCTTCACAATCTCAGAACAACCAATTGTGTGTAAAAAGTACCAAGCGGATGTCCACGTTCCTTAGAATAATCTCAGTCTTAGATCCCAGGCACCCTCTTCAGCTGGGTCCTTACTAATCAGCATCAGCTTCTTTAAGAAGCCAATTTATTTTCCAGATTAACTTCTGGAACCTTGGCTCTGAAAAGATAATCCTTTCTTTGTGCCACTATGTCTGGCAGTTTCTTTCCATAGAGTGAATCTATGTTCTAGCTGACGTCTATACTCTTTCTTGAGATACTTTTTGCCACTCAGAGCGCTGTGTTGTATGGCTGTCACTCTGTACCTCCCCTGTCTGCTCTTCTGGCTGTCAGTCAACATGAGTGGAGGAAATCAGTGGAAACTTTGCCCTCCACCTTCTACTGTGTCCAGCAGGTGGCACTGCAGCTGCAGGTTTACAAAATCAACTCCAGCAGGGATTTCTTTTTCTTCCCAGGTCATGGTCTTTCAGTCTGGGAACCTAATTAAACCAGCATCATCCTGGTAGAATTTGAACCTCTTCATCAAGAATGTAGGATAAGAAAGGGAAAAACAGAATACAGTTTAAGGTTGAAGGATGACTGTAGCTGGAGAGACTTACTGGACATTCATGAGGGAATTTGTCTCCTTAAGGACCAGAATCTCAAAGGCAGCTTTGCATACCCAAAGGGCTGGTGATCCCCCACTGCAAACCCCTTAAGGAGGCTCAGGGATTGCTGAGAACTGCCTGTGGTCATTTAATTATAGGAAAAAGCTTTCCAGGTGTGCATCGTTGTGGCTCAATTTCTAAGTTTCCATCTTTTCTTCCACTGTACTTTTACTTCCCTTTTCTGGCCTGTACTCTGGTCACAAAAACTGGGGAATCTATTACTGATAGAACACAGGTACAGGCTCTTGAGACTGTGGTGCCCAGACCAAGGCCCAATGGGGAAGCAAGACGAGCCCCTGTTGCCAGGAGAACCCAGGACCACCTGAGTTATGGCCTTGGTCTAGTCTGGCACCTTTTTTCTTCCCACTTTGGCTGGGCCATGACATGGAACATTCATTTCCCCTTTCCCAGAAACTCTTAAGACCTAACACTTCCCCTTGTTACTCAGAACTGAAGCCTTGGATCTGGAACTCCACCATGCTCTTCATAGGTCACAACCTTACTCTACTATGCCTTTCCACACCAAAACCAAGTAAATAAATCTGTATCTGTATCAGCATTTCTCTCTACCAAATCAACCTTTTTATTATCTTTATAATTTTATGTAGTTCCTTACCACTTAATGTGATCATAATACCATTTTGTCACCCGTGTTTTAGAACTGAGGTGCTAATGTGGCATTTTGCATTCACTTCAAGTAAGGCAGAAGGTGCTAAGGAGAGACACAGTGTGGAAGTTTAATAAGCAACAGTAACATGCACCTCTGTGACAATGAATAAAGACAGAGACCTGACTCATTTCCAGAGCTAGGGTCAGCAATGAGAGAGAAAGCCTGGTGTTTGGGGTGTGAAGGGGCATGGAGACCCTAGATTGGCTCTGTCCTTTTCTTCCAGTGCTACATGTTCCACATGTACGTGGGTGTACGTGCTGGCGGGGGCATAGGCGATGAGATAGAGGACCCAGCGGGAGATGAGTATGAGATCTATCGGATAATCTTTGACATTACCTTCTTCTTCTTTGTGATTGTCATCCTACTGGCCATCATACAAGGTAAGCCCCGTCAGGTGACTCTGGAACCCTTTGCTGGTGAATCCAGAGTTCAGCTTAGGCTGAGAATGTCTTAAGCTTGATGGTGGGGAGATGTTCAGTCAGTAATGTGCTGGATGTGTAAGCAAGGAGGGAACCTGGCCGTCAATTCCCAGAACCCAAGCAGAAGTCAGGTGTGAGCAGCTACTTATAATCCCAGCCCTGGGAAGCAGTCAGGAAGATTCACTGAGACTAGTTAGACCAGCTGAGTTGTTGAGTCAGGTTTGATGAAACATCTGTGTCAAAATTTAAGGTAGAAGAGCCATTGACTTCTGGCCAATACATGCACACATACATACAAGTACACATATATACATACCACATGCACGTATAAACACACAAAAATTAAAGAGAACTGCAAGAGATAGTAGTTTAAAAAATGTTGTGTGTTTTCTGTAAAGGTCAGTTAAAGTTTTACTTCAGTATTTCTTCCTTGTGAAATCTGTAGAGAGGGGGGGGGGGGAGTATGTGACCCTGAGATTGGGGAATGTATTTCTCAGAGAAAGAGTATATAATTTATGGCTTGAATTCCAGCCATGCCATTTATTAGCTTTATAAGTGTTGAGGTTAGTAAACCAGTAAGCCTTAAGGGTCTGTTCTGAAGAGGTTATATAAATCATTAAGTTCTACAGTTGTTGAGAACTTTCAACCAATGCATTATTTGGAGAATGGACAGTCATTTTCATTACTGAATACTTACATGACCCAGACATATGTAGTTACTCATCTGACACTTTCTCCAACACTTTGAAGAAGTGTCAGGTCTCACAAGGTAGATGTGAAGTGACTGAGCTTTGGAGAGTCTTAGTAACTTGGCGAAAATGCACAGCAACCCAGGGGAGACCTGGACTCCATATCCAGGTGGAGTTGTGTCACCAACCACTTCCTTTTACTCCAGACTAACCTGGACTGGGTCACATTATTATTACTTTTTTCTGTTAAACACATTTTTCCTAGCTTGAATTAAATACCTAAAATGTGACATTATCTTTAAATCTCTTAAGCATTACATGATGATGTTTTTGTTAAAGACAAGTTTAAAGGAGACATAACCCACTTTCTATGCCTTTATAGAAAGCAACAATACTGTGTTTTATAAGAAGATAAAATCATAAAACAATTGGAAGAAAGGATGTAGCTGAGAAATTACAGCAGGGAAAAGGGGTGGAAACAAAATAATTCCACAGAGTGAGTTGTGTTAAATTATAGGTAGTATGTGACACTTTATAGGAAAAGTGACCTTAACTATTTGTCAGTTTACTTAGTAATGTCCACTTATAAATTAACATTTTCTTGGTGCATATTTTACGAGGATGAATCTGTCACTCCTTTCCAGCATGAAATCAGCAGTAATACAGCACTTGAACATGCCACATTGAGAGACACTTACCCTTGCTCTGTTGCTCACTTAAAAATATCTTTCCAATGAGTATTTAGCCAGCTACAGCATCTACCTTTGCTTCCAGGGAGATTATAACTTCCCTAGTGGGAGTAATCAGTGTGAACTCACTTTCCTAGAGGGAATGTCCATTGTAGCCTAATTTTTCAAAAAGAAGTGTCAATTGTGACCTCTGTAACCTGGAAGGAGTGTCCAGTCTGACCTTACTTCCCTAGGAGTGTCCAGTGTAACCTCATACTTCCCTAACAGGAATATCCAGTTTGACCTCACATTTCCCTAATGGGAGCATTCAGGGTGACCTCACTTCCCTAGAAGGAATATTCAGTGTGGCCTCATTTTTTCTAGTAGGAGTGTCTACTGTGATCTCACATGTCTACTATGTTCATAGCATCTCCCAATATGGTTATGTATGTTTTCTTTCCTGGAAGGAACATCCAAGGGGCTGTGAATTATTATTATTTTTTATAAGAGCAAGAGAAAGAGAATTGGTGCACTGGGGCCTCCAGCCACTGCAGTCAAACTCCAGACGCATGTGCCACCTTGTGCAAATGTGCAACTGTGCACATGTGTCACCTTGTGTGTCTGGCTTACCTGGGATCTGGGGATTCAAGCAGGGGTCCTTAGGCTTCTAATGCAAGCTCCTTAATCACTAAGCAATCTCCCCAGCCCAGCACTGTGAATTTAATAACCATTCCCTAGTTGAGAAGGATCACATTGTGTCTCTTTAACACTAGGTTTAATCATTGATGCATTTGGAGAACTTAGAGACCAACAGGAGCAAGTCAAGGAAGACATGGAGGTAAGCCTGTCTGTGACTTGGAAATGGAGATATAATGGGTTCTATTTCTTCTATTTTATCAAGGTATTATGGGTTTCTATTTCTTCTATTTTATCAAGAGAATCATGAGTACGGAAGAAGATAGAAAATCTACACTGTGGCTTCAATGCCCTGTTTGCAATCCAAGCAATACACATACTTGAGCAGTGGCTAGGCTATAACTGTACTGGATGTCAAGTGTATATGCACAAGAATATGACACCACTTGCCCCTCTACAAGAAGGGAGACGCTTTGTCCAAAACCAGGTTTTTTGATAGGCCATCACCCAAGTGTCGCCTAAGTGCTATGTCTCTGGGATTGATGTTGGCTCATTGTCCAATGGGAAGGGAACTTTTCAGAAGGAAGAGACACATTGGTAATTCTGGAGTTTTAGAAGGAGAGAGAGTGGGCACTTTGGGAAGCATCTCTTTTTCCTATTTCTATTCTCATTTCCAAGGATAAATTCCATTGGATTGTCTCAGGTTACCATCTGAGGTGATTACAAGATTGACTTAGGGAATGTGATATGCAGTGTTTCTTTTTGGAATCTTTATGTGAAATGTCCTCTAAGGTTTATGAATCTAGGTTCTTGGCCCTCGGCCTGTGGTGCTCTATACGGAAGTTGAGGAACCTTCTAGGCATGGAGCCTGTGTAGCAAATATAGAGACATAGAGGCTGGGCTAGAAGATTATAAGCCAACCTCAGTTCTGGTCTGAGTTTCTGCTTCCTGGCCCATTGAGATCTAGTTGGCTCTTTTATGCATGTACCCTCTGCTATGCCTTTTCCACATGACATCCTGAATTGTAAGACTGAATGCATGTGTGTTCACTCAAGTTGCTTCTGTAGAGTATTTTTGTCACAGCAATGAGAAAAATAATGAATAAGCAAGCATAAGTGGTTCATGGTAAAGCATTTAAATTCTAATGATGGGATTAGGGTAGAAGTCTAATAAATGAAGATTCTAGTAACTTATTTGAGAGAAATCCACAGTTTAAAATATTGGACACAATTAAAAATTTTAACCAATATAGCAAGGTGATGAGAATCACATTAAAAAGAAAAAAAAAAAAAAACTTTGAATAACAATGTGGAGAACAAAGTAGAGTGATTGATCAGTCCAAGAGCAGGAAACAGGTTGAAAGCATCCTACACATACAGAACCAAGGAAGTAGACAGACATCAGGTAACATGGGAGCTAGAATGGAAGGAATATGGGGATTGGCCAGCTGCCAAGGATGAAGTATGAAGGAGATACCCAGGCTTCAGGCATAAGCCAGTGGTTGGGTGGGTCGAGGAACAGGTCTGTGGTGCAGTTAGTGAGTGTGGTTTAGACCTGGTCAGTTTAAGAGGCATCTAGTAGAGTGGTGTAATGACCTGATTGTCCTCCAAAATTGTGGCCTGAATACTGTTAGCAGGGCTTGACCATGAGACAGGATGGCATTCATGATTTATCTACAACCAAGGACATCATTAACCTGCTTCAAATGAAATTCAGTAGGGAAAGGAGAGCATCTCAGTCCTATAATGACAGTAATCACTGAATGCATTTGTACCTCTATATAAACTTTATGATTCTAAACTTCTGACAGGAGGTGGAGTGTCTGCTTTGCCTTCAATTGTGGAGTCAGTCTGCGGAAGGCAGACCTAAGCAGAGGCCACTATGCTGTCTGAAGAAAGACAGATCTAGAGAAGGAGACTAAACAAGATGAAGCATGCAGTTCCTAGACACTTTCATTGGCCATTCCCATACCTGACCCAGGGCTGGGAGGCTGTTTCAGTGTTGCTGATACAGTGCCTCATACTTGGTATTGGATATGGCCATCCCAAAGGGAAGCAGTTTGTATCAATTCCCTGCTTGGTTTATCCAGGGAGGCAGCAAGGCTTCAATGTAGTTGAGGACAGTTAGCTGTATATTCAGAGCCATAAGCCAAATGATCACCAAGCATGACATTAGCATGTACACTGCAAGGAATTAGGAAAAGGTACTGCTGTTTAGTCAGCATTGTCTTGCCCTCTCTGCATCTATCCCATCCTCCTATTACTACCCACATCATATAAGCCAGCTTCAAGATGAAGTGATATTGCAGTTAAGCTTGTATTCAAGGGCATGGCACAGCTCCCATACACTGGATGTTTGGCATATATTGAAAAAAAAATCAAATAGCTACCCTCAGGCAACATGTTGCATGTCTCTTCTTGGGGAGCTCTGAGCAAACCATTCCAGCAAAGTGGAGCTTAGTAAACCAAGGAGTTTATTTGGCTTCCTTCCAGGAGCATCACAAGTGGCTCAAGGGCAGCTGCATCAGTGAAAGGCCTACAGAGCATGGGTGCTGGGTGACTCACGACTGATGGACCCCAAGCTCCTTACCCAAATTGTAGGCAGCTCTTCCAAAAAAGTCCTCTCCCCCAGCACTTATTGGCTGCTTATATTACCTTGGGGCGGAGCTTTATGAATCTTTTCACTTTCTAAACATCCTGAGTCATCAAAGTGTTGTGAACTCCCTAAGCCTGGTATGTTCTAGCAGGTCTTTAAGACTCAAGAGCCTCCCTCTTCTCTCCAAGAAAGTGTTTCAATTCAGAAGAAAGAGTTGAATACAGTGAGAAGTTGTTTTCCTTTGTGTTTTTCTCTGTGGCTTATCTGACATTTAAACGTTTTCCTTTGCCTTCTAGACCAAGTGCTTTATCTGTGGAATAGGCAATGATTACTTTGACACGGTGCCACATGGCTTTGAAACCCACACATTACAGGAGCACAACCTGGCCAACTACCTGTGAGTGCATCTCCCAAGAGCCCATTTCTTTCTCTCCCAGGAATCCCAAAAGCTGGAGAGGGGACCTTTCTTATTGTCCACAACCACCCAGACACTGGAGAGACAGTCTTTGCTCTTGGCCTCTGACTAGGTTGATTTAAAAAGAAGTTAAGCTACCACTCCTTATGGGAATGATTCTTTCTAGAATGTGGAGGGTGCAAGACAGCCTCTCAGTGAGTCTTGGCCTATTCTCATTTCAACAAGGAATCTAGATGCTTCCCTGAGATATATGACAACCTTAACTCTCCCCATGATACCCACTTGAAGACTACTTTAAGTCTCTTTGGGCACCATTGGAAACTCAGTTTCTTTCTTTCTTTCTTCCTTTTTTATTAATTTTGAGAGACAGGGTCTTACTTTGTATCCCAGGTTGGCTTTGAACACATGATCCTCCTGCTCCTGACTCCTGAGTGCTAGGATTACAGACAGACGTGTGTAATAATACCTGGTCACAGTGTTTTAACTACATGGATATGTGGCCTTTCCTTGGGAATAACCAAAACCATGGAATAGCAAATTGCCATTCTTAATGTAAAACTTTTTGTTTTATTGGTTTTTAGGATAAGGTCCCTCTTTAACCTAGGCTGACCTGAAATTCACTATGTAGTCTCAGGGTAGCCTTAGACACATGGTTACCCTACTACCTCTGCCTCTCATATGCTTGGATTAAAGCTATACACCACCACTCCTGGCTCAATTTTAATGTTAAAGAGTCATGAATTATGGAGTGGCATTATTGAGGGAAAAAAATGGTTGAGCTATTCTCAGTTAAATTAATCAAAAATTATATCTTTTTTAAAAATTTTTATTTATTTATTTGAGAGTGACAGAGAGAAAGACAGAGAGAGGGAGTGAGAGAGAATGGGCGCGCCAGGGCTTGCAGCCTCTGCAAACGAACTCCAGACACGTGCGCCCCCTTGTGCATCTGGCTAACATGGGATCTGGGGAACTGAGCCTCGAACCGGGGTCCTTAAGCTTCACAGGCAAGCACTTAACCGCTAAGCCATCTCTCCAGCCCCCAAAATTATATCTTATAAAGCCAGTTTTTAATTAAAATTCATCAGTGTTTATTTGATTCCAACCAAAGTGTGCATATTCCTGACTCATAGCCATGTGTAAAATCTCTGGTGTAATATTGTATATTAGGTATTGTATATTGTATATTAGGTATGAAAACTGAAACATGCTTCCTTCTTTCTAGTTCATTATAATTCATTTTAAAGGAATATATTTGTGATATTTTCTCTGTTTTTATACCATGGCTGAATGCAAGCAACATGTGCTAATTAACAATCATTTCTACTTATTCTGATATTTTCATGTACCCATTGATGACCAGTCTGTCTATATCTATAGGTTTTTTCTGATGTATCTCATAAACAAAGATGAAACAGAGCACACGGGACAGGTAGGTAAATGGTGACTGTGCTGTCTTCCAAAGGAAACAATGGGAAGAAAAATGGTACATGTTAGAGCACATGTATGTGTTAAACAGTCAGGGAAGGAATTGCATTCAAGAGTTACTTATGGTATCTTGATATAAAATCCTCTTTGTTTATGATGAGGGTAGAAAATTATCTGGGATCAAGATACAAAAGTCAAATTTCACATTTTATTTTATTTATTTATTTGAGATGGAGAGAGTGAGAATGATAGATAGGAAAGCAGGGGGAAGAAAGAGAGAGAATAGGTGTGTCAGGGTCTGCAGCCACTGCAAACAAGCTCCTGACAAATGCTCCAGCTTGTGCATCTGGTTTTACTGGGGAATTGAACCTGGGTCCTTAGGCTTCACAGGCAAGCTTCTTAACTTAGAAGCCATCTCTCCATTCACATTTTAAAATGAGTTTTTTATTTACTGACAATGCTAGGTTTGCATATGACTTCTCATTTTGAAGAAAATCGAGTGTTCCTAGTTCTAATGTCCTCAAATGCTTAATAATGTGGCCTATAATTTATAATGGATTCTCACTCATGTATTATGGCCATGTCAGCATTGCAAAATATTAAATGTCTAAAAATTTTAAGCAACTTGATGTTGCTCTTCCATACCTGCTCACCTGTTTGCCATTGTCAAATGGTTAATAGTTTGAATTTGAAGTAGGATATAATGAATAATATTTTATAAGAACCCTAGGAAGCACATAAGTATTTATTATTATTATTAATATTATTATTATTATGTTCAAGATGAAGATTATTTATTACTAAAGTAATAGATTTCTACTTTAATGTACAAAACAATTGACTTTCCCATTACATGTGACAGATTATAGAGTTGAGTTTCTTTCTATATTTTTTCTTGTATTAGCAAACTGATTTTCAGAATCACATTAATGTATTTCCTTTACTTTTACAGGAATCTTATGTCTGGAAGATGTATCAAGAGAGGTGCTGGGAATTTTTTCCAGCAGGGGATTGTTTCCGGAAACAGTATGAAGACCAATTAAATTAAAATCATAACCTGACCATCTCTAAAAACCAAAACCAAGAAGTCCCCTTCTCTCTCTGACCTCTCCATCCTTCCTCTTAATTTCTCAGCTCTCTTGGAAACACCTTGCTGATTTTGTGAGTTGCCAGCATTCTGTGCCATCTGAGAGCATCGAAGCTCCGTCTCTGAGGACTGACTGTTTTCCCCCACCTCATGTATTTTCTTTGAGAAACAAAAAAAGACCTAAGAACAATCCAAGTCCACAAACAGACAAAACAAGAACTCTGGGAAGAAAACCATTGTGGACACTCTACCATACCACACATGGACAGTTTTCTCTGAGGATCATCATGCTTCCCTTGAGCTGCCAGCCCTTCACAGCCACAAGTGGCAGCCACAATCACCCAACCTCTCTTGATTTTGCCATCCAGAAGGAAGTGTGTGAGAGTCACAGAGCACTGTAGCACTTACATGTTGCCGTGGACACCAGTTGCAAAGGGAAATAGTGCCTTACTATATGTGGGTTGAGCTATGCAGAGGATAATGTGCATGAAAAACATCTTTATTTTCTTTATATCAACCTTTTGTTTTTCTTAGCTAGATTGGTTTTCTGAGTTGGGTTTAATTTTCTTTGTTTTTTTCTTTGGTGGGGGAGGGTAAGAAAAGCTGTTGCACTTTTACAAGAAGGCGAGTGGTGTGTCTCAGGACAGAAGGAGGCTCTTCTCATTCAGCTGCTTCACATATAACCCCCCCCCCCCCTGCTCCTGCTCTTAATTTGAAACACTCTGATTCAACATTGCAACTTTATGAAATCTTTGTATGAAAACAAAATGACTGCAAAAAATATTCTTTCAAAAGAAATAATTCATTGCATGTTTATTATGCAAGTTTAAATGAACAAGAAAACTTTCAGAAGCAAGTTGATCAATATGAGAGACCTTCCATGATAGTTCTATTCATAGTAATAAAGTGCTGTGGGCTTACTTGTTTATCTGGAGCCAG
This sequence comes from Jaculus jaculus, assembly GCF_020740685.1. Lineage (NCBI taxonomy): Eukaryota > Metazoa > Chordata > Mammalia > Rodentia > Dipodidae > Jaculus > Jaculus jaculus. The sequence continues at coordinate 75,333,203 of NC_059107.1, read as the reverse complement.
TGTCATCTACCAACAATACGATTCATTAAGAATGTGACAGTAGTCTTGGGTTTTCCTCTTTCTTTCACCAGTGATCAGCCATTGGTTTCAGGACTCCTTGTCAGGCCATTTTTTTGATATCAAAGCTGAAGCAATATCCATTCAGGGATTTCACCAGTTGCATCACAAAACATGGATGATAATAGATATCACTCCATTTTTCCATTTTGAGTCCTTTTAAATGTAATGCTAATCTTTACAATTAAAGAGACAGGTTCAGAATGGAAGCAAGGTCATTTTGCAGCCATTGGAGCTCTTTTATTACAAGTCTGCTTGTTAATTTTAGAATTGTAAAACAGCTCTGATTAAACTATTTAACTAACTTTCTCATTTATTTTTTCTCTGTTTCATTTATACTTAAGACTCATAAAATCCTCAGCTTGTAACTTAAGGGTGGAGTGTAAGCCAACACCATAAGCTGCTGAAACCCTGTACAGTGAGACACAGGTAGTATTAGTGACATGGAGCCCTAAATTCACCAGACATTTGGTTCCATCCTTGTATTTTTCCAGTCATGGGGTAGTTCAGTTATGGTTTGTCACCCCATCTCTCATTTGAATGAGCTCTTCTTTGCTTAGAATATTGTATTTTTCCTGCTATCATGATCTCTTTGCTATCAATATGAAAAAGAATTGGAACCCTAGCAAGTAGTATGTTAAACACACAATTACAGGTTGAAAATCCACTGCGTGCCAAGAACAGTGGTGGCTATCAGTAACATATCACCTGTTCTTGTTAACTTTAATGGTGCTGTGTCTGAGCTGTAGTTCCTGTTTTTGTATTTATTTCTTGGTAACATTTTTACTTGGGGGAAAGAGTAGGTCTGGTTGCACTAAGGGAATAACCTCCAAGCCTGCTCAAGGATGGGCTCTTAGGCATCAAGGAGTCTGAGTAGAATAGGTGGAATCAGCTGTAAAACACATCAAGGGTGTGCTGCACTGTGCCATGAAAGACTGTGCAGGAAGCATCCACTGGAGAGTAACTCTTTCCAGGACATAATGAACATGGACGGACTCAGGTCTTCTATTTATGTCCACATCAAAGTGAACACAACACACAATATGGGTGAGGGGCAAGGGCATGCACTCAGGGTTGTCATGATCTGGGTTTGAAGTCCTGGGAGGTGGCAGGAATATGTGAGGGAAAGAAAGGAAGTTTCCCTTGGCCAATGGGCTTTGCATCCACATAATTGTGGAGGTAGGGGATGGTGAAGAAGCAAGGCCTGGCACATCCCATTGACATTCACTGACAATCTGAGCAATATACCTCCTGCAGGTCATCAACGGATAAACAAAACAAAACAACAACAACAACAACAACAAAAATGGTGATGCTGCATCTATCACTCAGGAAGAAGAGAGCTCAATGTCACTCATCTTTGGCTACATAGTGAGTTTGAGGCCAGCCTAGGCTATGTGAGACACCTGTCTCAACAAATATAGAAAAAAAAAACAAGATAATATTTGTTATCATGGTTAATTATTCCACAGGAAGTGTAGGACAAAAAAAAGAGAAGATCATCTTTGTTACACAGGGATCTCAAACATAATGAGACTTGACCTCTGCATCTCAATTTGAGGCTGCCTGACCCAAACTCAAATATAACTGCATTAGTTATTTTATCATCTCATGCCTGGCACTTGTTAACAGGACGAAGGATTTCTTTCACCTCATAGTTTGAAAGGATATAGTTTATTATGGGGGTGGGGGAGCATGGCCGCAGGTGGCTCCATGGTGATGACAGCATTAGGTGGCTTGTTCACATTCAGCAGGTCAGTTAAGGATATCAGGCTGGAACTGGGACATGACCAGAACCCTCTAGCCTCTTCTGGGGGACCCTGCTACCAGCTAGGCCTGTGCCTCAAAAGTTCCATACCCCTCAAAGAGTGCTACCAGCTGAAGAAAAAGTGCTCAAAAACATGAAATTGTGGAAGATATTTCATAATTAATTATAATACTTGTCCTCTTAGAAATTTTAGATTCCACCATTATGCAAACATTCACAAAAAAATTATTGTGGACTCCCTGGGTCCATGAGAGCTTCAACACATGCACATAGGTCAGTATTATTTTATTTCATATATTCTGCCCCGGCCAGCGGGGAGTTGAACAAGGACTCAAGGAGAAGCTAACCTGGGTGAAAGACAGACAGACACCAGAAGGAGACCATGCTAGACATTTGTCACGGCCTCGAGAGTTTATTCTTACATGTAGGTTTATATACGGTTGTAGGGGGAAGGGGACGTGGTCAGGGCAAGGAGTTGTGGGGGGAAGGGGACATAGTTAGGGCAAAGATCACAGAGTTACTGGTTAAACCGCAATGCCTTTGTTTCTTCATTTGCTACCGGCAGGATGGGGGAATGTTTGGCCAGGTGTATGATCCCATTGTTTCTGGTAGTTGAATATTAGGTGAGGAAGTAGAAACTTAACTTGCTATGTGACAGTCTTTGTTTGTGGTAGTTGAGTATTAGGTGAGGAAGTAGAAACTTTAAAAAACTTGCTATATGGCAGTCTCTGTTAACATGGCCAAGGTTTGGTTCATAGCTCCCAACATCTCCTCCCCTCTTTTATACAAAAAGAAGGGGAGGCCCACTTTTCAGTGGTGGGCATTAACCAACTGGGGGAGTAGGGACCCGACTCCTCCCGTGGGATGTCTTTTTCCCACAATCTTTGGCCCTTGGTACCTTTTGGGGAGGGGAGGCAGGGCCTATATGGGTGGAGAGTGAGGCACAGCCTTAGTGATAACAGTTATGGTACCAACCTCCATGCAAGCCAGGTATACCTCTCAGGGAATCCAGAAGCAGTTAGAAAGGGACCTTCCCTTGCGGTGCTTTGCCTTGCACCCACGTTGGTGCCCATATCACACTCACTTTATTGTGAGCTGATATGTATAGGTCTGAATCCTATGCAGCTCCTAAAGGAGGGGTAGCTATTTGGCCAAGACAGGTAGACCACAGTGACAGCAGAGGTGTAGAGGACAGCAGTATAGTAAATAAGTACAGAATGTAAGATCAATGGAGAGTGACAACTGCAGGTGGTAGGTCTTCAGTGGCAACGCCTCAATCTGCCAGTTCCAGTCTGTGACAATGGACCTGTAAAGGCTGCACCTTCATGGCTTTAATCTGTTGACATATAAAAGACATGATTTTAATTATAATAATGGTTCTGATTGTGAGTGAGAGGATTAAGATAAGTAGAGGTCCTTCCAGCTTTGTCCTGTTAGGGAAAAAAGGGAGATACTCTCAGGGAAGTGTTTCTTCCCTGGATATGTGAGATGTCACTGGAGGATCATCAGCTTGTTTTACAAGTCTCTCTGGTAGCCGTCTCGCAACATTTTCTTTGGTGTCAGACAAGCATACTGATCCTCGGCCCCAAAAGAATACTGGGTCTGGGCCATTCCATTTTAAGGTTAAAGAATCTTTCCACATGGCTTTGGCAAAGGTATTTTTTGTATTTGTGTGCCAAAAGTGATCACCTGCTGACTTTCCTTGAGCGTCAAGGGTTAAAAAGTTTAGGACAAACAGTGTATGATGAAGAATGTTTTTGGGAGAGCCTTTTATGGGATATAAATCCCCCGTTTTTAACTTTTGGAGGGTAAATGGACCCAGAAGAGGGGCTCCTCCTGCCAGAACACCCCAGTGGGTTTAAAGTCAGTGGCACAATTGACCAGGAGAGGAGGCTTTTTATAAGAGATAAATATGACCCTTTGGCTCAGAATTGTAGCCTCCACTATCTTCAAGGCCTCTAAAATTTACCACAGGTAAACTAAATGTAAAATGCTGAAGAGGAGTGTAAGGGAATTGTAAAAAATCAATCCTTTAGGTCAATAATGATTTTACAGTGCCCTGCAGGAATTGCTTCTGTAGTGGGGAGGCCTGGTTGTAGGGCCCCCATAGGTACCATGGCCTTATTAATTTCTCGAAGGTCCTGGAGCAATACAAAGATAGGACTATTCCAAGGAGAGGTGGTAGGTCCAATATGGCCTGTAGCAAGTTGTTCCTGTACTAACATCGTGGCTATAGCTAATTTCAGAAGTTAAGGGCCATTTATATATTTAAGGTATTTTATTTTATCTTTGGTTGCAGATTTTTCTCTGAGTGTTTAAGACCAAGCAGATAGCCAAAAGCTAATTAAGGATTAATTTTAGAGGTCATTAATGTCTCTCCAAAGAGACTTTAGGGACACAGGAGTAGGCCCATAGTTTACTGGTGTCTTCCCTGTTAGAATGAGTCAGGGCCATGCTGGCCAAGTAATTTTCCCTTCTTTGGGAAGTCAGGAGGGCCAATTGTTCCTCAATTGTGACTCTCCTGTTTTAGATTGTATGCCAATTTGGTTTCATTCTCCATATCCTCCCTGCTCAAGAAGACAGGTGACTTACCAGGGGGCCAGTGTAGAAGTGTCCCATCATCTCCAGTGGCCTCATGACATGGGAGTACAGGCCAAAATATTGACACTTTTTATTCTAATGATTCCAGTTGGCTTTGGCTTATATATAGGTGATTAACACAATCAGAAAGGAAGTTACATCAGCTTGGATGTATGTACATATAGAGCACATTTGATTACTGAAATAGACTTAGTTAAAGAATGTCACAAGGGTTTCTAAAATCATTTTGTCCTATCTTTAAAATTTTTGTTGTACTGTGGCAGTGTAAGCCATATATCTGAGGCATAGGAAGTAGGCACATGTCACATTTTAAATATCTAACATTTATAAATAAAGGTAGAACCTGTTACCATTCTTGAAAACAGTACCAATTGATTTATAAACTTAACTAATTTAATCTAGAAATTATCAGAAAAGAACAAGTAAGACAGTATAAGGTCTTAGCACCTGTGTGAAAACATCTTTGATTAGTTCAGATACCTGTGTGGGTACAAATTACCCAGAAAATATTGGAAACAGAACCATGGAGCTTGAATTTTATATATATTTTATATATTTATATTTATGTATTTTTTAGATGAGAACCATTGTTTGAGCATGAGGCTGTACCCTAAAGTAGGGAATATGTCTTAAGAGTTAATTTTGTTATAAGCACTGAACTTAAAATGCAAAAATTGAGACAGTTACTTTGCATACAATAGAGTAGAATGTGGTTTTTCCTGAGCCAAAATAGCTAGCTAAATATTAATATAACCATTGATAAAATTTTTTTAAAAGAATAAACATTATTTAACAACCAATGATTTGGGCTTAAACTTGATAGCTATTGATTTTATGTACCACAGCAAATTTTATTAACATAACACAATTTTATGTTTTACCCATGACTTAAATCAGATAAAGTTTAAGTAAGCTATTCCAACAAATCCCAGGAAGATGAAGGTTATCATTACTGAAATTAAATCACTTATAGTGATTAAATGTAGTTATGATCATTTAATAGAATTAGCATAAATAAGACAGAAGCTGTCTGTAAAGTCACAATGTCTTTAGGTATGAGTACTTTACCTTTGGAAATTAAACATTTCTATGTGAGCCTTTATCTTTAGAATAGGTAAAACCTTGATGAAAAGAGGAACCTAATTTACTTTACTGAGAGAGTCTTAAAGCCAGTTTTATAACCTTTAAATCATAACAAATTAGCATCAGTGACCTGTTTGTTTGTTAATGAGTGAGGCCTTATCATAAGACTCAGTTTATCTATTTAACATTTTGTCTAGTGAGAGACTTTATCCAACAGATGTGACTTTAGGTGTTCATAAGAGATGAACTAAAGAGAACCACAGTTATATGTTGTATTCCTTTTTCCTTGTCAGAGACATGTATTCCTTTTTCCTTGTCAGAGACAATTGGCCACTTTTGTCTCTAGTCAGAGTCTGGGGGACACATGGCTTAAACTTACATGGGGTTTGAGATAAAGGGAGTTCCATCTGTTTTCTTTTTTCAGAGTCCAGCTTTCCATGAATTTAAGTAGTATATGTTGGAAAGCAAGAACAAAATGAAATTACAGAGCAGAGAGATAAGCATCCTGACATTTGTTTCCTATTTCGAAGTTGTTTGTTTCTACATAGCAAATTTACCCATTTGCAAAACACAAGGTGTTTAACCTGGTTAAACTTCCAATTACATCTGTACTTATGACTTTGTGACCTACCTAACATAGGCATCACCTGTATCTAATGTAAGATGAATTTAGATTAAGACTATGTCCTTATATAAAACTTTTAGAGTATCCTTAAGAGTGTGTAAACAGTTGAAGAATCTCTAACTTAAGCATGGTGTTTAGGTTTAGCCTGAAAATTCTTTCCTAGATACGCACATCTTTATCCACATACTTGAACATTCTCAGTACCACTCAAAAAACATTTTTAATGAGCATTCTATGTCCCAACATTGAAAAATTCTTTCCCAGTTCCTTCAATTAATTCATCTCACCTCATTATTAATTATCTTCCCCCCCCCCCGAAGGGGGTGCACCATTCCTGGAAATACTGCAATACTAGGTCGATGCGTGAAGTGGACGGAACAAGCTCCTATTCCAACTCCGAGCTACAAAAATCCATTTAATATATTGTCCTTGGATAGAGGACATATCAGATATTAAACTGATAAGGACAGATACTACACTTGATCTTAGCCAAAAGGCCGAGAAGTGATTATCTTTTTTATAAGGCTATCAAAAAATTACACCAAATTGATTAACCCTATTACTAAAAAGAAAGCAGTCTTAATACAATTTTATATCATTAATACCAATAACACACTGGAAATGATTTTATTAGGAGTAGCTAAGGCAAATTGTGTTGTTATCTTGAGGAAGGCTGGCTCAGAAGTCAGGTCAGTTGCCTTCTTCTTTTAAGTAACAGGACATTACCATCTTTTTAAAAAATATCTGGCAAATTATAAGTTGCCTCTTTAGAGAAAGTTTTGTTGTTTTTAATAATCCTCTATATAAGGTGAACTTGATCTAAAACAAATATCTGGCAAATTTACTCTTGTAAAAGACATTTAATTTTTCCTTTTTAATTTCTATGCTTGCGTCTTTGATTTCCTTAAATGGAATGTCACCTGCGTCCATCTCATCTCTTTAGTTACAGTCACAAACATGACATGACTAGCAAGCACAATGAGCACACATAAACACATACACACACACACACACACACACACACACAGAACAAATCCTCCTGATAAAATAAAAAAGAACTTGAAGTAATCTCAATTCCTTGTGTTTTTAAAATATCTTTTACTATGGCAATTAGCTCTTTTTTACACTTTGTTAAATGTTTTTTTTTTTTTTTAACCCGTGTTCCTTATTCCTTGAGAGAAGTTTTAAGCCTTTCAACAATTTATACTTACTTAGAGTCTGTCCCATGATAGAAAAGGAAACAGGAGAAACGGCAAGACCAGAGGGCAATGTTCCTGGTTGGAGAACCAGCATGGGGGGTTCTCTGATGGGCCTGACCGCAATTTTAAGAACTGGCAGCTGCTCTAAGAGCATTTACTGGCTGTTGTGTACCCATTGTTGTTGATAGGAACAGAGGCTAGATAGGAGGTCTTTGCCAATGTCCAAACAGGCTGTCAGGATTCGCACAGGGAGCTAGGGGCCTTCAGCCAATGCCAGATGGTAGCCTTGGCCAAGAGGCTTCAGTTGCCCTGTCGCTATGTTGCATTCCACGCGATGGCACCAACTGAAAGTAAAAGGAGGAAAAGAAGTGCAAAAAGGAAGTCCTGCTGTTCTTGTGCCTTGAAAAAAAATGACTCAATAGTCTTTACTTTAATTGCCTAAAATTTGTTGCTTACCTCAAATGGATCAGTTTCGCAGGCGGGCTTTTCTGCGTTGATCATGGTGCAGGTCTGTATTACAGGTATATTGCCTGTAGTGACCTCTATGCAGACCTTCACTCACCCCTCCGGTGGGGTGGCGGTCTAATGGCTGGGACATCCACTTGAGCAATGCCCAGGTGACACTTCGTACCTTGGGCCCCACGTTGGGTGCCATTTGCCCGGCCAGCGGGGAGTTGAACATGGACTCAAGGAGAAGCTAGCCTGGGTGAAAGACAAACAGACATAAGAAGGAGACCATGCTAGACATTTGTCACAGCCTTGAGAGTTTATTCTTACATGTAGGTTTATATACGGTTGTAGGGGGAAGGGGACGTGGTCAGGGCAAGGAGTTGTGGGGGGAAGGGGACATGGTTAGGGCAAAGATCACAGAGTTACTGGTTAAACCACAATGCCTTTGTTTCTTCATTTGCTACCAGCAGGATGGGGGAACGTTTGGCCAGGTGTATGATCCCATTGTTTCTGGTAGTTGAATATTAGGTGAGGAAGTAGAAACTTAACTTGCTATGTGACAGTCTTTGTTTGTGGTAGTTGAGTATTAGGTGAGGAAGTAGAAACTTTAAAAAACTTGCTATATGGCAGTCTCTGTTAACATGGCCAAGGTTTGGTTCATAGCTTCCAACATATTCCATGCATATCGCCCTAGAAGTAACTCTTCCAATACTTCATAAAATAAGTTGATAGTCACAATTTAAGTTCCAATTGCACTTTGGTGATGAGTGTCTTAATGATGCTCCATGGATAAATGATTAGTAGTTTTGTGTGTGTGTGTGTGTGTGTGTGTGAGTATGTGTATGTGCATGTGGGTATGCATGTTCCTGTTTGCACACTTGGAACTGTATGTGTGGGGGTGCAGATGCACATGTACAAGGAGGCCAGAATTCAATATTGCTCTCTGGCTTATTTTTATGAAATAGGGCCTCAAACTGAATCTGCATCTCACCAGTTCAACACAACTAGCCAGCCTGGGGCTCCTCCTGTTGTTTGCTCCCTAGCACTTGGAATACTTCCTCACATACCACACATGGAATTTTGTGTGTATACTAAGAATTCAGTCCTCATTCTTGCACAGCAAACATTTTATCCACTGTGTCATGGCCCAATTCCTACATGCCTGGTATTCTGTAAGGGGAGGACACATCTGCTTTTCGTCCCATATTACAATGAAAATACTTAAGTTCTAGCTATAAAAAACTGCATCTGGAAAATTTAAACATTTTTTCACTCTTGCTTTTCAAGGAAATGTTTTTCTTAAGCACCCATTTTCTAGGTGATTATAGTTACAAGGTCATCATTTCTCTTACGGTCTCTGTGTGGTGGCCAGTGGTGCATGCCACATTGACTGTGGACATAAAGAGAACCTTTTAAGCATTTAACACTTTATGCAGGCATGGAATTCATGGAAGTCTGACATGGATAAAGGCTTGGGTGGTTAGATATTTCATGGATGGTTTGAGTACCTATAGTGATATGCTATGCCACACCCACCCCATGACAGGCTACATGAGTGTCCTGTACATGTTTTCACTGGAAGTTGGAGAGGACACACTTTTGTTCCAATCCCTGACCTGATGATACCTGGGGATGTTGATAGCCAGAGTACTAAATGCACATATCCTAGTAGAACAAGTTCAGTGTCCTACCACCCAAAGTTGTGTCATAATTATGTGGCTAATGTGAACATAAAGTAAAAGATATGTGCATTCTCAACATCACAACTAAGCAAAGTAACATGAGTTGGTCACACTACTGTCCTCACATAGACAATATTCCAGGACTCTCAGGACAGTAGGGTAGGAAGGTTTTGTATAGTCACTGTTCAGACAAAACTTCTGGGAGTTTAATGATCTAGGCTGGTGTGGTGGTTTGAATAAATGACTTCTTTTTTTATTAAGATTGAGCTTGCAGGGCTGGAGGGATAGCTTTGCAGTTAAGGCATTTGCCTACAAAGCCAAAAGACCCAGGTTGGTTTCCCTAGGATCCATATTAGACAGATGCACAAGGAGGTGCATGTGTCTGGAGTTTGCTTACAGAGGCTGGAGGACCTGGCATGCCTGTTCTTTCTCTCTCCCTCTTTCTCTTGTCAAATAAATAAACAAATATAAAATATTTTAAAAAGATTGAGCTTGCAACTTGAATTTCTAATGAGGAGAGCCCTGCTGGGCCAAGAGGTATGTCACTGGGGGCAGATCTTATATAGTACAGCCCAACTAAGTGGGTTCAGAAGAGCTGAGTTCTAGCTGTTCGTGTGTGCTGGCTGTTTGGTGATGTCCCTCTGCCATAATTTATGGAATTGAGTCAGCTTGCTCTGCCATGAATGGTGTTTCCCCTGGATTCTGTATAAGCTTGAAATAATCCTATCCTCCCATAAGCTGCTTCTGGTCAGATGTTTGTCCAGCAACATGAATGTAATGGCAATAGTGGGTTAATGGAAAAGCTGCAAAATTTGTTCTGATATCAAGTTTCTTGCTCTAATATCTTTTTCTATTGTAATAAGAATGGTGTGAAAAATATAAACAGAGCCAGGCGTGGTGGCGCAAGCCTTTAATCCCAGCACTCGGGAGACAGAGGTAGGAGGATTGCCGTGAGTTTGAGGCCACCGTGAGACTCTATAGTGAATTCCAGGTCAGCCTGGGCTATAGTGAGACCCTACCTCGAAAAACAAACAAACAAACAAAAAAAGAAAATATATATATAAACAGGTGCCTTTTCATCTCACAAACATGACCTAGGAAAACAGATAGTCAAGTTTTGGGTTTTCTTCCAAAGCATCAGTATTCACTGATACTCGCTTCTGCACAAATTGAAACCGAACTGAACATAACTGTTTCTGGATGAAGAACTGATGGGATAGTTTTAGTCCAGGATAATAAAGGGAAGCCTCATTTTTTCATGATGGTGATTCGCTTTAGTGTATTGCTCATTTTCCTAAGGGACTCTTGGTTTTCATAACTGTCTAGCAGTTTGTTTCTTCTACCTGTTGTAATTTCATCATAATTAAATTATTTTTGGTTCATACTTTCTTCCTAGAAAGTTTTGGATATAATTATTGAAAATGTTTCATGACAACTAAGAATTTATTAGATTCATGAGTCAAGGGTGTTTTAATACAAGGGAGCAACTAAATCAGGGAGGAAAATCTTTCCCTTTACCTTGTATTTTATGTTTATATGCCTTTAAAGGAAACTGATAAATTAGTAGAAGAAATGACAGATTTTATTCACTTATATACCTGGGAAGCTGCAGAAGTATGTAACTTAAAAATGCTGTAAGAAACCAATTACCCATAATCCTAGGGAATGAGTAAGACAGAGAGCATGAATGTGGGGCCTCCCCTAAAGAAATCATTTACTGTACATCTCCTCTCTGAAAAGAAGCCCAATCTCCTGTTTTCAGAAACAGGAAACAGTTCCACACCCAGACATTGTCATAAATTTGCCTCCTGTCTAGTTTGCTAGCAATGCAGTCATCTTTCAGCACTGTTAATTGTTATTCATAAGTTCCTTTCCTCTGCACCTACTAAGATTTCCTGTTTTTCCTCCAGAAATGTTCCTTGCAAGACCTCATGTCCTACTGGCAAAGTGTTTCTATACAGACCAATCACTTCATTGGAAGGCCACAATTCCATGAATATCAGTCCTGAAGTAAAGGTTTTACTTCCATTAGTACATTGTTTCTCAAACTAACATCCAAGGAGATAATCATGGGTGTTAGCAAATTTTGTGTAAGTATTTCACTTTTTACATATTTTTACTCATTTATTTGAGAAAGAGGGGGAGAGAGAGAGAGAAAGAGGCACACACACACACACACAGAGAGAGAGAGGGAGAGAGAGAGAGAGAGAGAGAGAGAGAGAGAGAGAGAGAGAGAGAGGGAGGGAGGGAGGGAGAGAGAGAGAGAGAGAGAGAGAGAGAGAGAGAGAGAGAGAGAGAGAGAGATTGGGCACATCAGGGTGGAAACAAACTCCATCATACAGCTTTGGAGCCTGAGCAGTTGACAGACTTTCCAGCATGCAGGTGGCCAGTCATAGATGTGTACATGCAAATAAATATGTACACAAAAGACACATGGAGTCCTTTATAGGGAACACTACCCATAGCAGTAACACGCCAAACAATAACATCCATCCACAACTGCGTAGAAAAGTGATCCCTATGTTTGTGTGCTTTATTAATAAAGTAGAGAGCTCTGCATAATGCAAATTAATGGACCACCATGAAAACAGCAATATGGGTAAATCTCACTACTGAATGAAAGAAATCAGCCTGGCAAAAAATACTCTCTGATTCCAAACAGAGAAAGCCAATCTGTGGCTTAAAGTCAATATGGAGCAAGAGAAGGGTCTTATTAATGGAAAGAGTTGGCTACCTATTGAAATATTAGTAGTGTTACTTCCTTCATCTTAAGGGTTGATATGCAGCTGTGTTTACTTCAGATAATCCAACTGTGAAGTTGTCTGGATGGATCTGTGTCAGTGTGCTAAACTCAATACGTGTTTACTTAAAACAAAGTCAGTTGTAATATTATAATATTTTTATTTGATTCTCCTGGAAGAATGATCTAGACTTTTAGCCTTCCATACAAGTAGGCACACATTTTTGCCACACTTACTTTGTGTGTATGTGGAGTTTTAACTATTGTTTTATTTTAGAACAAATATCTTTTTTTGTTTTTATTGTTAGATAAAATATTGTTAGAATAAGCTGATTTATGCTACTTTAATGTAGTAATATTAGGCTATTCTTCAGTGAGCTATATAAATGTTCAATAAATCTTAGAAAAAAGAACAAATTGCTTTTGCAATTTTACATTAGATTGTAAGTGACATTTTAAGCTCTAGTTTACAAACAGTCTCTAAAGGCCTCTGATATTTTGGCTCTCTTGCCAGGTATCACCCACTGGATTAATTCTGGTTTAATCTTTGATCTGTGAATTGACTCCTGAAGGTTCATGGGACTCTTCCTTGTAGAACAGGCAGGTTAGCAATGTTGGTGGAGCTTTCCATGGTTCTGAAAGTATTTTGGTCTTGGTATTGTAACTTTGTAACATCAACAGTTCTGGGGAAGATGTAATGCGAGTCCATGGAAAGCAGTTGTACAGAGCAGAAGGCATGTGGTAATCTTGCATTAGTACTTGGTTTCAGGGTGCTTTTCTCCCAGGGGATCAGTGACAGGAGAAGTGAGCCTCAACTATCAGCAAGACAGCTGGGCATGTCTACTGTTACCTCTGATTTGTATCTGAATAGCATGTTCTGCTTCCAGTATAATTATTATACAATTGGATTTCAAGTTGAGATGATGTGACTGCTTAATTGATGGAGGCACAGTCAGCAGACCTTCTGACTGTGGAGAATGTGGCATGCATTGCCTAAGTTACACAATGCTAATTTTATTCTTTCTAGGCTTCTATTGTGAAACTTTTCTAGAAGGGCTTCACTCATGTATAAGCTGTCATTCTCTCTCACTCTCTGCTTCTCTCTGTCTCTCTCCTTCATTCCTTCCTTTGTCCTTATAATACATTGTGGTGATTCTTATTTTGGAGTTTATTCATAAATTTGGGGCGTGTGGCTACTTTACTAATGTGAAGTTCCTGTATTTTTTTAGCCTATCTTACATTTAGGGACTGATTTTTGGCTTGTAAAAAAGGAAATACCTAAAACAGATCTATTGGCTATATCTTCTATAGACGGTTGGATTGTTTGGGCAGATTTTCCATCATCTTATCCACCAATGCTGAAAGAAGGCATGCATCTCTAATCTTGGCATTTTAGAGGATCAAGAAGAAAGATCCAAAGCTCAAGGCTAGCTGAGGTTACACAGTGATCCTTTAAACACACACACATGCATGCACTCAATAAAGAAGATGGCTTGTCTTTGTAGTTGCTGAGAATTAGTGGTAGGTTGCCTGCCTCTCAAACCATTCCACAGTCTTATTTATAATAATCAGCAGAGCAGATACCTGAAAGGTTTGACATTCCAGAGGTGGTTCTACATATTACTACTTTTTGTTATTTTATACATTCAGCAGAGAATTGCCAAGTGCCTTTATTTATACCAGACAGTATCCCAGGGGTTGAACAGAGCACTGAACAAAACCAAATATAGTATGTTGCCTAACCCAATTAAATTAAAGATTTATCTTCCTTTAAAATAAGGATATTATCTTTTTTCATTAATTATTTTTATTTTATATAAATTATAACATGTTTTTCTCTTTTGTCCCCTTGCTCAAGCTTCTTTTATCCTGGAGGCCCTCCTAAGTGGGGCTATGACATCTACTCTGAGGTCGTGAGGGCCTCAGTCTTTCCCTGTGGGGTAGTGAGGGACTATGCCTAAAATGAGGATAATATCTTGCGTCACTGAATCGTTGTGAGAATTATTCAGTCTTTAACATTCACTTAAATCACACCCAATAGATATTATCTTTTATCATACTTATTAATAATCGGTGTCATAATCTCAAGAATGAGGTAAGTGAGGTATGCTAATTGTGCTGATTCTGCAAGGTTGTATATGTGGTGTGCATGGGTGTGTGTAAATGCATGCTTGCATGTGTGTGTGTGAAAGCTAGAAGTTGAGTGTCTTCCTTCATCACACTCCACTGTTTTTATTGAGACAGTATCTACCATTTGAACCCAGAGTTTGCTGCTTTTGCCCATATAGCTAGCCAGCTTGCCCCGAGGACCCTCTGCCTCCACTCCCTGAGTGCTGGTGAGATTACAGGCAGGCCACCATGTCTGACCAACAGTTACATAGGTGCTGTGGATCCTCACTCTGATTGTCACACTTTCATATTAGTCCTTTTATTAACTGAGTCATCTCCCATGTCACCTTTTTGTTGTTTAGGTACGTTAAAATAGGACCAGGTCTAATTGTGCTGAGGGCTTACAATGACATCACAGTAATCTTTACAAGAGTCATGCAATAAAGTGTGTCTCTAGAGATGATGCTTTACTTTTGGCATAGTAGAGCAGGTTTACAATTTTTTTCCACTAGTTTATTTTATTTACTTCCTACAAGCTGATGATGAGTGGTGGTGGGGTGGGGGAACTAAGCCCGCTCTACTATGCCAAAAGAAAGCATTTCATTATCTTCTGGGTTGTCTACTTTATTGCACAAATCTTTAAACTTTTTTCAGATTAGACAAATGTCATAAGACTTACTCTCCTCCAGAAATTATAATTCAAAAGGTGTTTGTAAGCTCTGAGGGAACTCACTGGGAGCTAATACCCTGCAATAAGTGTCTTAATGTAATACCCTCTTCCTAACATCAGCTCAGAGATAAACAAATCATTGGTGAAAACATCAAACACGTCTACAGTATATGTGGCAAGTAGCCCATTGCTGAGCACTGAAGGGTGGCTGTTATTCTTCAGGGCAGTGCACAGTGTCCATGCATTAGCTGAGGTGCTGAAGGTCATGTTTTTGCTACAGATGTGCACATGAATCTCCTCCTCTCTGTTATTGTGTGTGTGATTATTTTTGCCAGAGTCAAGAAATTGTCTAATGGTGGGTGACACCTAGTCTTTACATACTCTTCTATCCAGGTATAATGTAGCTTCTTGTTTTTAACTATGTTAGAAGTATAGAAATAAACTCCCTGCCCTTCACACTTTGCACATCTAAATATAGAAGCTAACATTATTTTCTCACACTGCAATGATATGAAAATGCTCCATTTGAGGCTTGCAAAGAAGCAAACTATTTCCCCACATACATTCCATTTTGTGAGGTGCATCCTTTTAGGACCTCCATTATCCAGGGTCTGAATTACCCATCTCCCTGCTATATACATGTACTGGAATCAGTCATGGGAGGCTTTGAACACTCAATTCTGTGTGACAATGGAAAGACGAGGTTGTGGTGCACGAAAGCTGTTCTAGTGATTTATGAGCAGAGAATTTCATCCCTGTGGGAGTTAATCTGCTGCCCAGACTTTCTCAACTCAGTACTGCTCCTAAATATAGTCTATGCAATTTTTAAGAAGAAAGTTTAAATGACTTTGGATAATATCATAGTGCTCTACAAAATAAAAAAACACAGTCTTGGAATCACATTTAGTATTCTAAGATCCAATTGGAAATTAGTAGTATGGGATGAGAAGACTCAAGGCAGGAAGGTGCCGTCTTTGAAATTCTACAATTATCAAGTGAAAAGGGCTGATGGCATACATGTCACCGCAGCTCTAGTGTCTTATCTGATCCTGTATATCCATGTATACTTCTTCCAGCTCCACATAGTTGCACTGTGACAAGTCCATTCCTGTCCCAGGACAGGCACCTCTGCTTCCTGCCTTAGGCTTGACTGATGCTGCTATGTGAGGATGCTTCATATGACTCATCTGGTACTCATAGACATGTCACCTGGGCCAGGGCCAAGGACAAGTGCTGCCCACTTCCTCTGAGTGGACAGTAGTGAGAAATATGTACAAAGGCCCCAGGGTAAAACTTTCTGTTATATAACATCTAAATTCTGGTGATCTAATCTACATCATGGTAACTGTTCATATAAAAGCTTTGTACAAATTAAATGCAGTGAAGCATAGGCAAGACACAACCCTCATAAGCGGAGCTTCAGAGAGCACTAATCAACATGAACAGGCAGAATTTATGAAAAGAAAAGGAAAAGAAGGTAGAGAGACAGCTAACCTGTCAAAGCTTAGAATTTTCATTATTTGCATGCATATGGACCACTTTGGCCCTGTGATTGATGGAATTTCAGCTATAGTAATTGGCCAAGACTTAGAAACTTGTGAAATAAAAAATCATATTCCTAAATTTGCTCTCAGTGACTTTGAGTACTAAATTAGAATACAGTTTGTTATATAGAGACTCAAAACACAGAAGCAGCCTCAGATTTAGTTTTATTTGACACAATTGCAGTCAATGATATTGTACTGTACATTTGAAATTTACTGAGATCAGATCTTCAGTGTTCACACAAAAATAACAAAAATGTTGAATAGTTACTTGTGTTGTGGCTATACTAATTAGTATGATTTGTGATAAACTTTTCACAATTTACATAAGCAAAAGTCATGGTGTACATCTTAAATATATACACTTTATTGGGGTCATTTCTACCTTAATAATGCTGGGAAACAAAAGGAAATAAATTTTTAAAGGCCATGTGTTGGGTTTAAGAAGTTGGTAAAACACTTACCATGCAAGTACAAGTATCTGACCATATGAATATAAGCGCATGCGCACACACACACACACACACACAGTATAAAAACAGATGCATTGAAGGTAGAGCACTGTCCATTGGAGCAGCAGCTGGCTTGGCCATATGACCTTAAGATGCTTCTCTTTCCTTCTGTTTCTCTCCCTCTGTCCTCATCCCTATCCCAGGGCCTACATCTCTACCACATAAAGAGTCAGAAGCCTTTGTCTTAGTCTTGGCTTCAGCAGAAACGACTATGACATCAATTGTTTAATCAGCTCAAACATTGCTTAGTTAGTCCCAGCACACTCAGATTTCTGCTGCCAACTTTCTCCTCAAAAGGAAAAAAGGAACAGCAGCAGGTACCCTGGGCACCCAGCTACCCTCATTGTGTTAGCAAAGCAAAAGGTACACAAAGAAAATCCTGCTCTAATGAAAGAAAGCTAGCCAGTAATCATGAGAACTCTCAGGGGCTGGAGGGAAATGACATCAGCAAATGCACATCTAATGACTTAGCAAGATAAGCTAATTAGACTGACTATTGAACTGAGGGAGGAGGGTTGCGAAGATTGTCATAACTGTGAGATCAAAGCTCATTTATAGTGCAAGTAAATCCCAAGTGATGCTATTGTTTAAAGGAATATATTGTACTTTTAAAATTTTCATCTTCAACTCAACTTTTGAGATGTGGGTCTATGAAAAGCCTTAAGGCAAGTTAGTTATGTGTGATTCAACGATGCCAAGGGTTACATGACTAGTGCAGGGACAGGGTGAACAGCTAGAACATGGGATATTTAGGGTAATGACATTGCCCTATATGGCACTGCAATGGTGGCTACATGATGGTGGACATTTGTGAAAACTCACAGGAAATATAACAAAAGAGTGATCCTGAAGGTAAATATGGCCTATGGAAAATTGCTAGTTAGGCTTATTCATTACAATACATATATCCCTTTAATGTATGATGTTAATAAGAATAAGGAAAACTGGGAGGTGCATATGGAGAAAAAGAACTTTCAAATAAGACAGAATAGTATAGACAGATTCTTAAGGAATGGAGACCTCAAATCTTCAAAAACCTGAAGTAACTGTGGACCTTGTAGTGTGTGGCAGAGACATTAGACTATAAGTAAATTACAACTTAATACAAATTGAATTATTAACTTTCTTCATTGTTATTAGTTGGCTTCAAAATGTGAAAGAAATTGGAGGTTTCTTTGATTCAAGTGAAATAAATCCATAAACCCTACTGAAACTCATTCAAGCAATAGGAAATGGCATGTGTTATATAAACTGGAAGCCAAGGGAGCATTTCTGGCACCAGAGAATCCAGGAACACAGCTGAAACGTGTTCATGAATCCTACCTTGTTTTCTCTAACTTCATCCTCTGTGTCCTCCTCTTTCCCTTCCTCTATTCCTAACTATCTTGTCCTCTGATTGAACACTATTTTGTATTCATTACAGTGACAACTAGCCGATCAAAGTGCTGATTCTGAGCACTTCTGTTCTCAGACTCCAAAGATTTTATCTCTATGTCAATCTCTGTCAATCACAGAAAAGCAACCCTTGCCCTTCAGTGGGGGATTAAATGATCATCCCAACTAGCCTGTGTCCAGGAGGGTAGGGTGATTTCCTCTCCAGACTAGGGTGTATAACTCTACATTGTGGAAAGAGGGACATCAACACAGGGAGGTGTCTTTTGGCAGAAAAATTATTAGCAATAACAGAACTTTGAAATTAAGAAGAATAGTATAGACAAACCAAACCAAACCCCAAATAGTTTAAAGAATAGACATTGAAGTGAAGGTATGCATGGTCGTTCATACCTGTAATCCCACCATGTGAGAGGTGTTGTCAGGAGGATCATGTTTCTAAGGCAACTTGGGTTACATGAGAGCCCATCTACAAATAGAAAGAAATACAGAAGTAGATTTGAGCCATGGCTCTGGTCTGTAAACCATTAAAACTATATCTATTTGACTATCTAAAGTATATCAGCTTATTTGCTGGACTTTTGGTGTTCCAAGAAGAAATATGGAGCCAGAGAATGGGGCTGATAAAACCACAAAAGGTGTGATGATGAAGGAGTTTGTGAGATCGTTAAGGTCGCATACTTTGCCAGCTATCTAATGAGGAATAGCAGCCCTACCCTGCTAGCTTGTCAGTACTTTAGGTCATAGTCAGTGAAAACCTTTTTGGTTTTTTTTTTGGGGGGGGGTTCTTTTTTTTTTGGTTTTTAAGGTAAGCTCTAGTCCAGGCCAACCTGGATTTCACTATGTAGCCTCAAGGTGATTTCAAAGTCATGGTGATCCTCCTACCTCTGCCTCTCAAGTGCTGGGATTAAAGGCACATGCCACCATGCCCAGCTCAAGTGAAGAACTTTTAATAATCTTTATTCTGATAGGTTGTACTGCTGTGCTTCTGATATGAGTACCATCTTGCTTCATGACCCTTTCATGAAGTTTACCCAAATGCAGCAGACAATGTAGCCCATTTATTTCTAGGCATCGCTTATATGAATGGATTAAGCTAATCTAAAAAGTCCTTTTTGCTGCTAATAAGTCTAATGCAAAGCATTAAATGCTCTGTTTCCATCTGGAAAATGTGCAACTTTGGGTAACTTGCTTAGTCTCCTTGAATCTTTTTTCTGGTAGATAAAATGGGGATAAATAATTCTTTCTTTATGAGTTGTATTGAGCTTTGTACAACCCAGTACAATGGTTGAAAGATTCTGTGTCTGTTTCCTAAGTCTGAATACATCAATAAATCATATAATTTCTTACAGGCATTCACTAGAAGAAAATTGCAGATCACTAAGGAAACATAAGTACTCTGCTTTATTAAAGCACTAAAAATTTGCTGAACAAACTAGGGAAAAATATGTCCTTAAACTAAAAATAGTTTATAACTTGGAATTAAGTTTTCCACCTGTTTCACATGCTAGCAAAAAGTCCATTTAAAATTTATTTTTATTTTTATTTATTTATTTGATAGGGAAGAAGAAAAAGAGAGTATGGGCACACCAGGGCCCCCAGCCACTGCAAATGAACTCCAAACACATGCACCCCTTGTGCACTGGATAATGTGGGTCCTGGGGAATCAAATCTGGGTCCTTTGGCTTTGCAGGCAAATGCCTTAATTGCTAAACCATACCTCCAGCCTAAAAAGTCCAATTTTAAGAAAGAATATTTATTCTCATGAATGAAGCTCAGTATGAACTGAAAATTTGTTGGGGGGCATAATTACCATTTTTCTATGATTGCTGCAACCATATACGTGTGTATATATGTTCCCTTCCCTCCCTGCACCAAACATCATTCTGGCTTGCACTACTTGATACATAAGAATGCTTCCAGAGGCCACTCCTGGGACTTAGAGGTCACATTACCCTACAGAGGCCACTTCTACTTGCTGAGTGGAGGAGAGGCATGCTTAGGATTTGATGGATGTTACAGCAAATTACTTTGGTATCATTTGGGTATTACTTGATTGTTGGCTTTCTAGTACGAACTGAACCCCTTGACATCCACTGGCCATCAAGTACACTCTGGGCAGTACCTGCTGTCTGTAGAACAATGATAGGAGATAGATGAAAGATGATCACATTTCTATTAGCTGCATCATGGTATGCTGGGGGAGAAAGAATATGGGAAGGAACTGATGTGCAGTCACATTATCAATCATTTATGCATCCCATTAAGTAATTTGTTCTGCTTACCCACTATTGATTACATGAGTTAAAAACACTGAAGGTGCAGAGATAATGAGAAAATGTCCTAGGTTGCCCTCTCCCTAACATTTGAGCCAGTCTAGGAGTCCTTTGACACCACCAGCATTCTTGTTCTCTCCCTTGTTCTCAGTGGAAAGGAATTAAACCAATTGGGACATTGCCTGTCCGTTGGAAATGGGACAGTGAATAATACATGCATTTGTCTCATGGGAACTAAGGCACGGCTAAGGATTAGACTCTTATCTGTTTGCACCAGACCCTGCCTTAGGTATATAGGAGATAACTTGCTTCTCAAATCCTGTGGGTTCTTTAGTAGTATGGTTTTTATTCCTTTGCTTTAAAGAGGAAGGAAATTTATGTAATTGTGTTTCCTCATGGGAAGAAGCTTGAATTTGTCACAGAAGAGTATAATCAGGTGCTTCCAGGGACAGCTTGGAGCACAGTTGCTTTCCTAGGCCTGAGTTAGTGGTCTCCACGCAAAGGGAGCTTTTTTGTTTTTACTCTTGACTGGAACCTGGGAGCACAGCATTTGTGTCATCTTCTGGTGCTCCAATCCTTATAGGGACTGAATCTTGCATCTTGGACAAGCAGAAGAGACTGAGATTCTGGAATCCACAGAAGCAGCAATTACAGAAGTAAAATCTCCAGAGGAAAAGCTGTAATTTTATATAATGTCACTCACTGATTATCAGGGAGCATATATATATATCGAAATGCTTAACGTAGCTATTTGCAGCCAAAATTAAGGAATCAGGAACCAAAAAACCTATTGTGACTCCTTTTGCTTTTCTAATTTGAACTTCATTTTGTATATATATATAAAACATGTGTACGCATGTGACATAGGGATAGACAGATAACAGAAGAATGAGCATGTTCCTCCTACTGTTAAAAAAAACTCCGATTCGCTGCCACGCCTCCACAACGCCCAGTCTGTACAGCCCAGAGCTGCGCGCCAGAGCGCCCAAGGACGACAGAGGCGGCGGAGCGCTCTGCGCCCAGGCCCCCGCGCGCGCCACCTCCGCACCGCACCACTGGGCCATCTGCCTTTTTAGCCTCTTTGTAAGGCCGGTTCTTTGTTCATTCGTTCAGCAGCCAGGAAAAAAAAAAAAATTATGTGTGTGTGTGTGTGTGTGTGTGTGTATGACCTATCTCATAGGTGTTTGTGAACATCAAGTAAAACAATGCATAAAAGTTTTTCTATAGAATGTTAGGCATGCTTTAGATATTATAAAAGTAATTAATATTTTACACTTTCTCAACTTTATTTCAGGGTTGAAAATGTACAGATCAATCTTTGCCTTCACATCCTATTTCATAAAATGACTTTTCACTTAGACAAATTCAACAGACAAATTCCATCATAATTAATTTTGCCTCTCATTTTACTTTTAACTTTACCCAGTGTCTTACCAACATGCAATGTAAATCACACTTATAACACTTAATTTAAGTTCTGTTTTGTGTTTTCATGCTTGTATTCTTGTATTTGTTTTCATTAGACTCCAGTTGGGAAAGTAGTTTCATTACTCTACTACATTTCAATTATTTAAATTTTCAAAAGCTAAAATAGCTTAGGGTCAAGAGAAGACAATGATATTTTTATAAGTAGAATTACAGACCTTTTACTGTCATTTTTTTGTATTTAAAATGTTTATGAGTATGAATTCACAATTTGCTATTCCAGAGACATTTTTTTTTTTGAAAAACATAAAATGCCAATCTAAGGAGTCATATGATATAAGGGCAATCAAATAAAATAAGGGAGAGGCTTATTCACAGGAAACACAGAACATCAAGCTGATTGGCCTCAACCAAGGTTACTGAGTCACCTTGGGGCTTGGTGTCATTTCACACAAGTCATTCCAGTAGATCATATTCAGATCCTTTGTCTGAAATGATAATTGCAGAAAGGGCTGACTCATGGAATTTCAATATGACTTTGACAGAGAGCTGCTACCTTGACCTTCATTATGAGCAGCTTTGTTTATCAGCATCCTTCAGTCACATCAGCAACCACCAGGTAAAGAAAGCCTGCAGGCATAAACTGAAGGAGAAAGGAAGAACATGCATAGTGTTTCCAAGAGCCTTGAGCCAAATGCCAAACACATGGCCCAGGGGCACAGAATGCTCTTGTCCCCTGGGCGGCTCAGTCTTCTGCACTCACATGGTGTACTGCGATGGCCTCAGCAAAACATGAAATGAAATTAAAGGCCCATGTATTACTTTTCTAGTATAGAATGTTCTTTACTGATCCCTGTGAGAAGCTGCAGAGGGGAAAGATGCAGTCCAAACTCCCAAACTCAGAATCTTCAGCCAACTGTCCTTTGCTTGTTGTGGGCCACAGGCCTTCTAAACATGAGACATGTCCTGTAGTCTCAGAGAAAGACAATAATAACAACAGAATCCATGGAAGGTGAACAGAGCTGCCACTTTGAGGGAACTACATGCCCTATACACATAAAGCTTTTTTTTTTTTTTTTTCTTTTTCTTTTCTGGGCTGACATACAGGAAACTATTGTTCAATGTTTCTTTGAGGAAGAGGGACAAGGAATAGGGAGCAAGAATTCTTTTTACTTGTGCTTTTCTGTTTTTCTTCTAATTTGATTGTACCAGCTAGTATTTGTTGTGATTTAATGTAAATGTCCCCCACAGGCACATATTCTTGAACACTTGGTCCCCAGCTGGTGGTACTGCTTTAGGAGACTGTGATGCCTGTGGGACTGTGGCCTAACTGAGCTGATAGAAGTGAATTTCTGGGGACAGGCCTAGCAAGTGACATGTGCTTCTTTTTCAGACCATCATTCTTTTTGTTTCCTGATCCATTAAGATTTGAAAATGTTCTGTTATTTCTTCCCCATCACAATGGACTGTTTTCTCTGAAACTGTGAGTCAAAAAAAAGCATCGCCCTGTTTTTGATAGGCATTTTATCACAGCAGCAAAAAAGTAACCAATATTGCATTTTAGGATTTATAAGTAGGCTATTTTCATTATCTTTTGTTGAGCTCTGCCAGGCAGAAGCTGGAACCTTCAGGAGATAGGACTGGCTAAAGGCCCCTGGCTACAGGAGGCCACACCCTCTCTAAGCCCAGTACACCTGAATTTAGGCTTAGCTCATAGCCTTGTGACCTTGGGCCAGATGCCTAGAAAACTCCTTATATGGTGTTAGCCTGCAGCCTTCACACAGCCCATCCCCCTGTGAACCTTCTTGCCTTACCATGTAGATCACCTAACTCTCTCCCTACATGCTGGAATGAACATCCCTAGGCCTCTGCTGGCAACCTTTGAACCCACCAATCCCCTTAGGACCCTCTTCCCACTCTCAACTGCTTATAAACACATTTCCATATTGAATAAATGAGAACTCCTCTCCCCTACTCTCCACAGTAGCCTGGATGCCCTGAGGAACTGGGGCCCAGGATCTAGGGACCCACAGTCTTTATTCCTTTGTACATTTAAAAAAATGGTATATGAGAATTATAAATATTATTTTGAGACAAAAATAGCATAATAGATAAATATTATAAGACAAATAGTATAGATAGATGAAATTTTTAAAAAGATAGATAGTGCTATGCTGATAAACATATGGAAAAACTGGAAGTTTCATACATTACATGTCAGCATGCAAAATGGTAGGATCACTTTGGAAAGCCATTATAAAATGTTGAATATGGGAGTACCAGATGACCCAGAGATTCTACTCATAGGCATATACATAAAAGAAATAAGCATTTATCCACACAAAAACTTGTACTTGAATGTTCACAGCCAACTCTCCATAGATTACAATTGGGAACAAATCAAACATCCATTGCTTGGTGAGCACATAATCAAAATGGAGCAATCGTGGAGTACTAAAGCCTGGTACCATATGGACAGAGTGCGAGAATTCTATGCTAAGTAAAAGGAGCCATTCATAAAAGATCACATATGATTTCATTTATCAGCAATGTGTAGGGCTGAGCCAAATACTTGCCTAATATATGTGAGGGCCTGTGTTCAATCTTCAGTACCACAAAAAAGGAATAGAAGAAGCAAATGCAATGTGAGAAACGACAGCTGCCATCTCCTACTCCATTGCATCAAGATGTACTATCATCCTTCCTCACAAGAATGGACTGTGTTCCCTGAAACTGCATCAATATGAGTCCTTCCTTTCTTCTGATAGGTATTCTGTCACAGAAACAAGAAAAGCAACTTATACTTTTTAGGTAGGGTTATAGGCCAGAGTTATACTTCTGATCAGAGCAGAGGGTGTTAGGTTCTGGAGAGAGGAGGGAAAGGATAGTGACTGCTAGTGGATGCAGGGCTTCTGAGGGTTAAGTGATGCTTACACACCCATATGAATATACTAACATCCCTTGCGGGGTGTTGTGAATGGTTAGAGTTTATAAAATGTGGATTATATCTCAGTAACTTAGAAGTTCATTTCAAAATTTGTGCCAAACAAAAGGTAATTTTAAAATCAATTAATTTCCTTCTGTGTGTGCATGCTTGTGTGTGTGTGTGTGTGTGTGTGTGTATGCATGTGCATACTTGCGTGTGTATGCCATAGAACACGCATAGAGGTCAGAGGGCAACTTTGGAGTATCTGTGCTCCTCCTTCTTTAAGACAAGGTCTCTTGCCACTGCAAATGAATTGCCAGAGTGCAAAGGAATACCAGACTAGCTGGCCTGAAAGCTTTGGATTCTCCTGCTCTGCCTCTCATTGTGAGTAAAAACTTTTGTGGAATAGAACCTAGGATCAGCAGGGTTTGAAAGCAAGTGCCTTTAACCACTGTTCCATCTCCACAACTCAAAGGCTTATTTTATGAACAAAAGAAGGTGACATAGCTACCACTGGTTCATGACATTTGTAAGTGGCATTTTAATTTTATTTTGGCCAAGTACTTTTCCTCAGTAAGAGAAAAAAAATCATGTTGTGTTTCCATATCATCAAATAATAATCATCAGAAGAATGCCCAAAGTCCAGTCATGTTCTGATACTTGTACTGGTTATACCCCAAATAAAGAGAACAATTTCACTCAAATTTATCTTGCTGAACTGATGAATTGGTTGCAGCTGCTCACAAAAGCCTGAGGACTCAAAGACAGCTCTATCACTGAAAATTCTTACTCAGCATAGTTGTCGGCTCATAGCACCTGTGTAACTTGAATTCCATGAAGGGCTTTCAGGCAGGCTTTGCATGAAAGGATGCACCTTCTCCAGAGCAGTTTTTCTTTGCTTATAGAATCTGAAGGAAGGCCTGGGAATCTCATGAGTTTCTTAGGCCTCATGGGACTTCCAGCCTTGGAAGTCCTCCCTGTTAACTATTCTATGGGAATCTTCTAGGCTTCTCTAAACCTAGTTATATTACATTGTGCTTTGGTGTGATACATTTGGCAAATATTCTCTGAGCTCTTACTGTATTGGGCCCTTTGTATAACACTGAGAGGAAAGACTCACATCAACAAATTCTAGGTAGCTGGCCAATCATGAAGTAAATTGGCAGAGAGAAGCATCTCTGTACAATTTCCTGATACCTGTCAGAGTAAATTCAGGTGTGACTCTAGTGGCCAGTAGCAATGTCTCCCTCCTGCTTCTTAACATATTTCAATATTTACTTTTAACTTAAAAATCAGAATTGCATGCTTTGATCATTAGTGACACATTTCAAACATGTCTACTGCATGGAATGGCTACATGGAGCTACCTTTGGAGAAAACACTTAAAATGGGGTTCCAATGATTTGCAAGTCCTCAATGCATTGTTATTAACTGTAGTCTGTTATAATCTTTAGTGAATGAGTTCAACACAGTTTTAAAATATATTCTTGTCCATTTGATATTTTTTATCCTTTAACCAACATCTCACCCACTACCTCACTCTAGCTTCCTTTCTTGAAATGTACTCTAGGTGTTTTTACCATGTGCCAAATGAATTCCCTTTTCTTAGAGGCCCTTGCTTATCTATTTAGAAGAGATAAACTAATTAAAAATATAATAAGAGCACTTTATATGTCAGTGAGCTTTCAATTACTGTGACAAAATACTTGAGATAGCCAGCTTCATAAAGAAAGGTTTATTCTGGCTCATGGTTTTAGAGTTCAGTCTAGGGCTAGTTGCCCTTGTTGCATTAGGCTTATGGTGCCACAGTATATCATTGCTAGAGTATATGGTTGGGGATGTTTCTTTACCTCATGGCAGAGAGGAAGAAGAAGAGATAGGTCCTAATATCTGCTTCAAGGGAATGCCCCCAATGAGCTACATCCCTTCCATTAAGTCCTACCTCCTCACGCTTCTACTACCCTCCATCTGAAAGAGTCTTTCTTCATGTGAACTTTTGGGAGACATTCAAGATTCAAACCATAGAACAATATGACTTAATCCCTTATTTCAATCTGTAAATTGAAAGGCAAACTCTGCAGGCAAAACTCATCTTATCCCATATCCCTGGAGCTTTGGCTTTATTTTACTCTCACAAATCTCATTACAGATGACCCTCTGCTTACTCCTTTCCCAGCCACATCACTTGAAATAAGAAACTTTTCATGAGGTGGCTCTTTCACTGCATTAGGCTCTTTAAGGCTCTTTAAGGAAACATGAGACTCAAGTTCAGGCCTAGGAAAATGTCAAATATCTTCCATTTCAAAAGAGAGGATCTCTTTTGTCTGTGGTTTTTTGAGAAGTAAGGTCTCTACCCATTCCAGGGGCCTGGAAGAGTTCTTTTTCCCTAAGTTAATTTTCTTGAGGGGTTCATAGGAGTCCTTCTTTAAAATACCTCTTCCTATCAGGACTTTAACACTGCATCCTGGTGACCATTGAGCTGCATTCCTCAGTGAGGCTTGTGTCCACATTATGTAAAAGTCTGGAACTATGTAGAGATATATGGGAGTCCACTTTGGATGGCACCCATGACCTGGATGCAGCAGATGGCCAAGGATGTATTCCTAGATAGTGCAACAGGGTTGGGATTGGGTGACTTCAGGCTCATCTTGGACTAAGTATTCCAAGCACAATAGTATTCTACCCTGCCACTCAAATTCAAGATGGGTAAATGTACTCATGGTGTGTGAATGACTTCAAAGAGTATGTTTAATCACTGAGACATCTCTCCATCCCTAGACTGAACAGTTTTAAAAACAGTATTTTACTATTATTTGAGAGAGAGAGACAGAGAGAGAGAGAATGGGAATGTGTATGTGTGAGGGCCTCTTGCCACTGCAAATGAATATCAGATGCATGAACCACTTTGTGCATCTGGCTTTGCAAGCAAGCACCTTTTGTTGTGCCAAGACCCCTGACCAGGAGCCAAGATCCCAGTCACCCAGGAGTTACCCAGAGAATCGCCACAGAAGCGCCAAGACACTCGAATGTAAAAGCAGCAGGTTTCTTTATTGCAAGCCTAGGACTGGGCTCCATCCACACAATCTGGCATAGTGGTAGTGAGGGAGAGAGCCCTGATCCTCAGAGGGAAGGGGTTTATAAAGGAAAAAGACTGCCAAGGTTACATCATATTGCAACTTTTAAAATGATTGGTTGTAAGAGGGTGCGTGCAGGAATTTCAGCCTACTTATCTTAGGTCAGCAACTTGTTTGCAGAACCCATCTTTTGCAAGAGGCCAGGGCCTCCATGACTAGGTATCTCTGGAATGTCCTTGGGTGAAGGCTTCCCAGAAATTAAGAGGGGTGGGGTGGTGGCTATAGCTAAGCAAACATGGATACAGAAGCAAAAATAGTACATTAGTCAGCTAGTTCCTCATCTGAGCCGGGCCTGGGATCTTTATTTAATCAAAATGGCTGTCTGATTTTAAATGGCAGCACCACTGTCCAGCCACTAAGCAAGGTCACAGAAGCCAGATGCAGCACATTACTTCTCCTTGGTCTCTCTTCCCCCTCCCTATGTACAATGAAGAGCCAATCTTGGATCCCAATTGAGTTAGTGAGTGGAGTTTAAAGGTATATTCTGTGATCTTAAAACCATAAATTGTACTGTATTAATGCGTTCCCTAACAGCAGCAACTAATCTATTAATAATGCAAGGTCCTATTATGATTAGCAACAAAAATAAAAGTAATGGCCCTGCTAAAGCAGACAGCAGAGTTATTAACCATGGGTGATGACTGAACCATGACTTAAACCATCCTCTATCAGCTTTTCTTCCTTTCATCCAAATTCTCTCATACCTTTGCCATTGGGTCTCTAATTATATCTGAATGGTTGATATAAAAACAACATTCTTTCCTAAGGCCACATATAGTCCCCCTTGCTGGAGGAATAATAAGTTCAACCCCTGTCTATTCTGTAATCAGCTAACAAATCTACATTTTTCTCTAAGGGAGTAATGGACGTTTTCAGCCTCTGAATGTCTAAGTCTATACTTGATGTTTTCCTTGAGGGTTAGTGCTTCAATGCCTGTTCTTGCCCCTACAAGGCCTGCATTGGGAAATGTTGTCACCAACTGGACAGTAAATAAGGCACCGGGATCATATCCTGTAACATACAGTCTTATTCCCTGGCTTTTTCCATTATCCCAGGATACCCGTCTCCTTCTTTCTGTAACTTGAGAGAAACAATATTACAGGTCTCATTTCCTTTCAAGGGGGGGAGGTAACATGGTCCATTTTGGCCCCTGGTCTGGCTAGTGTCATGGTAATAAGGTCCCCCTTAGTAGGTGGGTTTCAATATACCCTTCAGGTAGACACACATTGCCAGACAGCACAGTAGAAGGCTTCAGGTTCCCCAAAACCCCCTTTGATTCTTGCTTTCCCTAAGTGCCCAGGACATACATAGAAATAAGAAATTTCCTAATTTGCTAGAGTCCTATGAGTTACCCACTAGTTGATGGAGGTCGAAGATCAAATCAGGAAACCAGGTTCTCTGTGGGGCAAGATGTGATTTGGAGTAAGCAGTTTCCCCCATGGCAGTGTTGGTTATTATCCAGGTTAGAGTATAATCTGGGTCAGGAGTAGCTGCCACAATACATACAGTTATGAGCACAGTCAGGATCAGGAGCATTTGAGTTGAAGCTTGAGTGGGGTGCTGCATTTCCATTGTGACTGATAGTCCTCAGGTTCAGCCAGTGGATCTGCCAGTTGGATGTGGGTGTGATGAATCCAAGTGGAAATTCCGTCCATCTTCACAGTGGTAGGTGTGGTCAGGATGAAAACTTAGGGTCCCTTCCAGTGTAGGGTCCCTTCCAGCAGTGTTCAAATATCTCGCAGCAATGGCAACACCCAGTATCCTGGATTATTTACATATTTTAGGTTTGAAAATAACCCTTTGAATATCTATCTATCTATCTATCTATCTATCTATCTATCTATCTATTTTGTTTTTTTGAGGTAGGGTCTCACTCCACCCCAGGCTGACCTGGAATTCACTATGGAGTCTCATGGTGGCCTTGAACTCACAGCGATCCTCCTACCTCTGCCTCCCAAGTGCTGGGATTAAGGGCATGCACCACCACATCCATATATATATATATATATATATATATATATATATATATATATATATATATATATTTAATTATAGAATTAAAACTATGGGGAAAATATGTCTTAATGTTTGTTTCCACTTTTGGAAAACTCTTGTGTTACTTAATAGGCCATTCATATATGTAAAGTATTTTATTATCTTTGGTTATACATTTCTCTCTGAGTGTTTAAGACCATGAAAATAGCCAGATTTAATTAAGGGTTAGCTTTGGAGGTCACTAATGGCTTGCCAAAGAGGCTTTAGGGACACAGGAGTAGCTCCATAGCTCACTGGTGTCTTCTGTCTGTTAAGATGAGTCAGGGCCATGCTGGCCAAGTGGTTTTCCCGTCTTTGGGAAGTCAGGAGGACTGATTGCTCCTCAATTGTGACTCTCTTGTTTCAAACTGTACACCAATTTTGTTTGGGTCTCCATATCCTCCCTGTTCAGGAAGACAGGTGACTTACCAAGGGGCCAGTGTAGAAGTGTCCCATCATCTCCAATGGCCTCATGACCTCAGAGCACAGGCCAAAATATTGGCACCTCTTGCTTTGATGATTCCAATTGGCTTTTGGCTTCTATGTAGGTAATTAACACACTTAGAAAGGAAGTTACACCAGCCTGGATGTAAGTACATATAGAGCACATTTGATTACTGAAATAGAATTAGTTAAAGAATGGCACAAGAGCTTCTAAAATCATTTTGTCCCATCTTTAAAATTTTAGTTGTACTATAGCAGCATAAGCCTTACATATGAGGTATAGAAAGTAGTCACATCTCATATTTAAAATATCTAACATTTATAAATATCTCACATTTTAAATATCTAACATTTATAAATATATGCAGACCCTGCTACCAGTCTTGAAAACAGTACCAATTGATTTACAGACTAACTCATCTACCCTAGAAATTGTCAGAAAATGGCAAGTAAGACAGTATAAAGTCTTAGCACCTGTGTTTCAAAACATCTTTGATTAGTTCAGATACCTGTGTTGGTACAAATTACCCAGAGAACATTGGAAACAGAACCACAGAGCTTGAATTTTTATTTTAAACCAAAACACCTCAGTAAATTCTAATATAACCCTTGATAAATCTTTCTGAAAGAAAAAAAAAAAAACATTATTTGACAACCCATGAGTTTGGCTTAAACTTGTTAGCTATTGATTTTAGTACCACAGAAATTTTTATTAACATAAAACAATTTTAGGTTTTATCCATGACTTAAATTGGTAAAGCTTAAGCAAGCTATCCCAACATATCCCAGGAAGATAAAGATTATCATTACTGAAATTAAATCACCTAAACCTAAGTGATTAAACCTAGTTATGACCATTCAATAGAATTAGCATAAATAAGACAGAAGCTATCTTTAAAGTCACAAGGTCTTTAGGTATGAGTACTTCACCTCTGGAAATTAACCACTTCTATGTGAGCCTTTATCTTAAGAATAGTTAAAACCTTGATGATAAGAGGAACCAAATTTACTTTACTAAGAGAGTTTTAAAGCCAATTTTATAACCCTTAAGTTATAACAAATTAGCATCAGTGACCTGTTAATGACTGAGGCCTTATCATAAGACTCAGTTTCTCCACTGATTAAAACCTTGGCATCAGGTAAACATTAGATTTAATCCAATTAAATATTTCAATGAAAGGGCCCTTACCCTGATATACACATTAAGTAAGCCTGATGCTTGTCTTATGTGAGGAGTTTGTAACCTGATCAAATACCTTGACTCAGTTTGCCTATTTGACATTTTGTCTAGTGAGAAATTTTATCTAACAGATGTGACTTTAGGTGTTCAAAAGAGAAGAACTAAAAAGAACCACAGTTATATGCTGAACTCCTTTTTCCTTGTCAGAGACAATTGGCCACTTTGTCTCTAGTCAGAGTGTGGGGGACACATGGCTTAAACTTATATGGGGTCTGAGATAAAGGGGGTTCCATCCATTTTTTCAGAGTCCAGCTTTCCATGAATTTAAGTAGCATATATTGGAAAACAAGAGCAAAATGAAATTACAGAGCAGAGAGATAAGCATCCTGACATTCCTTATCCTATTCTGAAGTTGTTTTTACACACCAAATTTACCCATTTGCAAAACACAAGGTGATAGACTCTTGTCTATGTTTAACCTATTGAAACCTCCAATTACATCTGTGCTTATGACTTTGTGACCCACCTAGAATATGCATCACCTGTGTCTAATGTAAGATAAATTTAGATTAAGACTATGTCCCTATATAAAACTTTTGTAGTATCCTTAAGAGTCTGTAAACAGTTGAAAAATCTCTAACTTTAGGCATGGTATTTAGGTTTAACCTGAAAATTCTTTCCTACATACGCACATCTTTATCCATATACCTTAACATTCTCATCTAAGTACCACTCAAAAAGCATTTTTAATGAGCATTCTATGTCCCAACATTGAAAAATTCCTTCCCAGTTCTTTCAGTCAATTCATTTCATCCCATTATTAACCACCTTTCTTATAAGACTATTCTGAAAAACTACACCAAATTAATTAATCCTATTACTCACTAACAAGTGAGTAGTCTAAAGACAATTTTATGTCATTAATACCAATAAGACACTAAACTAAGGCAAATAGTGTTGCTGTCTTGAGGTAGGCAGGATTAGAAGTCAAGTCAGTTGCCCCCTCTTTTAAGTACATTGCAACTGTTTTAAATACCTGACAAATTATAAGTTACCACTTTAGAGAGAATTCTGTTGTTTTTAATAATTCTCTATGAAAGTTGAAGTTGACCTAGAACATAAATAATTATATTTATGATATCATGTAACAAAGTTCACACAATTTTTTAACATAAAACTTCAGTTCTTTATATATTTTTCATGCCACTTTTTGGTGCACTGTTGTGGCTGGGCGGGGCTTGTGTAGACCTTAGATCAGCCTTGCCCTACTCCCGGCACTCACCAGTGGTTTGGTCTATTACACCTGGAGGTAATGGCCAAGAAGACTGCTGGGAGGCCAAGGATTCTGACTACCTGAAGGGGCAAGGGGGGTGGGGTGGGCTCCAGGACTGCCAGGAGGCCTCTGAAGAAGGTGGCCCACTGGGAGGCCACTGAAGAATGAGTGGGCCCACTCGGGGGACACTGGGAGAGGAGGTGGAGACATGGCATCTGCATGGGCAGAGGCGCCATTGTCTGTCTGCCACCTGACTCAGACCCAAGCCACTTTAGAGCGCTTGCAAAGCTGGTTTGTAGTTTTGCTGCTTAAAGGGAGTGAGGAGAAATTTCCTTCCTGAACTTTTCATTTCCTAGCCAGATAAGCTATGCAGATCCACATGTATGCCCAGAAATCCAGAAATGACCTGGAGGACTTCTTCCCAAAAGAAGCCTACCTCCCTCTGGGAGAGCTAATTCCCTTAACTTTCAGAAGAGCTCTTCTTCCATGAATCTGATATATATATATATATATATATATATATATATATATATATATATATATATATATATATATATATATATATTGGTGGGAGGCAATGTTACCATGACAGAGAAAGAATAGAAACACCAATACCAGAGGGCAACATTCCTGAAGGCTGATTAGCACATGGGGGAGTCCCCAAAGATCAGGTATGAGCCATCCACAAGTTTAAGAGGCTGGTGACCTGCCCTACAGGTTTTTAAGAGGTCAATGTGTTACCTTTTGTGTGTGTGTGTGTGTGTGTGTGTGTGTGTGTGTGTGTCAGAGAGAACTAGATAGAGGGTTTTTGCCAACACCCAACGGGCTGTTGGGGTCCAGGCATAAGATGGCTGGCCTTTAATCAATACTGAAGAGTGGCCTCGGCCAAGAGATATCAGTTGCCAGTTTGTTGTATCTGGTCCCGCACAATGGTGCGAACTGAAAATAAAGGAGGAGAAAGAGAAACCTGCCAGCCCTCAAAAACATGGAGGCAAGGCCACATAGGCTGATGTCTCCCAGTCCCTCTAGGGAGAGTACTCTCCCACCCTGTCTGTCTCATAGGATCCCTGTTCAGGCACCAGCTGTGAGTTTTTGGATTTTTGCTGGGGGGGGGGTGTGGTTCACCCCAAAGGCATCCAGGCAACTTGGGGTGGGTGAGCATGTGAAGAGAGAAAGACACTCCTGGGAGAAACTTGAACAGCTCTCTCCTTACCTGCTGCCGTGTTGAAATCCCAGTCTGGTCTAGTCAAAGGGAAGAAGGTATCAATGATAGCCTTCTTATTGGTGTGATTTCCATCAGTGCCCAGAACCAATTACTGGGTTTCAGTCTGGATTCTCTCTCTTTCCTCTGTAGTAAAGAGAATCTGTAGCAATTGTCGACCAATGGGTCCAGCTGGACAGAGCAGCAGAGCCAGGGAGACATCTGGGGTTTGTGGGGTGGCTGCCCTCTGGTTCTGTGTGGCCTGTGCTGGACCCTCTGGGTTGGGAGGAGGAGTGGCAGGGGCTGTGCTTCTGCCGAGGTTGGCGAAGAGGTGCAGGAACGTGGGGGGGGGGGAATGTCTGCTTCTTCAGTGCCCCCCGCAAGAATTGGGGCTGAGGCTTCAGCAGTGGGCTTGGTGTCTCTTTTGGGTGTAACTGCCAGCACCTGTAAAGGAGGGGGTGAGGAAGGGAGGAAAGACTTCACCCAGGGAAGAGGCTCTTCTGTCATCCTCCAGGTTACAATATAAGGGATTTGATCATGGTGTCCACTCCTAGGGCAAAAAACAATTTTTTTGCAAGCTCA
This sequence comes from Jaculus jaculus, assembly GCF_020740685.1. NCBI lineage: Eukaryota > Metazoa > Chordata > Mammalia > Rodentia > Dipodidae > Jaculus > Jaculus jaculus. The sequence continues at coordinate 75,298,296 of NC_059107.1, read as the reverse complement.
ACTATAGTATTTAGGTGAAAGGTCCCCTCTGGTGGCCATCCTACATTGAAGGTAGGCCCTTCAGAGGAACAAAATATAATCCATCTGTTGTTTTTTTTTTTTTAAACATTTACCCTGTTGTTATGGAACTGCTTTGATGTCCTTCCAGTGTGTGAGGCAGTGTCCTAAAGGGGAGGAAGGAATCTGTCCCATGTTATTGAGTCAGGGGAGGAACATCTATAGGATTAGGGCAATCACAAAACAAACAAGTATTACACACACACACACACACAGCCCCCCCCCCAAAAAAAAATAGATGTGCACACTCAGAGTCAGATTCAGATCCATGTGGTCAGAAGAGTCTGCGTCCTTAGGAGACGGCTCAATAATGCCAAACATGGTACAGATGGGAGCTGGTCTCCCCAGCACGTTTGCTCTGTCCTCTGGGACAGAGCCCCCACTCACATGAGGGTGCAGAATTTCTCTTGCCTCCTCTAGGTCTGTTCTTATGATGCATCCACCAGGATCTATGACCTGATCAGAAAACAGATGAGGCTAGCCAACAGAGTTAAAATAAAAAGAGCGCTCAAGTGGAAAACTTACCTGACTGGTCAGAGAAGAAACCTTCAAGGTTGTGGGTTTGTTGGGGTCCCTGAGGATTCCAGATGAGCCCCCAAGATGTTGTGCCAAGACCTCTGACCAGGAGCCATGTCCCCCTGTCACCCAGGAGTCACCCAGAGAACCACCACAGAAGCTGAGACACTCGAATGTAAAAGCAGCAGGTTTCTTTATTGCAAGACTAGGCCTGGGCTCTGTTCACACAATCCGGTACAGCAGTTGTGAGGGAGAGAGTCCCAACCCTCAGAGTGAATGGGTTTATAAAGGAAAATGACCACCGAGGTTACATTATATTGTGACTTTTAAAATGATCGGTTGTAAGAGGGTGCGTGTGGGAATTTCAGAGAGGGCGCACACAAGAACTCCAGCCTACTTATCTTAGGTCAGTAACTTGTTTGCAGAACCTATCTTTTGCAAGAGCTGTTTGGAGAACCCATCTTTTGCAAGAGGCCAGGGCCTCCATGGCTAGGCATCTCTGGAATGTCCTTGGTTGGAGGTTTCCCAGAAGGGGCTATAACTAAGCAGACATGGATACAGAAGGAAAAATAGCACATTAGTCAGCTAGCTCCCCATCTGAGCCAGGCCTGGGTTCTTTATTTACTCAAAATGGATGTCTGATTTCAAATGGCAGCACCACTGTCCAGCCACTAAGCAAGGTCACAGAAGCCAGATGTAGCATGTTACTTCTCCTTTATCTCCCACTTTAACCACTGAGAAATCTCTGTAGCCCCAGACTAGACATATTTTTAGGTTAAAAAAATGAAACATAAAAGCTCTTATTAAAATTCCTATTGACAATTTCCAACTGTCCCTGTCTATACTGAAGGAATTTTGCAATTCCTTTCTTTTTGAGAGAAGAGATCAGTTTTAAACACTGTGGCTGAGCAGGTTGGCACTGATGGCTGTTTCAGCTCAGAGAGTGGGGAGACACTGTGGGAGAGCCCAAGGGTAGATGATTTTGAAGAAAAGGTGGCCATTGCTTTATGCTAACTACCTAACTACTATATATTCCATCTCAGTTGCTTTAAGCTAGCAGGATTGTACTAGTAATTCACTCAGGTTGTGCTGTTTCATGGTCTTATATATCTCTTTTTTTATATATTTCACTTCAACTTGATTATAACCAGACTGTGGCTTTGCTTTTCATATGCTATTTTTCATATTTGTGTCCATGTTTCCTTTTTGTGGGATGCTGACTCTCTCACCTCTTTTTGACAAGTTTATACCTGTGTCAGGTGCCCAGGTTCTGAACATTCCACTCCAGCAACAGCAGTATCAGGAGCTCCTGGAGACTTGTTAGAGATGCAAATTTCAGAATTGACTCAGCTGTAAACTCCAGGGCAGGCAGGGTTGGGTGCCATCTAGTACTCTGGTGTTAGAATCTTCCCTGTGACCCAGATGCCACTCCACCTGGAGCCCTGGTGCAGGGAGAGTTTTTCTGCCCACATTGCCATGGTATACCTCCTGGTCCCAAAATGGAGGCAATTCCTTCTTGGTCTGGTTTTCCATCTCTGCTTCAGTGATCTTCTTAGTCATGACTACTTCCACTCCACATTGCACTCCTGGACTGTCAGGAGATTGAAAGTGGTTTGACCCATGCCTGTCCTTCATAGTTACACACTTAACTCATGTGCTTGGTATTGGTTAAATGAGTGAAGTTTGGAGTATTTTTCTTTTACTAGTCTTTTAATTGCTTTATTGCTCAAAAATGCTTCCATAAAATTTATGGGGATGGAGAGATGATTCAGCAGTTAAGGAACTTGTCTGCAAAGCCTAATGACCTGAAAAGCCTAATGATCCAGTACCCATGTAATGCCAGATGCACAAGGTGGCACAAGCATCTGGAATTTGTTTGCAGTGGCAGGGACCCTGGTATGTCTATTCTTCCTCTCTCTCTCTCTCTCTCTCTCTGCTTAGTTAATGAATAAATAAAAAAAATTAAAAAATAAACAAAAAAGAGAGGGGTACTGATTCTGTATTTTGCCTTTCACACTTGTACAATGGTTTTCTTTACCTTGGTAGAGACAAGCCATTTGATCCTATCATGGGCACCCAGGACACATGTTTGGGCACAATTAGCCCTACTGATGTGCAGTTTTAAATTTTGTACTCTCCAATTGGATCTTTGAGTCTTGCCATATAAACCTCATGAGGTCAGCTTAGGGAACATATCACATGAATTTTGGTACCTTCTCAACTTTTTTGGAATAAATGCATTAGGTAGGACTAGAGCCCAGAGCTGGAGTTGAAATGAAGGAAGAGAACAGCAGCAGCCTGATTGATGGAACTTTAGATGTTTATATTGCCCAACCCCCACCTCCCTGACTTAACAATCCCTTTGGCCATAGTTTCCTGCTGATCTTATTTTAGAGACAACTTGGCTTCTCTCCTGATGGCACCTCCTGCTCCCTTTGATCTTTGTCCCTCTGACTCAGTAGCTTCTCCCTTTGGTCCCTGCTCTCCTCTATATTCACCAGTCCTTTGTTTTCTATATCCCCCTCCCAAAAGGAAAAACTATAACAAACCAAACCATCCAGAGTCACACTTGCTGTTCTCTCTCTCCTTCCATGAGATAGTCTAGCAGTTCAGGCCCCAATAAACAGCTTTTCCCTGCCTCAGAGTGGTTTTGCATTGCCTTTGGTAGTTCACGAACCTTACAAAATGTACTTAGTTCTTTTATCCATGGTTGGGGTAGCCTAGTTGCACTACATTGCATGTTGTCTATTGTAGTGCAGATGAGCCCATGTGTCAGGATGTCAGCTAGGCACAGCTTTGAGTGAATAAGCTCTGGACTCTGTTGCCAGGAGAACTTTTATTTTTTTAAATTTTTGACTCTACAAAAATGTATTGAGTTATGCACATGAAGGAAATGAGGCAAATCTTTTATCACATTTGAATTTTTTTCTGAATTTCTCCAGTTTGTCTTATTATTAATATAAAATTGTCTTAATCCTGTAATCACAAAACATTGTTATGGTTTATATCTGGGTTTGATTTACTCTATGATTTCTGTGATGGCTTACATTCTAGCCCATCATTTTGTGTCCCTCCATTTTCCTTTCTAAAATGTGTCTTTTAACGAACATTTCAGTGAGCATTTAGGATTGCGTACTTCTCTGGTTCTCATGTGTCTGAAAATGTGTGCTTTCTATCCTATATGCTTGCTATGTCACCTGTGAATGTCTTAGTCTGTTGTTTTGCTTCCACGATTTCAACATGATATTTGCAATTTTCCAACATGTATCGTTATTGATGATAAATCTACTTTGTGGGCTTTGTTACCTTCAGTGTGAATGATGTGCCTTTTCTTCCAGAGAGGTTGGTAATTTTCTTTGTGGTGCTAGGATTAGGTAGTTTTGAAATTTTGTCTGGACTTTTTAGGAGCAACTTTATTGGTATTACTCTAGCCTAGTAACTTTTACACAATATTAGGCAGAGTTCTTGGTTCTAGAAAATTCTTAGCCATTGTTTCTTTAAGCTCGAATTTGACTTCCCTGACATTCTAGAAGAACTCTTGGTCATTGAAATGATCTACATGCATGCTTTACAGGGCTGCTAATTTTAATCATCTATCTCTTGCTTGGTACACATCTGTGTCTTTGTTTTAGCATATGAGTGAACTTTCCTGTTATCCCCAGGACAAAATTTATTCTCTTTAGCACTGCCACCCAAGTCCTCTCTAGGTAGTGCCCCTTTCCATGATCTACTAGGGTCTTACTTCTCCCAGTGACTAGAGAGAACCTGATACAGCTGTTCAAATAGATGTTGACCTCTCTCTCCCCCATGCTTTGGGCCTGTGTAATTTTTATCTTATTCAATATTCTTCCCATTTTGTTTGTCTTCTGGTACTACTTGTTTTCCTTTTTTATTTTTCTTATTTAATTCAGTTTTAATGTTTAAAGAAGCTAAATGAGGCATCTATTCCCCTGTAGCTTTATAGCTGGGTCAGGCTGGATAGGGAATATGTCCCTTCAGCTCTCTAGTGCTTTCTTTATTGAGTCTTTCAAAGCATCTTACTCCTTTCTCTGTCTGGCTGGGTCCCCATGACTACAGCTTATTTGTTTTGAAGGTCTGTTCCTGGTAACTTAATGCCTTCACCACAGTGAGGTCTTGACAAATGGTCCTGAACAGGTGGATGACATCCTAAGAATTCAGTTTAAACAATAAAATCTTCCACAAACACACATCTTCAGCTCCAGCTATTTTCTGCCATCAATCCAATATGGAGGGCCAACAACCTAGCATTAGATTAGACACCAAATATTTTTCTACCTTTTTTATATTCTTGCCTCAAAGTGTAATTAGTTAAACAATTTTACCAAAGCATACTTGTATACATACATAAGTATTACAGATACGTAGTGGCTATGATCACTTCTAAGAAAACATCAAGTTTTTTGCTAAGATATTTTTTATCCAGTCTAAACACAAATAAATCATATAGTATAGTCAATGATTTGGAGATGGATCATATTTACTCCATAATATGTATAAGCAAGTAACACATGCTGAGTCCTTTCTCTGGGACACATATTTTCTAACATAAATTGGGCTAAAACTTGAATTCTTGGCTACCTTACTTTATTCTAGCTTTTCTTTTTTATTATATATATTTTTATTGATAACTTCTATACTCACAGACAACAAACCATGGTATTTCTCTTCCCTCCCCTCCCCTCCCCCACTTTCTCCTTCATAGCTCTGATCTCCGTTATACCCCCTCCCTTTGTACATTAGTATCTCTTTAAATTTGATGTCATCATCTTTTTCCTATCATGAGGGTCTTGTATGGGTATTGCTAGGCACTGTGAGGTTTTGGATACTGAGGCCAAATTCTGTCTGGATAGTTGTATGTAGGGAGTGGTAACCTTCCTTTGGCTCTTACATTCTTTCTGCCAAGTCTTTTGCAATGGACCCTAAGCCTTGCAGGGTGTGAGATGTTTCAGTGCTGGACACTCCTCTGTCCCTTCTTCTCAGCACTATGTTGACTTTTGGGCCATCCCAGTGGTCATCACCTTCTGAAAAGAGAAGCTTTTCTAACCAGAAGTGAGAATAACATTAATATATGAGTGTGAACATTAAGTGTAGTGATTTCAGGGCAATTTTGTGAAAGTAATATATGCATTTATCCAGATAAGAGAAAGGTTTATACCTCTAAGGCTCATGACCTCTCCTGCCATAGGCTTTTGATTAGGTTTTCAGTACCAGCCATGTATTCCTTCCCATAAAGGGGGACTTCAGTCCAATTAGAGAGCAGCTGGTTTCCCCCAGAGCAGACATGCCACGATTCCATTCGTTCTGACATCTGGCCTGTCTGTCCAAACTTGAGGTTTCCAGTGTCCACTGTTTTCACCACTGATGACTTCTGTCTCCCATAAGACTGCACACAGTGCAGTTTTTTCCAGCTTTCAACTGGCTTGGCTAAAAGGAGAAAGTTTTCTGCTCATCACCACCTTGATTTCTCAATGACTTTGCCACTCAGGCATGTGAGGTCTTCAGCAATAGGGTCTTACCATCTCTTTCTCATGGGGACCGAAGGGCCTTGGCAATAATAGCCTGTAATGGTTTGGAGGCAATATAGACCTCCCTGGCCAATGACTCACTGGAAGGTATCCCATCCCAGGCACTGAAAATTTTCTAGTAAGAGTCTATGGCTTCTGAATGTGCCATTATTTTAAAAAAAAATAGATTTTCCTATGTCTTATTCACAATATCTTGAATTTTGTTTGACCCTCCCCTTCCCCTTTTTTCTTTTATACAATCTCTTCCCCTGACCTCGATTAGGCCTTCCCCCTCCCCGTAATCTGTTCTTCTTCTTACATATTTACAATACCATCTTCTTAAGACCTTCCCTCTCCTCCCTCCCTTATAGCCTTTTTCTAGCATATGGGCCTCTGCTACTGATTATTGGTTCCAGATCACACACAAGTCTATACATTTGTAGCTAGGATCCACTTATAAGGCAGCACATATGATGTTTGGCTCTTTGGGCCTGGATTACCTCATTTAGTATAATCCTTTCCAGATCCATCCATTTCCCTGAAAATTTCTTAATTTCACTTTTCTTTACTGCTGAATAGAACTCCATTGTGTAGATGTACCACATCTTTATTATCCATACCTCTGTGGATGGACATCTTGGATGGTTCCATTTCCTAGCTATTGTGAATGGAACAGAATAGAGGACCCAGATGTTAATCCAGGCAGCTACAGACACCTGATTTTTGACAAAAATGCCAAAAATATTCATTGAAGGAAATACAGCCTTTTCAACAAGTGGTGCTGGGAAAACTGGATATCTATACGTATAAAGATGAAAATAGATCCTTATCTTTCTCATGCACAAGAGTCAAATCCAAGTGGATCAGGGACCTTAATATAAGACCTTAAACTCTGAAATTGCTATAGGAAAAGGTAGGGGAAACCCTTCAACATATTTGCATAGGTAATGACTTTCTGAATATAACCCCAATTGCTCAGAAAATAAAACCACTAATCAACTACTGGGATCTCATGAAATTACAAGGCTTTTGTACAGCAAAGGACACTGTGAATAGAGCAAGGAGACAACCTATAGATTGGGAGAAAATCTTTGCAAGCTACACATCTGACAGAGGATTAATATCCAGAATATACAAAGAACTAAAAAAATAGAACAATAAGAAATCAAACAACCCAATCAAAACAATGGGCTATGGAACTAAATAGAGAGTTCTCACTGGAAGAAATACAGATGGAATATAAATATCTTAAAAGGTGTTCTACATATTTAGCCATCAGGGAAATGCAAATTAAAACTATCTTGAGATTCCATCTCTCTCCTGTCAGAATGGCTAACATCAAGAAAACAAATGACAATAAATGTTGGTGAGGTTGTGGTAAAGGGGGAACCCTTCTGCACTGTTGGTGAGAGTGTAATCTGGTGCAGCCATTATGGAAATCAATGTGGAGGTTCTTAAGACAGCAAAAAGTAGATTTGCCACATGATCCAGCTATAGGGCTCCTTGGCATATATCCTAATGACTCTTGTGACAACCTTAGAGATACTTGCACAACCATGTTTATTCCAGCTTTTCTTATCTTTTCTTTCTTCTTCCCTCTTCTTTTCTCTGCCCTCTCCCAGAATCTCTTTGACTGAACACTCTCTGGCACATCCTGCATTGGGCTGGAGGATGTAATAGAAGAGATTTGGTCTCACACAGTTTACTGATAAGATATTCTCTAAGTCATAATTACTCACTCATGTATTCCCTCTTCCAAGTTCAATTTCTAGCTAGTGATGGATCCTTTTAATAAGTGAATAAGTGAGTGAATGAACTTATGAAACTGAAAACTAATTTAAACTGTTTCTCAACATTTTACATAAGGACAGCCAGCTGCTCATGTATTATCTTTGCATGTAACCCATTCATTTCCATGCTCATCACTGCTCATCACTTTCTTTTATTCTCTGATTTCTTTTGGTTCCTTAGTCCATCAGAGATGTGATAGGATAAAAATCATAATAGCAGAATTTATTAAGAATTGTCTTCTTTGAAAAAGAATTAGTTTTATACAATTCAAAGCCTAAGTTTCACAGCCACTGGAATTACTGAGATTGGCAAAACTCAAGTAAGCCTCCAGATTCATTAGAAGGCTTCCAACAGTTAACTTTGAAGCCAGTTTCTGGCATTTAGGAAGCACAAGTTCAAAAGGTTATTGGGGACTTCTAGGTAAGAGGCTGCCTCTAAAAGGACTGTAGGCTTCCTCCAGAATCCTGTGGTGGAGAGTACAACCCTTACAGCCAGACCAGACAACCACATGCAAATCTCCAGACCTGATGAATGGCTGCAAGGGCAGATTTGGGTAACAGCTGGAGAGAAAGTGCCTGTGGATCAGAGATGGAAATTGGCAGTGGCATTGGGTAATGAATGAGTCCAATCTGTGTAAGGGAGCTAGGTCATGCTTGTTAGAGTCCCATGCAACATCACTGATGAGAGCAAGGTTTTGGCAGTGATTTATCACAGAGTATATTAAAAATGTCATTAGGGAAAATTAATATTACAAACATCTTAGAAACCTGAAGCAATCATCTCACATTAATAAAAGAACAGTTATCATAAATACCCTTGATTTTTTTTTTTCCTTAACTAGAAAATGAGGAACATGTCAGGATGATCAGATACCATGCTTTCTTTCCAAATTGCAAGCAGAAGCTGTGGATGGATCATTTTATTTCTTTCTTCTTAAATTGGGTCAGGCTGTCATGTGACATGCTATGCATTTCTCTTCTCTTAGGGGGACCAAGACTCTGGTTCTTTGGAGGTTAAAGACCTGCTTCTTGTGGGTTAAGTAGTAATAAGCTTTGAAGACGGATCTTTGCTTCCAATAAATACTAAGATATGTTTTTATCATCCTTTCTCATCCTTCTGTTCCTGGAAGTGCGGGTGGGAGGTAGAGTAGAAGAGGTGGTAAGACTTTTCATGTTCTTAATTTGCAGGAAAATGTCTTAGTTTTGAGCAGCAAAGATGTGTGATTTTAACACTTGAAATTCTGGTCACTTGCAGACAACTTAGCTTATTGACCTTCTCTGAAATTTCCTCTGGAATAAGCACCAGTGGTATGCTATAACTGTGCTAGCACTTGAAAGGGATATTAATTAAAAACTAAAAGAGGGGCTGGAGAGATGGCTTAGTGGTTAAGCACTTGCCTGTGAAGCCTAAGGACCCTGGTTCAAAGCTTGATTCTCCAAGACCCACGTTAGCCAGATGCACAAGGGGGCACAAGCGTCTGGAGTTCATTTGCAGTGGCTGGAGGCCCTGGCGTGCCTATTCTTTCTCCCTCTCTTTATCTGCCTCTTTCTCTCTCTGCCTGTCACTCTCAAATAAATAAATAAAAATTTAAAAATATAAAAAAAAAAACTAAAAGAGGAGCTGGAGAGGTGGCTCATCAGTTAAAGCACTTACCTGCAAAGCCTAACAATGTAGGTTTGATTCCTCAGTACCCACATAAAGCCAGATGCACAAAGTGTCACATGTAGCTGGACATTGTTTGTAGTGTCTAGAGGCTCTGGAGTGTCCATTCTGTCTGTCTCTCTTTTCTATATATTTCTCTGCTTGAAAATAAATGAAATATTGAAAAAGTACAAGTTAATTTTAGTGTGTGTTTATATGTGTATGTATGTGTTTATGTGTGTGTTTATATTGTGTTTTTGTGTGTGAATTTGTGTAGAATGCATAGCATGCTTGTATGTGTATGTGGTGTGTATAGGCACATGTGCACTTATGTACACACCCTACATATATGCATTTGGAGGGCAAAGGAAATATTGTATGTCTTCTCCTATTGTACTTGTGCCATATTCCTTTGAGACCGGGTCTCTGATTGACTGGGGCTTATGTCATATGTTGGATCAACTTACTGACAAAGGAACTCCAGTGATCCTGTTGCCTCTCCTTCCCCAAGATTAATCATTTTACAGGTGTGTTTGTCCACAGCGGGCTTTTATGCTAATGTTAAGGGTTGAACTCAAGTTTTCATGCTTGCACAGCAAGTGCTTTTACCCACTGACCTATCTCCTATAAATCTAATGTTTCACACATGAAACAAACAATCACATACCTGTCTGTTGTCTATTATAACTGAGAACACATTTGGGAATCTTTTATTATTTTCATAAGAAAAATATAGGATCACTGGCTTTCCTGTGTAGTTGGAAGTAGTTGAGAGAGTACTGGGACCAGAAACTAGCAGGTTTTTTTTTTTAATCATTCAGAGGAGTTTAGGGGTGAGATATAGTGAATCAGTTAAGAGACAAAGCTCCTGAATTCTAAATGACTCACATGTGACATAAGCAGCAGAGGTTAGGACAGCAGAGTAGAGTGGGCCAATAATATTGGAGCTGAAGTGATATACAGGTGGAAACTTAATTTTGGTTGATGGTAGAGTAGGATAGAATAGGACAAAGACTAAACAGAGAGGTGAGTCTAGATATGATGAATGTCCAATGAAAATGATATGGTAAGCATTGAATAAAATCAGCAGGAGATAGGAGTTCATGGCCAGTGAAGGAGAGAATCTATGTTGGGAGATAAGTTTCATGAGTGATGTAGGTTGCCTTTCTCTGCTGTGGTATGACTGGCAGGAATTATTGAGATATTGCAACAGAACTAGACCCAGAATCTGGCTCTCATAAGTCTTAACCCAAGAGCTTTGTACAGCTGCAGCTGCTGTTGATATAGCTCTCCCCCTGTGCAGTTAAGAAACTTACACCAATGCTCGCCAAGATAATATGAACCTAGATTTTGTCTCAATATATGAGCCATTGTGAAGTAAAAATAAAAGGAAACAAATGTTCAATGGTAGTAGTGGTATAGCTCAAGGGGGTCATTTATGAGGAAAGAATTCAAAGTAAATAACAATTAAAACAAAGATTAGAGGAGATAGAAAATGGTTGCTCTGACTTCACACTTTATCTGCATGCTAATGTAGTTCTCTGGAACAATAAATAATTTAATTTGGTGAGAAATTCCAGGACTCTTGCCCATGTTTATCAGGCTCATTGCTCATGCTACTCCTGATCCCATCTGAAGCTTGCTTCTTTGCTGCTAAATGATGTGGTAAATTGGAATTTCTGCAGCAGCATGAAGAAAAAAAAAACTAACTTGTTTTTGATTTATGCACAGAATTTTCATGCTTCAGGGCACAGATAATTTAGCAGTGTGGCTTGAAATGGAGAAAGTGTTCAAAGACATGTGGGGATTGAATACTATTGAGTTGAATGTTATTTGTATGACTGAAAAAAATTAGTATGCCAAGCTTTACTTGTTTAAAGTGTTAGTAACCCTTTGGTGCTAAGTTCAAGTCTTAGGGTTGGCACATTTGCTCATGTACCAGCCACTAAATGGCATCTCACTTCAATGTCACACAGAGAGCAGAGGCCATTCAAGTATCCCACCTTTGAGAAGGAAAGATTTTGCACTAAGATTTAATAAACCTTCACCCTAGTTCTAACTTCACTCAGCAAAAATAATGGAGTCATCATAGTTTAATATACTCCCCTTTGTCCAAGATTGACAAGCAAAAGTTGTTAACTGATTTTGTCTATTTTGCGTTGCTATAACAAAATGGATAATACTGAGCAATTCATAATTAAAAGAGGTTTGTTTACCTTACAATTCTAGAGATTAACTTTGTGGTGTCAGCACTGGCATCTGATGCAGGGCTCATGGTGCTGAAACAACATGGAGTTAAGTTAGTGAAGGACTCAGGAACCAGAGGGCTGCCATGACAGGATTCAGAGTCACCAGTAGGCCTAGGTTGCTGTTTCCCAGCAAGGTTTAAGTAAGAGTTTAACAGTTACTGAAAAAACCCATAAGCTGCTTATGCCATACATTCCTATGATCATAAGATAAATTGCTTAAAGTGCTGCTTAAGTTCCTCAAATCCACATAGCCAATCACAAAAGGTTACCTAATCTACCTGGCATTCCCATAGGCCCTGCCCATCAATTTTACTGCCAATATCCTAAGCCAATCAGGAGAATACAAGTGCAGTAACTGTTTAAAACAACCAATAATGTAACCATCCCCTACTTCTATGTTCAAATCCCTATAAAAACTCTGTTCTCCTGACACTTGGGACTCTCCTATAGATCCACTGCATTGGTGAAGTCAAGAGTCTGAGCTTAACCTTAAAATAAAGGTCCTTGCCTTTCAATATGTGTTTGGTTCTCCCTGGTGGTCACTGGAGGTGCCAAGAACTGGGCATAACATTGGGGGCTCATCATGGCATTCCCTCAGCGACCCCTAAGGAACACCAACACGTGGAGCTCAGGTCACCAGCTGGTAGTGTGCTTCTGTGTTGTGCTTCTTTGTTTTGTCTTTCTTGAAAACCTGTCCTTAATCCTTCCTTTCATCAGAAAATTGTGGTTGGGTGGATGCACCTCTGGAGGCCACTCTGTCTGGAGTGCCCACCTGAGGGGGATTTCATTTTCCTGGTAGATTTTCAGAGGCAATGTGGGTCACTACCATGGAACAGCAAGAAGCCATTGTCTCAGTTTTGGTTTTGTAGCCACTGCCGAGCTGAACTTTTTTGCTGTATCTTTTTCCTTTTCTTTTTCTTTTTTTAATTTATTTATTTATTTATTTGAGAGCGACAGACACAGAGAGAAAGACAGATAGAGGGAGAGAGAGAGAATGGGCGCGCCAGGGCTTCCAGTCTCTGTAAACGAACTCCAGATGTGTGCGCCCCCTTGTGCATCTGGCTAACGTGGGTCCTGGGGAAACGAGCCTCGAACCAGGGTCCTTAGGCTTCACAGGCAAGCGCTTAACCGCTAAGCCATCTCTCCAGCCCTCTTTTTCCTTTTCTTTGTTGGAATTACTATTTGTGTGATTGGACAGATGGGACAGACCCAGACTACCCCACTTTCTTTACTGATGGACTACTTTCAAGATGTCAAAATTAGAGCCCCTCAAAATCAAGCCCTCCACAGTATTACCCTTCTGGGTTATGGGGCCCCCAGACCAAGATGGTGATTAGCCATATCATTACTGGCCATTCACCACTAATGATCTTTATAATTGGAAAGTTCACAGTCCTAAATTTTCCGACAGCCACAGGGACTTATTGACCTTTTGGGTTCTATTATTTTCACTCACCTACCAACTTGGGATGATTGTCAATAATTGCCACAGATTCTCTTTACTACAGAGGAAAGAGAAAGAATCCAGACTGAAGCCCAGAAATTGGTTTGGGGCACTGATAGGAATCCTACCAATAAGAAGGCTATCATTGATACCTTCTTCCCTTTGACTAGACCAGACTGGGATTTCAACACGGCAGCAGGTAAGGAGAGAGCTGGTCAACTTTCTCCCAGGAGTGTCTTTCTCTCTTCACATGCTCACCCACCCCTGGTTGCCTGGATGCCTTTAGGGTGAATTGCAGCTGGCCCAGCCCCCCAAGCAAAAATCCAAAAACTCACAGCTGGTGCCTGAACAGGGACCTTATGAGATGGACAGGGTAGGTGAGCGCTCTCCCAGAGGGACTGGGAGACATTGGCCCATGTGGCCTTGCCTCCATGTTTTTGAGGGTTGGCAGGTTTCTCTTTCTCCTCCTTTATTTTCGGTTTGTACCATCGCATGGGACCAGACATGACTAACTGGAAATTGATGTCTCTTGGCCAAGGCCACTGTTGGTATTGACTGAAGGCCAGCTGTCCTCTGTCTTGACCCAGTCAGCCCATTGTGTGTTGGCAAAAATCCTCAATCTAGTTCTCTCTGACACACACACAGATACATACACACACACAAAAAAAAAAAAAAAGAAAAAAAAAGAAAAGAAAACAATAACACACAGGCCTCTTAAAATCCTGTAGGGCAGGTCACTGGCCCCTTAAATTTGTGGACAGGCTCATGTCCAGATCTTTGGGGAACCCCCTGTGTGCTAATCAGCCCTTGGGAATTTCACCCTCTGGTTTTGGTGTTTCTAATCTTTCTCTGTCATTGGTAACATTTCCTCCCACAAAAAAAAAAAAAAAAAAAAAAAAAAAAATCTCAGATTCATGGAATAAGAGCTCTTCTGAAAGTTAAGGGAATTAGCTTTCCCAGAGGGAGGCAGGCTCCTTTTGGGAAGAAGTCCTCCAATTCATTTTTAGATTTCTGGGCATCCATATGAGCCAGACATGTGCACCCGCATGGCTTACCTGGCTAGGAACCTAAAAGTTCAGAAAGGAAATACCCCCTCATTCCCTTTAAGCAGCGAAACTACAAACCAACCACTTCAAAGCAGTCAGGGTCATGTGACAGACAGACAGTGGCACCTCTGCCTGGGCATGTGTCATGCCTCCACCTCCTCTCCCAGTGGCCCTAAGAAGGGCCCTCCTTTTTCCAGTGGCCTCCCAGAAGTCTGGGAGGCCCCCTCTTTCCCAGTGGCCCCTAAGCAGACCCCCTTCTTCTTCAGTATCCTCCCAGTGGGCTGCTTTCTTCAGAGGCCTCCTGGCAGTCCTGGAGGCACCCTCTTTCCCTAACGGTCAAAGGGAATCCCTCTCCCGCCTCCCTTCCCCATTCAGGTAGCCAGAGTCTTTGGTGTCCTGGCAGTCTTCTTGGCCATTGCATGCACACGTGCTAGACGGCACCCCTGGTGAGTGATGAGAGTAGTATGCAAGCCCCGCCAGCCACCACCGTGCACGAAAAAGCAGCAAGAAAGAAAAGAAAAAGGTCACATTTAACTACAGCCTATAAAGAACTGAAGTTTTATGTAAAAAAATGTCATACTTTGTTACATGATATCATAAATATTATTACTGAATTTATGTTCTAGGTCAACTTTAACTTACATAGTGGATTATTAAAAACAACAGAATTCTCTCTAAAGTGGTAACTTGTAATTTGTCAGGTATTAAAAAAAGAAAAAAAACATTGTAATGCCCTTAATGTACTTAAAAGGAGGAGGCAACTGACCTTCTAGGCCAGCCTGCCTCAAGATAGCAAAAATAAATAAATAAATAAATAAATAAATAAATAAATAAATAAATAAATATTAAAAAAAATTGCCCTAGTTCCTCCTAAAATAATTTCCAAGTGTCTTATTGGTATCAACGACATAAAATTGTCTTTAGACTACTCACTTGTTAGTGAGTAATAGGATTAATTAATTTTGTGTAGTTTTTCATAAGATCTTTATAAGAAAGATGGTTAATAATGGGGTGAGATGAATTGATTGAAGAAACTGGGAAGGAATTTTTCAATGTTGTGACATAGAATGCTTGTTAAAAATGCTTTTTGAATGGTACTTAGATGAGAATTTTTAAGTATATGGATAAAGCTATGCGTATGTAGGAAAGAATTTTCAGGCTGAACCTAAACACCATGCCTAAAGTGAGAGATTTTTTAACTGTTTGCAAACTCTTGAGGAACAAAAAACTAATCTTCAGACTAAAATACGTTGGGATAGCTTGCTTAAGCTTTATCAAATTTAAGACATGGGTAAAACATAAAATTGTTTTATGTTAATAAAAATATCTGTGGTACATAAAATCAATAGCTATCAAGTTTAAGCCAAAATCATTGGTTGTCAAATGATTTTTGTTCTTTCAAAAAGATTTATCAAGGGTTATATTAGAATTTAGCTAGCTGTTTTGGTGTTTGTTTGTTTGTTTTTTAAAGAAGACAAGATTCTGCTCTATTGTATGTTAAGTCCAGTGCTTATAACAAAATTAACTCTTAAGACATATTCCCTACTTTAGTGTACAGACTCATGCTCAAACAATGATCCTCATCTGAGAGAAAAAAAATATTCAAGTTCTGTGGTTCTGTTTCCAATGTTCTCTGGGTAATTTGTACACACATAGGTATCTGAACTAATTAAAGATGATTTGAAACACAGGTGCTAAGACTTTAAACTATATTACTTGCCCTTTTCTGATAATTTCTAAGTTAAATTAGTTAGTTTTTAAATTAACTCCTACTTTTTTTAAGACTGGTAACAGCTTCTGCCTATATTTATAAATGTTAGATATTTAAAATGTGAGATTTGCCTACTTTCTATACCTCATATATAAGCCTTATGCTGCCACAGTACAACAAAAAATTTTAAAGATAGGACAAAATGATTTTAGAAGCCCTTGTGCCATTCTTTAACCAAATCTATTTAAGTAATCAAATGTGCTCTTGTTGCAGTCAGGTTCACATTTCTGGTAGAAATCACCCAAATGACAGCAGCTTCTGGGAAAAAGAGATTTATTTTAGCTTACAGGCTCAAGGGGAAGCTCCATGATGGCAGGAGACAATGATGGCATGAGCAGTGGGTAGACATCACCCCCTGGCCAACATAAGGTGGACAATAGCAACAGAAAAGTGTGCCAAACCCTAGCAAGGGGAAACTGGCTATAATAACCCATAAGCCTGTCCCCAACAATACACTCACTCCAGGAGACAGGAATTCCCAAATATCCATCAGCTGGGAACCTACCATTCAAAACACCTAAGTTTATGGGGGACAGCACCACATTCCACTCCTGGCCCCCATAAACTGATAACCATACATGATGTAAAATGCAATGCATTCATCTAACTTTAAAAGTACCATAGTTTTTAATCAATCCCAATGATGTTCATACATCCCCATAGTCCAAGATCTTTTAACTGAGCCATAATACCAAAAAATAACCTCAAAAAACCCATAATGGCACAGAATAAACAGTCACAATGCAAAAGATGGCATTGGGCATAGCAAAGAAACATTTAACCAATACAAGATTTAAAACATCCAGGGCAAACATCAAACTCTGTAGCTTTAAGTCCAACAACTCTATCCAGTGACAAAACTCCATGTCCGATAATTCTAACCACCAACAAGTCTCTGGCATTCAGACTCTACAGCTAGGCTAGTCCTGGAAAACTTCATCAGGGCTGGAAGCTCTCCTTGGCAGCCATCTCATGGTCCTGACATCTCTACTGGGTCTCCACTGCAATCCACAATTCATCCTCATGGCCTCATGAGGTCTCCATGCAGGCAACCAGCAAACCTGCTTCACACTGCCCATGGCCATTTCCAAAACACAAGATTGTGTTGCAAACTCAATGACTATCTCTTTTCTTCATTTCTTATACTCCACAATACCAGGTGCCAATTTGTTAATGCAGGGGGAAAATAATGTAGACTTTGAAGAACAGGACACTCCTTCAGCACTCAAGCCCCTTCAAAAGAGTGTACATTCTTCCTGTTGCCACAGTGCAGGGCAGCTGGCCCAATCTCAAAGGTTGTAATCTCTCAACTGCAGCTGAACAGGCAGAAGTTCACCCACAGATTTTTCTTTCTGTGCCATATCCCTATGCTCACACCAGTCATTTCTATGCAAAGCAACCCTGCACAACTTCTCAGGTCATGGGCATTAGAGCAAGTTTCTCATACAAACTTCTAGACCAGTCCAAACAAAGCTCTTTCTCACCCTCATAAGTCAAACCTCACAGTCCATAGTTCTTACTGCATTCAGGCCTTGCAGCTCAGACCAGAATAGTCCATTAAGCTCTACTTACAGAACTGCAAGGCATCTCTTAGGCCAAGGTTTCAAGTCCTTCAACATTCCTCTTGAAAGTCAGCTCCAAAAGGCCAAAGCCACACAGTCAGGTGTCTAGCAGCAATCCCACTCCTCGGTATCACTTTACTGTTGCAGTCAGGTTCACACTGCTGGTAGAAATCACCCAAACAAGAGCAGCTTCTGGGAAAAAAGAGATTTATTTTGGCTTACATGCTCAAGGGGAAGCTCCATGATGGCAGGGGAAACGATGGCATGAGCAGAGGGTGGACATCACCCCCTGGCCAACATAATGTGGACAATAGCAACAGGACAGTGTGCCAAACACTGGCAAGGGGAAACTGGCTATAATAACCCATAAGCCATCCCCAACAATATACTCCCTCCAGGAGACATGAATTCCCAAATATCCATCAGCTGGGAACCTAGCATTCAGAACACCTAAGTTTATGGGGTACACCTGAATCAAACCACCACAGCTGTATACGTACACACATCCAGGCTGGTGTAACTTCCTTTCTCAGTGTGTTAATTACCTATGTAGAAGCCAAAGCCAATTGGGATCATCAGAGCAAGAGACACCAATATTTTGGCCTGTACTCCTGGGTCATGAGGCCTCTGGAGATGATGGGCACTTCTACACTGGCCTCTTGGTAAGTTACCTGTCTTCCTAAGCAAGGAGGATACGGAGACCCAAACAAAATTGGTGTACAGTATGAAGCAAGAGAGTCACAATTGAGGAGCAATCAGTCCTCCTGACTTCCCAAAGAAGGGGAAGCTACTTCACCAGCATGGCCCTCATTCATACTAAGAGACAAAAGATACCAGTAAGCTATGGGGCTACTCCTCTGTCCCTAGAGTCTCTTTAAAGAGCTAGTAGTGACCTCTAAAACTAATACTTAATTAAAATTTGGCTATCTGCATGGTCATAAGCACTCAGAGTGAAATGTATAACCAAAGATAAAAATACCTTACACATATTAAGTAACACAAGAGCTTTCCAAGAGGGGAAAAATCATTAAGACATCTTTTCCCTATAGTTCTACTTCTATAATAAAGAAAAACAAATACATATGTTCAAAGGGTTATTTTCAAGTTTAAAATATGTAAATAAGTTTTGAGACCAAAAATATATTTTCACAGCCTTTAATGGCACCCAATAACTCTCTATTATCAAGGTTAAATGTTATGTATGTTTCTGATAACTCTGCTAATATCTCATCTGTTTTACAAGCCATGTCAAATACTACTGTGCCATTTAATGAACAGTTCTGGAAGAAAATCTCAGCCAGCTCATCCTCAAATGGTCCTAAGACAATACAAGCCTGTCTACCTGAACTCCCTTGACCTCTAAAAGGACCAGTTTGTTGTGTGCTTATTTCTCAGTAACTCCTTTACTTTTATTCTTTCTCCCCAATGTTCTCTTCCAAGACTATCTTCCTACACTCTGGGGTCCATTAAAATAGTTCCCCTCTCTGGGAGATACTCTAACTGCAACAAGTCCCCATTTCATGTCCCATTCAGCAGGAAATAGTAATGATCTGATGTCTTTGTCCCAGTCCCCCAAAGCAGTTAGAGTGTCTTCTCATGAGAGGGAGAAATAAAAGGGGATTAGATCTACTCTTTCTACAACAAGGAGGACTATGCCAAGCCCTGGGAGAGCAATGTTGTTTTTATACCAACAATTCATGTATCATTAGAGATAGCTTAGCCATGGTCCACAAGATGCTAGAGGAAAGGGCTAAAGCTAGACAACAGAATCAAAATTGGTATGAATCCATGTTTGATAGTTACCCATGGCTAATGACCTTGCTTTCAGCCTTAGATGGACTCCTGATTCTATTATTGTTAGTAACCCTTGGCCCCTGCATAATCAATGAACTAAATCTCTTTTTTCAGGGAATGAATGAATGCAGTACAATTCATGGTGCTAAGAACCCAGTGCCATCCTTTACAATCTCTTTCCTAATAAAGACCCAGGATTGTGTCCTCTTAAGTTACAAGTAGAGGGGGGAATAAAGGACTCAGGAACCAGAGGGCTGCCAATGCAGGCTTCAGAGTCACCAGTAGGCCTAAGTTTCTGTTTCCTGGCAAGGTTTAAGTAAGAGTTTAACAGTTACTGAAAAAAAAAAAAAAAAAAAAAAAAAAAACACAAACTGCTTATGCCATACATTCTTATGGTCATAAGATAAGTTGCTTAAAGTGTTGCTTAAGTTCCTCAAATCCACATAGCCAATCACAATAAAGGTTACCTAATCTACCTGGCATTCCCATAGGCCCTGCCCATCAATTTTACTGCCAATATCCTAAGCCAATCAGGAGAATACAAGTGCAGTAACTGTTTAAAACAACCAATAATGTAACCATCCCCTACTTCTATGTTCAAATCCCTATAAAAACTCTGTTCTCCTGACACTTGGGACTCTTGTATGGATCCACTGCATTGGTGAAGTCAAGAATATGAGCTTAAGCCTGAAATAAAGCTCCTTGCCTTTGTATACATGTTTGGGGGTCACTAGGGGTACTGAGAACTGGGCATAACATTAGCTTAGAAGGATGAACTTGCTTTACAACAATCTGCTCTCAAGACAACTAATAAGAGCTATTTTCTTTTTTAAAAATATTTTTATTTATTTATTTGAGAGCAACAGACAGAGAAAGAGGCAGATAGAGAGAAGGAGAGAGAATGGGCATGCCAGGGCCTCCAGCCACTGCAAATGAATTCCAGACATGTATGCCCCCTTGTGCATCTGGCTAACGTGGGTCATGGGGAGTTGAGCCTCAAACCTGGGTCGTTAGGCTTCACAGGCAAGCGCTTAACTGCTAAGCCATCTCTCCAGCCCAGGAGCTATTTTCTTTTCTATGATCAAAAGTCTGATTTCTATTTAAAACCCATCTATTCATATTTTCTGCAGCATTGTTGATTGACCAGTGTTTGAGGCATGCTCTGTTGGCACTCAACTGCTGTGCTATATCTTCAGGCCAATACTGTAGCAACATGACTGCATATGCAAGGGCTGATTTATGTGGAGTGGTGTGTCATGATCATCGCTCAACTGATACAGCCTGACAAAATTGCAGACTCCTTGATGTAGTTGTCAAGATGGACTAAAACTCCATGAAGGATTACTAAGCCCCAGCAGCTGGATAGTGACTGACTACCACTGGCACGTGAGTTATATTTGTTAAGTAAACAAGTGACTATGTGAGCTTTGGTTAGAGTTATGAGATTTATCAAATCAATATAGAGCATACCTACTTGAATTTGATTTTTTGTGTGTGAGGGGCTGTATGATGCATGTTTGTCTGTTCATGTGGGTGTGGTTGTGGTTGTGGGTATGGGTATGTCTACATTAAAACATACATGCGGAGGTCAGAGGAGAGCTTTAGGTGTCAATCCTCTCCTGCCTTCCACCTTTGAGGTAGAGTCTCTCATTGTTTGCTTCTGCACCTATTAGGCTAGATGGCCTGTGAACTTCCCAGGGGATTTTTATTTATTTATTTATTTATTTATTTATTTATTTATTTTTGTCCCCAGCTTCCTTCTCCCCATAGGTAAACTTGGATTAAAGATGCAAACTGCCAATTTCTTTTATATGGCTTCTAGGGAATGGGGGTCTGTATCTGAACTCATGTACTCATGTGGATGAGAAAGCTCTAGGGGATTAGGACTCATGCCTACAGCTCTCAAGTCTTTAGTTCTTACCAACATTAACAAAGAACTGAGAACACAGACTCAGAGGATGAAATATTATGAATTATGAAATTTATTTTAGAAAATGTTAAGAGGGAAAGCAAAGCATAAAAGCACTAACCAAAAGAATTTTGGTTTGAGGGGCCATGGAGGTCAAGAAGATTCACCTCACACAAACAAAGGTCTCTCTCTGAGAAAGAAGCCTCTAAAGAGGGGGCTCACATGTGGGGAGCAAAGTCAGACTGCAGAAGGGAAGGGGAGACTGAAAAGATCCCCCTCATACAGGAAAGAAGAGAGTGAAAAGGTAGCGCTCACACATGTGCCTCAAGTCCAATTATATGAACCAAATATCCAAAGAGAATGAACCTCAACACCAGAATCAGGTGTATAGAAAGAAAGTTGATTGTTTGGTGGGCCCAAGAGAAACTCTGACTCAGGAAGGGCCTATGCACAGGGCTAAGCACAAGATATTCAAGAGGAAACAACAATCTGCTGAGGTGGGGGAACTGGAGAAGAATGAAGTTTATGTTTGAAGCTATCTTGGATGAGATTATATCAGACATGGATTCTAGACTTGCCAGGGAAGGCAAAGTGGGATCCATTTGTTTTTTTTGTGTGTGTGGGCCAGTCACTAGGTATCTACCAGGAGAAAAGCTACCTTGTTCCTAATCTATATCATAGTTACAAGGTAAGTTCCACAGACTCATTACCCTCAGCCCTGAGTTTGACTTTAAATAAACAAATTAATTTGTATGTCCATACAATGTTGGAACATATTTATACTTAAACTTTTGTTGTTATTTTGCTGAGATTCAAATTTAAGTAAGTATCCTATATGTCATGTGTCACCTATTTTATGAGGTTCTATTTTCTGTATATTCTCCTGCTTACTGGGAAGCTTTTGCTGCCTTTTTCATTTTAATGTACCTCAAAATATGTGCTAAACACATATTCAATTTTAAGAAAAAAATTAAAGGACACACTTCAATTTCCACTAGTGTGTAGGTTTGGAATGGGTAAGTTGAGGTGCCCTGGAGACTGCTGTTAATGTGATACAGGAAGTAACGTCCTCTGTATATTGGGAGCAAAGGATTGGGCCATGTTGGGCCTGCTGAATCTCACTACTGCTTACTTCACCTAGCCAGTCAGAAGAGTGACTGGAAATGTTTCCAAGGTAAAATTCATATTAAATGGATAGAAGATTAGACTGGATACAATAACCACTGTATTTGAAAATCTTTTTGACATGGGCATCATTCAGGTTTGACTTTTTTTTTGAAAAAATCATTTTCTAATAATCTATTTCTTCAAGTTATATACCTAGTACAAGTAAATAATGAAGATGTGGCACATTTACACAATTACACAAGTTCTACTCAGTAGTAAAGAAAAATGAATTTTGTAGAAAAATGGATGTGGTGGTTTGATTCAGGTGTCCCCCCAAAACTTAGGTGTAAGCCAAAATAAAACTTTTTTTCCCAGAAGCTGCTCTTGTTTGGGTGATTTCTACCAGCAATGTGAACCTGACTGCAACAGTAAAGTGGTACCAAGGAGTGGGATTGCTGCTAGACACCTGACTGTGTGGCTTTGGCCTTTTGGAACTGATTTTCAAGAGGAACGTGGACAAAGTGCCCAAGAAATGATTTGCAGTGCTATAAATATAGCTAGATTGACTATTGTTGTCTATTTTTCAAAGTCTGTTTTATCCGCCCCCATCACTGGATTAACAAATTGGCACCCTACCTGGTGTTGTAGAGTATAAGAAATGAAGGAAAGAGAGGGTCATTGAGTTTGCAATGCAGCCTTGTGTTTTGGAAATAGCCATGGACAGTGTGAAGCATGTTTGCTGGATACCTGCATGGAGATCCCATGGGACCATGAGGATGAACCATGGATTGCAATGGAGACCCAGTGGAGATGCTGGGAGTATGAGATGGCTGCCAACGAGATCTGCCGGTCCTGATGAAGTTTTCCAGGACTGTGAGTAGCTTAGCTGGAGGGGCAGAATTGGAATGCCAGAGTCTTGTTGCTGGTTTTAATTATCAGACTTGCAGATTCTTCACTGGTTAGAGTTGTTGGACTTGAAGCTACAGAGTTTGATGTTTGCACTGGTTGTTTTAAATCGTGTATTGGTTGAATATTTCTTTGCTATGCCCAGTGCCATCTTTTGCAGTGTGAGTGTTTATTCTGTGCCATTATAGGTTTTTTGAGGTTATTTTTTGGTATTATGGCTCAGTTAAAAGATCTTAGACTATGAGGATGTATGTACAGAATTGGAATTCATAAAAACTATGGGGATTTTTAAAAGTTGAATGGTTGCATTGCTTTTATATCATGTATGGTTATCAGTTTATGGGGGCCAGGGGTGGAATGTGGTGGTTTGGTTCAGGTGTCTCACATAAACTTAGGTGTTCTGAACTCTAGGTTCCCAGCTTATGGAGATTTGGGAATTAATGCCTCATGAAGGGAGTGTATTGTTGGGGGTGGACTTATTGGTGTTATAGCCAGTTTCCCCTTGGCAGTGTATGACACACTCTCCTGTTGCTATTATCCACCTTATGTTGGCCAGGCAGTAATGTCCACCCTCTGCTCATGCTGTTTCCCCTGCCATTGTGAAGCTTCCCCTCAAGACTGTAAGCCAAAATAAACCTCATTTACCCACAAGCTTCTCTTTGTTGGGTGAGTTCTACTAGCAATATGAACCTGACTGCAACAATGGATGGATCTGGAAAGGATTATACTGAGTGAGGTAACCCAGGCTCATAAAGCCAAATGTCACATGTTCTCTTTCATATGTGGATCATAGCCACAAACAATTGGACTTTTATGTGAGTAGGTATAAAACTCAGTAGCAGAAGCCAGTAAGCTAGAAAGGGGATATAAAGGGAATAGAAAGGGAAGGAGGGTGGACTTAATAGGATGGTTGTATATATGTAAGTAGAAGAACAGATTAATGGGGGTGAAAAGGCCTAAACGAGGCCAAGGGAAGAGATTGAGTAAAGGAAAGGTGAATGGAGGGCTAATCAGAATCTAAGAGCACATAAATAAGTCATGTGGAAACCTAGTTTTTTTTTTGGAACATTTAGAATCCATAGATTGTGACTAGAAAATTTTCAGTGTCAGGGATGGATACTTTCCAGTGAGTTTTTGGCTAGGGAGGTCACTGACACCCCCAAAACATTACAGGCCATTGCTGAGTATCTTGCTTTCCTACCAGAAATAGATAGTAAGACCCTATTGCTGAGGACTCCACATATTTGGGCTTCAAGGTCCCTGAGAAATCCTGCTGGAGCTTAGCTGAAAACCTCCTCCATGTAGACCAGCTGACAGAATGCTGAAAAAAACTATACTGCATGCATTTCAATGGGAAATAGAGAAATCACTATTGGAGATACTCAACAGTGGACACTGCAAGCCTTAAATTTGGTCAGCCAGGCCAAATGAGCCAGAGGGTGCAATTGTGGTATGTCTGTTATTGGGGAAACCAACTGCTCTGTAACTGGTCTGGAGGACTGCTCCATGAGAGGGAATCTATCCCTGATATTGAAAAACTACAACAGGGGTAATCATAAGCCCCAAGGGGTGCTACGTCTTCGGCGACCTTGCCTGTGTAGCAAAGATGCCTCTACACTGGAAGAGAACTGAGGACAGAGGGCCAGCACTCCTCGGAGGGATGCCCCCGGTGACCCCTTGGCAGTCAGTTACTCTAATGGTTCCTGCTGCCCATAAGAAGTCACAAAGACCCGATTGCTGGCGCCAATGGGCTGTTTTCTGCGCTCTGTTTCTTTCCTGCTTCCTTCTAGCTGTTTGTCTAAGAACAGCTAATTCAACACTTATTAGTAATCATGCACGCAATCAGAGTACAAGAAACAATCTAAGTGTTGAATGTGCCCCTCCTATAATTAGGGCAATGGAGGGAATGTATAACTCTACTAAGAATAAAAAATTAACTTTAGGACAATTTTTTGATGGTGTAGAACAAAAATAGCTTGTGATGTTTGAGAATGATACTGAGCCATAGAATATGAAAGTAGAAATGTTGATTGGTAATGTTCATAAGAAGCATGACAGTTCTGCAGAAAAGGAGTTGCAAAACTTAGGCATTCCCACCAGGAAACTTCCTGGGGGATATGTTCAGTACTTGATCAAGGGCAGATGGTGGACACCACCGAAGTGGACTCCTAGAGCTGGAAACTACTTAGTTCCACTCCCCTATGAGGGAGGATATGATAAATTCGGTAATAGATGGGTGAATTATGAAGGAAAAAGGAGGCTATGGCATTCTCTTCCATTTATGGGAACATTTAGCAAGGAAGTGTAAGCCTTGGTGTTTATACAATAAACAAGTAAGAAGGGAATTTCTGAAAAGTATTACACCAGCCTTAAAATATTGGTTGCCTTTTGGATGGAAACACTTTTATAATGAATATGAGGATTATATAAATGATTTAATAAGTGGAAAAAAGATGGTTTGGGGCATGACAGTCCTTGGGGTATAAGAAATAAGTAACCTGTTATTCACCTTACACCTTTTGCTCTAGTTTCTGTTCATATAATGTTGTGGTCAATGGTGCGAGACGTGTTTCTCAGAAAATGGGTACATTTCCTGCTGATAAACACTACATGTATAGAATAGAACAATACTTAAGATTGTTTAGATTAATAATTCTTGAGATCACTTGTTCAATCTGTATAAAACCTTGATGAAAACTTCAGTAAATTGCAGCAGCATATTCAATTCAGAGTGTGTCTGTCTGTCATTTCCTCGCCGAATCCCGAGTTCTCCTTGAGCCTTCGCCCTTGTTCTCCCTTGGTCCTGATCTCCCCGAGAGTCAGTCCACGGCAAAGGGGTTCAATTTCTGCTGGTGTGTGGCTAAATGTATTTATTATGCTCACCAAACTGCCCAGTAAGTACTGTTCTTAATGTTCATACCCATATGTTAATACTACTCTCACTTCTGGTTAAAGAAGTTTCCCTTTTCTGATGACAGCAACCTTGGGTTGACTCAGAAGGTACCATGGTGCTGAGAAGAAGTGATAGTGGAATTATCAGCACTAAAATACGTCTATCACATCTTCCAAGGCTGAGGGTCCATTATGGAACAGGTGGCGGAAAGAATGCAAGAGCCAAAGAAATGGTAGGACTCCTTACAACATGCTCCTCCAGACACAAAATGGCCTGGATATCCATGACCTCACAGTGCCTGGCAGTACCTACACAAGACCATCATGATAGGAGGAAAAGATCATGACATCAAAATAAAAGAGAGACTTATTGAGAGGGGGAAGGGATATGATGGAGAGTGGAGTTTCAAATGGGAAAAACTGGGGGGGGGGGGGGAATTACCATGGGTTATTTTCTAAAATTCTTGAAGTTATCAATAAAAAAGTAAATTAACTAGAAAAAAAAAATCTTAAAAAGAAAGATAGAATTACTTGCTAGTGTAATTAATATTATGGTCATAAAATTCAGAGACTAGACTTGAACTTCCCAGAAAGTTCTTTCCTTTCTGGAATACTATGATAATCTAGAAAGTACTGGCACCTGCTTTATTTTGTGTTTAAGAATTCGTAACAGTTATTTTCAGCAACAAAAACTATTCCCTGAAACTACTGAAATGAAATTAACTTTTCAATGTCATATGTAAAGAATATACGCAATATGAGTTAATGAATAAAATATAACTTAGAGCATTTTCTTAATACTTTGGCTTTCTTTTAAAAGTGTTATGAAAGTACAAGTGTCTATTGGAGTTGGAATATTCATTAAATAAAGAGAAAGTATCTTAGAAGTTACTGTTCTTGGGCCTGAATTAAATAAAGCAAGAATGACATCAGAATGTTTTCTTTCCTTCTCATTTAATGATTCCCCATTCATGCAGATAGTATTTACATTTTAAACGTTAGAGATTTTATTTCCCATTTGTCTTAATGCAAGTGTCTCTAAGTTAAGTTGGGAGTTGAAAAATATTTCCTTCACCTTGTCCAAAATCATGCCAGTACAAATTACTTTTTGGCCAATAGAATAATTACATAATAAAATGTTAGTTTAATAAAATGCTAGTCAAGTCTTTGTTATATTCTTTTGTTAGAATTTCTGCCTAAGGGGCTAGCATCAACATATGAGTGTGGTCAATTGCAATACTAGACACTCTCTCTCTCTCTCTCTGTATGTGTATGCATGTCCATTCATATGCAGGTGTATATCTGTGCACATGTATGTAGAGGCCAGACGACAACCTTGGATGTCCTTTCTCAGGTACCTTCTATCTTTCTTTTTGATTTATTTATTTGAGGGAGGCAGATAGAGACAGAGAGAGAATGAGTGTGACAAGGCCTCTAGCTATTGCCAAGCAAACTCTAGACACATGTGCCACCTTGTGCATCTGGCTGTATGTGGGTACTGGCGAACCGAACTTGGATCCATTGGCTTTGCAGGCAAACACATTAACTGCTAAGTCATATTTCCAGCCCCACTTATATCTTTTGTAAGACAGGCTCTCTCAGTGAATTGATATGCTAGACTGTCTGTCTAGTGAGATTCAGGGATCCTCCTTTCTGTGCCTCACTGGCGCAGGGATTACAGATACATGTCAGCACTCCTGGCTTTTTATTTTCTTGTAGGTTCAAGTGATAATGCTTACAAAGGAAGCACTTTTCTGATTGAGCTATTTCTCCACCTATGCCTATGCCTCTCTTCTCTTCTCATGGGGAGGAAGAGATTAGATTGTGCAATATCATATATGATGATGGCATAAGAAGGATACTGAAAATAACACTGGGATATACTTTTAAATATGCAGGATCCATTAAGAATGTAACAGTTTCCTGTCTATGGTCATGAAGATTCAAGTATTTATTGAGCACTTAGTAGTACATCCTGAGCTCTGTGCTGAGGGCTAAAGACAAGAACTAGAGTAACACATAGATGGTCTGTAAAAACAGATACCTCATCAAGTTCTGATAATTTAAGGAAACACAAGGGGAAAATTAATGTTATCTGAATAATAGATGAAATAAATTATCTAGTAAGAAACTCAGGAAAACCAAGAGCTCTACCCTTTCATAAGGATATGTGGACAGTTCCTTGTTGCTCTCCAGTTCTTTCAACCTTTAGCACTTCCTTTCTTCCTCACTGAGGTTTTCCTGGTGTTTTGGAGGAGGCACTAGCTCCTGATACTGTGGTCCACATCAGCTCAGTTCACCATCCTCATTGTCCCTTTTATCTCCACGTAGGCTTCTTCTTCAGAGTGACTTTCATCATTGTCAGCTTTATTTATCTGACATTTTGAACTTTAGCACAGAATAAGTGTTCTAGACTCTCAAATGCCTGGGAGTTTGGACTATGCCTATCTTTTCATTGGAAGGCCAGTAACTACCTATCATGAAAAAGATGAATAAATTGTAGTGGATTCTCAAAAGAACTCAGAGTAATAACAATGATCCACAACTTGTGACCACTTATTATTTTTAAGAAAGTTAGTTGTTTTTTTTATTTATTATCTCATTTAATTCTTAGGATGAGCTTCTGAGTGAATGATCAATATTTTGTATATGACAATGAGGCCCAGATCACAAAAGCAAAAGAGTTTACATTTAAATTCAAGTTTGCCTAATTTTGATCTTGAACTCAAAGGCATTGAATAGAGAAATCAATATAGACTGGTTGTTAAGTATGGCTGTTCAGTGATGCAATAGTAAATCGGTTATTCCATCTGCAAAAATGAGATAGGAATAAATGATACTTGTGCCATTGCACAGGAACTTTTGAAAAAGGTAAATGAATTTATATATGCAACATTAATATAGTAGTCAGTGCTATAAGAGCCATCTGCAACATCATAGAATTGCTACTTTAGGATATTAGGATATTAAAATAGTGGATACAAGAGAAAGAAACTTCTGAATCTGCAAATTTTACTCATAATGATCTGAAATCCCAGGGCATGTGTAAGGAAATAATAGCTTATTAATAACTGTTTAATGAAAATATTGAAGGGAAGAATGAATTATGTGAAGTGAGGGAGCTGGGTCCCTGTATGTGCAGAGGAGGGAAGTATTTGACAATGTGGCATTTTATTGAAGGGAGGAAAGAGGGAAGAAGGGGGGGGGCACGAAAAGAGGGTGTGATATCATGTGAACCGCAGTAATTGATTGGAATGAGGATCAATTCTGACCCCAAAGGCAGTTAGGATCTTTTAGGCTTGGCTTCAGGGTTACATACCCATACCATGTTGAAAGTCTTCCAAGGAGTGTCCACAACAGAGACTCTGTGTGTGATGAGCAGACCTTCATATCAATTCATATCTACAGATGCATCACAGAACAGCACCCAAACAGAGACAGAAGCATATCCAGGCTGCCATGATCAGAAGAAGCCCCATAGGAGCAAAACCCATGGGCTAGGGAGGGGAAGACACAGAAAAAACCACAGGCAGAGGCTGAGCCACAGAGAGGGAAGTAGTTGAGAACAAGTAGCTGAGAGCCAGAGACCCTAGCATTGGTTATTTCTCAGATGTTTCTAAGACAGAAAGTAGAATTGGAATTCCTATCTGACATGGCATGTGTTCAGGAGGCTGAGTGATTTCAACTGGGTTTCTTCACACATTAGTTTATTTCACATCTGTTATAGTCAGCCTGTGTGCCTGGGAATGCAAGGCTGATCTTGTACCTGGTATCTAGTGTTACCTAATATGTCACAGTATTATGCACAAACAAATAGACTGCATTTCTAGACTTCTAGAGCATTCCATCAGAGCCTCTAGCCTCTTAAAACACACTTCAGAGGCATGTGCCACTTTTTGCATCTGGTTTAATTAGGTACTGGGGAATAAAACCTGGGTCCTTAGATTTCACACACAAGTGCCTTAATTACTATGGCACCTCTCCAGCCCCTAGATTTGTATTTGAGTTGAGTAAAATTGAGATGTATTGAGTTGAGTAAAAGTCATTAGTAGAGGCCAGGGAGTTAGAAAGGGGATAAGTGGGAAGTAAGAGAGAAGAGGGCTTAAGGGGAAGGTATAGGAGATATGTAAGTAGAAGGGCTGAATACTGGTGGTGGAATGGGCTAAGTGGGACCAGGGAAAGAAATGGAGGAGAGGAGGAAGTGGTAAGAGGGTTAATCAAAATTAACATATTATATAAAAGCCACATGAAAACCTACTTCTTCACTAGCTAATGATATATATAAAATTATAAATGTATAGACCATATATATATATATATATATATATATATTTGTGTGTGTGTGTGTGTGTGTGTGTGTGTGTGTGTGTGTGTGTGTGTGTTAAAAATATAGTCAATAGTTTGAGCAGAAGTATCCTGTGAAGGTGGATAATGTTGTGTCCAGAATCCACAGATGTTATTGGAAAAATTTTAGTGCCAGGGTGGGATATCTTCAAATAAGTTGTTGGCCAGGGAGGCTTCCAAAACATTATAGGCCATTGACAAGGCTCTTGCTTGCTCACCAGAAATAGATCGTAAGACCTTGTTGCTAAAGAGTCCACATGCTTGTGCTGAAGGTCATTGAGAAATCAAGCTGGATCTGAACTTGAAGCCTTTTCCCTAATGAGTTGCTGTCAGGATTCTGGATAAAGCTCATTGCATGCAGCCTTTCTGGAGAAAGAAGTCACCAAAGGTGTTAACCAGCAGTAGACTTTGCAAAGCTTTACAGCTAGCTAGCCAGGCCCATTGTACCAACTGTTGCAATAGTGGCATATCTGTTATGGAGAAACAAATTGTTCAGGAATTGGGCTTGAGGACTGTTCCACAGGAGGGCATTCATGTCTAGTACTGAAAACCTAGACAAAAGCCTATGGTTGGGGAGGTCATAAACCTGACAGAGGAAACTACTACTGTTTTCTAGCTAAATGCTTATATTGTGCCCACTGAGCTGTCCTCTAAATACATGTGCTTATGCCCATATATTAATGTTACTCTCACTTTTGGTTAGAGAAGCTTTTCTTTTCAGATGGCAGTGAGCACAGTGAGCACTCAAAAGTCAACATAATGATGAGAAGTAGTAACTATAGAGTATTCAGCACTGAAACATCTTTATCACACCCTGTAAGGATCAGGGCCCATTGCTGAAGAGGTGGCAGAAAGAATGTAAGTTTGTATAATAAGTGTCAGGTTGTATGGCTTTCTGAGCATACTATTGTGTAAGAAGATGCACAAAGTATTGTTAATCATGGAACTGCACTGAAACTTGAGTATCCACAGTTCTTACTAAGTTTTTAAAATATAGGCATTTCAATTGACTCTATGCCTACCCGACTCACTCAACCTACCCCTTCAGATGTTGGACATTTATAAGATGGCTTGTTTTTCTAGCACTCCAGTCCTTATCTTGAGTCAGAATCCATGTAGGGGCCTAGCATGAGTCACCTTATTGGCATAAGTTCTCAGGGCACATCATAAATAACAAATACACTAACTCCTATCTCTCAGGAATTATCAAGTATTTAGGAACTTCGTTGATCTAGACATGGGGTATGCAGGGTTAAAACCTGTAAAGACCTTATCCAATACTGTTCAATTGGCTCCTTTCAAGTTATAGCAGATGTTATCCAGGCTTTATGGGTGTTAATGGACAAAGATGTAGAAGGAAGTGATTCTAGGCCTAAAGAGTTGGGGCCCCCAGCTCTAAGTTTCATGTGAATGCACATGGAATAAATATAGAATACACTTGGGGCCATGTCCTTGCACATCCTGCTGTAGCTTGGTGCTAGAGAGAGACAACCCTCCCCTGAATTCATGGGTATAGAAAGCAAGTAGAATAGCAGCTCTTTCTGATCACCATGCTCCTGTTTCATGTATCTGTTTGGTTTTCTTGACTTTTAGAACTAATTATGTAAAATAGTTGGAATAGAAAGTGACATGGACAATGGAACTATGAGAAACAAACACTGTTCTTTTGGCTGGTAACTTCTGGTTCCCATTTCTTCAAAAGTGAGGATTCTCAGGTGCAGTTTCAGAGACTCAAGGGAGACACACTTATGTCCTCAAACCCTTTTGTGGACCTCATTACCAAGGAAATAGACTGGGCCACAAAACAAACATGATACTCACCTGCAGAACCCTAAATGAAACAGAGAAACTGGCAGTAGCAGACAAGCCACCCTCATGGCTAATTTCAGCTAATCATTAATTAATTTAGGAATCATCTTTGTTAAATATTAATTACTTAAATAAGGCTTTCAAATTTATACAAACATTAGTTAATACTGACTGGAAAAACCTCCCAGCATTTTTTTTCTAATTCAATTAAGTAGCAAAAATGCCAGAGTAATTAAACAGATCTATTAAAAGGCCAGAGAATTTATATTGAAAGTTTAATGTACTTAAATATTTCTCATCTATAAGCTCATTATTGGGGTTAGTTTTGTACAAATATCTCTACACTAAGCTGTTCTCCTTTGTAAAATTATTTCCCTTTTCTATCATGGGAAACTTTGGCTTTGAGTTGGACCAGAAGATCCTAGCAATCAAGAGCTACAAAGGGCCTGCCAACTCTACTTGACTAAGTTTGTTTGGAAGTGTTGGCAAGTGGTCTTACTAATATAGGATCAATTTGAACTATTTTAAACATGTAAACAAGGGAGAATTGTGAGATGGCACAGAGAGGGTGGGGGGGTGGAGAGAGACTGCAGTTACATTACCCTGAAAACAGTCTAGTTTGTCTGATTCCCAAGTTCAGCAGGTTCAGTCCTGGTTAGCACGTGGAAGACAGGAAGGAATGAAGGAGGAAGGGATTGATGGATTTTGCTTCCACCAAGGTGTATCACAAGGGAAAAGGAGACAACACAATCCAGAACAACTTAAACCTTTACATAAACTGCCTCTTCAAATTAGATTGCACCTCACACAACATGTGGACTATTGAATCCATTAAATCATTTTCAGAAGATCACATGCCTGTTGAAACATTGTGAATCAGCTCTTCAAAACTGAATTGATTTGCCCAGTATGCTGCTATCAATATTTTGGAGTTGTCAAGACTCCCTAAGAAAAGGAATCTCTCTCTCTTTCACACACACACACACACACACACACACACACACACACACACACAACCTACTAAAACAAAGTTTATTTGATATTTACAAATAATCTCTGGGTATTTACAAAATAGTTGTTGTATCTGTCTGTGGGGTGCTCTGGGACTTTACTTGGATATTGAGGCATTGTGGGAAGCACAGAATCTTCAGGTAGCTGCTCACCTCTGCTGTCTGTCACTAGTTCCCAAGCCATGTCAGACAGCATGGGAACAGGAGAATCCTTGAGAATGAGATTTGTAGTCAAAGAGCTGGGAGTGGAACTTCTTACTGATTCTATGACTTAGCACATGCTACACAACCCTTCTGAGTCTCACTTTATCAGAGTACAAGCCTTATACTTTATAGTTTTGCTTTACAAATGGAACAATATATGTGTAAAACACTTGTAATATTCCTAGTGGTTATTGACTATGGTATGCTTTCATTGGGTTATATGATCTTGATCTTCTGTCCATACATGTGCTGAAGAATGAGTGTAATATGGGAGACCTTTCCAGATAATAAATGTTTAAACAACATACTCGTAACAGTCTAGTTTTCTGTCACAAGAAGTTTCTAGACAAATGTCACTAAGTCTTATTCTGAAGCTGGTTGTATTTTCCCATAGGAAAGCCATTGTGATTTAATTCCATGGATATCTACTAAGCACCATGAGTCCCAATCACCAGTGCCAGAAGCTGGAAAATTACAAGGGAAAATAAGCAATGTGTTCTCCACCTTGCCTCCTCCCATGAGGATTCACAATGATCAGGGAAAACACAGAAGCAGCAGTCTGAACTCTGGAATAATCAAGGCAGGTAGGATGTTATCAGGAGCACAGGGCTGTCTTGGAACTTAAGTCTGTCAGGCTTTGGATCCTAGCTCTGCTTCTTAGGATAACTACTTTCCTTGAACTTCTACATCTAGTTTTCCTCTGTAAAATTAGTATTTTTGCAACCTTAATTGTGTGGAATATCTTATCTTATGATGGATCTAGGCTCTCCTCCATTTTCAATGCCATCTGTAAAATAAAATAGATTATTCAATCAAGCGAGAGAGTAATTTGGGTTAAAGGGGGCATGCAAAGTTGTTTAGGAGAGTTTTGGTGAGCCATCCTACTCTTTTCTGAGCATGGGATTCTGAATTGGCTTCTAGTACCAGATATCAGTTTCTCCCCACTGACTGGCCTTGCCCAATCAGAGAGAAATTGGTTACCTAGTTACCTACATGCCACTATTGCACAAGTGTGTACATATTGTCAGACTGGTTGATTTTTAATCTACAGGGTCCCCTCTTTATCCATGCTGTTGACCATTGTTTTCCAGCAGCTACAGTTGGGTTTTCCAGCTCTATGAGGGCTAGCAAGGTAGAAGATAGTTTCCTTTTTGGTTCTAGCATGGTAATCTGATGTTCTGTGATCACATCCTGTGATGTTTTCAGCAATAGGGTCATACCTTTTAGCTCTGGCAGGTAATCAAGTGTTTTGGCAAAGGCCTACATTGTTTTGGGGGCCTTATAAGTCTCCCTGACCAGTAGCTCACTGAGGGGGGAGGGTGTTGTTCTGAGCCTTGGAATTACCAGCAATAGTCTTTGGTTATCAGTCAAGGAATGTATCCATTTCTTCCATTTTCATTTCTCTCTGCTTTTGTAATGTAGGCATTTAGTGCTATAAACTTCCCTCTTAGAGCTCCCTTCATTTGTCCCATTTGGTGTGTTTTGCTTTCATTGTCAATCATTTTGATAGTGTTACGGATATTCTTTCTGATTTCTTCAACTACCCACTCAGTATTTCGTAGTGAGTTCTTATGTGTCCAGGAATTAATATATTTTCTGTTGTCTTTGTTGTTGATTCTGAGTTTTAATACATTCTGGTTGGATATAATGCATGGGATTATGCCATTTTATGTCAATTTTTCTGAGTTTGTAGATACATGCTTTTTGCCCTATCATATGGTCTATTTTGAAGAAGGTTCCATTTGCTGATTGCTGAGAAGAATATGTATTTAGTAGAATGTTGCAGTCCAGTTCGCATTGCTGTTAGAAATCACCTAACCAAGAGTAGCTTCTGGGAAAAAGAGATTTATTTTGGCTTACAGGCTTGAGGGGAAGCTCCATGATGGCAGGGGAAAACGATGGCATGAGCAGAGGGTGGACATCACCCCCTGGCCAACAGAAGGTGGACCACAGCAACAGGAGGGTGTGCCAAACACTGGCATGGGGAAACTGGCTATAAAGCCCATAAGCCCGCCCCAACAATACACTCCCTCCAGAAGGCATTAATTCCCAAATATCCATCAGCTGGGAACCTAGCATTCAGAACACCTAAGTTTATGGGGGACACCTGAATCAAACCACCACATTCCGCCCCTGGCCCCCATAAACTGATAATCATACATGATGTAAAATATAATGCATTCAGTTTGACTTTAAAAGTCCCCATAGTTTTTGATCAATCCCAATGATGTTCATACATCCCCATAGTTCAAGATCTTTTAACTGAGCCATAATACCAAAATATAACCTCAAAAAACCCAGAATGGCACAGAATAAATATTCACACTGCAATAGATGGCATTGGGCATAGCAAAGAAACATTCAACCAATACAAGATTTAAAACAACCAGGGCAAACATCAAACTCTGTAGCTTCAAGTCCAGCAACTCAAACCAGTGACAAATCTTCAAGTCCGATAATTCTAACCAGCAACAAGTCTCTGGCATTCCAATTCCGCCCCTCCAGCTAGGCTACTCACAGTCCTGGGAAACTTCATCGGGGCCGGTAGCTCCTCGGCAGCCATCTCATGGTCCTGGCATCTCCACTGGGTCTCCACTGCAAGTCACGGTTCATCTTCATGGCCCCATGGGGTCTCTATGCAGGCAACCAGCAAACCTGCTTCCCACTGCCCATGGCCATTTCCAAAACACAAGACAGTGTTGCAAACTCAATGACCCTCTTTCCAGCATTTCTTATACTCCACAATACCAGGTAGGGTGCCAATTTGTTAATCCAGGGGGGAATAAAGCAGACTTTGAAGAACAGGACACTCCTTGAGAACTCAGGACCCTTCAAAAGAGTCGACATTCTTTCTGTTGCCCCAGCACAGGTCAGCTAGCCCAGTCTCAAAGGTTGTAATCTCTCAGTTGCAGCTGAACGGGCAGCAGTTCACCCAAAGATTTTCCTTTCTGTGCCATATCCCTCTGCTCACACCAGTTCATTTCTACGCAAAGCAACCCTGCACAACTTCTCAGGACATGGGCACAAGAGCAAGCTTCTCACACAAACTGCTAGCCCAGTCCAGGCACAGCTCTTTCTCGCCCTCATAAGCCAAACCTCACAGTCCATAGTTCTTACTGCCTTCAGGTCTTTCAGCTCTGACCAGGATAGACCATCAAGCTGTACTTACAGCACTGCAAAGCGTCTCTTAGGCCAAGGTTTCAAATCCTCCCACATTCCTCTTGAAAATCAGCTTCAAAAGGCCGAAGCCACACAGTCAGGTGTCTAGCAGCAATCCCACTCCCGGTACCACTTTACTGTTGCAGTCCAGTTCGCATTGCTGTTAGAAATCACCCAACCAAGAGTAGCTTCTGGGAAAAAGAGATTTATTTTGGCTTACAGGCTTGAGGGGAAGCTCCATGATGGCAGGGGAAAACGATGGCATGAGCAGAGGGTGGACATCACCCCCTGGCCAACAGAAGGTGGACCACAGCAACAGGAGGGTGTGCCAAACACTGGCATGGGGAAACTGGCTATAAAGCCCATAAGCCCGCCCCAACAATACACTCCCTCCAGGAGGCATTAATTCCCAAATATCCATCAGCTGGGAACCTAGCATTCAGAACACCTAAGTTTATGGGGGACACCTGAATCAAACCACCACATAGAATTAGAGTGGAATGTTATGTAGGTGTATATTAAGTCCATTTGATCTATGGCATTATTTAGCTCCATTGTTTCTCTGTTTATTTTCTGTCTGTTGAGGATAGTGGGTATTAAAGTCTCCTACTGTTATTGTACTGGGATTTATATGTCTTATTGTCTAGTAAATTTTGCTGTATAAAATTAGGTGCCCCTGTGTTTAGTGCATATAAGTTTATGATTGCAATATCCTCTTCTTGCATTTTTCCTTTAATGAGTATGAAGTGGCCTTCTTTATCTCTTTTAAGGTTTAATTTTTTCTGAAGTAAGTATAGTCACTCCTGATTGTTTCTTGTTTCTATTTTCTTGGAATATCTTTTTTTTAACCTTTTACCATTAGGTGGCATTTAACTTTAATTGTGGACATCAAATGTATGTTTTCAGCTTTCAGATTCTGTGCTGTGTCTTTTGAATGGAGAGTTGTGTCCATCACTGTTCAGAGTTAAAACTGTGAGGTGTGAGTTTATCCCTGTCATGTTGAAGGTTTTGTGGAGTTTGGTGTTTTCTTGGTTTTTGAATGCTTTTTTGTCCATTCTACCTTTGATTGTTGCTTTTTCTCTCTTCATTTGCATGCTGGTCTCTCTTCTTAGTGAGTAGTGTTTGTACAGTGTTCTCTGTAGGGATGGCTTGGTGCTCATGCGCTCATATGGCTGGTTTACATTGTGAAAGGTTTTTCTTTCCCTTGTATTATGAGGGATAGCTTTGCTGGGTATAGTAGTTTGGCTTGGTAGCCATGGTTATTTAACTTTTAAAATACTCAGTTCCAGGTTCTTCTTGCTTTAAGAGTTTCATTAAAATTTCTGAGGTTATTCTGATGGGTTTGCTGCTATATGTAATGAGCTGTTTTTCTCTTACAGCTTTCAGTAGTCTTTCCTTGTATTTTGTGTTTATTACTTTGATTATTATGTGATATGGCATATTTCTTCTCTTGCCCCATTTGATGTTCTGTGTACCTCCTATGCCTGGGTCAGTCTCTCTTTTGTAAGGTTGGGAAATTTTTCTTCAATAATTTTGTTGAGGATATGCTCTATGCTCTTGGCCTTTATTTCTTTCCCTTCCTGTATGTTCATGGTCTGATTATTTGGTCTTTTAAAGGTGTCCCAAATTTCTTCATATTCTGTTTGTTCATTCTTTTGAACATCACAGTATTTTTGGAATCCTGGTTTAAATCTTGTGTCCTGTCCTTGAGTTCTGATAATTTGTGTTCATGTGGTCTCCTCTGTTGGTGAGGAATTCTTGGGAGCCTTCAAAGAGGGTTAATGCATTTATATTTTCTGTTATGTTTTTCTTCAGCATTTCCATCTCTTGCTTAAATCCCGTTTTCATTTCTTGATTTTTACCTTTTTATTGTCGCTTGGAGTTTGTTCTTACATTTGGATATGTCCTCTTTGAGCTTGTTCCATTGGCCCATGAGCTCATTTATTTCTCAGTTCTCTTCTTCTGTTTATCTCGTTTTGATTATTTTCAATTTCATTAAACCATCTAAGGATTACTATTTCCTGATTCTCTTTGCTTTCTTTTGGCCACCAATTGAGTTGTTTTATTGATGATTTCACATTTCTTTCATCCATCTTTTGAGTTCTTTTTGTTTCCTTTCTTCCAAGTCATTAAGTCAACCTTTTATTTGTAATTTAAAATTTTTTTACTGTTTTTTTTTCTTCCATTTTTCTTCAGCTATCCTTGTAGTTACTATTTGATTACTCTTTGACCAGTTTCTCCATTCCAACATCTGTTTATTCACAGTCTTGTTAAGTTCATTTAAAATGTTTGCTGAGATTTCATTTTCAGCTTTTATTCCTTGGGTTTTGTCTAATATTTCATGGGAGGTTTCCATTGTGGGACTAAGTAATCTTGGTGGGGATCATTTTGCTGGGTGTTCTGTATTGTCTGTTTTGTGTAGGGATCTGCCTATCTCCAGATCAGTTGTCTCACTGAGGATGTAACAATAGCAGATTTTGTATAGCTGTGTTGAATAGCTTGGTCTAAGTTGATCTAGGTGGGTGTGGGTTTGAAGACTATCCATTAGGTTGACATGGGTCCACTTTAGACCAATCAGGGACTATTTAGCTTGTGCTACCATCTGGACAATCTGGGCAAGACTTTGGGAGGGCTGCCTTCCCTGTTGACCAAGATAGGTACTTTTCTTGCAGACTTATTAGCTATCTGGGTTTTTGAACTGAGATTGGCACCCAGCTTCTCCTGGGTACTGGAGCTAATAAACAGTTGTCTTCTGCTTCAGCCCTTCTTCAGATAATTTTTTAAGATGAGTGCTTTCAAGGTGGGTGTGGGAAATAGAATTCAAGTTGGTCAGATGCTCACTGTGGACCTTCAGTTAGTCCTTTCTGTCCCAGACAGCCACATCATGGCCAACACCCATGGTCAGCTACTTCCCTGACCTACTGACTCACAATGGCAAGGCTCTGCTTCCATCTGAACTTCAACTAGTACACCCTCTTCAGGCAACAACCATCTCAGAGTGGTGCTGACTCACAAGGCAGGGCCTTGTTTGTATCTGGATGTCAGCTGTTCCATCCATTCCCAGGCCGCAGCCCCCAGTGGAGCCTAGTCCTGATGCAGAATGCCCATGCTCAGCTGACTCACAACAGTGGGGCACTACTTGGAGCTGAACTTCAACTGCTCAGCCCCCTCCCAAGTTGCCACAGCCTCAGAATCACTGTGACACATTTTAGTGGCTGAATTAATAATCATCCTTTTGATTTCAGGCATGTTTTCAAAGAAGGCATGTCAGGTCACGCTTCATAGGTGCCACTGCAGATATGCATTGCTGAGTTTTGTGAAGAAAGTACTTGACTGTGTTCTAAGCATCTTTAGCATTTGACTCTCCCATGAGGAAGGTGTAAGGGTTACAAGGTTCCAGTTTCACTGCATTCTCACACATGTTGAATATTTTTTGTCTTTTTGATTATAGCTATCCTCCTGTGTGGGAAGTGGTAGCTTGTGACTTTTATTTGTGTCATAGTCTACGGGATTAAGCACCTTTTCATGTGCTATTGGTAATTTTTAAAAACAAATATACACACATATACATGTGTGCATTTTTAAGAAATGACTGTTCCTGTAATCTGCCCATGTTAAAATTATCATTTTCTTTGTGTAGTTGAGTTATATGTTTGTGATATATGTATGTGTGTTATACATATATATGCATATATGATAGGTATAATTCCCTTAATTTGATGTGTGTTTTGGAAATATTCTCTCCCATATTTTGAATTATGTTTTTACTTTCCTTGGTGTGATTTGAAGTGAAAAAGTTTAATGGCTTTCCATTTATCTGTTTTTTTTTTCTCACTTGTGATTTTGTTATATGTAAGTTACTGCTGTTTAATCCTTAAACTCAATACTTATTCTAGTTTCTTCTAAGGACTTGTAATAATTTTAGTTCTTATATTTAGGCATGAGCATTTGAGATGATTTTTATGTGTGGTATAGATTAAAGATCAACTATATTCTTTTGTCTGTGGATGTCTCACTATCACAGAATCATCTTTTAAAATGATTTTTCCCCTTGAACTCTTAGGTATACTTGTACAAAACCAATATGTGAGGGATATTTTTGACCTCTGTATTTTAATCTGTGGATCTATATGCCTATCTTTATGTCAGCATAGTAAGATCTTTATTATTATACATTTGCAGTGAGATATGAAACCATGAGTTATTACTCCTCAAATTTTGTTTATTGTCTAGATAAGTTTTGTCTTTTACTATCAGGGTTCTTTTCATTTACATGAATTTTGGGTCCAGGTTTTCATTTGATGCAAAACAATAAATTGAAATTTTAACAGGGATTGCATTGGATCTATAGACCAGTTGCTAGATATTGTCATCTTAATATTAAATATTTTAATACATTTGAATAGCTGAGTTTTATATTCATTTAGATAATGTTTAAAGTCTTTTGATTATGTGGCACAGTTTGAGGAAAATTGGTATCAGGTCTTCCATGATGGTTTGATAGAATTCAGTTGAGAAGCCATGTGGTCCTGGAGTCTTTTGGGGGGAAGGTTTTTGATTACTCTTTTAATCTCAATTTGTGTAATAGGTTGATTTAGGAGATTAATCTGCTCTGAGTTTAGCTTTGGCATGTAGTACATGTCTAAGAATTCATACATTTCCTCCAGATTATACAATTTTGTGGAGTAGAGGTTTTTGAAATAAGTCCTGATGATTCTTCCAATTTCACTTGTGTTTGTTGTGATCTCTCCTTTTCATGTCTAATTTTGTTAATTTGAGGCATCTCTCTCACTCTCTTCTTGTTTTTTTCACTTGATCAAATTGGCCAGGAGTTTATCAATCTTGTTTATTTTTTTCAAAGAACCAGCTCTTTGTTTCAATTTTCTTGCTTTCTTAGTTTCCAATTCACTAATTTCTCCTTTGATCTAGATTTTTTCTTTCTGTATGGAGCTTTTTGGGTTGGATTCTTCTTGTTTTCCCAATGCCTTTAGGTGGATGGTTAGGTTATTGATTTGGGATTTCTCTGTCTTTGTTATAAAGGCAGTTAGTGCTATGAATTTCCCCCTAAGGACTTCCTTCATTGTGCCCCATAAGTTTTGATATGTTGTATTCTCATTGTCATTCAATTCTAGAAATTTTTGAATTTCATTTTTTATTTCATACATTACCCATTTATTGTTTTAAAGTGTGTTTCAGTTTCTAGGAGCTGGTGGGAATCCTGGCTCATCTCTTGTTGTAAATTTCTATCAATACAGCATTGTGATTTGATATAATGCAAGAAATTATGTCCATTTTCCTAAATACATGGAGGCAGGCTTTATGGACCAATATATGATCTATTTTAGAAAAACGTTCCATGGGCTGCTGAGAAGAATGTGTTATCTGTGGATTTTGGGTAGAATGTTCTGTAGATATCTGTTAGGTCTAATTGATCTATGGTCTTGTTCAGCTATCTCACTTTCCTCTTGAGTTTCTGTTTGGAAGATCTGTCTATTACTGATAATGGTGTATTGAAGTACCCAACTATTGATGGTGTTGGTGGTTATTTATGTTTTATTGTCAAGTAGGTTTTGTTTTATTAATTGTGGTGCACCTGTGCTTGGTGCATAAAGATTGATGATTGTGATATCCGCCTGTTGGATCGTTCCCTTGATAAGTAAGGAGTGGCCTTCTTTTTTTTTTTTTTTTTGATTGCTTTTGGTTTGAAGTCTATTTTACTATTTTATACAATATTAGTATAGCAACGCCTGCTTGTTTCTTACTTCGTTTGCTTGGAATATCATTTTCTACCCTTTTACCCTAAGGAGGTGTTTGTCTATAGTGGTGAGACAGGTTTCTTGAAGACAGCAGATTGAGTGGTCTACTCTTCTGATCATCCCTGTTAGCTTATGCCTCTTGATGGGTAAATTAAGGCCAGGAATGTTTAGGGTAATGACTGTGAGGTTTGATTTAATCCCTGCCATGTTGTGGTGTTTTATGTGGTTTGGTGTTTTCTTTGACTTTGT
Organism: Jaculus jaculus; assembly: GCF_020740685.1. Lineage (NCBI taxonomy): Eukaryota > Metazoa > Chordata > Mammalia > Rodentia > Dipodidae > Jaculus > Jaculus jaculus. The sequence continues at coordinate 75,255,555 of NC_059107.1, read as the reverse complement.
AAGTTTTTGTGCCTTCTCTGAGTTTGGTTATTTGACTCTTCCTTGTGGAAAATTCCCTGAGGTACTCTCTATAGGTTTGGCTTGGTGCTAAAGCTGACTTTTAGTGTGTGTGTGTGTGTGTGTGTTTCACCATCTATTATGAGGGTTGCTTTTGCTGGGTAGAGTCGTTTGGATTGGAAGATATAGGTTCTTAGACTTTGCAGTGTTCCATTCCAGGCCTTTCTGATTTTCAGGGTTTCCATTGAGAAGTCTGAAGTAATTCTGATGTGTTTACCTTTATATGTAATGTGTTGTTTTTTCCTAGCTGCTTTTAGGAGTTTCTCTTTGTTATCTATGGTTAGAGTCTTAATAAGAATAATGTGTCTTGGAAAATTTCTCCTTTGGTCAAGTCTGTTGGCAGTTCTTTTAGCTTCTTGTAACTTGCTGGGATTTTCTTTTGAGAGGATGGGAAAATTTTCCTGTTTAATTTGGATAATGTTATTGAGTAAGTTCTCCCTGCCTTTGGTCTGAATTTCTTCTCTTTTTCGTATTCCCATAAGCTGAATGTTGGTCCATTTAGGGATATCCTACAGTTCCCTCATGTTCTGTTCACAAAATTTTGGAACTTATTCAAAATTTGGCCTCACTGACTGTTTCTTCTGTTTTGTTTTCTAGTTCTGAGTTTCTATCCTCCACATGACTGACTGTATTCTTGAGAGCTTCTATAGTGGTTTGGGCTTACTCAATTTGGTTTGTATTTTGTATTCTTTTTTTTTTTAAATAGTCAAAATTTATTTTCAGAAGATTCTGAAAGAGTATAAAAATAAACAACCATTTGTTTCAAGACTTGTATTTTACATAAGTTAACTTAAATACACATTTGTCTGAGGCACTGAAACGTTCAAGAAAAAGAGTCTGAATTTCCAAGCTCAGTCAGCAGGTTCAACCAACTTGGTCTGTTTAGTCACATATGGTTAACATCTTTTTATACAATCTTTCTGAATACTGACTATTTCTTAATCTTAAACCTTTTAGTATAAAATGTTAAATGTTTCCTTTAATCAAATTGGTTTGTCCTTTCTTTCTCCTCCTAAGACACACATTTTTCTGTTATTTACAAAATATTCCTAGTGTTTTACATAGGATATTTTCCAATAAATTAAGTCTGAATGAATTAAGCATCCACAAGTCCTGCAAAAATGAGTTAAGTAAAAGTCATCATTGTGGTATGTTCAGGTCAATGAGACAGTGTTGGGCTGGAAAGATGTCTTAGCCATTTTAGGCACTTGCCTGTGAAGTCTAAGGACCCAGGTTTGAATCTCCAGGTCCCACATAAACCAGATGAACATGCATCTGGAGTTTGTTTGCATGGCTATCGGCCCTGGTGTCCCCATTCTCTCTTTCTCTCTCACTCTCTGTATCAAATAAAATAAATTAAAAAAAATTAAACAAGACAGTGTTCTCTATGGTCTGGCACAGAGGTAAAGTATAAAAACATTCATTCTAACCTTACACATCTCACTATACCAGATCAGTCTCTTCAAATTCTCCTCATGAAACAAACTAATAATCTCCTTTAATTGTTTACATCATCATTCATAGAGGTAACCACAAACATATATTGATTTTGACACAATGAAAAATCAACAATTGTAGGCTTAAACATAGTTTATAACAATAACATCCATTTAGACATAAATAATTATTTCAATAAATTAAGTAATATACAGTACCACAGTTGACAATGAGATGTAGAAAATTGTCACCATTATTATTTTATATTCATTATTATTGTCCAGAACTACTCACTAATTGGTTTTGTTTTTAAATATGGAAAGGCATTCATCAGAACACAAACTTAACTTTCTTACACTGAGGAATCTCCTACAGTTCTTTCTAAAGCTCTCTTTGTTGAGTCCTTGGGTATTAGTAGGTAAAATTAATTATAAAAAAAATACTTTCCTGTCACTTAAAATAAGTCTATTCCTCCAAAGAGGAGATAAGTATTAGTCCTGTACTGAGGTTTACATGAATGTGTAAAAATTCAAATACAAAATATTAGCAGAGTTCAAATATAGTAGAGTTCTGATCTTAAAATCAGAAAAATGAATCCAAAGGGAAACTGAGCAATAGAATTTTTTCTCTAGCAAAATGGCTAGAAGAGAAAACTAACAGGAGTAGCATGTCAATAGCCAGGCTTGATTCACTTGTTGTATTTGCTTATTTAGATCCAGATGAAAAGAATATGAAATGGACTTAAACATTTGGAAGAGGCTTATGACAGTACTGAAACCTTTTGCATTGTGATATGGACCACCCAACTACATTGCACAAGAGAAAAAAAAATCAAAAAAATAGTTTACTCAAGTCTTCTTGGTAAATCATTAACCTCACAGCAAAATCTGTTTAGTAGCAGGCCCACCCATAGTAGACAGGGTAAGAAAGTTGCCTTCACATGATTAAATCCAAGTTTCATCTTTAATTTAGAATTCTTCTTTGCTCTTGGTGTTTTACATGTAATTTTTTTTTTTTTTTGCTGCAATAGGTTTTGCTTATTCATAGAAACAAATCCTTTATAGAAAATATTATAAGATAGAACTACAGTGGTAGATAACCTTAACACATTGTTATTTTTATTTAAAAGGGAGTTGTAATAGTCACAGTAAATAGATGTTTACCCTACTGACAAAAAATCAGTCTCTGATACAAAATCTTTTAACCAAAAATTATGATATAATTTCTAACTTAAAAGACTTGATGATTACTTTTTTAATATGGGTACAAGTTTTATAACCATAGTTTACAAAATAAAAGTTTTCAAAAGTAATGTTAAACTGTGAATTTAGAAATTTCAAATTTTTGTTTCACGACAGTTTTTAAAGATGGAGGGATTTGGCTTTTATCATTTAAAATGCACTTGCACCTTTTCTTTTTGATGGCATATAGATGTCCAGAATTTCTTTTGAAATTCCACTTTAGCTGCTTCTAATGTAGCATAGGAAACATAATGAAAACAGGAACTCTGTAGATCCTTGCAGCATTGTCCATCTTGCAACAGCATTTAAATCTTTGCTTTTACTCCTATTAAAACATAATATGTATTGAAATTCAAGTAAGAAGTGTCAAGAATCACTTTCCGCTGGCTTTTGAAAAAGAATAAAAGCTGTCTTCCCTTTCACTTGAAAACAATACATTTTAAAGTGGTGACACAGAAGTCTTCACAAATATGGCATCTTCCAGAAAACTGCCTTCTGTGATAGAAGATGTTAAGTAACAGAAGGCATTTACTATAAATATTAAATAATTAAATTAAAAGAAATTGTTCATATAAGTAAATAAATATGATCAATAAATTTTTACAGTTTGGTTGAGCACCGTTTTTTTAAAAATTTTTTTTGGTTTATTTTTATTTATTTATTTGAAAGTGACAGACAGAGAAAGAGGTAGAGAGAGAGAGAGAGAAAGAATGGGCGCGCCAGGGCTTCCAGCCACTGCAGACGAATTCCAGATGCATGCTCCCCCTTGTGCATCTGGCTAACGTGGGTCCTGGGAAATCGAGCCTCAAACCGGGGTCCTTAGGCTTCACAGGCAAGCGCTTAACCACTAAGCCATCTCTCCAGCCCTGGTTGAGCACCTTTTAAGTAGCACTGTGGGGTTGATGTCATGTAGCCTGGAGTGGGAAGAACTTGCATTAATGGTGACTGCTTTGGCCGGCTGAGGCTATTGAACACTGAAGGCCGTAAAGGGACAGTCCTTCACGTTATTGCAGATGAGAGACTGAATGGAGGCTGTGTTGATGATTTCAAAACCCACTTCTCCTCCAAAAGTGCTTGGCTTCCAGTACTGAGAGATCATATGGGATTACCCATAAGTCCTTTCAAGGAGGATGGCGCTCCAGGTTCTACCATGGTCTCCCCGAAGATAGCATCAGGACGAGGCTTTTCTACCAGAAGGGCAGGATATAGCTCCATGGCATCAATGTCCCGGTAGAGGGCTTCGGATCTGCAGCCATTTCCTTCTCTCCTGTAAGTTCCTCAGATGATTCACAGCGCTACAGGGAGACGCGCTCGCGGTGCTCATTGAGAGACTGGTGTCTCGTCCGTGCGCTCTGGCCAGTGGATGCTGCGCCACTGTTTGTCCTGCAAGCGGAGCGTTTCTGCCACCAGCAGCCCTGCCCGCGGACTGCTTGGTGAGTGGATGAAGTGGTCAGTCCATGTTCTTCCAGTATGGAGTTGTTGTAGAGAAACTTTTAAAGCTGTACTCCTGGTCTTCAATTTGAAAGGTATCAGGCAGCAGGGGGTGCCGGTGATAAAGAGTGTTAAAATCAGCAGCGATCCGGTTCTGGTACTGCGACTGTTTGTTGAAGAGCAGCTCTGGGTTCAACTTTAGATTGAAGTGATAACCACTCACGTGCTGGACATAGTCTTCAATCAGTCTCGATGGTCTCTCCTGTCAGAATGAGCCTGCCAGCCTGAAGAGCCGCTGGTCATCCATCCCACTCTGGGTGCTCCTGTCTCAGCGCGTCACTCTGTCGTGCTCCCGCAGCCAGATCGCGGCGTACATCATCAGGCCTGGCACCAGACCAAAGACCTCACGCCCCACAGCAAACCGCAGGTGATCAGGGTGTGAGGAGGGCAAATCATTTCCGCCCGAGTGTCTCGGACTGTAGGCGGGTACACCTCTCCATGAATGACCTGATATTTCATCCTTGAAAAGGCGCAGTTTATGTTGTCTATCTAGACTGTCACCATAAATGTGGCTTAAGTCCACCCCACGACCAAGTCCTCTGGTGAATGCGGGCCCTGTTCAGGGTCTGTTTTGAAGAACTGATGAGTGAAGTGCTGGGCGAAGAAGGCGGACATGTTTGTGCTTTGAGGGTCAGCGATGAACTTCCTCCTCAGGAGAACCTTTTCCAGAACCTGTTTGGAATCAGGAAGCTCCTGCTTCCCTTTCACACCCATTGGAATGGGGCAGTCACCAGCTACAGGAGGAAGGGATCTGGTGTAGTAGGACATACTAGAGACGACTTCCCAGTTTTTGTAGTCATAGTGTGCATTATAAGCTGGTGGACTGTCAATCACATGGGATCTGGACATCAACACGTAGCTCATTATTGAATTTCGCAGGAAACTAATGCTATTGATAATGCTCCAGACTCCCTTGAAGTGCATAAGTATGTAGTGCACTGTGTTTGGGGTGGGTTTCAGCAGTAACTTTATTCTTGTCAGAAACTCAGGCGTTGAACAGTTTTCACCATAGAATCCTGTCCAGGTGCAATCGCACTTACACGTGTCAAATCCTACGGTCATGCGTTCACCTGGGATTTGGCTTGGGTTGAACAGTTTGGACTCACCGCGTGGCGTGGTGCAGAGCAGCAGAGCTTGGTGGAGCATCTCTGCAGCCGGCAAGGCCTTCCTTCCACAGGCTGCCGGTGTGTGGTGCACGAGAGCCAGCAAGGGAGCACTTTGCCAACTCTGTATTGTCCTTTTATGTACAGTATCCATCCCTCTGTTGAGTTCCCTTTTCACGTCATTTGCTGATTTTCTTGATGATTCTTGGAATTCATCCTTGCATTTATTTATGCCTTCATTGAGCTTAGCCAGCTGATTATTGAGGTCTCTCTCTTTTTTTTTTTTTTCCTAGTAGCTCTAATCTAGTGAGGACAGCATTCATACAATTATTGGACCTTTGTTGATTTTCTGCAAGTTCTGCTAAATGCTTACATAGGGTAGCACAACTGTGTTTTCATTTTGGGATACTGATCTTGTTTCTTCTATGTTTTGATTAGAGACTTCTATTGTGGGACTGGGCAACCTTGTTGGATTTACTTCGATTTGATTTTTCATGTTATTGCTTTTGTGCTGTGATCTAATCATCACAGTGTGGAAATCTTATTTAATTCAAGAGGAAGCTGTAGTTTACCCTTGAAATGTCTCCAGTGATGATTCCCTTTTATGTTTGATTCTATTAGGCTTCTGGTGGCAATGGGTCCTGTTTGCTCAGAGCCTTCCAAGGATCTGGTGGGGGCCTAAAGACCTGGTGAATGGGCTCCCTTAGTCAGTGGTTTGGGGTATGGGACTGCATAGTCAGGTAGCCAGACTGGACCAGGGGTAGGTGAGAATGGGAAAAAGCAGTCTTGTGTTCAGGTAGGGCCAGGGAAGATGGGGTTCTGTAGTCCTGTGATGTGTTTGGTGAGGGGGTGGAAAAATTGGGTTCACTAGCACCATAAAGCAAGGGGTGGATGACATTTCAGGGTCCTATGACATGGTGGGTTTGGGGAATGGGACTGCTGAGGTCCAATGATGCAGCTCAGTGGGGGTTGGGAGGCTGGAGGGTGGTGGGGGGGTAGATGGTGTGGTGGAAAGGAAAAATCAAGGGAGGGAGGGGACAATGCTAGCTGGTTGGCCTGGGTCTATATAGCCTGCAGGTAATTCAGGAGGACCTGGTCTGTGCACTGTGGGACAGGCTGGGATGATGGTCTAGGGAGGGTACTAAATAAAGTCCTAATGGTGAGAAAGGGGAGGGGAGTCGAAGGAGGAAGTAAGGAATGCCAGCAGGCTGGCTTGGGTCCACATAGCCTGTAGGTAGTGCAGGAGGATTTGGTCCACAGCAGAGAGGTTGCTGCACTGCTGGGACAAAAATCCTGGTGAAAGGGAGCAAGAAGGGAGACAAGGGAGGGAGTAGGAATGTGAGCTGGCTGGGATGGGTCTGCATAGCCTGCAAGTAGTACAGGAGGAACCTGCTGATGCAGCGGGGGGGGGGGGGGGGGCAGTGGCTTGAGGGTTTTGGGGGGACAGGTGGGCTATCCAAGTATGTGGGAATCAGCAGATTCCCCAGTTTTCACCTTGGTGCCCTCCCACTGAAGTTCTTCTAGTATCTGCAGACCCTAAATACCCCATTGATCTTGCCTTTCCTACCTCACCAGGTGAAGCATGGCTAGGTAGACACCATCTTGACTGGAAGTCACATCATTAGTTTTTTTGGACTTTTTGTGCCAGTATATATGGATGAAAATGATGTTTATACATCTACTTGATATCCTTAAATGTTGCTAAACTTGTTCAAATTTTTTCATAGATTGCTTTAGATTATCTACATTCAGATCATGATATCTGTCAAAGGAACAATTTTAGATTTTTTTCTTTCTTTTTTATCCAACTATTCTTTTTTTATTAATTAGTTTTGCACTCAGTGAATACAGTTAATTTGGTATCATTGTTAGGCTCATCCATGTCCTACCCTCTCCCCCTGGTTCCCTCCTTGTTGAGGTATATGGGTCATGCATTGGGGAGTCAGCCCACAGTTATGGGTAGGATAAATGTCTCTGCATATCATGACCCAACATGTGGCTCTGGCATTCTTTCCAACCCCTCTTCTGCAAAATTTCCCTGAGCCATGTTGGGTTCATTTTTGGTCTGCTTCAGTAATGAGGTGTTGGGGGCCTCTGGTTCTCTGGAAATCTGATTTGGTAGGGGTTGATTTTTCTCTGTGTTAATCTTCTTCACCCTTGTGCTGGCACCCGGTTCACCAAGAAAAGAGCACCCTTGCTTGTTTTGCCAATTTTTCTTAGTTTCAGCTGGGGCCCTTTTGAGATATGATGGGGTGGCTCTCTCCTTTGGATCTGTGTCTATCTGAGAAAGAAAAGCAGATTCTCCAATGGAGAGTAAGTTAGTTCCAGGACAAATGAAGTAACACTTACTTTTTTTTTTTTTTAATACACAGTTTAATAGGTGTAGGCCCTCTTGTAGTCCATGATTGATGGTAGCTTGATATTGGAGAATGGGCTTATGTTTGGATATGGTTCTGACTTGTTTCCCAGCTCCAGCTATGGGTCTCGTACCACTGAGGGGATCAGTTAGCCAAATCAAGAGCAGTTGGTTCCCCACCATGGCTGTGTGTGTCACTATTGCACTTGTGTGGGCGTCACACCAGGTTATTTGTTGCTAATTAGCTTAGACCATGAGTTGCTTGGACAGATATTGGTCATTTCCTCCAGTTGCCCACGTAGCACCTTCTGGCACTAGATGTGCTGACTGTCTAGGGACTGACTCTCTTTTAGCTTCCAGCCATGCCATTCCATTTTACATGTCAACTGCATAAAGTGTCTTCAGCAGTAGACTCTTACCACTCACATTTGGTGGGTCATCAAGTACTCTGACAGAAATGTGTCTCTCTTTTAGGAAACCTTGCAGGTCTCTCTGTTCAAAAGCTCATTGTGGATGATAGCCACATGCTGGTACTGGGAGTTACAGGTCAGTGCCCACTAAGGAAAGGAGGAAAATGATAACTAATATACAAGAGCTAGAGAGGAGAGAGAAAGAGAGAGAGAGAGAGAGAGGGATGGAGAGAAGGAGGGAGAGGGAAAGGGAAGGTGGGAAGCTGTAGAAGATTAAGGTTAGTCTTCATCATACCCTCTCCAGTGTCTTGTGGTTCAGGTGTTTCTTCTAAGGGCCTGGTGAAGGTTCAGCCAGTTGGTCTGCCTTTTAGGAAGTAGAATTGCCATTGCCGTTTGGGTCTATATTTGTGTTTCCTACCCCTCAGTTGCCCTCCCCTCCCTCCCCACCCATCTTAGTGTCTAGTCCATGAGATCCTTACTGGGTATTTAAGGTATCTTGGGTAGATTCAGGTTAGGTGCTGTAGATGAGTGAGACTATGTGGTACTTTTTTTCTGTGATTGGGTAAGTTCACTGAGAATGATCTGTTCCAGGTTCGACCATTTTTCCTCAAATATCATTGTGTCATTTTTTTTCTTACTACTGTATAGAATTCCATTGTGTAGATATACCACATCTTAGTTATCCATTCTTCTAGTGATGGGCATCTGGGTTGATTCCAGCTTTTAGCTATTACAAATTGAGCTACTACAAACATGGTTGAGCAAATCTCTCGGGCCTGTGGTTTGAAGGTTTTGGGATAGATGCCCAATAAGGGAATAACTGAGTCAGTTGGTATCTCTATAGTCAGCTTTTTAAGGAGTCTCCATATTGCTTTCCAAAGTGGTTGTACCATCTTAAATTCCCACCAACAGTGAATGAGTGTTCCTACTTCTCCACATCCTCGCCAATATTTATTTTCATTTGATCTACTGGCTTTGCTTATTGAAGGCTTGTCTGTAAAGAAACTCTTCAGCTTCATGTGATCCCATTGGTTGAGTGACTGTTTAAGATCATGAGCTAATGGCATTTTGTTCAGGAAGTCTTTTTCCATTCCTATATCATGGAAGTACTTCCTAAATTTTCTTTCAATCGCCCTCTCTCTCTCTCTCTCTCTCTCTCTCTCTCTCTCTCTCTCTCTGCCAAATAAATAAATAAAAATAAAGTATTAAAATACAAGTGTAATATACATGAATTAATCAAGCTTTAAATATAGCCCTAACAGTTATCCATATAGCATGTAATTTGGAGACTTGGAATGACAATTTTACCCCCTACCCTCAACCTCATCCTTTTGCACTTTGGAAGTTCAATATAAAAACATAGGACAGCTGATGGTTACTGAGTAGCATGTGCAAAATATTCAACTAAGAGCTCCACATTGATTATTTTTCAACACAAACCAAAAGGTAGACATGATCAATATCTCATTTAACAAAGAACAGTAAAGCTGTTTGACCAACTTTTCCCAAGTCATATGTCTTAGAGCCATGGCTGTGTAAGCAAAACAAATGGATGGATAAGGGTTGTTTTCAGAAGGAACAATATCACCCAAGAAGACTTTCCCCCAGGAAGATCTGCCATTTTCCATTCAAAAACATGAGATTGTTATATCAGTGTTCATAGATTCAGCCTTAAATATACATATACATCATTATCATAGCAAAGTTTTTACAAATACTGATTTATGCAATATGAGTAGGGTTCTAAGATGGATTATAGGGAAGATAATGCTAGACTAAGGGTTCTACAAAGATGAGTCCTTCATTTAACTCATCTCATTGATTTTGTAAGTACAATATTTATATTTTATTTTTCCTCATGTACATCTTATAGGATTTTAATAGCTTCATAACTGAGTATTTCATTTTTTGGCTAATCTAAATGGTATTGTGGTTTAAATATTAAAATACAATTGTTCATTACTGGTTTATATAAAACAATTGACTCTTGTATGTCCATGTGCCCTGAAAACTTGTAATTGCTTATTAAATTCAGGAGCTTATTATTATTGAATATTGGATTTTTTATATAGATAATCATATTACCTGAGAAATGACAGTTTTATAACTTCTTGCTTGTATACATTTCACTTCCTTTCCAGAGAAAAATTAAATAAGATAGTAAAAGGACACATCTTTGCCTTATTCTCAGTTTTAGAGGAAAAACATCTAATTTCTCCCCATGATTTATGATGTTAGATTAGTATTTACTGTATATGTCCTTTTCCAAATGGAAGAAATTGCCCTCCATTTGTGCTTTTATGATAGTTCTTTTTTTTTCTGTTTAAGGATATTGTAAACTTTATTCAACACAAATAATATCATTACTAATAGAATATTTAGATAAAGAATGATACATTTTCTTTAAGTTGGTGAATTACATTCGCAGGGATACAAATTAGAAATTTTCTTCTGATATTTGCACTTATGTTCCTTTAATTTTTTTTAAATGTTATTTATTATTATACTCCTTGGCATATAGACATTTAAGTTTGTTTCGACATTATTAAATACAATTTGTTCCTGTTAATTCCTATCCATCCCCTTTCTATTTCTCTGTTCTCCTCACCCGTTGGTCACATATATCATTAGTTGGATTTAATTTTGTTAACTGTTTATTTATTTTTTTGTTTTTTCTCAGCCCCCATATGGTCTGAGCTTTACACCATTTATCAAGATGCTAACACTAGATATTTTATATGTTATTTGTTTATTTATGAGAGGGAAAGAGAAAAAGGTAGAGAAAGAGAGAAACAGGCAGATAGATAGAGAGAGAATGGGCATGCCAGGGCCTCTATCCACTGTGAACAAAGTCCAGACTCATGTGCCACCTTGTACACCTGGCTTACATGGGTACTGTGGAATCAAACCTAGGTCTTTTGGAGGCAGGCAAGTGCCTTATCTGCTAAGCCATCTCTCCAGCTCAACGCTGGATATTTTAAACAGCATATCTTTTTTATAGGCCTCCTCAACATTTTATAATAAATTAGAGATTATAGAATATCTTGAACAGAAAATACTTGGAAGCTTTCATGGAGATTTGATTTTATCTAATAAGAGTGGAATTGATTGATCTATTATTTACAACTATTAAAGTCCAGAAAACACTCCCAATAAAACCTTTGAAACCGATAGAAACATGTGCTCTATTCTGACAATGTTCAACAATTTGTTACAGCATTCCCTATCATTCTCTATGATATTTCCAAACTGTCCAGAGAGTTCAAGCTGTTAGAACAGCTTCTTTTATCAGCTATCTGCAGAGGCATATCAAACTGAGCATTGTATACCTTTTTTTGTCGAATCTGTGTGACATTTGCCAAAGACAGGCTCTTTAGAAATTGATACTGCTAATGACTTTCCTATGGTTAGGATCAATACTTGGTGGGTGATTTTAATATTAATAGAAACAACCAGTGAAGGCAAAATTTTTGTTCTTTATCTGAATAAAGATAAAGTAACCATACTTGAGCATTATACCACCTTGTAGACTTGACGTGTGAAAAATCACTGAAAACTTCATTTTCAAAATTAAGTTTACAATTTATATCCATGGTATAAGTTGCTATTCTCTTGTATGTTTAATATGTTTAAAATTCTATATGATTTCATATTGCTATAACTATCTTCATAAATGTTCAACAGCACAAGAGGGGCGTAATCATGAGTCCATGGTGATAAGGAGACATAAACCACCCTAATCAAGGTGTCGAGATGATTATTCATTGCGTCTCTCCACATCTATCATCCCTGCTATCCCACAATCAGGACACTGGTGGGCTAGCTTTGGTTTTCTCACCATCTTAGCCGATGTGGCATGAGCTTAATTTTAGTAGTGAGATGTAAGATATACATATCCTGCCTAAAGTGGATGAACTTACCTTAGTTTGTTGCCTTTGTGACTAAAAAGGGCTACATGCAGGCAGTTGCTCTACCTGCCATCCTAGACCACAGCAAACTTCTGAATATGGTAGCAGTGTAGATTATAGCATAGGAAGGAAGTGGGGTGTAGCACTGGTCACATAATTGTTGCTTGTGAACTTTTGATTCTCTTGCCTCAGTGTAGTAGACCTCTTTAGGTTGCTGATATATAATTCCAAACCAGGCATAATTATAGAAGGGACATTTATTGAAGCTTACAGATCCAGGGGAAGTTCCATAATGGCAGAAGAAGTTGGCCCCTCTTAAAGGACCAAGCAGAGAGGCTGAAGCCACAGTCCAAAAACCACAGAAGCCACACCACACATAAGCACACTTAGGAATTCCAGGTGGAACTCAGGCACTTTACACATACTTAGACTGGAATTCCAAATCCACCACCACACCCTAGGACTGGACCATAAAATCTGCCCAGGGATACCTCCTCCAGCAAGATCCTGTAAAGCCAAGAAGTTTTAATGAACTCCTGAATCTATTGGAGGGCACTCATTCAAACCACCACACTCAACCTCCCAAATAGCTGGAATTACAGATCTGTACCCCCAAACCTGGTTAGAATGAAGGATGAATTGCCAATCAAAAGACCTATGAAGAGCCCAAGTAGAAGTGACTCAGATTAGGAGTTAAGAAAGTGTATTGTAGAAAGATGCTCCTTGGTTTGGACATTGTAAAGTTCAGATAATGGTTTTGTAGATATATGAAAAGATACAGTGAAGTTATAGATGTAGATGATACAGTTACAGAAGAGACAATACACTACACACAGTGTACCAAGGCATTCATGAGATAGCTTATCCCTTTTTGTGGGTGCAGAAGAATCCTGAAAGTTTTAAAGTGATTACTGAGGTTCAACTGGAATCTAAGACAAACCAGAAAAGAGGTCAAGTCATGCTTTTACATACTTTCTTTTTCACTGCTTAATGGTACTTTGAACAAAGACAGGTGAGGGATCCAGACACAGTCTCTATGAACTCACAGTCTGTGCATCTTCATAACAAGCTCATGTGAGAGTATGAGCATGATCCATATGGCCTGCCCAGCAAAGTTAAAAATGTGGTACGTGTGTTCTTAATTATAAGATATGGTTAGTTCATCCCAAACTTTCACTAAATTATTCTCTTTATATAATAATATGAGGGGCTGAGGACATGGCTCAGTGGATGAAGTGCTTATTGAACAAGAATGAGGACCTAAGTTAGTACCCTCAGAACCCATGTAAAAATGCCAGCAACAGTGGAGTGTGTCTGCAATCCCAGAGCAGAGGCTGTTGGGAATAACTAGATCCCTAGGGCTCACTGGCTAGCTAGTCTTCAGAAACAGTGAGCTCCAGGTTCAGTGATAAACTGTCTTAAAAATGTGGAGAGTGATTGAGGAGTATACTCAGTGTAAACCTCTGGCTCCCACACATGCTCACTCCTATAGACACATCTGCTCACTCACATATGAACACATACACACTATATATATCTGAGTTGAGTTTTTGAGATGCTGAAGGAGGACCAGGAACAGGATAGTTTTTTTTTTTTTTCTTTTTTCTTTTTTCTTTTTTAATGGAGAGTCAGCCAGGTACAGAGGCCCATGCAGAGCACGGGCATCACCTTGCCTGCTCTAGCAAGACTAGAGCTGGCGTCTGATTTTGTCTCATCCAAGATGACTGCAAGAAACACTCCCCCAGCAATAGCTTCCTGCTTTTTTCCCTCAGCTTAGCATACCTGGGTGGACTGGCACCTCCTGGGTCAGCCTCTTGAGTCCATCAACAAATCAGTTCTTTCCCTTACACACTTGTGTCTGATGTCCAGCCTCATCCTAATTAGATGTTGATCTAACCATATGTGTAATATCATCCTTTTATAAAAGATATTTTATTTATTTATTTATTTGAGAGAGAGAGAATGGGCTCTCCAGGGCCTCCAGTCACTGCAGATGAACTCCAGACGTGTGTGTCCCCTTGTGCATCTGGCTAACGTGTGTAATTGAACTGGGGTCCTTAAGCTTCACAGGCAAACACCTTAACTGCTAAGCCAACTACCCAGCCCATCTCATTCTCTTTTTATTCACCTTAGCCCCCTTCGGGCTGTACTTCTGCCTGAACACAAGTGTGTTAGTCTCTCACTCACCCTTTAGAGTTTGGCAGGAAAGCTGGGAGGGTTCCCTTTGCATGGGCATTTTCTGCTTGCTTCCTGCATGTATTTTGTTTTTGGAAGTTTTCCTATTTTACTACATGTGTGAACTTCCTTTAAACTCTTAGCCCTATGCTATCCTATTGCCTAGTTTTTCTTGACCCCTATGTGAGTGTGTGGGTGAAGGAGCTCTCTTGGCTTGGCATGTGAGCTTTTTCTTTCCACATGTGAATGGGCCTTTTCTAGAGGAAATTTACCCCCAGATTTCTCTGTGAAAGAGAGTCTGTCTATTCTTCCCCCTTTCCAGCCAGGTAAGGGGGAGAATTCCATTCTGGCTTAAGTCAGATATTCTTTCCCTTAGATCCTATTTTTCCCTAAAATAGACCTTAGAATTTATAATTTATTCTCAGATCTGTGATTTTCAATTCTTCACTCACACAGATAAGAATCCAAAAGTTGTGGTTATAGTCATGAAATCTCCTGCATCTTTATCAGACTTAATCCCTCGGTTCTAAAATCCTTCATCAGTGCCTTCATGTTGCTTGTACTAGTTTTTACTTCTACTAATAGTGGATGAAGGTTCCTCTTCCCCACATCTTCACCAACACTTGGTATCTGTTTTCTTGACAGTAACCATTCTGACTAGGGTAAGATCCTATTTCAAAGTTGTTCTGATTTGCATCTACCTGATAGCTAGAGATGTTGAACACTTTAAAGTGCTTGTTGTCCATTTGTTTTTCTTCCTTTAGGAACTATCTGTTCACTTCATTAGCCCATTTGGTGATTGGCAGATTCCTTTTTAAAGAAAACACTATTTACAAATAGAGAGACAGAGAGAATGGGCACACCAGGGCATCCAGCTGTGCTGTACTTGAACTCCATACTGATGCACCACTTTGTGAATCTGGCTTTATATGTGTACTGGGGAATTGAACCCTGGTCATTAGACTTTGCAGGAAAGTGACTTAACTGATGAACTATCTTTCCAGCCCCAGACTTGTTTTGATGTTTTTTGTAGTTATCTAGACTCTGGCTACTATACCCATCTGAAGTACTAGTGGCAAAGATTTCTTCTCATTTTGTAGGCTGTCTGTTTACTTTGCAAATGGTATGTTTTGTTATGTAGAAATTTGTAATTTTAGACAGTCCTATTTCTTGATTCTTAGAGCTATTTCTTATGCTGTTGGGGTCCTATTCAGAAAATTTTGTCTATGCCTATGTCATGGAGCACATTCCTTATTTTCTTTTCCTCCAGAACTTTCTGTGTTTCAAGTTTTAAATTAAGGTTTTGGATCAACTTTTAATTGATATTTGTACAGGGTGAGAGGCATGAATTAAATTTCATTCTTCTGGGATGGAGAGATGGCTTAATAGTTAAACTGCTTGCCTGAAAAGCCAAAGGGCTCAGGTTTGACTCCCCAGGGCCCATGTAAGCCAGATGCACAAGGGGGCACACACATCTGGAGTTCATCCCTGGCATGCCCATTCTCTCTCCCTCTCTCTCTCTCTTTGCCTATTTCTGCATCTCTCTCTCTTAAATAAATAAATAAAATATTTAAGGGCTGGAGAGATGGCTTAGCGGTTAAACGCTTGCCTGTGAAGCCTAAGGACCCCGGTTCAAGGCTCGGTTCCCCAGGTCCCACGTTAGCCAGATGCACGCCCATCCTCTCTCTCTCCCTCTATCTGTCTTTCTCCCTGTGTCTGTCACTCTCAAATAAATAAATAAAATATGAAAAAAAATTTAAAAATTTTTCATTCTTCTCCAGGTAGACATCTAGTCTTTTTTTTCCCCATTTTTTTATTGGCTAAATTTCAAAAGTTAAGTGGCAAAATCAGTGGGAGTTATTCCTGAGCCTCTGTTTTATTCCATGGATCTATATGTCTGTTTTGATGCCAGTACCATGTTATATTTATTACTGTCGACATGTAGTATAATTTGAGATAAAGTACTGTGATACCTCCAACTGTATTTTTTTCTCATTAGGATTGCTTTGCTGTCCATGATCTTTTGTGCTTCCATATGCATTCCTAGATTATCCTCTTCCAGCTCAGTTATGTATGTCATTTTAATTTTGATGAGAATTTCATTGAACCTATAGTTATTTTCACAATATTAACTCTGCCAGTCTAGGAGCATTGAAGGTCTTTGCATCACTAGTATCCTTCTTAATTTCTTTTCTTAGTGCATGGAAGTATTTACTATTGAAGATTTTCACAGTTTTGTCTATATTTAGTCCTATGCATTGAATTTTTGGGAGCAATAATGAGTAGGTTGTTTTCTTAATTTCTTTCTCTGTGAATTCATTATTGATTTATATGAAAGCTATTTATTTTTGTGTGTTGATTGTAAGTGCAGGTGTCCTTTGTGTTTTTGATTTACTATTTGATCAATATTTATAGAGGGAACAATTTGAACTAAATATTGTGTCTTATAGTCTGGAGAATATTTTATACATAGTACTGCACTTACCTATAGAGTCCAATTTTAAACATTTGAGACCTTAGTGAGCAGTGAAATATGTGCTTATGCACCATATTGTGGTTCAAAATATGTATATACTTTTAAGAGGGAAATAAGAGCAAATCATGAAAGGATTTAGCTTCCAGCATGAGCAGACTATAAATTGCGATATTGACAAGAAATAGAAATTTCTTGAAATACAGGATCTTACGCCTTAAAATACAGGAACACAGAGCTCTTAGATCAATTTCCAAAGTGATTTTTTTTTAGCTTACCAGTTCAAACCATGAATCATACTCTTGGGTTATAGCTTATGTTAATGAATTAATGCCTTATCTTACTGTCCACTGTGGATGTTATTAAGTCTCGTTTACTGAGGTTAACTTCTCAGCATCAAAGGGAAAACTTTTTCACACCTTAAAATGATGGAAATTTTGCAAAGGCTGAGTACCATTTCTAGTACAAATAGTCTGTGATGATCTCTCATGGAGGTTTCTTAGAAGGAAGAAGACTGTCTCAGAGCAGCCATCCATTCAAGCATTTTTCCATTCCACCTGCCTTTAATTCCAGTCATTTTATTTCCTGCAGCCAAAATGAGTCTTTGAACTTTGCTGACTTTAATCAGAAGAATCATTATTCCAGAAACATGCCTAGGTTTATGATTAAAATAAGTCCAGCTGCACACTTTTCATTTTTCCTGTAAGAGCCCAGCAGCAAATAGTGAGAATCTGTCAAAGCTTTGCTTTCTCCAACAGTCATGGCAGCCAGCCCCTGGCAGCAATGCTACTAGAGAAGAATTCTTGGCATGTTAGGTTATTCATTAAGCAATTTTAAGTATAGAGGAATTAGAGGATAATGTTGAAATCCTGATATTCTAATTACTCCTCAGGATAGATTAATTACTTTAATTTTTAAAAAGTCTAGCTTATCTTGTGGCATGGGAAAATACATACACACTTGATTCAAAGTAGGATTCCATTATTGAATTCCAAATTTACTTTGTGTCATGTAGTTGATATTTTTGTATTTCTTCTCTTTTATTAGGTTCATTTCAGAAACAAAGTTGTGGTTTAAGAATGTATGGTACAGTGGTAGAGTATTTGTCCAGCATGCTCAAGGGACTAGTTTGATTCCAAGTTCCAGAAAGAAAAGAAAGAAGGATAGATAGAAGGATAGAACTAATTTCACAGTGCACTGAAGGTTGAGACTTTCTATCTGAAAATTCTGCCTTAGATAAAACAATGAGGTCCTTTCCAGTCATATTGATTTTGGGAAAAAGTTGCTAAATATTGTTGGTGAAAAAAGAAGTGCATGGGAAAAATTAGTACTAGTTGGTAGAGAAGAAATATGGTGGATGCACCATAGCCTCCTGCCAGAAAGATGGAAATTGGAGCAGGGGCACGGAGGCAGGGCCGTGATTGACATGCTGTTCTTTTAGAGGTTCTAGACACTGACTCCAGTTTTCCAAAGGTGGTAAAGAGTCTGTGAAACACCTCCTGCAATGTATTACTGGACTTTCTTAGCATTATGTTTCTTAAATCAGCTTATCTGCCTCACATATTGCAAAGGGGAAAATTTGACTGATAAAATAGCATATATGTATATGTGTTTTATCACTTGGGTGGAAAATACCTAGAAAAGCACATAATGAGATTGGTGGGTTCTAGCTTTATTGTCATGAGAAAAATATTATTAAATCTATGGATATCTATGTGTCACTCTAATTCAATAAGCTAGTATTGAGCTCTTAGCCCTGTATGATATATGAGGACATTGGGGATGCTACTGATCTGCCTTTAATGGTGATATAACAGGGAACAGTGAAGAGAAAAACACAGATTTGTTTCTCATTCTGGATCTAATCATTTGTAAGTTCTGGGAAATATGGGTTCACACAACCTTATGACCTTGGTTATTGGTAGTGCGAGAAGGATCCTTTTCTTTCCAGTCCCCTAGTGGTGGCCACCAGAAAAGGAGGTCTGGGATTTGGTCAGCGTTTCCTATGGTTGTTTTTTTCTCTTTAGTCATTGGGGTTTTAACAACTCACATTCAAAGCATCATACCTGTGTAAAAACTGATTGATGCACACCACTACTCTTCTTTTTGGTTTATTTTAGTGTTATAATATGGGAAAGTGTTATAGTGGGGCCAGTCATTTTGGAATATTAGGGAGTTGGGCTAGGTTATCATAATCCACAAACCAAGCTTAGTTAAGAATAATTTTTTTGTTATTTTAATTTATTTATTTGTGTGTGTGTGTATATGTGTGAGAGAGAGAGAGAGAAAGGGAGAGAGAGAGAGAGGGAATGGGTGTGCCAAGACCTCCTTCCATTGCAAACAAACTCCAGAAACATGTGCCACCTTGTGCATCTGGCTCACGTGTGTCCTAGGAATCAAACCAAGGTCCTTTGGCTTTGCAGGCAAGCTCCTCAACCATTAAGCCATCTCTCCAGCCCAAGTTTAAAAAAAACATTATTAGCTATAGGCATACTCAGTATGTAAACAGCACATATTAGTACCAACATTTTCCTCATCCCTACCCCCTCCAAAGGGACCCTCCTCATTGGTGATGCAGGTCATCTCCATGGAGATTGTGGGTCATGCATTGTGGGGTCACCCCTAAGTTAGAGGGAAGAGGTAATGTCTTGTGCATAATTCACAATTTGTGGCTCTAACAATCTTTCCACCTCTCTTCCATGAAATTCCCTGAGGCATGTTGTGTTTAAGTCTACATCAGTGATATGCTCTTAGGAGCCTCTGGATCTCTTGTTTGGTAGGTGTTGAGTGTCCCCAGTGTCTATCTCCTTCACCTTTGTGCTGATATCAGGTTCACCAAGAAAGCAGCACTCTTACTTATTTCTCTGATTCCTCTATGGTTTCAGCTAGGGCCCTGGTGAAATATGAGGGGTTGTTTCTCTCCTGAGGCTCTGCTTCCATCTGTAAAAGAGAGCAGATTTCCTAATGGATAGTGAAGTCACCACAAGTTTAATGGGATAACCATTATTAGTTTATAGAGAATTTAATGGGTGTAGACCCTCTTGTAGCCCAACATTAGTGGGATCTTAATATTGGAAAGGAAACTCATTATCTGGATATGATTCTGACTTGTTTCTCAGTTCCAGATATGGGTTCCTTTCCACTGAGAGTATATGTTAGCCAATCCAAGAGCAGTTGGTTACCCACCATGGTTGTGTGCCACAATTGCACTTGTGTGACATCATGTCAGGTTGTTTGCTTCTGAATAGCTTAGACCTCGAGTTTCTCAGACAGATGTTGGCCACTTTCCCCAAGTAGCTCATGTAGCACCTTCTAGCACTAGATTGGCTAACTCTCTGGGGACTGGCTCTCTTCCAGATTCCAGCCAGGTCTCTCCATGGTCTGTGCTGACAGTATATGGTGTCTTCAGCAGTAGGGTCTTACCATTAACCTCTGGTGAATAATCAAGCGCTTTGACAGAAGTCTGTCTTGTTTTTGGAAACATTGTAGGTCTCTCTGATCGACAGTTCATCGTGAGTGTTAACCACATCCTGGTACTGGGAGTTACAGGCCAGAGCCAAGGAAAAAGGAAGAAGTAAAAGAAAGAAAACAAAAAAGAAGCAAACAAACAAACAAAAAAGAAACAGGAGAAATTCAAGGTTAGGCTTTATCTCACCCTCTTCAAGGCCTTTCACTAATCTACTTCCCAATTAGTTGTTCTTTGCAGTATTTTACAACATTAGCTTTAGATGATTGGCATGTTAAGTGTCTGCTAAAATATTCTTTTCATGTCACTCTCTACTTAGGGATTTTTTAAAACAGTTGTTTGACACAGTACAAGTTAATGCCTCTATTAAATCCATTAGACTGTGACTCCAGGGAATCTCCTTGGCTCTGTTGATGCAACACACCATATTGCTTCCAGGGATGTGGAGTTTGCAATGCCAGCTTTTGTGTAGGGATCACATGACACTGTGGCCTTTATGAGCAGGGTAATGAAACACTAATGATTACTTGGACCTTCCTCACCTGGAACTCACAGACCTATGTTTCTGAGGTGCTACCATGCACGTATCATGCTGATACATGCTGTTACTCTTCTATCAGTGCCAAGATGATGGTCGCTTCCTCACCGGTGATGGCCTCACCATATATATGGCAATGCTTGGGAGTATAATTTTCAGAAATTTTACTTTCTTTCTTTCTATTGTGTACATCTATGTGGCATGGATGTATCTATTTATACATGCCTGCATGTGTGTGGGTACTCACGTGTGTTCAAGTGCCAGAGGTTGCTGTTGAGTATCTTCCTTGACTACTCTCCTTCTTAATTATTGAGGCAGTCTCTCTTCTTATACCCAGAGCATGCTAATTCTACTAGTATAGCTAGTTGCCTTGTCCTGAGGACCTCCTGTCTCTACCTCCTAAGAACTAGAATTTTACAAGTGGGCCACTCTGCCTGCCTGGCATTTATTTGGGTGATGACCGAGCTCCAACCCCTTGGACTTCTTTTAAAAATTCTGTTGGCGTTTTCTTTTATCTGGTGCAAGGTCCTTCTCTGAGTTCATAGTTGTGTGTAGTGAAAGCCTTCACATGTGCAGCTGTGGCTGCTTCTGTTCAAGCTCCTATTGACTGTCTGTTTACCCTCATACTTTTGGGTGTTCATAGAAAGCATGTACTTAAAACAAACAAAATATATATTTGGATATAAACATAATTGAGTAAGTGAAGGTAAGGTGGGAGGTTAAAACCTTAGACTTATTTTGTCTTGCAGGACACTCTGACCTTTATGACTTGGAACTACCTTAGAATCAAATGATAAGTAGAGTTCTTATTCCCAATATGTGCAACCATACACAGCAATTATCTTTGATTTCAGAGCATTTTGGGCTTTGTAAAGTCCATGCATGTACTCCTTTGATGTCATGGATCCCTCAGAGACCATTTTTAAGATAGTCTGTCATGGGCTAGTGGGATGGCTTAGCAGTTAAGGTTCTTGCCTGCAAAGCCAAAGGACCCAGGTTCAATTCCCCAGGACCCATGTTAGCCAGATGCACAAGGGGGCACATACATTTGGAGTTTGCCTATAGTGGCTGGAGGCTCTTGCATGCCCATTCTAACTCTCTTTCTCTGTCAAATAAATAAATAAATAAAAATAAAATATATAAAAAAGACAGTCTGTCATGACAGGATACTACTACCTAAGAGAAAAGCTTATCAGACAGAGCTTGTTTCTCACAGGGGCATTCTTCAGAACTCTAAGGAAAACCCAAATTGCATTCTGAAGTATATACATGGTGACTTAAACCCAGACTCACAGTAAAGTGATTTCCTGTCTTAAAGCGGGGAAGAATCTCACTACTGGCCTTATAGAATACTGGCAGTGCAACTTCACTTCTGACTGTTAAGAAGTGAATACTTACAGATCATGGTGGCCTTTCTTCCCCTTGGGCTACATCACAGGGAGATCCACCATTTCCTCCTCCACAATCCCTGATTTCCCTGAGAATGCTTAAAGAAATATTAGTTTTGTTTCCTAAAAATTGCACTATTTAACTGGAGAATGAGAGAAACCTTGTTTTTATTTGTCAGGGAAAGTTCCACTCCATTCTCTCCTCATTCTTTATAATTTCTTTCAGAGTAGACTGAAAGGTATTGATGCAGTAGAAAAATTGAATGCTCAATACAAGCCAGACAGAATTAGTGTTGAAATCTACCTGACCCATGGACCATGTGGCCTTGGTCAATGTCATAGGACAGGTTTGAACAATATACTTCATATAGTACTTGGTAGATTATGAAATAACATGTGAACAAGCACATGATTATTGCTTAATATATAATAGTTTTCTACTTTTCCATTATTTGCAAGGTTTAAGGCATCTCAGGAGTAACAAAGAAAGTGATTAGTTATTTGTTCTTATATTCCTGTATTCATTCATTTGCTCTGACATCTCTATATACAAGCTTTGAATCTTCCCGTCATGTTACATGCTATAAAGATACAAGTAAGTTACAGTCCCTGTGCTCAAAGCATTTACAACTGAGAACATATTTGAAGGTAACTAGCCTAGTGAGTGTGAAATCCTTTTCTGAAGTTCCCAGAGTCAGGTCTGTCAGTTAATCCATTTCCTTTTGGGGAGGGCCTCAAGGCGAGATAGAAACTCTGAAATTACATCTTACTACTCTCAGCTAGAGGAAGGAACACACATTGGAATGTTTTGTGCCAGGCTAGAAGGCTTGAGGCAAGACAATTGCTACATCATGTCATAAAGTTGAATTCATGAGACTAAATCAACCAGTCAATCAAGAAGAAAGTCTAGTTAATGGTTTAACATCATTACATGTGGATGTAAATAAATGGCTTGGTTGAGATGACATTAATTAAGCCTATAAGGCTTTAAAGAATGGAGTTCTCAATGAAAATGTTAACTATTTGTGAATTCTGTTTTCAAGAACTCCTTCAGTTTAAAATATATTCTTTTGGGCTGGAGAGATGGCTTAGCAGTTAAAGCACTTGCTTGCAAAGCCAAAGGTCCCAGGTGCAATTCCCCAGGACCCACATTAACCAGCTACACAAGGGGGAGAACATGTGTCTGGAGTTTGTTTGCCGTGGCTGGAGGCCCTAGCATGCCTACACTTGCTCTTTCTCTCTGCCTGCCTATTTGTCTCTTTCTCTCAAATAAATAAATAAATTATATATAAATAATTTCTACTCAAGTGGCTCCTGGCAGGCAATTAATTATAAGTGGAAGAACATTAATTTAACCTTTAGGGGTTCCCTTTCATATATGTTAGTTTCTTTAGGCATCTAACTTCAAAGAAATTATGTATGTTCCAGGGAGTAGAATATATTATTTTCAAAGACTTTGGCTGCCACTAAATAAATTTCCTTCTTGAAAAACAAAAAAGACAAAAAAGTCTCACAAGTAACACTTTTCATTTTCAAATGTTATTACACTGAATTTATATTGCTTGTATTACAAAGATCCTTGAGAATTTGTCTCATAAGACAGAAGCTTAAAATGTCAGTGGAAATTACTGGAAAAGTATGGTTTTTAATTGTGATGAGGCATGAACATCTGCTATCTCCAAATAAAAGACAGGAAAAAGAGAATGGAAAGCCCTCTAGGTTCAGTCCCAGAGGCTGTCAGAGAAATTGAATGTTGAAAAGAGCTTTATACAGGTCAACTAGCCTGACCAAAAAAAAAAAAAAAAGCTTCAGGTTCAATGAGAGACTCTATCTTAAGGAAATAAGGTATAAAAGCAATAGAGGAGAACACCTGATATTCTGCTCTGGTCTCTGCACATATTGCATAGGAATGTGGGCATGTGCCCACACAGGTACATATACCACATACATCATATATACTAAACACACATACCACCTCAAATTAGAAAAGAGCTTTACTAATTTTACCTAAACTATATGAAATAAAGTTCAAGAATTGGCATCCTCTTTCTGAAATATATACTATCTTTAAAGGAGGATTTTATTATCAAGGCCATTGATTCACCTTGAGCCCTGATATGCCTGTAACGGATTCTCTGTCAACGTATGTTGTAAAGAAGGAATAAGGAGGAAAATGAGCCATGCAAGAACCTGTGGTCATTTTTGAGCTATAGAAAATGTTTACTTTTTCATGATTCAGACAATATCTTATTCTAGTTTACCCTGTTTCTTTCTTGCTCGCTTGCACTTTTGCTGTCTCTCTATCTCTCTTCTCTCTCTTGCTCCCTCTCTCCTTTTTTTTGAGGTAGGGTTTCACTCCAGCCCAACCTGACATGAAACTCATTCTGTAGTTCCAGGCTGGTCTCAGACTCATGGCAATCCTCTGTCCTCTGCCTCCCAAGTGCTGAGATTAAAGGAAAAGCTTGTGCTACCACACCTGGCTCTCTCTTCTTTTCCTATGACAGTGTCTTACAATATACTCTAGGCTAGCCTAGAACTCACTAGTGGATCAGGCTGGCCTGAAGCTTGCAGCTATCTTCCTGCCTCACCCTCCTAAATACTGGGATTATAGGCACAAGCCACCACATCTGGCTCTGATTTCTCTTTTGCTAATGGGTGTCCATTAAGACAAAGTCTATGACTTTATTTGTAGAAATTCTTTTCTTACTAAGGCTTGAGGGAGGTCTTCTTATGTTCTTTCCAGGGTTATCCCCTCCCCCAGATAGAGTGCTTTGTAATCCAGTAATATATTGTCTAGAAGAAGATAGAACTTCTCTGCTTAGCAAGAAAAAAGCACTTTAAAATTCTTAAGAGGATTTTTTTCCTGATGAGGCAAATTGGAAGGGAGAGCATTTGCAGTGATGCAAACAGTCGGCAGTGCCACTAAGTGCAACAGATCTCTCCTGCTGTTACTGCTTCTGCTGCTTCAAGAAAAGCTATTCTGGTAACTGTCTAATCTTCCCTGTTTAGCATAAAAATATTCAATACCCCTGTAGTGAGATTTGAAGTGTCATGCTATGGAAGTGATTTTGTCCCCATAGGGAGACTGACTAATTCATAATAACAAACTAAAAGTATTCCTCTGAGTCTGAAAGATTTTTATAAATGTGTGTACCATTCAAAAGGAAATACCTAAAAAAAAAAAAAAAAAAAAAAAAAAAGAAGCACAGGCTTCTGTTGTCAACTGAATGAAAACTGTCCTCAGTTTATTACCCAATAAGCCTTCATGATATGCTTCCAAAGGCTGTCTTCTGGATTTATCCAATTCCACTGCTTATCGTCCTTTACAACTTCTACTCTCCATGCAAAGGGGAGAATTACTAAAGAGGATGCAGGATTTCTTGGGTCTGTGTCTCTCCTTAGGTTTTCTTTTTTATTTTTAATTTATAATTTTATAATTGGCAACTTCTATACTTCCCAACAATAAACCATGATAATTCCCTTCCACACTTTCCCTCCAGAAATCCACTCTTCATCCCCACCATCTCTTTTTAGTCTCTCTCTCTCTCTCTCTTTTTTAAATATTTTATTCATTTTTATTTATTTGAGAACGACAGACAGAGAGAGAAAGAGGCAGAGAGAGAGAGAGAGAGAGAGAGAATGGGCATGCCAAGGCCTCCAGCCACTGCAAACTAACTCCAGACACATGCACCCTCTTGTGCATCTGGCTAACGTGGGTCCTGGGGTATTGAGCCTCGAACTGGGGTCCTTAGGCTTCACAGGCAAGGGCTTAACCACTAAGCCATCTCTCCAGCCCTTAGTCTCTCTTTTATTTTGATGTCAACATCTTTTTTTCCTATTATGAGGATCTTTTGAAGGTATTGCTAGGCACTGTGAAGTCCTGGGTATCAAGGCAAATTTCTGTTTGGACAGTTGCATTGTGAGGAGTCGTACTCTTCCTTTGGCTCTTACTTTCTGCCTGCCACCTCTTTCACAATGGACCCTGAGCCTTGGAGGGTGTGATAGAGATGTTTCAGTGCTGGACACTCCTCCATCACTTATTCTCAGCACTGTGTTGCCTTTTGGGTGACTCCAGTGGTCACTACCATCTGAAAAGAGAAGCTTCTCTAATCAAAAGAGCATTATTATAAGAATATGAATGTTAAGTTTAGTGCTTACTGGAAGTTTGGTGAGCATAATATATGCATTTAACCATACAAGAGCAGGCTTTATACCCCTAATGCTCATGTCCTTCCCTGCCATAGGCTTCCTTTTTGTTTGTTTCTTTGTTGAGGTAGGGTCTCACTCTGGTCCAGGCTGACCTGGAATTCACTAGGGTGGCCTGGAATTCATGGCGATCCTCCTACCTCTGCCTCCTGAGTGCTGGGATTAAAGGTATGCACCACCACGCCTGGCTTGCCATAGGCTTTTGATTAGGTTTTCAGTACCAGACATATATTCCCTCCCATAGAGCAGGCCTCCAGTCCAATTAGAGAGCAGTTGGTTTCCCCCAGAGCAGACATGTCACTATTACACCCATTTGGTCATTTGGCCTGTCTGACCAAACTTGAGGCTTTCAGTGTTCATTGTTTTCACCGCTGATGACTTCTGTCTTCCATAGGGCTGCATGCAGTGAAGCTTTTTTACAGCTGTCAGTCAGATGGTCTACACAAAGGATGTTTTCAGCTAGCCCTAGCTTGATTTCTCAGTGACCTTGCCACCCAGGCATGTGAGTTCTTTAGCAATGGGGTTTTATCAAATATTTCCCATGGGAAACCAAGGACTTTGGCAATAGCCTGTAATGTTTGGAAGGCAACAGGGACCTCCCTGTCCAACAACTCACTGAAAGGTATCCCATCCCTGGCACTAAAATTTTTTTAGTAACAATCTACGGCTTTTGGATATGCCATTATACAAAAATGTAGATTTTCGTGTCTTACTCAGCATATCTTGAATTTTGATTGGCCCTCCCCTGTGCCCTTCTTTTACTCCATCTCTTCCCCTGGCACTGCTTAGGCCATTCCATTTCCTAAAATCTGTTCATCTACTTACATATACACAATACCATCCCCTGAAGTCCTTCCCTCTCATCCCTCCCTTATAGACTTTTTCTAGCCTACTGACCTCTGCTACCAATTTTTGGTTCCAGCTCATACACAAGTCTACACATTTTAGCTAGGATCCACAAATAAGAGAACATATGACATTTTACTTTCTGGGCCTGGGTTACCTCAGTATAATCCTTTCCTCCTTTCCAGGTCCATCCATTTCCCTGCAAGTTCCAAAATTTCATTTTTCATTACAGATGAGTAGAACTCCATTGTGTAAATATACCACAATTTTATTATCCATTCACCTGTGGAGGGACATCTAGGCTGGTTCTATTTCCTAGCTATTGCTAATAGAGCAGCAATAAACATGATTGTGGAAATATCTCTAAGGCAGTGAGAAGAGTCATTAGGATATATGCCTAGCAGTGCTATAGCTGGATCATATGGTCAATCTATTTTTAGCTGGTTCAAGAACCTCCACAATGATTTCCACAATGGCTGTAGCAGACTACATTCACACCAACAGTGTAGAAGGGTTCCTCTTTTTCTGCATCCTCACCAACATTTATTGTCAGTTGTTTTCTTCATGATAGCCAATCTGACAGGAGTGAGATGGAATCTCAAACTAGTTTTAATTTGCATTTCCCTGATGGCTAAGGATGTAGAACACTTTTTAAGATATTTATATGCCATCTGTATTTCTTCTTTCGGGAACTCACTATTTAGTTCTATAGCCCATTATTTAATTGGATTTTTTTGATTTCTTATTGTTTGGGTTTTTTTTTTTTAGTTCTTTTTATATTCTAGATATTAATGCTTTGTCAGAAGCATAGCTGGCAAAGAATTTCTCCAATTCTGCAGGTTGTCTCTTTGCTCTATTCACAGTGTCTTTTGCTGTACAAAAGTTTTGTAATTTCATGATATCCCAGTGGTTAATTACTGGTTTTATTTTCTGGGCAATTGGAGTTATATTCATAAAGTCATTGCCTATGCCAATATGTTGAGAGGTTTCCCCTACTTTTTCCTCTAGCATTTTCAGAACTTCTGGTCTGGTACTAAGGTCTCTGATATATTTGGACTTGATTCTTGTACATAGAGAAAGACAAGGGTCTATTTTCATCCTTCTACATATAGATATCCAGTTTTCCCAGCACCACTTGTTGAAGAGTCTGTCTTTTTGCCAATGAATATTTTTGGCAAAAATCAGATGGCTGTAGCTGCCTGGATTAAATTCTGGGTCCTCTCTTCTGCTCCATTGTTCTATCTATCTGTCTTTGTACCAGTTATATGCGGTTTTTGTTACTATGCATTTGTAATATAGGTTAACATCAGGTATGGTGATACCACCAGTCTTACTTTTGTTGCTCAAAATTGTTTGGCTACTTGAGATTTTTTTGGATGAAGGAACCCCAAGATGGGGACCCCACGCTCTGCCCGGATATGGCGACACTCCAAATCACTCACGAGAAGTGGTCTTGATGCAAACTGCAAGAGGATTTTATTCCAAGCGCGCTGGGGCCCACAGTCGTACACCGCACAGGGGTAGAGGACTGCAGAGCCCCGAATGCAGGAACGGGACAGTTTTTATAGGGTTTCTAACAAAGCCTGTGCATCAGACCAATCATTTTTTTAACATCAGGAGCCCGCGGGGTGCAAGCCAGTCAGTTTGTGCCACTCCATAGTTTCTAAGCCAATTAGTTTAATTTGTTCAAGCGCCTCGTGGACCAATCAGTCTCCTATGACCTTGGTGGTCAGCATTTGCGCAGGTCCTTGGGTGGGAGTAGCAGAGTGTGGTATCAGTCTCCTATGACCTTGGAGGTCAGCATTTGCGCAGGTCCTTGGGTGGGGGTAGCAGAGTGTGGTATCAGTCTCCTATGACCTTGGTGGTCTGAGGCAGGCTACTGAGGCTTACGGTGTGGGCTATTAAGGCTTATGGTGCAGGCTATTTACAGAAACCAAATAAGTGGTTCACTTCATTACTCATTTCCCATCCTTGAGGGCCATCTCATGCCCTTTTTACCTAGTTTTATATTAGGAGTGGGCTCTGATATAATGAGAAGAGGGATTCTTTTCTTGCTTCCAACAGAGAGTAAAGCCTGGAGTTTGAGGTATGTAGGGGCCCGCTTAAGCTCCCTTTGGAGCGTGATAGTATTTCTGGGCTTCTGAATTCTTGGGCCTTTCAGTTAACCATCAGGTATGGTGATACCACCAGTCTTACTTTTGTTGCTCAAAATTGTTTGGCTACTTGAGATTTTTTTGTGCTTCCAAATGAATTTTAGGAATGTTTTTTCTATTTTCATGAAAAATGCCTTTGGAATTTTGATAAGGATTGCATTAAATATAGATTAAGTATAAATATTTTATTTTTATATTTTAAACATAATTATATTTATGTATATTTAAATATATTTAGATTTACATAAATATAAACATAGATGAAATATTCAATGTAGATTGTTTTTGGTAAGATTGATATTTTCACAATAGTGATTCTTCCAATCCAAGAACATGGGATGTTCATTTTTAGTGTCTTCTGCAATTTCTTGCTTGAGTCTTTTAAAGTTTTCATTGTAGAGGTCCTTCACTTCATTGGATATGTTTATTCCATTGTACAGTTTTTGTTGTTATTACAATTGTGAACAGGAATAATTCTCTGATTTCATCTTCTGTGTGTCTGTTGTTAGCATATCAGAAGGTTATTGATTTCTATGTGTTTATTTTGCATCCTGCTACCTTGCTAAATGTGTTTATCAACTAAAACAGTTTGCTGATAGAGTTTTTAGGGTCATTTATGTATAGAATCATATCATCTGCAAATGATGATAATTTGATCTCTTCCTTTCCAATTTGTATCTCCTTTGAGTGTCTCTCCCCGTATTGTTATAGCTAGGACTTCCAGTACCATTAAATAAAAGTAGGGACAGTGTACACCCGTATCTTGTTCCTGAATTTAGTGGGAAACCTTCAAATTTTTCCACTTAGTATTATGTTGGCTGTAGGCCTGTCATAAACAGCCTTCATTATGTTGAGATATGTTCCTTCTATTCCCAGTCTCTACAGGACTTTTATCATGAAGGGATGTTGGATTTTATCAAATGCTTTTTCTGCATCAATTCAACAATTTATGTCCCTTCCTTTTCTTTTGGTCAGATTTGCTAAGGATTTATCAATCTTCTTTATCCTTTTTAAAGAACTAACTTTTTTTCATTGATTCTTTGGATTGTGTTTTTTGTTTCTATTTAATTAATTTATCCCTAATCTTTATTATTTCTTCCCATCTACTGATTTTTGATTTGCCTTGTTCTTATTTTTTCAAGGCCTTAAGGTGAAGCATTAAATTGTTTACTTGTATACTCTCTAATTTCTTAATATATCCACTTAGAGCTATAAATTTCCCTCCTAGGACTGCCTTCATTGTGTACCAAAGGTTTTGGTATGTTGTATTGTTACCACCATTTGATTGTTTCTGTTTTTATTTCTTCAATGACCGATTCATCATTCCATAGTGTACTGTTTAGTCTACATGAATTTCTGTATGCTCTGTAGTTTTTCCTGTTGCGGATTTGTAGTTTAATCCCATTTTGGTCAGATAGAGTAAAAAGGATTATTTCAATTCTCTTGTATTTGTTAATATTTGCTTGTGTCCTAATATCTGTTCTATTTTGGGGAATGTTCCATGAACTGCTGATAAAAATGTATATTCTGCAGTGTTTGGATGGAATGTTATGGAGATATATGTTAGGTCCACTGGTTCTATGACATAATTTAATCCAGATGTCTCTGTTTATTTTTTGCCAGGGTGATATGTCAGTTGATGAGAATGGGTATTGAAGTCACCCAATACAATTGTATTTGTTTTTTTTTTTTTTGTGACCTCAAGTCTGATAGTGTTGGTTTGATGAGAGTGGGAGCCCCCGTGTTAGGTGCATATATGTTTAGCAATATAATGTCCTCCTGTTGTCGTGTTCCTTTTATCAGTATCAAGTGATCTTTTTAATTTTTATTTATTTTTTCCCAAGAATTTAAATTATTTATTTATTTATTTATTTATGAAAGCCAGAGAGAGAGAGATAGAGAGAATGGGTCTATCAAGGCCCTGAGGTGTTAATTCCTAAATCTCTATCAGTTGGGAACCTAGCATTCAGAACATCTAAGTTCGTGGGGGACACCTGAATCAAACCACCACATTCCACCACTGGCCCCCATAAACTGATAAACATCATGATGTAAAATGCAATGCATTCAGTCCAACTTTAAAAGTCCCTATAGTTTTTAATCAATCGCAATGATATTCATATATCCCCATAGTCCAAGGTCTTTTAACTTAACCATAATACCAAAAAATCCCCCCAAACCCCACAGTGACACAGAATAAACATTCACACTGCAAAAGATGGCATTGGGCATAGAAGAGACATATTCAGCCAATATAACATTTAAAACAATCAGGGCAAACATCAAACTCGGTAACTCCAACTCCAACAACTCTAGCCAATGACAAATCTCCAAGTCCAATAATTTTAACCAGCAGTAAGTCTCTGGCATTCCAATTCTGCCCCTCCAGCTAGGCTACTCACAGTCCTGGAAAACTTCATAAGGGCCGGCAGCTTTCCTTAGCAGCCATCTCGTGGTCCTGGCATCTACAATGGGTCTCCATGCAATCCATGGTTCAACCTCATGGTTCCATCAGGTCTCCATGCCGGCAACCAGCAAAATTGCTTCACACTGTCCATAGCCATTTCCAAATCATAAGACAGTTGCAAATTCAATGACCCTCTCTTTCCTACACTTCTTATATTCCACAATACTGAGTAGGGTGTCAATTTGTTAATCCTGGAGGGAATAAAGTAGACTCTGAAGAACAGGACACTTGAGCACTCAGGCCCCTTCAAAATAGTCTACATTCTTCCTGTTGCCCCACTGTAGGTCAGCTGACCCAATCTGAAAGGTTATAATCTCTCAATAACAATTGAACAGGTAGCAGTTCACCCAAAGATTTTTCGGTCTGTGTCATATCCCTCTACTCATTCTGGTTCATTTCTATGCACTGCAAACCTGCACAACTTCTGAGGACATGGACATAATAGCAAGCTTCTCACACAAACTGCCAGCCCAGTCCAAGCAAAGCTCTTTCTCACCTTCATAAGCCAAACCTCACAGTCCATAGTTCTTACTGCATTCAGGTCTTCCAACTCTGACCAGAATAGTCCATCAAGCTGTACTTACAGCACTGGATTAAGATGCCTATCTCTTATGCCAAGATTTCAAATCCTTCCACATTCCTCTTGAAAATCAGCTCAAAAAGGCCAAAGTCACACAGTCAGGTGTCTAGCAGCAATCCCATTCCTTGGTACCACTTTACTGTTGCAGTCCAGTTTGCATTGCTGATAGAAATCACCCAACCAAGAGCAGCTTCTGGGAAAAAGAGGCTTATTTTGATTTACAGGCTTGAGGGGAAGCTCCACGATAGCAGGGGAAAATGATGGCATGAGCAGAGGGTGGACATTACTCCCTGGCCCACATAAGGTGGACAGCAGGAACAGAAGAGTGTGCCAATTTATTTATTTATTTATTTATTTATTTGAGAATGAAAGAGAGAGAAAGAGGCAGATAGATAGAGAATGGGTATGCTAGGGCCTCCAGTAACTGCAAACAAATGCCAGATGCATGCGCCAACTTGTACATCTGGCTTGCGTGGGTCCTGGGGAATTGAGCTTCAAACCTGGGTCCTTAGGCTTCACTGGCAAGTGCCTAACCACAAAGCAGTCTCTCCAGCCCTCAAGTGAGCTTGATTATCTTTCCTCACTTATGATGGTTTAAAGTCTATCCTGTCAGATACTAAGATAGCAACCCCTGCTTCTTTCCTAGGCCCATTGGCTTGAAATACTGTTTTCCATCCTTTCACCCTAAGACAGTGTCTATCTCTTATTGAGAGATGAGTTTCCTAGACACAACAAACAACAGTATTCTTCCTTTTCATCCAGTCTGCAAGCTTGTGTCTTGGTTGGAGCATTGAGGCCATTGGTATTAAATTTATTATTGAAAGGTATATGTTTCTTCTTGCCACTCCTCTTGTTCTGTGGTGTTTCCTGATTTCCCTTACTTGTTTTACTTAAGTGTTATTTGAGTATGGTTTATTTTTTCCTGTTTCCTCATTTGTGTATTTTGCTTCCCTTAAGCCTGAAGGATTCCTTCAAGTATTATCTGTAGAACTGGCATTGTTGTCATAAATTCCTTTAGCATTTGTTGTTGTGGAATGTCCTTATTTCTCCATCAATTTAGCTAGATTGCTTTGCAGGATAAGGTAATCTTACTTGACAGTTGTTATCTTTCAGAACTTGGAATACATTACTACAAGCCCCTCTGGATTTTAAAGTTTGCTGAGTAATTTTCAGTGATCCTGATGGGCTTGCCTTTATAGGTGACTTACTCTTTCTCTCTAACTCTTTTCAATATTCTTTCTTTCCTTCCTTCCTTCTTTCTTTCTTTCTTTCTTTCTTTCTTTCTTTCTTTCTTTCTTTCTTTCTTTCTTTCTTTCATTTTGTCCTCAGTGAATACAGTCAAATTGGTACCATTGTTGGCCTCCTCCCTGTAGCTCCCCTCTCCACAGGGACCATTGTTGTTGGGGTATATGGGCCTTCATTGTGGAGTTAGCCATCAGTTATGGGTAGGTGGAAATGTCTCTGTGTATCATGACCCAACATGTGGCTCTGACATTCTTTCCAGCCCCTCTTCCACACATTTACCTGAGCCATGTTGGGTTCATTTTAGGTCTGCTTCAGTGATGATGTCTTGGGAGCCTCTGTGTCTCTGGAAATCTGATTTGGTAGGAGTTGATTGTTCTCTGTGTCTGTCTCCTTCACTGTTGTGCTGGTACCAGGTTCACAAAGAAAACAGCATTCTTGCTTGTTTCCCCAATTATTCTTAGTTTCACCTAGGGCTCTTTTGAGGTATGATGGGGTGTTTCTCTCCTGAGGATCTGCATCTACCTGAAAAACAGAAGCAGATTCTCTGATGGAGAGTAAAGTTAGCACCAGATAAATTTGATAACCATTATTTTTTAGACAGAATTGAATAGGTGTAGGCCTTCTTGTAGCCCACGATTAGTGGAGATCTTGATAATGGAGAGCGGGCTCATTTTTGGATAGGGTTCTGACTTGTTTCACAGCACAAGGTATGGGTCCTGTTCCACTGAGAAGATCAGTTAGCCAAATCAAGAGCAGTTGGCTTCCCACCATGGTTGTGCGTCACTATTGCACTTATGTGAGCATCACATCAGGTTGTTTGCTGCTAAGTAAGTTAGACCACGAGTTGCTTGGACACATATTGGTCATTTTCCCCAATTGCTCATGTAGCACAATTTGGCTCTAGACACACTAACTTACTGGGGACTGACTCTCTTCCAGCTTCCAGCCATGTCAGTCCAAGTTACTTGCAAACAGCATACTGTGTCTTCAGCAGTAGGGTCTTACCAGTAACCTTTGGCGGGTCATCAAGTACTCTGACAGAAATTTGTTTTCTTTTGGGAAACCTTGTAGGTCTCTTTGGTCAAAAGCTCATTATTGATGATAGCTACCTGCTTTTACTGGGAGTTACAGGTTAGCGCCCAAGAAGAGAAGGAAGGAAAAGATAAGTAATTTAAAAGAGATAGAGAGATGAGAGAGAGAGAGAAACAGAAACAAGACAAGTTTAAGGTCAGACCTCATTGTACTCTTTCCAGGGTCTTGTTATTCAGGTGTTCCCTCTAAGGGCCTGGTGAAGGTTCAACCATTTGGTCTGTATTTTAGGATGTAGAATTTTATAGTACCATTGCTATTTGGGTTGTTTTGTGTCCCCCACACTCTTTATTACCATTTTCTCCTTCCCTACCCACCCTATTGTCCAGTCCTCAAGATGCTTGCTTGCTAGGTATGTTGGCATCTTGGATAGATTCAGGTTAGGAGTTGAAATGAGTGAGACTATGCATCAATTATCTTTCTGTGATTTGGTGAGTTCACTGAGAATGATCTATTCCAGGTTTGAACATTTTTCTTCAAATTTCATTGTGTTGTTTTTCCTTACTGCTGTGTAGAATTCCATCATGCAGATATATTAGTTATCTATTACCTTAGTTATCCATTCATCTAATGATGGACATCTGGGTTGATTCCAACTCTTAGTTATTACAAATTGAGCAGCTATAAACATGGTTGAGAAAATCTCTCTGAACTGAGGCGTGGAGCTTTTAGAGTTCATGCCCAGTAAGGGTATAACTGGGTCTGTCGGTAACTCTTCAAGGAGTCTCCATATTACTTTTCAAAGTTGTTGTACCATCTTACATTCCAACCAACAGTGGATGAGGGTCTATTTCTCCATTTCCTCACAAGAATTTATTTCCATTTGATTTTTTAATGTTTGCTATCCTTACTGGGGTAAGGTGAAATCTAATAGTTGTTTTCATTTGCATTTCTTTGATGATTAGGGATGATGAACATTTTCTTAAGTGTATGTTTGCCATTTGTATTTCTTTCTCTGGAACTGCCTATCCAGTTCTTTTTCCCATTTAATGAGTGGGTTGTTTGACTTTTTATTGTTTAGATTTTTGAGCTGTTTGTAGCTTCTAGAGATTAAGCCTCTGTAAGATGAATATTCACCAAATATTTTCTCCAATTCTGTGGGTAAACTATTGGCTCTGCTTATTGTATGTTTGTATATCAAGAAAATTTTCAGCTTCATGTGATCCCATTGGTTGAATGATTGTTTAAGATCCTGTGCTACTGGGGTTTTGTTCAGGAAGTCTTTCCCCTTTTCCCATTGAAACTTCCTCCTATGTTCTGTTCTAGTAATAGCCAAGTTTCCAGTCTCATATTGGGGGCTTTGATCCATTTGGACTTGATTGTTGTACATGGAAATATATGTGGATCATATTTAAGTTTCTTGCATATGGTTATCCAGTTTGTCTAGCACCATTTGTTGAAGATGCTGTCTTTTTTCCACACTAACTTGTTAGGGCCTTTGTCAAATATCAAGTGGCTGTAGTTACTTGTTCCAAAGTCTGGGTCCTCAATTCTATACTTTTGGTCTATACTCCTGTTTTTAATGCCAGTGCCATATTGTTTTCATTACTATGGCTTTGTAATATAGTTTTAGATCAGGTATGGTGATGACTCCAGAGGTGTTTCTTTTGTTGAGGGTATTCTTGTATATCTGAGGCCTTCTGCCTTTCCATATGAATTTTGAGATAATTTTTTCTATCTCTGGAAGAACAATGTGGGATTTTAATTGGAATTGCATTAAATATGTATATTGCCTTTGTTAAAATTGCCATTTTCACAATGTTACTTCTGCATATTTAGCAGAATTGGAGGTCTTTCAATTTTCTTAAGTCCTTCTCAATATCTTTTTTGAGTGTTTTATGTTTTCATTGTATACATCTTTCACTTCCATGGTTAATGTTATTCCAAGGTATTTTCTCTTTTTTGCTGCTGTGGAAAATGGGACAATGTCATTGGTTTCTTTCTCTGTATCTTTGTCTTTTGCATATAGAAAGGCTACTAATTTTGTGCCTTTATTGTGCATCCTCCTACTTTGCTGAAGGAGTTAATAACCTTTAAGTGTATTGGAATGGAGGCTCTTGGGTCTCTTACATGCAGAGTCATGTCATCTGCAAATAGAGATAACTTAAGTTCATCCTTTCTAAGTTGTATTATTTTTATTTCTTCCTCCTGTCTTATTGCTTGAGCTAGGAGTTCCAGTACTATACTAAAGAGCAGAGGTGAGAGTGGAGACCCCTGTCTTGTTTCAGACCTCAATGGGAATTCCTCCAGTCTTTCTCCATTAAGTATTATATGGGCTTCAGGAGCTTTATGTATAGCCTTTATTATGTCAAGATATAGACCATCCATGCCTATTCATTTCAATGTTTTGATCATGAAGTGATATTGTATTTTGTCAAAGGCCTTTTGTGCATAAACAAAATGATCATAGGTTTTTGTGTTTAACCTTGTTTATGTGGTGTATTACATTGACAGGTATCCATATGTTGAACCACCCTTGCATTCCTGGGATAAATCCCACTTCATCAAGGTGGATAATGATTTTGATGTGTTGTATTTTGTTTTTAAGGATTTTGTTCAGGATCTTTGCATTTAAGTTCATCAGGGAAATAGGCTTGTAGTTTTCTTTTCTTGTGGCATCTCTGTTTGGTATTAGGGCGATACTAGCTTCATAGAAGGAGTTGGAGAGCTTTCCCCATTCTGCAATTGTGTGGCACAGTTTGAGAAAGATTGGTTTCAGTTCTTCCATGAAAGTTTGATACAATTCAGCTGATAAACCATCTATCTGTTTCTGGACTCTTCAGGGTGGTTTTTGATTACCCTTTCAATCTTGATGGTTGAGATAGTTTTGTTTAGGAGATTAATCTGCTCTGAATTTAGCTTTGGTAGATGGCATGTGTCCAGGAATATGTCAATTTCCTCTCTATTGTCCAGTGTTTTTGGAGTAGAGGTTTTTGAAATAAGTCCCAAGGATTCTCCAAATTTCACTTATATCTGTTGTGATCTCTCCAATTTGAAGCATCTCTCTTTTTCACTTGATCAAATTGGCCAGGGATTTGTCAATCTTGCTGATTTTTTTTTTTCAAAGAACAAGCTCTTTGTTTCATCAATTTTCATAATTGTTTTCTTAGTTTCCAATTCATTAATTTCTGCTCTGATCTTTATTATTTCTTTCCATCTGGAGCATTTTTGGTTCTTGCTTTTCCAGTGACTTTAAGTGGATGTTTAGGTTATTGGTTTGGGATCTCTTTGTCTTTGTGATAAAGACGTATATTGCTATGAAAATACCCATGAGGACCACCTTCATTGTGTCCCACAAGTTATAGTACTATGTGTTCTCATTTTCATTCATTTCTAGAAATTATATCATGCAGGGAATTATATCAGTCTTCCTAAATATAAGGAGGCACGCTTTGTGACCCAGTATATGATCTATTTTAGTGAAGGTTCCATGAGCTGCTGAGAAAAATGCATAGTCTGTGGATTTGGGGTGGAATATTCTGTGGATATCCGTTAGGTCTAAATGTTGTATGGTTTTGTTGAAATCTCTCACTTTCCTGTTGAATTTTTATGTGGATGAGCTATTTATTGCTGATAATGGTGTATTGAAGTCCCCAACTATGATGGTGTTGGTGGTTATTTCTTTTTTATTTTTATTTTATTATTATTTTTGTTATTTTATTTTATTTTATTTCGGTTTTGTTTTATGAATTGTTGTGCCCCTGTGTTTGGTGCATAAAGTTTACGATTGTGATATTCTCTTTTTGGATCATTCCCTTGATAATTAGGAAGTGGCCTACTTTATCTTTTTTGATTGTTTTGGGTTTGAAGTCTATTTTATCTGATATTAGTATAATTATGCCTGCTTATTTCTTATTCCCATTTGCTTGGAATATCACTTTCCACCCTTTCACCCTGAAGATATGTCCATCTTTAGTGGTGAGTTGGGTTTCTTGAAGACAAAAGATTGAGGGGTCTAACTTTCTGATCCACCCTGATATTGTGTCTAATAATTAGCATAATGACTGTGAGGTTTGATTTCATCCCTCCTATATTGTGTTGGTTTATATGCTTTGGTGTTTCAACTGACTTTGAAGATTTTTGTGCCTTCTCTAAGTTTGGTTATTGTGATCTGCTTCTTGTAGGCACTTGAGGTTGATTATTTGATTCTTCTATGTGGATAATTTCCTGAATTACTCTTTTTAGGTTTGATTTTGTGTTCATATAGTTGTAAATCTAAGTTTTATTTCACCATCTATTATAAGGGTTACTTTTGCTGGGTAAAGTAGTTTGGGTTGGAAGCCATAGGATCTTAGAGTTTGCAGTGTTTCATTCCCAGCCCTTCTCACTTTCAGGAACTTTCAAACTGATTCTTCTTTTTGCTTTCCAGATCTGAGTTTCTGTCCTCCACTTGGCTGACTCTTATTTTTGAGAGCTTCTAAAGAGTTTTGGGCTTGTTCAATTAGGTTTCTACTTTCTACTACTTTTATATGTATAGTTTCCATCCCTCTGTCAAGTTTTCTCAGCATTTTCTGATTTTCTTGGAATTCATGTTTGCATTTCTTTATGTCTTCATTTAGCACAGCCAGCTGATTTTTGAGGTTCCTTTTTTTTTTTTTTAACTCTTCTACACATATCCTTTAACTGTCTTTTGACTCCTTTCATTTTCTTATCTATTAGGGCTATTCTGTTGATAGCAGCATCCACATGATTATCAGTCCTCTGTTGCTTTTCTGCAATTCTACCAGTAGCTTTGTCAGGTTGCATTGTTCATAACTTCATTTTGTGGTTCTGATCCTAATGTCTCTTCTGTGTTTTGATTTGAGACATCTATTGTAGGACAAGGCGATCTTATTGGATTTACTTGCATTTGGTTTTTCATGTTATTAATTTTGCAGTGTGGTCTTCCCATCACAGTGTAGGGACTGGGACATTGGAACTGTGGTGGCAATGGGTGGGAGAAATGGTGCTGCTTCAGGGAGAGTCAGTCTGAGGTAGCATGTGTGGGTGGTCAGGTAAGTGGAGTGGATCTAAGTTCCCATGGACAGGTGAGCGGAGCCAAGATAAGTACATGGTGAAGTGTCACTCAGACATCTGTACCAGGAAGGAACATATTTGTTAAAGTCATGCTGTTGATGAACTTCTTTTTGTTTTGGAGTAAAGAGCAATTTTGCTAGGTTCAGAATCCAAATATTTTTTATATTGTCAAGGATATAATTTCTGTATTACTTGCCCACTGTGTAGTACTTAGATTGAGTTTCTTGTTATGAAAAATTTACAAGACTAGCATTGATCAAAGTAAGATTGCAGGCAATACCATCTTCCAAACAATAATGACCCCCCCCCCAAATCTGCTCACTCTCCTGCTGTTGCTCACCTGCTGTGGCAGATGTGATATTCATCTTCTGCTTGTGACATGCTGTCTTCTGCTGTCATAAAGCTTTCTTTCAAGACTTTAAGCCCACCATAAGCTGCTTTTGGTCAGGTGCCTTATCCCAGCAACAAGAAGGTAACGGCTAAATTCTCTAATACTTCAATGGTCTTTAGAATGTTCTAGGAACTACAAATATATTTAGGCAATACTTAACAATGAGGATACCTTCTAAGAAGAGTCATTAGCTCATTTAATCATTGTGGGACTATTATAATGAATTCTTAGACAAAGCAGGATGCTATTCCCCTATTACTCCATGTATCCCCAGTGCAATCAAGAGATGTGGTAAACATGGATATATGAGGATGCTCTTATGTATACATTTTACCATCTTTTCTCTCTCTTTTTTTTTGATCAGATTTGCTAAGGGTTTATCAATCTTGTTTATCCTTTCAAAGAACCAACTCTTTGTTTCATTAATTCTTTGAATTGTTCTTTTTGTTTCTATTTCATTAATTTCTGCCCTAATCTTCATTATTTCTTCCCATCTACTGATTTTTGGTTTGCCTTTTTCTTCTTTTTCCAAAGCTTTAAGGCGAAGCATTAGGTTGTTTACTTGCGACCTTTCTAATTTCTTAATATAGGCACTTAAGGCTATAAATTTACCTCTTAGAACTTCCTTAATTGTGTCCCAGAGATATTGGTATGTTGTGTTCTCATTATCATTTGACTCTATAAAGTTTTTGATTTCCTTTTTGATTTCTTCATTGACCCATTCATCATTTAGTAGTGTATTGTTTAGTTTCCATGATTTTGTGTATGCTCTATAGCCTTTCTTGCTACTGATTTGTAGTTTAATTCCATTGTGGTCAGATAGAATGCAAGGAATTTGTTAAGATTTGCTTTGTGACCTAATATATGGTCTATTTTAGAGAATGTTCCATGTGCTGCTGAAAAGAATGTATATTCTGCTGCATTTGGATGAAATGTCCTGTATATATCTGTTAAGTCCATTCCTTCTATGACCTCATTTAGTCCAGATGCCTCTCTGTTTATTTTTTCCTGGGATGACCTGTCAATTGATGAGAGTGGGGTGTTAAAGTCACCCACCACCACTGTGTTTGGTGTTATCTGTGACCTTAGTTCTAATAGTGTTTGTTTGACGAATTTGGGAGCCCCCAAGTTAAGTGCATATATGTTTAGGATTGTAATGTCCTCCTGTTGGAGTGTGCCCTTAATCAATATAAAGTGACCTTCCTTATCTTTCTTGACTAACATTGGACTAAAGTCTACCCTGTCTGATATTAGGATAGCAACCCCTGCTTGTTTTCTAGGCCCATTTGCTTGAAACACCGTCTTCCAACCTTTCAACCTAAGGTAATGTCTATCCTTTGTAGAAAGGTGAGTTTCTTGGAGACAACAAATTGTAGGATCCTGCTTTTTAACCCAGTCTGAAAATCTATGTCTTTTTGTTGGGACATTGAGGCCGTTGATATTAAGAGATATTATTGAAAGGTGTGTTTGCCATTTTGTGTGTGTGTGTGCAGTTCTGGTTCTACCTGTGCTCTCTTGTGTTAACTAGTATTTGAGTATTGCTTGTATTTTCTAGGTTCCTTATATGTGTGCTTTTCCTTTTCTTCAGCATGGAGGATTCTATCAAGTATTTTCTGTAGAGCTGGTTTCGTCTTCAAATACTCCTTTAACCTGCTTTTGTCATGGAATGTCCTTATTTCTCCGTCTATTTGAATGGATAGTTTTGCAGGATAAAGTAACCTTGGTTGACAGTTGTTATCTTTCAGAACTTGGAATATATCACTCCAAGCCCTTCTGGCTTTAAAAGATTGTGTTGAATAATCTGCTGTAATCCTGATGGGCTTACTTTTGTAGGTAACTTGATTTTTCTCTCTAACTGCTTTCAATATTTTTTTCTTTGGTTTGTGTGTTTGGAAGTTTGATTATAATATGGTGGGGAGAGGTTCCTTCCACGTTTTGTCTGGCTGGGGTTCTAAAGGCTTCCTGTATCTGTATGGGCACCTCTTTCCCAATTTGGGGGAAATTTTCTTCTATGATTTTGTTGAAGACACCTACTATGCCTTTTGAGTGAAATTCTTCTCCTTCTACTATGCCCTGAATTCTAATATTTGATCTTTTCATAGTATCCTGAATATCTTGAAATTCCCACTCATACTTTTCTATAAGTTGGTCTTTCTCTTTGTTGGACTGTATTAGATCTGCCACCTGGTCTTCTAGCTTAGATATTCTGTCCTCTCCTTCATCCATTCTACTGGTGAGATTTTCTACAGAGTTTTTTATTTCATTAACTGTGTTCTTCATTGCTAGTAATTCTGACTGGTTTTTCTTTATTATTTCTATTTCCTTATTTATGTCTTGTATTGCCTTCTTTATTTCATGAAATTGGTATCCTGCATCTTCTTTGATTCCTTTGATTTCCTCTTTAAGTTACTCTTTGACTCCTTTGATTTGTTCTCTGACTTCTTTGAACATATTTACAATCATTCTTTTGAAATCTTTTTCAAGCATTTCCTCTACCTCGTTCTCAGTGGAGGTCATTTCTGATGCATTAATACATTTAGGTGGATTTTTATCATCTTGCTTTTTAGTGTTTCTTGTGTTATAATGTATATATGTTTGCATCTTGGATTATGTTAATGCTTGGATTTTCTAGCTAGCTGGGTATTCTTAGCTGTATCAATTGATCTGATGTTATATATTTTCAGGGTAGGAGCTTGAGGTGTTAGATGTGGCTCTTAAGACTCTGAGAGTATCTACAAAGGTGCTCCTAGGGGTTGAATTTCCCTGCTATGGGAGTGTTCAAGTAGGCTGAGTGGAATAAAACACCGGTAGATTCTAAAAGTTAACTAAACACTGTACCCATTCAGTCAAAAACAGCCCCAAGTATGTATGCCAGAGTAGTTATTATAACAAACAGATCCTCTATCAACTCAGAGGTTAAGATTTCTGGTCTGTTGAGGGATCTCAGTCAGCTTGTGACCAAGTGAGACCCTTCCCTGGTGCATACCCAGTTACCTTGGATGAGTTTGGTCTCAGTCAAGTTGCTGCCTGGGTCGTCGGGCTGCTGTTGTGATATCTGGAGCTGGGCATTGGCTTTTCCTGTGGGGCTAACCTAGCCTGGCTGCTGGAACTGCTGCTGCTTCTGGGTCTGCTGTTGTTGCTGCTCCTGGGTCTGCTGCTGCTGGGGCAGCTGTTACCGGTTCCAGAGCTGCTAATGTTGCTGCCGAAGTCTGCTCCTGCTTGGGTCCCGCTGTTGGCTCAAGTTGACGTGGTTGGGTCCCAGGACACTGCTCTGTTCGCTGGAGCTGGGCTCAGCGGTGGGGGAGGGGAGGGAGCCGCAGCTGCTCTGGTTCTCTCGCTGCTCCATGTGTTCTTCTCCCTCATGGTCTGCTCCTCCGCTGCTCACTGCCACTCTCCCTTCATGTTTCCTGAGTTGTGGAGAGCGCGGTGTGAGGGGAAGCTCCCGCACCTGGCTTTTCCTGTGGCTGAAGCCGAGTCTGGCGACTTTCTGGTGTGCCCTGCTGCCGCCGTGGCGGTTGGCAGAGCTGCCGGGGCCGCTTTTGCTGGCCTGTGCGGGCTCTGGATGCTCTGGATCTCTCCTACTTCTCCGCTGCCGCTTCAGTTTCCTATACACCTCACTTTTTAGTAAAAGTGTGTATTTTGCTGAGGTTTTTTGGTCTTTTTTCCCCCAGGCTGCTTTGGCGTGGTATCTACACTGCCATCTTAACTGGAAGTCTCACGTTTTACCATCTTTATTCTCCAGTTGGAGCTGTTGGCATATTTTTACCTCATACACATGTTTTGTGCTGAATTTAGCAAATGACTGTAAAATGATGGTTCAAAGTGTTTTCTGTTGAATAGTTTTGGAAAACATTAAGAAATTTCTCACTCTATTTTCCCCCTCCCTCAGTGCTTACTTTCCCCTTAATGAGTTAAAACCTGACGCTTCTTTATCAGGCATAGATTTCATGTGATCTCTTCACTGGCTGACATTTTTGTCTTTGTACATTAAAGACCATTGTCTTTGCTTTCTCCAATATTTTGTTAGTTCTTACAGGTCATACCCATTGATAAAATAGTTACAGAATTTTCACAGTGGTATAGCATTGTTTAAACTAGAGAAACCCTGAGTTCAAGAGACTTAATGTTGCTTTCTATTTCTCTGACCCTTGTCCTCTGATAAGTCACATAGGAAGAAGAGAATTCAGGTTTCTCCAGAACTTGAGATGCTGATCTTGTGAAAAGCCACATCTTTGTGGAAAGTGGAATTATACCTTATAAAGTGCTTTGTCAAACAAAAGGTTTAGTTAAATGTTGAGCAGGTGAAGTAAACATGCTATAACTATTAGCAGTAGTAAAGAGAAGAAATT
Source organism: Jaculus jaculus (assembly GCF_020740685.1). Classification (NCBI taxonomy): domain Eukaryota; kingdom Metazoa; phylum Chordata; class Mammalia; order Rodentia; family Dipodidae; genus Jaculus; species Jaculus jaculus. The sequence continues at coordinate 75,211,170 of NC_059107.1, read as the reverse complement.
CTACAATGTGAGTAAAATCTCAATATAGTTTAAAAGTGTGTGTGTGTGTGTTGCAGTTCAGATTCTGGAAGTGGCTTTAATACTATCTATTTGTAAAAACTCTCTAATGAAGCCCTATGAGTAAAAGTGCTTGCTATGCAAGATTGACAACCTGAGTTCAGATTCTTAGAACTTACATGAAGTTATGCACAATAACATGTATCTGCAATCCTAGCATGCAATGACAAGATAGGATGTGGAGACAGGAAGATCTCCAGAAGTTCACAGACCAGCCAGCCTAGCATATGAACTGGCAAGTAAAAAGAAACCCTGCCTCCAAAGGTGAAAGCTATCAGTCCTCACCTCCATGGATGTGTTTTGGTATGTACATACTTGTGTGTGTGTACACACACAAAGATTTTTTTTTTAAAGAAAACACTCCTTAAATGGTCCTTGGAATATAGCCAGGTATCTTATGGCCTGTGTTTGGAATTAGTCAACACAAGAAGAGAAGCAGCTCTTGAACAGTTACAGGGAGAATGGACAGGTGATGATGAAGAAAGAAAGTTGGTAGGTTTGACACCAGAAACAACAACAACAACAACAACAAAAGAGAGACTGTCTTCCCCACTTCCTGTGATTCAGTCTCCGCCACATCAGTCCATCCAAACTTTTCTTATGGTACTGCTTATGAGCATAAGTGTCAAGAGAACACTGGTGAGGGACTAGCCATTTGCCAAGGGGTTAAAACTCAGGTCAAATCCTTTCAGCTTTCTTGTTTTACTTTATATAAAAATGAATCAGCATGTTCATTTCATTAGTATGAAAATTTGCTTTCATCTTTAATAAATGGTAAAATTATATGTAGCCCAAAGAAGTTTTAAAATAAATTTCTTTATGATTTATTATCAGGAAATGTTTGATTTGTATATGTTTTATTTATTTATTTGAGAGAGCAAGAGAAGGAGAGAGGCAGACACACACAGAGAAAGAGAGAGAGAGTGAGACTGGAGAAAGGAGCTTCAGACAACTGAAATTCCCAGCATAAGTCAGGAAACCTTGGAGAAAGAAAAGATTCAAATGAATCCCCAAAGTTTCCTCCCCACCAGCTTTCTCTAGGGTAGCTGACATATGGTTTGGGCACTGAAACAAACTGGTCATCCTGCTGTCCACACTGGCATCTAACTCTGCCATCGGTACTATAATATTTCATTTTCACCTTGATTCATTAGTATCCAGTACCAAAAACATGGCACAATATTGTGTGTGTGTGTGTGTGTGTGTGTGTGTGTGTGTGCGCGCATGTGGAAACCAGAGGCTAATGTCATGCATCTTTTTCAGTCACTCTTTACCTGTTTTTTGAGACAGGGACTCTCACTAAACTGTCAGCTTACTCTTTGAGTTGGACTAGCTAACCAGCAAGTGCTAGGGTTCCTCCTGGGTCTACCTAACCAGCACTGGCATTATAGCCATGCACCAGTATACTGTGTATGTTACAATGAATGCTCAGGATCAGAACTCAGGTCCTCATGCTTGCAGAGGAGGCACTTTACTCACTCAGTGTTCTTCCTAGTTCCTCGGCACAATTTTTATCCATCTATTCCCCAGAGTTCCTTATATTATATACAAATCAGTTATCTCTAGCCCTTACATTTCTTTCTTTTGAAATTGTCTTCAGGGAATCCTGGGTTATCCTTAGCATTATTAAATATAAGCCAGTAAAGATTGTACTAGCCCCACAGCTCCAAAGCTGTTTCACAAACATTTCTTTCATTTCATACAGAATTAGAGATATCCTATTCACTGTTTATTTAGGCCAAGCAGTTTCATTTTCATGGGGTGCTCATTTGCTTTGCCATCAGGAAAGATTTTCATTTTATTTATACTTGCTACTGTGAGAATGTAACAAGGTTAGGGTGATTAATGAAGGAGTTTCTAGCACACAGGGGTGCCCAGAAACATAACCAGAGAGATGTATTGGAGTGCAGTGACCTCTCAAGGTGACTTGCAGACCAAGCAGCCATGCTGACTCACCCCAGTTGTCATGGGTGGCTGTTGTTCCTTTGCTTCCTCTGTGGGCAAGTACTCTGTCATCATGACTTTGTTTATTACCTTGTTTTAATCAGACTACTCAGAGATTGGAGAAAATGAGCACGGAGATTCTGCAGCAATGAATCAGCAATTGTCTGTGCCATAGTGTCATGACTAAGTGTAATCAAAGTGGCAGAAACCTTGACCTGGTCCTCATCTTAGCTGTCAGCTAGTTATCCTCTCAAATACCTCATGAGGAAGAAAAATTCACTCAAATCTTTGATGAGAGAAAGTAGAAAATCACATTGAAAAGTATGTGTGTTGAGATGGGAAGTACGCAAGGTCACCTCCCATAAACCTGCCAATATAATACCCTAGGCAGTATTAAGATTCTTCCCCATGGGTCTATGGAATGAGAGAAAAGAGCAAACAATCTAAGATATCTTAGATGAAAAGTGTGTAGGAGGTGAATTAATAATGTTAAAGAAACATACTGCCTGTTTGAGAGGAGCATGGATTTGGTACCTGAGCATTGCTGAGTAGCAGATTGTATTCATCTGTTACCTTTTTCTGTCATTTTTCAACAAATTAGCTGATACCTGCCAGGCATCTCCACTGTAGAATTTCTCTCTTCTCTATCTAGTCTATGTACCATCCTTATTTTTTTAAATTATTTATTTGTAAGCACAAATAGATAGAAAGAAGAGATACAGGCAGAGATAATGGGCATACCAGGGCCTCTGGCCATGGCAAATGAACTCCAGATGCATGTGCCCCTTATGGATCTGGCTTATGTGAGTCCTGGGGATTCGAACCTGGGTCCTTTGGCTTCTCAGACAAACACCTTAACCAATAAGCTATCTCTCCAGCCCCATGTGTACATTCTTTTGAACCCAGTTATAAAATCCTTTCCTCACTTTGGAAAATCTTCCAACAGTCAGTATCTATATAAACCATACAAAATTCCTTTGAAAGGAATCACTCCTTTATTTTATATTTTTTATTTCAATACATGTGTTCATATTTTTGACAATTTTATACATGTACTTGATGCATTTTGGTCATATTCACACTCATTATCCTCTCATCCTTTTTCCATTCCCATTAAACTCCTTCTTCCCAATTAGTACCCTTCCTACCTCCATGCCTTTTATTTCTGATCTTAGGAACATCTCTCTTTCATGCCTAATGGTGCCTATTTGGCCTTTTATAGTCTTCAATTACCTGTTTGTATTTATAAATCTTCTAAAAGCAACTATTTTTAGATTTTTCCTATGGCATATGCTTAATTTTTATATCTGTAGATATATATCTACATGTCTATTATTTTCTATATCTGTATATCTATTTCTGTATATTCTTTATTGACTTTTAGTTTTATTATTTATTCTTTTGGTTTTACTGAGGTATGGTCTTACTCTAGTCCAGGCTGACCTGGCACTCATTCACTCTATAGTTGTAGGCAAGCCTCAAACTCACAGGGATCTTCTTCTCTGCCTTTCAGTGCTGGGGTGAAAGGCATGTGCTACCACTATGCTTTCCTGTGATACTATTGTTTTTTTTTTAAATTTATTTATTTATTTATTTATTTGAGATGACAGACACAGAGAGAAAGACAGATAGAGGGAGAGAGAGAGAATGGGTGCGCCAGGGCTTCCAGCCACTGCAAACGAACTCCAGATGCATGTGCCCCCTTGTGCATCTGGCTAACGTGGGACCTGGGGAACCAAGCCTCAAACCAGGGTCCTTAGGCTTCACAGGCAAGCGCTTAACCGCTAAGCCATCTCTCCAGCCCACACACCCAACTTTTTTTTTTTTTAATTTAATTTATTAGTTTTCTTTTCAGTAAATACAGGCAGTTTGGTACCATTATTTAGGCTCATCTGTGATCTACCCCCTCGCATTAGACCCTCCTTGTTAATGAAAATGGGTCGTGCATTGTGGAGTTAGCCCCCAGTTATTGGTATGATAAATGTCTCTGCAAATCATGACCCAACATGTGACTCTGACATTCTTTCCGCCCCCTCTTCTGCAAAATTTCCCTGAGCCATGTTGGGTTCATATTTGGTCTGCTTCAGTGCTGAGGTGTTGGGGGTCTCTGAGGCTCTGGCTCTCTGATTTGGTAGGAGTTGATTTTTCTCTGCGTTGATCTCCTTCCCCTTTGTGCTTGTATCTGGTTCACAGGAAAACATCACCCTTGCTTATTTCGCCAGTTGTCCTTAGTTTCAGTTGGGCCCCTTTTGAGGTATGTTGGGGCAGCTCTCTCCTTAGGAGCTGCATCTATCTGGAAGAGAAGCAGATTCTCCAACAGAGAGTAAGCTAGCACCCAAAAAATTGAAATAACACTTACTTTTTTGATAGACAGTTTGATAGGTGTAGGCCCTCTTATACCCCGTGATTGATGGTAGCTTGATATTGTACAGTGGGCTTGTGTTTGGGTATGGTTCTGACTTGTTTCCCAGCTACAGCTATGGGTCTAGTACCACTGAGTGGATCAGTTAGCCAAATCAAGAGCAATTGATTCCTCACCATGGCTGTGTACCACTATTGCACTTGTGTGGGCATCACATCCAGTTATTTGTTGCTAATTAGGTTAAACAATGTGTTGCTTGGACAGATCTTGGTCATTTCCCCCAGTCACCTATGTAGCGCCTTCTGGCACTAGACATGCTGACTGTCTGGGGACTGACTCTCTCCTGGCTTCCAGCCATGTCATTCCATTTTATGCATCAGCTGCGTATGGAGTCTTCAACAATAGGGTCTTACCACTGGCCTTTGGTGGGTCATCAAGTCCTCTGACAGAAGTCTGTCATTGTTTTGGGAAACCTTGTAGGTTTCTCTGATCAAAAGCTCATTGTGGATGGTAGGCCCAAGCTGGAACTGGGGGTTACAGGTCAGTGTCCACTAAGAAATTGAGGAAAAAGATAACTAATATACAAGAGTTAGAGAGGAGAGAGATAGAGGGGAGAGGCGGAGAGGGAGGGAGGGAAGATGTAGGAGATTTAGGTCAGTTTTGATCCTACCCTCTCCAGTGTATTGTGGTTCAGGTGTTTCCTGTAAGGGTCTAGTGAAGGTTCAGCCATTTGGTGTGTCTTTTAGGAAGTAGAATTTTATGGTACCATTGCCGTTTGGGTCCAGATTACTGTTTTCCACCCTTTGATTCCCTCCCCGCCCTCCCATCCATCTTATTGTCTAGTCCATGAGGTGCTTGCTGGGTATGTAAGGCATCTTGGGCAGATTCAGGTTAGGTGTTGCAGATGAGTGAGACTATGTGTTGATTTTTTTTTTCTGTGATTGGATAAGTTTGCTGAGAATGATCTGTTCCAGGTTCAACCATTTTTCCTCAAATTTCTTTATGTCTTTTTTTCTTACTGCTGTATAGAATTCCATTTTGTAGATATACCACATCTTTGTTATCCATTCTTCTAATGATGGACATCTGGGTTGATTCCAGCTTTTAGCTATTACGAATTGAGCTGCTACAAACATGGTTGAGCAAATCTCTCTGGCTTTTGGTTTGAAGGTTTTAGGGTAGATGCCCAGTAATGGTATAAGTGGGTCAGTTGGTATTTCTATAGCCAGCTTTTTCAGGAGTCTCCATATTGCTTTCCAAAGTGGTTGTACCATCCTGCATTCCCACCAACAATGAATGAGTGTCCCTGCCTCTCCACATCCTCGCCAGCATTTATTTTCATTTGACCTTTTGATGTTGGCTATCCTTATTGGGTAAGGTGGAATCTCATAGTTGTTTTAATTTGCATTTCTCTGATGATTAGGGATGATGAACATTTTCTTAGGTGTGTGTTTGCCATTTGTATCTCTTCCTCTGTGAATTGCCTGTTTAACTCTGTGCCCCATTTTGTGAGTGGGGTATTTGTCTTCTTATTGTTTAGACTTTTGAGTTCTTTGTAAATTCTAGAGATAAGGCCTCTATCAGTTGGATAACCTGCAAATATTTTCTCCCATTCTGTGGGTTTTCTAGTAGCTTTGCTTATTAGATGCTTGTCTGTAAAGAAACTCTTCAGCTTCATATGATCCCAATGGTTGAGTGACTGTTTAAGAACTTGAGCCACTGGGGTTTTATTCAAAGTCTTTTGCCATTCTTATATCATGGAAAGTACTTCCTAAATTTTCTTCCAGTAGTTTTCGAGTTTCTGGTCTTGTGTTGAAGTCTTTGATCCATTTGGATTTGAGTGTTGTGCAGGGTGAAATGTGTGGATCAAGTTTTAGTTTCCTGCATGTGGTTATCCAGTTTGTACAGCACCATTTGTTGAAGATGCTATCTTTTTTCCAGTCTATATTGTTTGGGCCTTTGTCAAATATCAAGTAGCTATAGATGCTTGGCCCAAAATCCGGGTCCTCAAGTCTATTCCATTGGTCTGTACTCCTGTTTTTATGCCAGTACCATGCTGTTTTTATTACTATGGCTTTGTAATATAGCTTTATATCGGGTATGGTGATGCCACCAGAGGTATTTATTTTGCTGAGGATATGTTTGGATATGCGAGGCCTTCTGCCTTTCCATATGAAATTTGAGATCATTTTTTCTATCTCTGTGAAGAACACTGTAGGGATTTTAATTGGAATTGTGTTAAATCTATATATTGCCTTTGGTAGGATTGTCATCTTCACAATGTTAATTCTGCCTATCCAGGAGCATGGGAGGTCTTTCCATCTTTTCAAGTCCTCCTCAATTTCTTTTTTGAGAGTTTTTATATTTTCATTGTATAGATCTTTTACTTCCTTGGTTAACATTATTCCAAGGTATTTTTTTTTATTGTTGTTGTTGTTGCTATTGAAAATGGGACTATGTCCTTTATTTCTTTTTCTGTGTCTTTGTCATTTGCATACAGAAATGCTACCGATTTTTGTGCTTTGATTTTGTATCCTGCTACTTTGCTATAGGAGTTAATCACCTTCAGGAGTTTTGGGATGGAGTCTCTCATGTCTCTTACATACACAATCATGTCATCAGCAAATAGAGCTAACTTAACTTCTTCCTTTCCAAATTGTATCCCTTTTATTTCCTTCTCCTGCCTTATTGCTTGGGCTGGGACTTCCAGAACTATATTGAAAAGCAGAGGTGAGAGAGGCTATCCCTGTCTTGTTCCTGATCTCAATGGGAATTCCTCCAGTCTCTCTCCATTAAGTATTATTTGGGCCTTTGGAGCTTTGTATATTGCCTTTATTATGGTAAGATGTGAACCGGCCATGCCGATTCTCTCCAATGTTTTGATCATGAAGTGATGTTGTATCTTGTCAAAGGCCTTTCTGCATCTATCGAAATTATCATGTGATTTTTATGTTTAAGCTTGTTTATGTGGTGTATTACATTGACAGATTTTCATATGTTGAACCACCCTTGTGTTCCTGGGATAAATCCCACTTGGTCAAGGTGGATAATGCTTTTGATGTGTTGTTGGATTTGGTTTGCGAGTATTTTGTTGAGGATCTTTGCATCTATGTTCATTAGGGAAATAAGCCGATAGTTTTCTTTTCTTGTGGCATCTCTGCCTGGTTTTGGGATTAGGGTGATACTACCTTCATAGAAGGTGTTGGGTAGCTTTCCCTGTTCTTCAATTGTGTGGCACAGTTTTAGGAAGATTGGTTTGAGTTCTTACCATGAAGATTTGATAAAATTCGGCTGGGAATCCATCTGGTCCTGGACTCTTCTTTTTTGGGAGGTTTTTTATTACTTTTTCAATCTCCATGAATTTGATGGGTTCATTGAGGTGGTTGATCTGCTTTGAGTTTAGCTTTGGTAGATGATATGAATCCAGGAATTTATCCATCTCCTCCACATTTTCCAGTTTTGTGGAGTAGAGGTTTTTGAAATAAGTTCTGATGATTCTGCCGATTTCACTGATGTCTGTTGTGATCTCTCCTTTTTCATTTTGAATTTTGTTAATTTGGGGTCTCTCCTTTTTTTGCTTGATCAAATTGGCCAGAGGTTTGTCAATCTTGTTTATTTTTTCAATGAACCAGCCCTTTGTTTTGTCAATTGCCTTAATTGTTTCCTTGGCTTCCAATTCATTAATTTCTGTTCTGATTTTTTTTTTAAATTTTTATAAACATTTTCCATGATTATAAAATATATCCCATGGTAATTCCCTCCCTCCCCACCTCCACACTTTCCCATTTGAAATTCCATTCTCAATCATATTACCTCCCCATTACAATCATTGTAATTACATATATACAATATCAACCTATTAAGTATCCTTCTCCCTTCCTTTCTCCACCCTTTATGTCTCCTTTTCAACTTACTGGCCTCTGCTACTAAGTATTTTCATTCTCACACAGAAGCCCAGTCATCTGTAGCTAGGATCCCCATATGAGGGAGAACATGTGGCGCTTGGCTTTCTGGGCCTGGGTTACCTGACTTAGTATAATACTTTCCAGGTCCATCCATTTTTCTGCAAATTTCATAACTTCATTTTTCTTTACCGCTGAGTAGAACTCCATTGTATAAATGTACCACATCTTCATTATCCACTCATCTGTTGAGGGACATCTAGGCTGGTTCCATTTCCCAGCTATTATAAATTGAGCAGCAATAAACATGGTTGAGCATGTACTTCTAAGGAAATGAGATGAGTCCTTTGGATATATGCCTAGGAGTGCTATAGCTGGGTCATATGGTAGATCAATCTCTAGCTGCTTTAGGAACCTCCACACTGTTTTCCACAATGGCTGGACCAGATTGCATTTAATTATTTCTTTCCTTCTGGAGCTCTTTGGGTTGGATTTTTCTTGTTTTTTCCAATGCCTTTAGGTGTATGGTTAGGCTATTGATTTGGGATCTTTCTGTCTTTTTTATGAAGGGATTGAATGCTATGAATTTTCCCCTGAGGACTGCCTTCATTGTGTCCCATAAGTTTTGGTATGATGTGTTCTCATTGTCATTCAATTCCAGGAACTTTGAAATTTCATTTTTTTTTTCATCCACTATCCATTTATTGTTTAAGAGTGTGCTATTCAGTTTCCAGTTGTCATTGGGGTTCTTGTTGTTTTTTTTTGTTGTTGTTGATTTCTAGGAATATAGCATTATGATCTGATATCATGCAGGGAATTATGTCAATTTTCCTAAATATGTGGAGGCTATCTTTGTGACCCAGTATATGGTCTATTTTAGAGAATGTTCCATGGGCTGCTGAGAAGAATGTGTAGTCTGTGGATTTGGGATGGAAAGTTCTGTAGATGTTTGTTAGGTCTAAGTGCTCTATGGTTTTGTTGAGCTGTCTTACTTCCCTTTTGAGCTTCTGTTTGGATGATCTGTCTATTACTGATAATGGTGTGTTGAAGTCCCCAGCTATGATGGTGTTGGTAGTTATTTCTGTTTTATTGTCAAGTAGGTTTTGTTTTATGAACTGTGGTGCCTCTGTGTTTGGTGCATACAGATTTATGATTGTAATATCCTCTTGATGGTTTGTTCCCTTTATAAGTAGGAAGTAGCCTTCTTTGTCTTTTTTGATTGTTTTTGGTTTGAAGTCAACTTTATCTGATATTAATATAGCTACACCTGCTTGTTTCTTATTCCCATTTGCCTGGAATATTGTTTTCCACCCTTTCACCCTGAGGAGGTTTCTGTCTTTAGTGGTAAGGTGGGTTTCTTGAAGGCAGCAGATTGAGGGGTCTAATTTTTTGATCCACCCTGTTAGCCTGTGTCTCTTGATGGGTGAATTAAGGCCATTAATGTTTAGGGTGATGACTGTGAGATTTGATTTGATCCCTGTCATGTTGTGGTGGTAGATTTGTGTTGGCATTTCTATGGAATTTAATTTTCTTTTTTTTTCTCTCTACTCTGGGTTTGGTTGCTGTGATCTGCTTCTTGTAGGTATTTGTATTTGGTTATTTGTTTCTTCTCTGTGGAGAATTTCCTGGAGTACTTTCTGTAGGTTTGGTTTTGTGTTCATATAATTGTAAAGCTGAGTTTTGTCATGGAAAGTTTTCCTTTCACCATCTATTATAAGGGAGACTTTTGCCGGGTAGAGTAGTTTGGGTTGGAAGCCATAGTTTCTTAGAGTTTGGAGAGTATCATTCCAGGCCCTTCTACCTTTCAGGGTTTCCATTGAGAAATCTGAAGTAGTTCTGATGGGGTTTCCTTTGAAAGTGGTGTGCTGCTTTTCTCTAGCTGCTTTTAGGATTTTTTCCTTGGTGTCAATGTTTAGAGTCTTAATAATAATATGTCTTGGGGAGTTTCTCATTTGGTCTAGTCGGTTAGGAGTTCTGTTTGCTTCTTGAATCTTGATGGGCCTTTCTTTTAAGAGATGGGGGAAGTTTTCTTCAATTATTGTGTTAAATAAGTTCTCCATGCCTTTGGTCTGAAATTCTTCTCCTTCTGGTATTCCAATGATTCTGATATTAGGACGTTTAAGTGTATCCCACAATTCTCTCATGTTCTGTTCACAGGAACTTTTGAACTTACTGAAATTTTTGGACTCTCGAACTGTTTCTTCCATCCTGTCTTCCAGATCAGAATTTCTATCTTCCACTTCGCTGACTCTATTCTTGAGAGCCTCTAGTGAGTTTTGGACTTGTTCAATTAAGTTTGCATTTTCTACTACTTTCCTATGTATCACTTCCATCGCTTTGTCCAGCTCCCTTTTTGTCTCATTTTCTGATTTTTTTTGATGAGTCTTGGAAATACTCCTTGCATTTCTTTATATTTTCATTTAGTGTGGCCAGCTGATTTTTAAGGTCCTCTTTTTTTCACTCTCCTTCAACTCTCTTAGCTCTCTTTGAATTCCTTCCAGTGTCTTATCATATTGCTCTAGCTTAGTGATGGTAGCATCTATAGGATTATCTATCCTTTGTAGCTTTCCTGTCAGTTCTAGCAGTAGTTTGGTCAGGGTTGCATTGTTCATTGCTTCCACTTGATGTTGTGATCCTAAACACTCTTCTATGTTTTGGTTAGTTGTGATCCTTGTTGGACTGGGTTATCTGTCTGGATTTTCTTCCATTTTATTTTTCGTGTTATTTCTTTTGCACTGTGGTCTACCCATGTCAGTGTATGGGCAGATAGGTGGGTGGAGCAGCCTGGGATCTAGCTTAATGCGAATCCAAGGCAGCCTGGGGTATTTGCAAGCAGTCTGGGTTTTTGCTCACTTTTGCCAAAGCCGCCTATCTATAGCCTGACAGGGGCACCAAAGTTGCCTAAATTCTCACTCAGTAATGCACCTAAGCTGTCTGCCTTTGAGTTTGAAAGGGGACTGTGGTAGCAAGCCCTGAAGGTGCCCAGACTCTGGCTGGGTACACTGGGGTCTGTAAACAGTCTGTGTTCTCCTGCCTCAGGGGAGTGGGGGATGGGTGGCAATGTACAGGTACAGGATGGCACCTGCACTGGCACTAGTGACTCAGTGTGGACTTGTGTGGCTCTTGCTGTGGGAGTGGGCCCGCTTCACATGCAATTGTAGTGCAGAGGCAGATGATGTGGGTACAGAATCAGGACACAGCAGAGGCTGACCTGCGGCAAGTGATGTGGGCACAGCAGCAGGGGATCTGGCAGTCACCTATTCACGGCAGGGGTGGCCCCCACAGGCCTGCAAACTGAGCACCACATGGCTGGTCTACTCACAGGATCAGAGAACAAGGGCGAGATAGGAGGTCTCAGCTTCAGTGCAGCAGGCTGGCAGGCGTGACTGGTGGGTGCCCGATCAGAGCACAGCCACGCAGGACGTGAGGAGGGTGCGTGGGTGGGTGGGAGGACGGGGGGCGTGGGGTGCGACGGGGTGTATGGAGCGAGTGGGGCAAGTGGCAGGGGTGTCGTGGGGCTGGCCGGGGCACCGGGCAATCAGGGTGGGGCGTGCGGGAGGTGGCAGGGCTCAGGGGACGCGGGGTGGGGTGCTCTGGAGTGGTGGGGGGCTTGGGACGCTCTGGTCGGTCTGGGGGGGCGAGGGGTGCACCATGGGCGCGGGGGGGGGGCCGCGTGTGCAGGGGGCTGTGTGGGGTGCGGGGGGGCGCTGGACGCCTGGGTGGTGCGGGGGGGCATGGGGCACGTGGTGGGGGCACGGGGCACGCCGGGGGGCCCGGGGGAGTGTGTGGGAGGCATGGGACACATGGGATGCCACAGTGCGCAGGGGGCTAGGGGCGCAGGGCACGTGGGGGGCCCGTGGGGGACGTGGGGGGAGGGGGCGCTGGGCACACTGGGGTGTGGGAGGCCACGGGATGCCGCAGGCTGCTCTGGACAAGCGGGTTTGGAGGGGGGTGGGGCACACTGAGGCACGCTGGGCACGCTCAGGACGTGCAGGGGTGCACGGGCCGTGTGTGGTGGGGGGACGAGGGGTGCTCAGCGTGAGGGGGGCGGGAGGCACCGGGGCGGGGTGCGAGGGGGGGTCAGGGGGCACCGCAGGGCACACGGGGTTCGGGGTGCGCTGGATGCCCCGGGGCCCGTGGGGGTCGGTGCATGGGCCGCGTGGGGGGGGGCCTAGGAGCACGGGGCACACGGTGGCAGGGTGCTCGGGTGGTCACAGGGGGCGTGGCACGCTGCGGGACGCCATGGGGTGCTCTGGACTCGGGGGGGGGGGGGGGGTGTTGGGTGGCGGGGGCGCATCGCATGGGGGATGGAGTCGCGGGTCCTGCGGGGGGGCGCTCTGGATGTGCGGTGGAGGAGCGCGGGGGTGGGGCGCGCGGGGGTGGGGGGCGCAGGGCACGCCTGGGCGCTGGAAGCCAGTGGTGCGCTAAGGGCCCCCCTGCCACGTGTGGATAGGGAGACTCTTGTCTTTTAAATTCAACATTCTTTGCTTTTAACTTGCTAGTTATTTCATAGATTGTTTTCAGCTAGGTCACTATTATATTGATTATTCTTTGTTAACTTCTCCATTAAGCATGACATGTTTTCATGTAACTGCCTTCTGTTTCCAGTTAGTTCAAAAACTTCTTAATTTCACTATGATGTTTTTTTCCTTTGACCCAGACCCAAAAGTCATTTAAAATTGTTATTAAGCATTTGAAGATTTTCAAGTTATCTTTTCTTTATTGATTTTACCTTATTCTACTAATGTTTAGAATAAGCCTGGCGTTTCATCAGTTTCAACAAACTGCCTATGTATATGCATTTGACAGCTATTTGGTGTCCTGATATATATATATATATATATATATACATATATATATATATATATATGTATGTATGTATGTATGTATGTATGTATGTATATATGTATATATATATGTATATATATATATCTTTACATTTTTGTTAATTGTTTCATTGCAGTTTTGCATCTCTTATGATTTAATGTTTGCTTTTTTATTATCAAGGAAGGTGAGTGAAAATCTAGCTATGCATGTGATTTGTCCACTTCTTTTAGTTTTATTAAGTTTAATAATTCCTCTTCTCTTTCTTTTTCTGATTACATATGCTTGTATTGCACTTCAAATATTGATATGGAAAACAAAGTGCATCTCCTCATGGTATTTGAATATTATTTTACACTCCTTCCTACCTCCTTATTCTCATTCTTACACCTTGCTACCTCCCTAATTTTCATAGTAAATTACACACCAGTCTGGGCTAGAGCAAGACTCTACCTCAAAAACTAAAAACTAGGGCTGGGCATGGTGGTGCACACCTTTAATCCCAGCACTAGGGAGGCAGAAGTAGGAGGATCACCATGAGTCCAAGGCCACTCTGAGACTACATGTTGAATTCCAGTTCAGCCTGAACTAGAGTGAAACCCTACCTTGAAAAAAAAGAAAAAAGAAAACCTGAAAACTGAAGAAAAAAGAAGGAGGAGGAGAAAGAAGAGGAAGAAGTGAAGAAGAATTTATGATGCTTCTTGCTTTTTGGAACAAAACTCAGAAGGAAGATGGTATATGTTGTTTGGAAGCAGTCTTGTCCTCAGTGATTATTAGAGCACAGCTGGTTATGAGAGATGCTTTATTTACTGCTTTGGGCATATAAAATAAATGGTATGAATTTGCAAAACTCTTGTCAGCTTTGGAAAATAAAAGAACTTGTGATTAATGTTGAGTGTAAACAGATTGGTAAGGTGGCCCTGACATATGGTGATATTCTTTTCAGTGTGTGTATGTGTGTGTGTGTGTGTAGTGTACTGTACATTGAGTTTCTTTCCTTGTTTCTTTCCATTTTTAATATGTACTACTGAGGGACTCAGAACAGCATCTTCTTTTGGGGGTTTGTTAAAATTATCAGAAACTCTGTTGACAAAACTCAAGTTAGTTTATCTACTTCTGTCTCATAGCCTACCTGCCACCACAGACAAAGAAACCACAGTCAGTCCCCATTCCTATATGAGAAGCTACTTAATTGTTTCTTTGTTAAATTAGTAACTATATATCACATGAAATCATGGGTTTCATCTTAACAATTTTGTGCTAGTGTATGTTATATTTTGATCATATTCACGTCAGGCTTTTGTTTAAAGTCAGGTGATCATATTCTTGCCCCATTGTTCTTGTGTTTCCCCCCCTTCTAGATCTTGTTTGCCTTCCACAACAGCCTCCTCAGTACTTCCATGCATTAGTTCTTTTATAAACTTTATTTATTTATTTATATGAGAGTGTCTAATCCTAACTACAAGACCATCCGGGAAGATTTATTTATTTATATGAAAGACAGAGAAGGCAGGAGGGAGGGAGGGAGAGAGAGACAGAGAGAAAGAAAAAAATGGGCGTAGTAGGCTATCTAGCTTCTGCAAATGAACTCCAAGTGCATTTGCCACCTTGTGCATCTGGCTTATGTCCTGGGGTCCTGGGGAATCAAACCTGGGTCCTTAGGATTTGCAAGTACTTTAAGCCATCTCTTCAGCTCCATTTTTTTGTTTACATTCTACATGACAGAAATCTTGATATTTGTTTTACTGAGTCTAGCTTTTTTGTTAAACATGATTACCAATTCTATTCATTTGCTGGAAATGACATAACTTATGTTCTTTTCTTGTGCTTATATGCATGTAGGAATATATGTGATTATGTCACACTGTGCATTTATGGGTCAGAGGATGACCTCTGGTATTGGCACTTACCTCCAACCTTGTTTGAAGCAGGGTCTCTTTGTTGTCTGCCACTACACACTCCAAGTAGCTGGCCCATGAACTTCCAGGAGATTCTCCTGTTTGCACTTTCCATTTTGTCATAGGAGTGTTGAGATTACCGACACATGCTACAGCATCCACTTTTACATGTGGCCTAGAAATCTGAAGTTGGGTCTTCATGATTGTATGGCAGTGCACTTAGCCATCTTCCCAGCAGTGCTCTTCTTATAGCTACATGAAACTCCACTGTGAGTGATTACTAAGTTTTCTTAATTCACTCAAGATATTGATGGAAACCTATGATTATTTTGTTAATATCAATGCCCAATTTAACTTGGCTTTTCCTCCTCTGTCAAAATCCATTCTATCAGGTTAGAAAAATTCAATAGTCCACATCAAGGAAAATAGCCTGACTATCTTATTTCTGAGGGGATATGTCTGCTGCTCCAGTTTAAACTAATCTACAATCTCACCTGAAGCCAAAGATGAAGAGACCATCTAGATTCTTCAACTCTGCTCACTATGCATGATATTTCCTTTGAAGGTCCTTAAAGTTTATTGTAGTCAGCTTCTCATTGCTAAGAAAAACATCTCACCAGATACAGCTTATAAGAGGAAGGATTTTTTTCAAGTGTACAGATCTAGGAGAAGTTTCATCAATGGAAGAAGAAGCTTGCTTCCTTTCACAGATCCAAGTTAAGAGACTGCTCTCTACACACCTCTTTTGGGCATGAATCCAGATCCCCGCCCCCCGCCCCAGCAACTATAGGGTTGGACTCCAGGTCTTGCCCCCAGTAACACCTCCTCCAGCCAGACAGCTAGAGACCCAGGCTACAAGCTTAATTTTAATAAGACATCTAAGTCTATTGGGCCATACATTTACACTACTGCAAAGTATATCCAGAAAAAACTTTTCTATGAAGATTCTCTCACAATCCATGTGAAAACATTCATTTGTATAAAAAAAATCATTGGAATATTTGTGTGTGTGTGCACGAGTGCACACACATGCATGAGAAAGCCAGAGAACAACATCAGGGGTAGATCCATAGGTTCACTGTCCACCGTTTTTGAGACAGGGTCTCTCACTGTCCAAGTAGGCTAGACTGTCTGGCTAGTAAGCTGTAGGGGCTCTCTTATATCTGCCTCACTTGCAGGCTCAAGGCATTCCCCTAACCTTTTTCTCTATGGGTTCTGGGGATAGGATTCAGGTCCCCATTGTTGTGAGACAACTACTTTACCTACTTAGTTACCTTTCTGGCATGAAAGTCAGTGAAATCTTGATTCACCTTGGTGATTTTACAATCCAAAAGGAAATAAAGAATCCCAGTTAGCCATATGTTCTCTTTGGTTTATCTTCAGAGGCAGCTGATCTCAAAGTGCATGTGTGGGTAAGGGTGAAGACCAGGCTGGGGCAGATGGATTATCAGAGGATATACTTGCCAAGCTATAAAAGCCATAAAACGTATTTTTTCATGACAGCATTAGTTGTTTGACTGGATCCATAAGCCTTGGTGTTGGCAGCTATGAGAGTTCCTCTGGGGATGTCATATGAGTGAGCAGCTCTTACAGAGAAGGCCAAACTGCCTTGTATTCTTTCCTTTGATGGACAGACAGTGAGATCTATGGAGCAACTTTGGGTTCATGGGGACCACTGTCCTTTTCAACTTTGGAACTGAACCCTCTCTGAAGGCTTCTTAGCTATCAGACAAGCCCAGCTCAGTCTGACTCAGGCAGCATAAGAGCCAGAACTTACCACTTTCCTGAGCTAATTCGGAAGTGACTAAATCATTGATATAGGTTGTGTTTCTGTGCTTATGATGTATTCCTGAGTTTGCTCAGGCAATGGGAGTGCAGTTTGTGGCATGGAAAAGCTCTGGGCAAAGGAATAATTAAAGAAGTAAGTAAATATAGAAGTCAGTTCTGAGGGAGTTCACCATGTCTAGTTTTTTGAGGGATGTATATTGATAATAGTGATATTTGTGAAAATGTTTAATAATGTACAAATTTATATGGAAAGAAAGAGTACATAAGCCACATTTCTATAAAGGAAGTGTATACTTTTTGATGACCTTTAAAAAAAATTGTTGTTTTAGATGTAGACATGCACTCTAGCCCAGGCTGACCTGGTCCTTACTGTATAGTACCAGACTGCCCTCAAACTTACAGCAGTCTGCCTTCCTCTTCCCAGCATGACTGTATATTTTGTGTGAATATGGCTGAATTTTTAGGAAAGCATGTTGCAAACTACATATTGATCACAAATATATACGTTGTTTATTATGAGAGTTTAGAATGATAACATTTTAGTCACATGGCAGTTACGATCATTTTTATTACAAATATAAATCTCAGTTTGGCAAAGTGGTGCTGGAGTTGCTCAACATAAACATACATTTCCTGTTTAGGTATTTGTGTGAAGAATTGAAGAAGCAGATTACAAGGAGCTAGGCTAGACATTCAGTGAAACTAGAACCACAGGTTGGGACACCTCCAGAACATTCTGCCACTTGTTCTTGCTTCTATTGCTTTGTGTTTGCTTAGTTTTCAAACAGCAAATCAGTTTCTTACAAAGGGTAGAAATATGACAACAATGACTTCTGATATTTACATACCATAGTTCCTACTGCAATTAAAAGTCCTAAGGAAGGGCAGTTTAAATGGCTCAGCAGTTAAAGGCACTTGCTTGAGAAGCCCAATTGCCCAATATCCATGTAAAACCAATTAACCAAAGTGGAGCAGGCATGTGGAGTTTATTTGCAGTGTCAGGAGGCCATGGTGTACATATACCCCCACCTCCCTGTTCCAAATAAAATTATTTTTAAGAAATATTCTGAAGAATTTTGGTTCCCATATCAGAAAAAGAAAACATGGCATTTTTTGCCTGGGTTCTTTTGCAAATATCAAAATTTCATTTTTCTTTATAGCTGCATGCAATTGCATTGATATGGGTGACATGTTTTATTTACCCATTCACCTAGACTAGTTCCATTTCCTGGCTATTGGGAGTAATGCAGCTATATAAACATGGGTGTAGAAGCATTTCTGTGGTATGTTGACACAAATTCCTGCAGGTATAAACCCAGGAATGATATACCTGAGTTTTATGGTACTTCTATTTTCAAGTTTTATAGAACTTTCACACTTGTTTTCATTGTACACAAGGTTATGTTCCCTCTAGAAGTGAATAAGTGTCCCTCTTTATCCACTTTCTTGCTAGCATTTACTGTCATGTGTTTTCTTGATAGTGGCCATTCAGATTGATAATATGGACCTAAAACAGCCTTAATTTGCATTTACTGATGGCTAAGAATGTTGAACTTTTCAACATTCTTTTCAGGAAGTTACTTGCCATTTGTATTTCTTTTCTTTTCTTTTCTTTTCTTTTCTTTTCTTTTCTTTTCTTTTCTTTTCTTTTCTTTTCTTTTCTTTTCTTTTCTTTTCCTTTCTTTCTTTCTTTCTTTCTTTCTTTCTTTCTTTCTTTCTTTCTTTCTTTATTTATTTATTTATTTATTTTGGTTTTTCGAGGTAGGGTCTCACTCTAGCTCAGGCTGGCCTGGAATTCACTATGGAGTCTCAGGGTGGCCTCAAACTCATGGCAATCCTCCTACCTCTGCCTCCCGAGTGCTGGGATTAAAGTCATATGCCACCAAACTTGGCCTGTATTTCTTCTTTTGAGAACTGTCTATTTTCGAGGTAGGGTCTCACTCTAGCTCAGGCTGGCCTGGAATTCACTATGGAGTCTCAGGGTGGCCTCAAACTCATGGCAATCCTCCTACCTCTGCCTCCCGAGTGCTGGGATTAAAGTCATATGCCACCAAACTTGGCCTGTATTTCTTCTTTTGAGAACTGTCTATTCAGTTAATTGTGTCCTTTATTGATTGGCTCATTTGATCTTTTGGTGTTTAATTTGAATAGTTCTTAT
Source organism: Jaculus jaculus (assembly GCF_020740685.1). Taxonomy (NCBI): domain Eukaryota; kingdom Metazoa; phylum Chordata; class Mammalia; order Rodentia; family Dipodidae; genus Jaculus; species Jaculus jaculus. Next base: position 75,192,237 of record NC_059107.1, on the reverse strand, counting down.
CAACCATGGATATTGATCCTGTTTTATTTGCATTTGCTAAAGATTTTAATCCCATTTCTTCATTCTGTTGATTGTTTCCTTTGATGCACAGAAAGTTCTTAATTTCATGGAATCCCATATGTCAATACTTGGGGTTATTTCCTATGCTATCAAAATCCTGTTAGAAATTCTTGCCTATACCCATACATTGAAGTATTTTACCTATGTTTCCATTAACAGTTCATCTTTTCAGATTTTTTATCAAGGTCTTTGATCTATTTTGAATTGATTTTTGTGAAAATTGAGAGATACAGATCTAGTTTCATTCTGTGAAATTGGAAATCCAGTTTCCCAGTGCTATTTGTTGAAGAGTTTGTCTTGTTTCCAACATATGTTTTGAGAGTTTTATAAAACGTTTCGTGGCTATAACTGTATGAGTTTATGTCTGGGTCCTCGGTTCTATTCCAATGGTCCATATGTCTGCTTTTGTGTCAACACCATGCTGTTTTTGCTACTATGGCTTTGTAGCATAATTTGAGATCAAGTATTTTATTTCAAGAATTTTTCTTTCTACCAAGAATTACTTGAGCTTTTGGGGTCTATTATGTTTTCTTATTAATTTTAAAATTTATTTTTTCTAGTTCTGTGAAAAGTTTCATTAAGATTTTCATGAGAATTATACTGTATCTTCAGCTTCTTTTTTCAGTACATATGTATTTGTGTATACATATGTGTGTGTGTGCATAAATGTTTGTGCATATATGTATGTTCGTAGGACATTAATCTAGAAAAGGTATCATGAGAAGGCAGGAAGAGATCTTAAGGAAGGTAGTAGGAAATAGTGTAAAGTAACATATGTTACTTTACTTTAATAAGAATTGAGAAGAGTAGATTAAGCTGGGGGGCAACTGAGAGTAGGAGACATGAAGAAAGATACTGAGGGAGGGGAACAAATGAGAATCATTACATATATATGAAGATGCCATGATGAAAACCATTACTTTGTAAGTTAACCTAAAAGAAAGTAAAGGGGTTACGGTGGTCCACTTGAATATGTTGTCCAAGTTTAGCCCAATCAATAATGGTGATAAAAGTGGTATACTTAAAGAAGCTGTATGTGGGTTTCATATTTACCCTGAAACCCATGACTGTTGAAAGGAATCAGACTTGGTAATAACCTAGGGCAGTTATAGACAAAAAAGTTCCCACACAAAGGATCTACCAGGAGATGACATCATAAACACTCCTAATAATCTCTTGAAGTTGAGAGAGATATAGGAAACATAGTCACATGAAAGGTTCAGCATTCTTTCTCTGACCCTGCTCTTTAAATTTTAGACACTAAACATGGTACTAGTATAGATTCAGCTGATCTTTTCTAAACTTAGCACAATGGAAAAAGCTGTTATTTCCTTAAAGACAGTAACTTTGTTGCAGTATTTTCCATGGCCTGCAATTCAGGATTTTGTAGAGTTGTTGGATGAGGCTGAACTAAAAAGAATTAAGTTTTTCAACATTTCATTTTCTTCCAAAAATAAATAAAAAGAGTGGAGCTTTTATGAGCAAAGAGAGCAGCAAATGAGTACACCAACCTTTCCTGATCTGAAAGAAAACATTATTTTGGAAACAGAACATGCTCAGTAGGTTTCCCAGAGACTGGTGTGAAAGGCCAGAGGTACTTTATTCATTACACTTCTTGTGTGAATAATTGCTTGATTGAAGTAACAGAAGGAGAGAACACCCCTTCTTCTGGCTCATAGTCTGAGTACACAGTCTATCATGGCAGGTAAAGCACGGCAGCATGAGCTTGAGGCAGCTGGTCACACTGTGTCCACAGTGAGAAAGCACAGGAAGACGGCACTGCCTCTCAGCTTCCCTTCTCCTTTTTACTCAGTCCAGGACCCCAACCCATGGGACTGGAATGAGGGTGGGTCTTCCCATGTCAACTAACTTAATCTAGAACTTCCTAGAGACCTGCCTGGAGATTTGTCTCCAACATGATTCTAGGTCCAATCAAGTTGATGATATTAACCACTTACATGTCCTGGTAAGACTGGAAAGGAAGAAAATGGCAAAAATTGCATAGTGCTTATAGTGGATGTAGCATCCAGCCTGTCTTCATCCCTGGGAGCTATAAATAATAGAGGAAATATCAAGATTATTTTTAAGCAACATCATCCACTTAAAATGTCTTCACTTCCAGGAACTGCATGAATACACCAACCTTTTAGGAGGGATATATGAGGGCAATGTCTGAAAACATCAAATTAAGCAGAAGAGAGAACTCAGGAACAGATGACAAGGCAAAGAAGCAGCAGGTGTGACTGACTTTCAATATTAGCTGTAGAGGGAGTTAAGTGCTGAGCAGGTTCTCCAGGTGAACTTTGCCTTTCACATGTTAACAGAACAAATACTGTATTTTTTTCTGATCAAAGACAAATGATATCTTTACAATGAAAGAAATGACAAATATCATTTTAACCATCACCCCTCTATCATCAATAATAGCCCACTCTGAAAGTATGTACCTCCCATAGTGACATGCTATCACCTACACAGTGTTCTTGTCAAAACATTTAACCTGACTCTTCATGAAGAGAATCAGATCTCTTAGGGAACGTTTTTACTAATAACACAATGTCAGCTCCTTGAAAATGATTAAGAAATGAGACTGGGGAATTGTTTTAAAGAGAAATAGCAACAAATGGAAGTATGTGACATTAACTGTTCCTGGATTAATAATCTTCTAACTATAAGGCCATTGGGCAGCCGGTTAGGGACATATTGCAAATGATAAGAATATTTTACATAACTGTTTAACTCTAAATTTCTTAAACTTAATGTTGATATGATAGATAAGAAAATAAGCACCTTCAAGAAATTATTGTCCAGGTATTTAATTACTTTATGTTGAATTTTATTTTACACACACACATAAGTATATATGTATGTATGTGCATATATATATATATATATATATATATATGCATATATATATATATATGTCCCAACACAACCACATATATATGTATACACACACACACACACACACACACGAACACACACATATGTATAATGTCTTTTATGTTGGCAAACAGATATTTAGATATCATTCATTCTGGCATCTTCATATGCATTGTTTATTCTTCTACACTCTTAGACCCTCTCTTTCTTTTCCCCAAATTTCCCTCTCCCCTGTATCACAAGTATCCCCTTGCCCTTCCTTCCCTTCCCCCAGCTAATCTCTTTGCATTCACTTTTGGGTAAGGTTCTATCTTTACAGGTGTAATTTTGATTTTCCCTCTATATACACGTATTTACAGGTGTTACATGCTAGGACCTATATATAATATAACATGCAGTTTGGGTCTTTCTGAGTTTGTCACTCCACTTATTATGGCTCTTTATAAATACATTAATTTTCCTGTATATTTCATAATTTTAGTTTTCTTATTGATGAATGGAATTCCACTTTGTACATGATCCACATTTTCATTATACACTCATCTGTCATTGGGCAACTTGACTGATTCCAATTCTTAGCTTAGTAAACAGAGCTGCAATAAACATTGATGTCCAAGTCTCTCTACAGAAAAGTGTAGAGTCTTTAGGGTAGATTCTATGAAGTGGTATAACTGGGTCATATTAGAGGCCAAGACAATATTACAAAAGGACTCAGATACAAAAAATTTAAAGAACATGACAAATATTTTCCAAAATTCTGGGACAAATTTAAGAGATCAACCATCAGAATACAAAGCATTGAAGAAGGGGCTGGGATAAATGCAAAAGGAATTGATTGTCAGTGAAATTATAAGGGAAACTTTCCCAAATCTAGAGAAAGAATTTGACATCCAAACATGAGGTGCATAGAACTCCGAAGACACTTGACTAGAAAAGGACTGCTGCATGACACATTATAGTATACAATGTAAAAAATACAAAGCAAAGAAACAATACTAAAATCTGTAAGAGAAAACCACCAAGTCACATTTAATGATAAGAATATCAGAATAACCACAAACTTTTGATCAACAACCCTAAAAACCAGAAAATCCTGGAATGACATATTCCAAGCTCTGAGGATAAACAACTATCCACCAAGAATGCGATACCCAGTAAAATTATCTTTCAAATGATGGAGCAAAAAGGGTATTCCAGACATGCACAAACTAAGACAATTTGTATCAACCAAGCCAGCTCTCCAAGACTTATTTTATTTTTTAAGTTTATACTTTTCATGAACATGTTATGTGTTGGTACCATAATTTATCTCCTCCCTGCCCCCATCCCATGAAGGGCCCTTCTTAGTGGGATTGCTAGTATTTACCATGAGGTTGTGGATTATGAGTTGTGAGAGCAACAGTCAGTCATTGGAGGGGTAACAATGATTCTGGATACACCCTCCCAACCTATGGTTCTTACAGTATATCTACCTCTCTTCTGAAAAATTCCCTGGGCTGTGGTGTGTGTGTTTTAAGTGTACTTCAGTGTAGAGCTATCACTAGCTTCTGGATTTCTGCTTTGGTATGTGCTGAGTATCCTCAGTGTCTGTCTCCTTCACTTTGGCCCAGTTTGTCAGGAAGTAGCACTCTTGTTCATCTTACCAATTTTTCTGTTGTTTCACCTGGGCCCTGGTTGATGTCCAAGGGGTGGTTCATCTCTTCTGTCTTTGCAACCTTCTGAAAAAGAAAAACAGATTCTCCAATGGAGAATGAGGCTAGCACAGGTTAAATGGGATAAGCATTGTTAATTTAGAGATTTTGATTAGATGTAGTCTCTCTTTTGGCCAAAAACTAGTGGGAGCTTGTCAATGGAGACCATAATTGTGGCTCTGTAGAATTGTGGATTTGTTCCCAGTCACATAAGTCCAGACATGATAATAGTGGGGGATTTCAGTACCCAGCTCACTTTCTTAAGTCATTTAAACTGAAAAATCAGAAAATATTTCAGAGCTAAACTACACATTTATCAACTGGATATAACAGATATATACAAAATAGTTCATCCCAAAATAGAGGATACATATTCTTTTCAGAATTTTATGGAAACTTTTCAAACATGGAACATATAATTGGCCACAAAAGATCTCAGTAAATACATAAAAATGAGGTAATAATATGTATCCTATCAAATCACAATATACACTTGTGCAATAGTTTCACACAGCTAAAGCAAATAACCAATGGCTCATGGATTAGTAATGACACCCAATCAGTAGGGGAGAACTCATATCTGGCTCTGAGAACAAAGCCATATTTCCTAGAACAGAAAACCAATAGGCTTCAGAGACAGCCTTCACTGCTCTTTAGCTAAGAAGAGTAGAGTTACACATCAACATAACTCACTAATAACTAGGATTATCCCCTTTTATTCAAACTGTTCTCACCTATGGTTGGACAATCTGTTCTACTATCTTACTTATGGTGGACATTATTGTGGAGAACCAGAATACTTCAGGAAGAGAGCACTCACTGTCTACCATGAGATAGCTCAGCTCCACCTCATCTACCTCAGTCTAGAAGTCATTATAGAGGAAGGGTGACATAAATACTGCTCTAAACCAGTTCCAAGGAGATGAGGACAGACACTGTGCTCACTCAAACCTCACCAAAAACATAGATACAGAGTCTACAAAGAAGCAACACTAAATCAGATCCTTATCTTTCCTGCCAAAGCTCAAGAAATAGTGCAGAAGAGGAGTCAGAAATATTGTGTCAGAGCCTCAGAGTGGGTGGGAATAGCCTGAGTCACCATGCATCCAACCCATAATCCCTGAAGAGACTGATTGAGGTTGCTTGATCCCCACAATTAACACCAATAACCCCACCAAACATGACTCTCATGATTGGGGTGGGAAAGGTATCTAGTAGTATAAATTTTATTTAAAAAATAAATAATAAGAAAAGGAAAAAAGCAGCTCCCCTCCAAAGAAGAGAGAATACAGAAACTTCACAAGTTTGTGAGAAATGACATTTACTTCTGATTTAACAATGGTTGATTGAAAAATATCAAGGTGGATATTAAAAAGTTCTTAGAAACAGGGCTGGAGAGATGGCTTAGTGGTTAAGGCACTTGCCTGCAAAGCCAAAGGACCCAGGTTCAATTCCCCAGGACCCATGTAAGCCAGATGCACAAGGGGGCAAATGCATCTAGAGTTTGTTTGCAGAGGCTAGAGGCCTGGTATACCATTCTCTCTCTGTGTGTCTCTGCTTATTTCTCTTTCTCTCTCTCTCTCTCTCTCTCTCAAATAAATAAATAAAAATAAAAATACTTTTAAAAAATTCTTACAAACTAAAATGATAAAACAATCTACCAGGCTTTCTGTGCTCTAGCCAAGGAAGTATTAAGAGAAAGCTTTATGGCTATAAGCACACATAGAAATGAGTGAGGTCGCAATCAAACAACCTAACAATCCACTTCAAAGGTCTAGAAAGACGGCCACAAGCCAACCTTAGACAGAGTAGAAATTTAAACAATCATAAAAATCATGGCATAAATTAATGAAATAAACACTAAAATTCAATACACAGAATATCTGAAAGTTTTTTTAAACTACTTTCATATGTGTAGGTGATTTTAAAATACTTCAAGAAGAATAAAAATACAGTATGCATGCTTCATTATGTGAGAGAGAAAGAAAAAGAAAAAGAGAACATTTGTGTTTGTCAGCCTTCAATGACTGCAATGAGCATCTGAGACAATGAAATTATAAAGAGATAACATTTATTCATAAATTCTTACTGGGGTGGAATGGTCTAAGTTGGGTCAGGGGAGGAAAAGGAGAAGAAAGGATGATAGAAAGAAGGTTAATTAAAATTAAAGCTATTATGAATAAGCCATATGGTAACCTATTTCTTCACTAGCTAAATAATATATAGTGTAAAAAGAGAGATTATGGGCAGAAGTACCTTATGTCAGTAGATAACACTGTGCCCCCCAAATCATAGATTGTCACAAGAAAATTTCAGTTCTAGAGATGGAATACTTTCCAGTGAGTTGTTAGCCAGGGAAGCCCCTGATGCACCTAAAATATTACAGGGTATTACCAAGGCTCTTGGTTGCTTATGAGAAAGAGATGGTAAAACTCTATTGTTGAAGATACCACATGTTTGGGCTACAGGTCATGAGAAGTTATGCTGGAGCTGAGCTAGAAGCTCCTCCCTGTGGAACAGCTCTCATGATGCTGGAAGGAGCTATGCAGCTTGTTGGGGGGAGGATAATTCATCAAGGATCTTAGCCAGCACTGGACTCTTCAAGTTTTATGGCTGGTCAGCAAAATGTACCGACTGGTGCAATGGTAGCATGTAAGTTATGGAGAAACCAAATGCTTTTTATTGGATTTGAGGCCTATTTCAAGGGAGGGAATGCATGCCTGGTATGGAAAACCTAATGAAAAGCCTGTAGCTGGGGAGATCCTAAGCCCATGAGGTAAAACTACTACTGTTATCTTGCTAATTGAATATAGTATGCTCATCAAACTGCCCTTTAAATTCTTATATTTATGCAAATATATTAATGCTACTCTCACCTTTGGTTAAAGAAGCTTCTCTTTTCAGATGGTGAGTACTGTGGTAACTCAACACTCACCAAAGTGTTGAGAAGTGACAGTGGTGTGTTTAGCACTACATGAGACATCTCTCTCATACCTTTAAGGCTCAGGGACCATTGAGGAAGAGGTAGCCAAAAGAATGTATGAGCCAAAGCAAGGGAGGAGTGCTTTACAATACTGACTTGCTAACACATTGTGGTCATGGTATTCAAGACCTGCATAATAGAAAGGAAAAATAATGGCATCAAAGTAGAAGAGAGATTAGAAGGTATTTGGGAAGGAAAAAGGGGAGGGTGGTGGGAGGGAATTATGATCATGTTATATTGTCTATATGTACAGAGTTGTCAATAAAACACTTTTTATAAAGAAGTTCTAGTGCATGCTCAGCTTTGGTTTTACGCTTATGGTAAGGCAGCACATCAAGGCAAGACTGCTTGACAGAACACAACTGCTCACTTCACTGTCATACCGTGGAAAAGAAGGGGAGTAGAAAAAATGGGGTATCACACACACTCTGAAGGACACACCCTCAATGACCTGAAGGCCTCCCCTAGGGTTCACCTCTAAGTCTCTTTTACCTCTCAATAGTAATTTTCCTGAAACCAAGCCTTTGCCACAAGGGCCTTTGAAAGGCACATATGATCCATTATATGTGAATGCCATTAGTAACCTAGATGAAATCATAAATGGTGCCTAGTCTGGTAGCCTCCGCCTCTTATTGCCATCACAATTCTTTAAAAATATGTAAAAAAGTAAAGGTCCACATTGTTATGAGAACTTTAATTTTAAAATCTGTATATTGGGAGCAATAAATGAGTATTGGAAAGTAAATGGACACTAAAGGTGTCTCTTCTAGTACTGTAGATGAGAGGTGCGGAGGCAAAGTATAAGTGTATTTTAAAATCTCATTTTCTTGGTTGTGTGGGAGATGTGAATAAGATTAAGAGACAATACAGTTGGTGGGTCCATTAGAATGAATAAATTTATTAGATTAGTTTACAGGGGCTCACCAGTAGCAGTCTGCAGGCTTGAGAGTCAAGGAACCCAGCAACTACTCAGTCCACATAGCTGGATGCATTAGTAATTCCAATCCAGCACTGAAGGCCTGGAGGCTTTCTGGTGAGCCACTCATCTTCAGACCATAATGGAAGCCTGAGGAAACTTGTTTCCAGTACTAACAAAGGATAGCCAGACAGGATAGACACAAGTGGAGGCACTCAGCAGCAAGCAGCACCAGTAGCCAGGTGGGAGGAAAGGCTCTTTTCTCTCAGAGATTTCATACATAAAAATCACCTCTAGGATGGACACCCACTCTAGGGGAAGTATTCACTCTGGAGGAAGGACCTCCACCTCCAGTCAAACCTTCATAGAAGCAATCTCAGAGACCCATCCAAGAGGATTGCCTGTGGATTCCTAAACAGATCAAGCTGACAACAGAGCTTAACCATCACAGGGAGGAAAACAGTGCTTCTTAGTGGAAATATATATTCAGGTAATAGGAAAGAAGCATATCAGATTTATGTTCTTAATAACCTAATCATTAAAAAATATATAAATAATATGTATAATTATATAATTCATAGTATACATACATAATCTTAAAAATGTAGAAATTCTAAGTTAGGTATGGCTTATTCTCCCAGTAATGTCAAAAAACTTTTTTTTAAAAAATTTTTTTTGTTCATTTTTTATTTTTATTTATTTATTTGAGAGTGGCAGACATAGAGAGAAAGACAGATAGAGGGAGAGAGAGAGAATGGGCACGCCAGGGCTTCCAACCACTGCAAACGAACTCCAGATGCGTGCGCCCCCTTGTGCATCTGGCTAACGTGGGACCTGGGGAACCGAGCCTCAAACCGGGGTCCTTAGGCTTCACAGGCAAGCGCTTAACCGCTAAGCCATCTCTCCAGCCCTCAAAAAACTTTTTGACAAAGATGTGAAATGACATGTTGATAAATAATGTCAAATAGAAAAATAATAAAATTTGAAAAAAAAGAAAATAAATATCAAGTATAAAGTAAGACAGAAATAATAGATAAATTAGCCTAAGTTCAATGAATTAACATGACAGTTACCTTCTGGTGAAGGACAGGCTCATTGGTCCTAATATTGAATCCCTAGTCTGTGAGTATAGGCTTTTTCTGCTCATGGTAACTGATTTATTTTGGCTTACAGACTCAAGAGGAAGCTATATGATATCAGGGAAAAACAATGGCATGAGCAGAGGGTGGACATAACATCCTGGTCAACATAAGGTAGACAATAAGAACAGGAGACTGTGCCAAACACTGACAATGGGAAACTGGCTATAAAACCCATAAACCCAGCCCCAACAATATACTGCCTCCAGGAGGTGTTAATTCCCAAATCTCTATCAGCTAGGAATCTAGCATTCAGAACACCTATTTTTATGGAGGACACCGGAATCAAATCACCACATTCTGCACCGGCACCCACAAACTGATAACCATACATGATTTAAAATACATTGCATTCATACTACTTTAAAAGTGCCCATAGTTTTTATCAGTTCCAATGATGTTCAAACATTCCAATAGTCCAATGTCTTTTAACTGAGCCATAATACCAAAATTCCTCAAAAAAAAAAAACAAAAAACAGCCATAATGACACAGAATAAACATACTGCAAAAGATGACATTGGGCATAGCAAAGAAATAGTCAACCAATACAAGATTTAAAACAACCAGAACAAACATCAAACTCTGTAGCTCTAAATCCAACAACTCTAGTCAGTGACAAATCTCCAAGTCTGATAATTCTAACCAGCAACAAGTCTGTAGAGTTCCAATTCCATTCCTCCAGATAGGCTACTCACAGTCCTGGAAAATGTCATCTTGGACCAGCGGCCATCTCATGGTCCTGGCACTCCACTGGGTCTCCACTGAAATCCATGGTTCATCTTCTTGGCTCCATCTGGTTTCCATGCAGGTATCCAGCAAAACTGCTACACGCTGCCTATGGCTGTTTCCAAAACACAAGACCACAATGCAAATTCAATGACCCTCTCTTTCCTGCATATCTTATACTCCACACTACCTGGTAGGGTGCTAATTTGTTAATCTGGATGGGAGTGGGTGGGAATAAAGCAGACTTTGAAGAATGGGACACTTCCTTGGCATTCATGCCCCTTCAAAAGACTGCATTCTTTCTTTTGTCCTAATGCAAGTCAGCTGGCCCAATCTCAATGGTTATAATTTCTCAATTGCAGCTGAACAGGCAGCAATTTCAGCCTAAAGATTTCATTTTTTTTTTTCTGTGTCATATCCTTCTGCTCACACCAGCCTGTTTCTACACAAAGCAACCCTGCACAACTTCTGAGGACAGGGCCATAGCAGCAAGCCTCTCACACAAACTGCTTCTAACCCAATCCAAGAAAAACTCTTTCTCACCCTCACAATCCAAACCTTGTAAGTCCATAGTTCTTACTACATTCAGATCTTTCAACTCTGACCATAATAGCCCATCAAGCTGTACTTACAACACTGTAAGGTGTCTCTTAGGCCAAGGTTTCAAATCCTTCCACATTCCTCTTGAAAATAAGCTCCAAAAGGCAAAAACCACACAGTCAGGTGTCTAGCAACAGCCCCACTCCTTGGTACCAACAATACTGTTGCAGTCAGGTTCATATTGCTGGAAGAAATTACCCGACGAAGAGTAGCTTTTGGGAAAAAAATGATTTAGTTTTAGCTTAAAAACTTGAAGGTAAGCTCCATGATGGCAGAAGAAAACAATGGCATGAACAGAGGGCGGACATAACCCCTGGCCAACATAAGATGGACAATAGGAACAAAAGACTGTGCCAAATACTGAAAGGTTACACTGGCTATAAAACCCATAGGCACCCTAATAATACACTGCTTCCAGGAGGTGTTAATTCCCAAATCTATATTTCCTGGGAACCTAGAATTCAGAATACCTAAGTTTATGGGGGACAACTAAATCAAAGCACAATACCCCAAGGAATCAAGTAAGTACAATACACAGATGCTTGCAAATTTATGCTTTTTGTGGCACTATTCTCTTTATATGATTGGCCAAATATGGAATCAACTGAGATCTTCATCACAAGATGAATGGATAAGTAAAATGAGTTATATAATGCAGTATTATTCAGCTATTAGTAAGAACATGCTGAAGTCTTCTGTAGAAGATAGATGAAATGAAACTGGAGTTTGTCACATGAATCAATACAGACCAGACACAAATAACATTTGTTCTCTCACATATGTGGATCTTAGACTTTATGTATACACACAACTAAGAAAAAAAACCTAATCCATATACATGAGTATATGTGATATGAAAGTGGAAATGGGACTATTTCAGGAAAGGAAGTGGACCACAGGGAGGAGAATAGGAATAGGTAGCAGTGCATGAATATGGTTAAGTCACATGCAATGGTTGAATGATGTTTTCATATGACACTCATCACTGTGCAAAATGAATATATCCCAAAAGATATATGTTAAGAGTTTCTAGATGGCAGCAGAACATTCAACCAGGAGTCCTAGGTACCCCTATATCACAAGTGCAGGAATCAGCACTCCCCCTTTGAATGCTTGGCTCATACATCTCTAAAAGTGTCATTTGGACTTTACTCTGCATCTTGGTGGGGGGCTTTAGGTCTCTGAGATCAATCCTACAGGAGATAAGACTTCCTTTGTTAGCACTAACTTCACTATGTCTATGTTACTAGCTTAACAATCTTTCCTTATGGAACCTGCTTCTCCTAGGGAGGAGGAGGCAGAAACAAAGGCACCAAGGTGAATCCAACTTTTTTTTTGGGGGGGGGGCACAAACTGTGGTAAATAGATTGAAGGTTAAATGACATAGGATTGACAGCCATATACATTCCATCACCTTCCCTATTGAAGAAATGAAATGGAGAAATTAACTGAGTCCCAGCACAGTGCATCTAGTGTTCTTGAATGATAATGTTTTGGACTGTCACAATGAGATTTTATTTAGATTATTTCAGGTGCTCATTGAAGGAAAGAAACAGTGTATTTCTAGTTTACAAAATAATTCTATGTCAATTGTTTTATCACTGATTAGATACATTTGATGAAACCAAGTATTTCACCTGATTACATTATTTATCCTGTACACACTTCTCACATGAAACAGTCAGTTATTCAAACGCTTCACAGAAAAAAATTGCCAGCAAGATCTCAGAGAATCCTATTTAGGACCCACACTTCCACTATCTGTTCAAAAGTTGACTCCTCAGGAAGCACTTGAGATCCAAGGTACTATATTCCCCTGGGGCTTCTTGCCTTTCTTCCCATGTCCAGTGAGTGGGGATGGCCAAGGAAACAGAAAAAGGAGTTGTTTCCAGGTCTGTCCTAGTGAAGCAACTGTGATATAATGTAAAAGCATGAATTCTAGTGTTGTGAGGTTAGCTCCCCCAACTATCTTTCCTCACACCTTACTACAAAAGCCACTTAGGACATGCACATGCACACACAAAGTAAAGGGAGCCAGGGAGATGACTCAGTGGGTAAAGTGCTTGTTCATAAGGATATGCGTTCAGGTTCCTAGCACCCCTGTACATGTTGGGTAAGAAGGTACACACCTGTGATTCCAGAACTAGAGAGATAGATCCCTGGCACTCACTGGAAAGCTAATTTAGCCAAATTGGTGAGCTGTATGTGCAGCCAGAGATCCTGACTCAAAGAATATGTGGACATTGACTGAAGAAGGCCTCCACATAGACATGTACACATGTACTCACACACAAACATGCAAGCACGCAACCACATCCCACACATACACATATAGAAAGATAAATATAAAATCAACCATAAACATAGATTTAGCTTTTTTTTTTTTGGTTTTTCAAGGTAGGGTCTCACTCTTGCCCATGCTGACTTGGAAATCACTATGCAGTTCAGGGTAGCCTCAAACTCAAAACTCATGGCAATCCTCCTATCACTGCTTCCTGAGTGCTGGGATTAGTGCCACCACACCTGGCTCTAGATACTCATTTTACTAATGTAAATGTTTCCAATTGATAACTGTAGAAGCCTCTAATTGTTACTCTTTAGTTTGCCATTCTAACTTTATATAGACTTCTTACTTGCACAAGGGAATAACAATGATAAACTTAATGATTATAAAATAATAATAATAAAAATATGTGATAATAAATAAACTAGTAACAATAACAATAATAAACTTACTTTATTTACTTATATTAACTAAATGAGATAGCCTATGTTAAACATTTACTACAGCCACAGGTGCAAAGTATGAAAATATCCATGTTGGGGTGCCAATTTGGGTCTATTTGCCTGGAGCTATGTCTGACTTCACCTTCCTCTTTGACACTTTGCAGGGGTCCATGCCTTCCTGCTTTTCTAATGAAAGGACTTACACTGGCAGGGATCAAGGTCAGAATCCAGGTAGAGAAATCCTTTTGCTTATGCTGGTATTTGTAACAGTTTTTCTCCCCCCCCAACCCCCATGGCTTCAGGCCCAAAGGTTATACCCACAGTGGTTTCCAGAATCTTCTGTGTGACCCAGGCCCCTGGCTGCAATGACACTGCCTCATCTTTGTTTAGATGACAATGACTTCTTTTCATTGATAATTTGACAGATGCCTCATTATTTCCTGGCTGGATGTCTAGGCTCTTCTATCTTTTATAAAAGTAATGTCTTGTATTCAGACAAGATAAAAGAACTAGGGATGGCTCTGAATTTCTATTGGATGCTGATGCAAGTAGTGTTATGCGTAGAAACCTTTGTGATAGTGGCCTTTCTGTTTGGAGGGACTTTCCCAGGACAACTTTTACAGATCTTGGCTCTACAACTCATTCCTGGAGGCTACACAATGAGAAATGTGACTAGTGCATTTGGCAGGAGAAAGAACTCTGCACAGGAATGGCCTGTCCACACAGAACTTGTGTTTTGTTCTGCTCTGTGTTAAAAGGGGGTATTCCTGGTCTGTAGGCTTCAGGGGCTCCTATTGTAATTGAATTGATACATCTTTCTGCCCCTGAGTGTGGTACATGAAAAGCCTGTTGCTGCTACAGATCTATGTGATTTTTCTTTTCATAATTTTTATTAACATTTTCCATGATTATAAAAAAAATACCATGGTAATACCCTCCCTCCCACCCACCACCCCACACTTTCCCCTTTGAAATTCCATTCTTCATCATATTACCTCCCCATCTCAGTCATTGTACTTACATATAAAAAATACCAACCTATTAAGCACCCTCCTCCCTTCCTTTCTCTTTCCTTTATATCTTCTTTTTAAGTTACTGGCCTCTAAGTATTTTCCATCTCACACAGAAGCCCAATCATCTGTAGCTAGGATCCACATGAGGGAGAACACGTGGCACTTGTCTTTCAGGGCCTGGGTTACCTCACTTAATATAATCCTTTCCAGGTCCATCCATTTTTCTGCAAATTTCATAACTTCCTTTTTCTTTACCACTGAGTAGAACTCCACTGTATAAATGTGCCATATCTTCATTATCCACTCATCAGTTGAGGGACATCTAGGCTGGTTCCATTTCCCGTCTATTATAAATTGAGCCACAATAAATATGGCTGAGCACATCCTTCTAAGGAAATGAGATGAGTCCTTCGGATATATGCCTAGGAGTGCTATAGCTGGGTCATATGGTAGATCAATCTTTAGCTGTTTTAGGAACCTCCACACTGATTTCCACCATAGCTGGACAAGATTGCATTCCCACCAGCAGTGTAGAAGGGTTCTTGGTTCTTCTTTTTCCACATCCCCAGCAACATCTATGATCATTTGTTTTCATGATGGTAGCCAATCTGACAGGAGTGAGAAGAAATCTCAATGTAGTTTTAATCTGCATTTCCCTGATGAATAGTCACGCAGAACATTTGTTTAGAAGCTTATATGCCATTCATATTTCTTCCTTTGAGAATGCTCTATTTAGCTCCATAGCCCATTTTTTGATTGGCTTGTTTGATTCCTTATTATTTAACTTTTTGAGTTCTTTGTATATCCTAGATATTAATCCTCTATTAGATATATAGCTGGCGAAGATGTTTTCCCATTCTGTAGGTTGCCTCTTTGCTTTTTTCACTGTGTCCTATGCAGTGCAAAATCTTTGTAATTTCATGAAGTCACAATAATTAATCTGCCTGAGTGATTGGGATTGTATTCAGAAAGTCTTTGCCAAGACCAATATGTTGAAGGGTTTCCCCTACTTTTTCCTCTAGCAGTTTCAGAGTTTCAGGTCTGATGTTAAGGTCTTTAATCCATATGGACTTAATTCTTGTGCATGGAGAGAGAGAAGAATCTATTTTCATCCTTCTACAGATATATATCCAGTTTTCCCAATACCATTTGCTGAAGAGGCTGACTTTTCTCCAATGAGTGTTTTTGGCATTTTTATCGAATATCAGGTGGCTATAGCTACCTGGACTTTCTTCTGGGACCTCTTTTCTGTTCCACTGATCTACATGTCTGCTTTTGTGCCAGTACCATGCTGTTTTTGTTACTATGCCTCAGTAGTATAGGTAAAAGCAGGTATGATAATACCACAAGTCTTATATTTGTTGTTCAGTATTATTTTAGATATGTGAGGGGTTTTTTTGATTCCAAATGAATTTTTGGATTTTTTTTCTGTTTCCATGAAGAATGCCTTAGGAATTTTGATAAGGATTGCATTAAATGTGCAGATTGTTTTGGTAAGATTGCCATTTTCACAATATTGATTCTTCCAATCCAGGAACAAGGGATGTTTCTCCACTTTCTAGTATCTTCTGCAATTTCTCACTTGAGTGTTTTAAAGTTCTCATTGTAGAGATTCTTTACTTCCTTGGTTAGGTTTATTCCAAGGTACTTTATTTTTTTGATGCAATTGTGAATGGGAGTGATTCTCTGATTTCATCCTCTGTGTGTTTGTTGTTAGCATGCATAAAGGCTACTGATTTCGGTGTATTTATTTTGTATCCTGCTAGATGGCTGTAGGTGTTTATCAGATCTAACAGTTTGCTAGTCCAGTCTTTAGGGTCCTTTATGTATAGAATCATGTCATCTGCAAATAATGATAACTTGATCTCTTTCTTTCCAATTTGTATCACTTTTATGTGTGTCTCTTGTCTTATTGCTATGGCTAAGACTTCCAAAACTATATTAAATGAAAGTGGGGATAATGGACACCCTTGTCTTGTTCATGATTTTAGTGGAAAAGCTTCCAGTTTTTCCCCATTTAGTAATATGTTGGCTGTAGGCTTGTCATAAATAGCTTTTATTATATTGAGATATGTTCCTTCTATTCCCAGTCTCTGTAGGACTATTATCATGAAGGGATGTTGGATTTTGTCACATGCTTTCTCTGCATCTAATGAGATGATCATGTGATTTTTGTCCTTTAACCCATTTATATAATGTATTACATTTATAGATTTGCATATATTGAACCATCCCTGCATCTCTGGGATAAAGCCTACTTGGTCAGGGTGAATGATCTTTTTGAGACACTCTTGTATTCTGTTTGCCAATATTTTGTTGACAATTTTTGCATCTATGTTCATGAGGGACATTGGTATGTAATTTTCTTTTTTTGTTCTATCTTTGCCTGGTTTAGGTATCAGGGTGATGCTGGCTTCATAGAAGGAGTTTGGTACAATTCCTTCTTTTTCTACTTCCTGGAAAAGCTTACGAAGCAATGGTGTTAGCTCTTCCTTAATGGTCTGGTAAAATTCAGCAGTGAATCCATCTGGGCCTGGGCTTTTTTTTAGTTGAGAGATTATTGATAACTGTTCAGATCTCCATGCTTGTTATAGGTCTTTTTAAGTGATTAATCTCATCTTGATTTAATTTAAGTAGGTCATGTAAACCAAGGAAATCATCCATTTCTCTCAGATTTTCATACTTAGAGGAGTATATGCCTTTATAGATGTGTTATAGTTTTTCATCTCTGATTTTATTAATTTGTGTCTCTTCTCTCTTTCTTTTGGTCAGATTTGCTAAGGGTTTATCAATCTTATATATCCTTTCAAAGAACCAACTCTTTGTTTCATTAATTCTTTGGATTTTTTTTGTGTGTATTTAATTAATTTCTGCCCTAATCGTTATTATTTCTTCCCATCTACTTATTTTTGGTTTGCCTTGTTCTTCTTTTTCCAAGGCTTTAAGGTGAAGCATTAGGTCTTTTACTTGCGACCTTTCTAATTTCTTAATATGGGCACTTAAGGGTATAAAATTTCCTCTTAGAACTGCCTTCATTTTGTCCCAGAGAATTTGTTATGTTGTGTTCTCATTTTCATTTGACTCTATACTTTTATTGATTTCCTTCTTGATTTCTTCATTGACCCATTCATCATTTAGTAGTGTATTGTTTAGTTTCCATCATTTTGTGTATGCTCTATAGCCTTTCTTGCTACTGATTTGTGGTTTAATTCCATTGTGGTCAGATAGAATGCAAGGAATTATTTCAATTTTCCTGAATTTGTTAAGATTTTCTTTGTGTCCTAATATATGGTCTATTTTAAAGAATGTTCCATGTACTGCTGAAAAGAATGTATATTCTGCTGCATTTGGATGACATGTCCTGTATATATCTGTTAGGTCCATTTCTCCTATGACCTCATTTAGACCAGATGCCTCTCTGTTTATTTCTTCCCAGATGACCCATCAATTGATGAGAGTGGGGTGTTAAAGTCACCCACCACCCCTGTTTTTGGTGTTATCTGTGACCTTAGTTCTTATAGTGTTTGTTTGATGAATTTGGGAACTCCCTATGTTAGGTGTATATATGTTTAAGATTGTAATGTCCTCCTGTTGGAGTGTGCCCTTAATCAATATAAAGTGACCTTCCTTATCTTTCTTGACAAATGTTGGACTGAAGTCTACCTTGTCAGATATTAGGATAGCAACCTCTGCTTGTTTCTTGGCCCATTTGTTTGAAACACTGTCTTCCAACCTTTCACCCTAAGATAATTTCAATCCTTTTAAAAAGGTGAGTTTTTTAGAGACAACAAATTGTAGGATCCTGCTTTTTAACCCAGTCTGCAAACCTATGTGTTTTGGTTGGGGAATTGAGGCCACTGATATTAAGAAATATTATTGAAAGGTGTGTATTTATGTTTGCCTTTTTTTTTTTTTTTTTTTTTTTTGTGATTCCGCTTCTACCTGTGCTCTCTTGTGTTAACTACTATAAGAGCATTGCTTGTTTTTCCCAGGTTCCTTATATATGTGCTTTTCCTTTTCCTCAGCATGGAGGATTCTATCAAGTATTTTCTGTAGAGCTGGTTTTGTCTTCAAATATTCTTTTAACCTGCTTTTGTCATGGAATGTCCTTATTTCTCCATCTATTTGAATGGATAGGCTTTCACGATAAAGTAAACTTGGTTGACAGTTGTTATCTTTCAGAACTTGGAATATATCACTCCAAGCCCTTTTGACTTTTAAAGTTTATGTTGAATAATCTGCTGTAATCCTGATTGGCTTGCCTTTGTAGGTAACTTGATTTTTCTCTCTAACTGCTTTCAATATCTTTTCTTTGGTTTGTGTGTTTTGAAGTTTGATTATGATATGGCGAGGAGAGGTTCTTTTCAGGTTTTTTTCTGGCTGGAGTTCTAAAGGCTTCCTGTATCTGCATTGGCATCTCTGTCCCAATTTGGAAGTTTTCTTCTATGATTTTGTTGAAGATGCATACTATGACTTTGGAGTGAAATTCTTCTACTTCTACTATGCCCTGAATTCATATATTTGATCTTTTCATAGTGTCCCAAATATCTTGAAATTCTCACTCATACTTTTCTATAAGTTTGTCTTTCTCTTTGTTGGACTATATTAGATCTGCCACCTGATCTTCTAGCTTAGATATTCTGTCCTCTCCTTCATCCATTCTACTGATGAGATTTTCTACAGAGTTTTTTTATTTCATTAACTGTGTTCTTTATTGCTAGTAATTCTGACTGGTTTTTCACTATTATTTCTATTTCTTTATTTATGTCTTGTATTTCCTTCTTTATTTCATTTAATTTGTGTCCTGCATCTTCTTTGATTTCTGCTTTGATTCCTTTGATTTGTTCTTTGACTTCTTTGAACATATTTACCATCATTCTTTTGAAATCTTTCTAGGCATTTCCTCTAACTCTTTCTCACTGGAAGTCATTTCTGATGTATTAATACTTTTAAGTGGCTTTATATTGTCTTGCTTTTTAGTGTTTCTTGTGTTATAATGTATATATTTTTGCATCTTGGATTAAGTTAATGCTTGGATTTTCTAGCTAGCTGGGTATTCTTAGCTGTATCAATTGATTTGATGTTATATATCTTAAGGGTAGGAGCTTAAGGTGTTAGGTGTGGCTCTTAAGACTCTCAGAGTACCTACAAAAGTGTTCCTAGGGGTTGAGTTTCCCTGTTATGGGAGTATTCAAGTAGGCTGAGTGGAACAAAATACAGGTAGATTCTAAAATTTAACTAACCACTGTAGACATTCAATCAAAAACAGCACCAAGTATTTATGCAAGAGTAGTTATTATAATAACTAGATCCTCTATCAACAAATGGGGTAAAATTTCTGGTCTGTTGAGTGATCCAAGTCAGCTTGTGACCAAGTGAGACCCTTCCCTGGTGTAATCCCAGTTGCCTTGGATGATTTTGATCTTAGTCAAGTTGCTGTGTGGGTCTTTGGCCTGCTGTTCTGATTTCTGGATCAGGGCACTGGCTTTTCCTGTGGGGAAAATCGAGCCTGGCAACTGTGGCCGTGCATAACAGCACTGCCGCTGCTGAAACCACTACTGCTGCTGCTGAAGCTGCCGCTGCTGGATCTGTCATGACTGCTGCTACAGCTGCCACTGCTGGGTCTGTTTCCAGTGCTGCTGAAGCTTCTGATGCTGGATCCACCGCTGCTGCTGCTGCTGCTGTTGTAGCTGCCACTGCTGGAACTGCCACTTGTGCCGCTGAAGCTCCTGCTGCTGGATCTGATGCTGCTGCTACTGGATCTGCTGCTGTTGACCGTGCCAAAGCTGCTGATGTTGCTGCCAGACTCTCCTCTTGCTTGGGTCCCTCTGTCGGCTCAAGTTGGTGTGGCTGGGTCCCAAGACCACTGCTCTGTTTGCTGGAGCTGGGCACAGGCAGTGGGGGAGGGGAGCTAGCTGATGCTGCTCTAGTTCTCTCGCTGTTCCACATGTTCTTCTGCCTTGTGATCTGCTCCTCTGTTGTCCACTGCCACTCTCCCTTCACATTTCTTGAGTTGCGGAGAGTGCCAGTGTGAGTGGAAACTTCCCTCAACTTGCTTTTCCTGCGGCTCGAGCCGAGCTTGCGACTTTCTGGTGCGCCACCACTGCCGCAGTCGATGGACCTTCTGGGGACGCTTTTGCTGGCCTGTGAAGGCTCTGGATGCTCTGGATCTCTTCTACTTCTCCACTGCCATTTCAATTTCCTATACACCTCACTAAGTTTTTCATTAAGTTGATCGTTTTGCTATTCTCTTTTAGGCTGGTATCATCCACTGTCTGTTACTGAATGGGATCCAAAATCTGTCAGAAATTATTTATTCATTATATATGCACACTTGTGTTTAGTGATTATTTTATTACAATTACCTGCCACCCTAAGTCACTGGGCCACTGGGCTATGGAGAATGCTGTGCCTTATGTGTGGCATAGTGGCATAGTGATGGGCATGTTTACTGCTGGGTACCTGACAAGGAGTAGGTAGTTCGGTAGTTATCAGCCCCTTCCTGACCAGCCCACTAGAAGAGAGGACTCAGTCACCCACAAAAGGTAATTTAGCATTCCTTAGAAACACAGTCACCTTCCTCAGAAAGTGGATTCCCAGCAGTGACTTGTGTGAGAAGTTATGCTCCCCAGGTGCCCTGCATTCAGGAGTGTGAATGAAGATGCTAAATGAGTAGCTTGGGCAACTGTTCCATAGATTCAGCTTTAATGACTCTTCTGCCTTGCCACAACTACCATCTCTAGCCTGTAGAGTGAGCTTGTGCATTCACTCCTTTGTTTTATCCATAATTTAAAGAGAAACTTAACAAACCACTCATTTGCAATTCTTCCTTTTCACTGTTCAGTAACAAATTTATTCTCTCTTTGTTTTTTTTCTTTTTTCTTTTTTCTTTTTTTTTTTTTTTTTGAGGTAGGGTAGGGTCTCACTCTAGCCCAGGCTGATCTGGAATTCACTATGGAGTCTCAGGGTGGCCTCAAATTCACGACAATCCTCCTATTAAAGGTGTGTTCCACCATGCCCAGCTTTTTACAAATTTATTCTCTTTTGCTCTGTGCTTTCATTTTCTGGACTACCAGGTCTGCAAGCTAAATGCATGCTTTCAGTGCACAATCTTGAGCCTCAAGATCACTTATTCTGAACCCCATATTTTTACCTGAAATGGGGGAGAAATCATGTTAATAGCTCAAGAGGGCCTGTGGCTGTGCTTTCTAGCCATTATGAAATCAATATATGATCATTTTCTTTCCAGTGGTTAATGTGACATAACTGTGATATTTTGGGCCATTCTATCATTATATCAGCAATACTCACATGGATTTTTGTTATGGTGAACATTAGGGCTTGTGATGATTTCAATTGTCAACTTGATTCAATTAGAAGACAAATCTCTGGGAATGTTTATGAGGGAGTTTCTAGATTAGGTTAACTGAGGTGGGAAGACCCATGCTGACTATGGGTGGTACAACTTTATGGACTATCATCTAGACCAGAAGTTAAAAGAAGAAACCTAGTTGAACACCTACATTGATTATTTTCTGCTTCCTGACTACAGATACAATGTGACTAGCTGTATCATGCTTCTGACACCATGCCTTCCCTACCATGATGATCCATTCAAGCTATTAGCCAAAATAATCCTTCCTCCCTTAACTTGCTTCTTGTCAGACATTTTATCATCACAGCAAGAGAAATAACTAATTCAAGGCTACTCCCACAATCCAAGTCTTCTGGTTTAGTAGGATTAAACTTTCCTACCAACATTTGGAAGTGTGGCATGTGTGGGATATCCTTCAATATCATCGTGTCCAGAATGGGAGTCTTAAGAGCCAAGGGTTCTTTCCTAAATCCTTTGAACTCTTGCCCAGTGCCCTGACTATTTTATAATACTAGACGTTGTGCTATCCTGATACCTGAAAAGACAACTGGAGTGAAGCTGGCTCATGGTGATACGTGGTGTGGATCAGAAATAAATCTGTATGATTTCACCCCTTGAGTTGTGGGGGTGGATGATTACTCAGTATAACACAGCAGGTTGTCATTGATGTGTGTTACATCATATCCTTTTCTGTCTCTAGCCCATCTGCTCTCTGAAAAGGCCATTCTCCTTGCATCACTAAATCTCACTTCTCTATTAATGCCTTAGACTCAAAGCACAAAGTGACATTCCATGTCATGTTACTAGGTTTTATCTATGAAATTGTCTAAACTCTATATTTTCTAGTGCTTTACACCTCAACTATGGGTCATGGCCCAATATGGGGATTATATACTGAATTGGGTCATGAGATTTGGGTAATAGTCTAAATTTTCTTGATACATAATGATCCAAAATTAACAAGGCATGTAATGACTCTAAGGTGTTTCTGGCAACTCTAGCCCATGTTATATCATGTGACCTCACTACAGTCTTGGTTCTAAACATATGATGTGCAATTTGCACTGCATGTGCTATCATGCCACTCTCCACCAGTGAAAGCTGCCTGAAGCATCTCAGTTTCAAGACTGTTGCTTGCTATGAATTACAAGTGTTTTTACTGTACATACAAAATTATATGTTCTTATAGAAATACAATGGTTTAATTACAGAAAGAAATGACCTTTTGAAAACTATTTTTTGTTTATTTAATTTGCACATAGAGAGAAACACAAGAGAGACAGCAGAGAGAGAGAGAGAGAGAAGACTGGGGGAGATGAGTGTACCAGGGCTTCTAGCCACTTTGTGCACCTGGCTTTATGTGCGTACTGGGGAATCAAACCTGAGAAGCTGGGTTGTTAGGCTTTGCAGGCAAGTGCCTTAACCACTAAGCAATCTTCCCCTCCTAAGAAAGCAAAGACTCTTAATATTTCCACCACTATTCTTCAACATATAAATACCAAATTAGTATATCTTTGGATTGTAATGTGTTAAAATGTTTGATTTAAAAATATCTGTTTGAGTTGCTAACCTGAGTTTCATAAAAAAAAAAAAAAAACAACTTTAAATGAATTTTAGTTTGGAATTAGAAAGGAATTTCTCACATTTTATTAAATAGTTTTAAGCATATATTTTGGGTCCGTATTTATGTGGTGTTCCATTCTTAGCATTGCTGATTATTAAATCAGAATACCAATAAAATCTGGAAAAATGCTAAAGATGTTCATAATCTTAGAATATCAAATATTCAGCCAAGATTTGACTCTTTCTATAAAAAGTAAATAAGCTCATCTATCATTATTTGACTTTATCTACTTAATGATGTGTGTACCAAAACTACTTTAAAATACTTTTTTAAAGTTTTATTATCAGCAAATATTTGATTTGCACTCCTATTATATGTATTTATATATTTGGGGTCACATAAAATATTTCTCTTCTAATCACTGAAGTAGACTTAAAATATGCCTACCATGGCTCAGAGAATTTTGTAGAGAGTGGGTGGAAAGATTGTAAGAGCTACTGGTTGGGGCATCATATCCAGAGGCATTACCTCCCCCCAGTAAAAGACTACTGCTCTCAAAATGCATAACCCACAACCCCATGGGGAATACATGCAACCCCACTGAGGAGGGCACCCTGTGGAATGGTAGCAAGGATGAAGGAAAGGATGGCACCAATGCATGATGTATCCATACTAAATATGTCCATAATAAAAAATTAATTTATAAAAAAGATTACAAAAAATTCTCTGAGAAAAAGTATCACAAATGGACAATGTTTAAGAAGCCCTATTTTGTATAATGACGAGTTGGGTAAGATGTAACTCAATGGCAGAATACTTGCCTAGCACGCATAATATTCTGGGTTTGAATTCCAGCACAATAAAAAATAATAACAGAGGTTGGGAACATATCTCAGTTTTTAAGAAGTTTGTCTCACAAGCATGAGGAACTAAGTTGGATCCCTAGATACCATATAAAAATACTGGGCATGTTGACACACATTTGTAAACCTAGTGCTGGGGAGGTAGAGACAAGTAGATTTTTAGGGTTTGGCAAGATACTCTATCCTAATGGTGAGATCCAGACCAAGAGAGACAATATTTCAACAGAAGTGAATGATATCTATCTCACCTTCCAAGGTTCAGGAAGTAGTGGTAGAAAGAATGTAAGAAGCAAAGGCTAGGCAGGAAAGTTTTGGAATGCTATCTTCCAGACACAAAGTGGCTCTTGCATGCATGGCCTGACAGTGGCTGACTCTTCCCAAATATTTATATAGTAGGAGGACATAAGATTTATATAATCAGAATAGAATAGGGACAAGATGGAAAGAAGAGGTGTCAGTGGAGGAAGAATTTGGAAATGGGGTCAAAGGAGGGTGGTAGCAGGAGATTATGACCAGGTTATAGCATGTATATATATATATATATATATATATGGAGGTTGTTAATAAAAGGCTTTTAAAAATAGAGGTAGATGGTACCTGAGGAAGACGCCCAAGGTTGTCCTCTAGCCTCCATGTGCATGCCCGCGTGCACCCCCCCCACCCCGACACGCACATCCCTACACCTATACCTACAAACATGCATAACAACCAACACTGATTGCTATCAACCCTTTTTGGAGACACTATTTTACAACTGGGAAAACTACAACATAAACAAACAAACAAAAATTTTTAAATAAAACTAGAACTTTACTTTCAGTCCTACCTGGGAGTTTATGTGCTTCTTTTCCTTTCTTTTAAAAAAAAATTATTGTTGTGTACCTATATATAAAGTGTTTTGATCATATTCAGCCCCATTATCCTCTCTTATTGGCCTATAACTCCCAGTAAACCCCTTTTATTTTTCAACTAGTTCCTTTCTTACTTTTATATCTTAAATGTCTTTAACATTTTCAGTCTCATTATCTCAAAAAAAAATAATAATAAGGTTATGGCCATATAGGTCTTCATGAACCAGACAGCTTATTTTGGAAAGCACATTTCTTCCCATTCTCATTGTGAATAAACATCTCCATTTACAATAACTATTATTTCTGACTGTTGGCAGACATGACACACAGACAATGTAGTGAAGAAGGCTTATGAAAATGTTTTCCTAAAATCCCATTTTTTCCAAAAAGCTCGAGGGAGGTCATGTTCATAGAACGTTTGAACAGTTCCCATATTCTCCTACTTGGAGAAGCAAGTAGTATGATCACATTTCCCCCAGGATGTGTGGATGGCCCCTTCATGCCTCATTGTGCCAGTGCTACTTGCCATGGCAGGTCAAGGCAGAAAGTGGTCTGATGCAGCCTGTCTCAGAATCACAGGTGTTCACTTGTTTTGTTTTCAAGTTATTATTTGGAGAATAAAGATCTGTCTGGGAGCAACTTGCTGTCATCTCCACTCAGCTAAGAGTGGATGTACATCAAGGCTCTGTACAAGAATTTATTTGCCTTGGCCCTCTGATGATTTGCATCTGAGAGCCTGGAGAATTTTTTGTGGCACACCCCCTCTAGATTTCTGCTATGGATCTTAAAGCCAAATCCTTGTCTCCTGAAAGCACTGAAAACTCTACTTTGCATTTCAGAGAGCTTTTGCTAAGAATGTCCATAAATCATCTCTTTTAACCCCTAGATGTGGCAAATGGCCTAGGGAAAAAGAGACTGTGACTGAGGTGTCCAGACTGCCAGAGGCTCTTCTAGCTGCTTGTTCCCTGCAGCAGTCCTTTGAAAGGCAAATTCTGATCTTCACTCACCTGTTCATTCCAGAAATGACAATTGCTTTGCCACAAAAGCAGGTACAGAATCAACTCCTCATTGCATTTTGTCTCCCTTCAAGTCTTTCTAGTTCTTGCTCACCCAGCAGCACTATGCCACCTTCAAATATGTTTCATGTATTTTTTAAAAAAATACTCTATTTATTTATTTGAGGGAGAGAAAGAGAAAGAGAGGGAAAAAAATGCGCCCCCCCCCCGAGATGGCATCCTGACCTGGGTATGCCCCCCCTCCTGCGGCATCCTGACCCAGGTGTGCCCTCCTGAGGTGGCATCCTGACCTGGGTGTGCCCCCCCTGAGGTAGTATCCTGACCCTGGGTGTGCCTTCCTGAGGCAGCATCCTGACCCGGGTGTACACCCCCTGAGGTGGCATCCTAACCCTGGTGTGCCCCCACTGAGGAGGCATCCTGAGCCCAGGTGTGCACATTGAAGCAAGCTGTATTGTGCACATGGAAGCTGAACAGCTGGCTGTCTCACCCAAAGGCAGGGCTTAAGAGAGCAGCCCAGTGCAAAAAAGAAGGCAGGTTTTTATAATTTACAAACTGTATGGTTTACAGCTTTCCAGCAGAGACCGTGGCAAGCAGAATATAGAAGCAAATAGCAGTTCACAATTACTTGACCTGATATCTTGGGAGCATATGAGGTAAAACATTGTCCAAGTGGGGGTAACTGAGGTTCCAGGAATTTCTAAGGGTGGGGAGTTCCAGGCAGGTAGTCAAGGTACAGTTAGACCTAACAGATACCTAAGTCTCATAGTAAGCAGAAATGAAACTTATCTTGATGTAACAATAAAATGGCTCCTGACTCTTAAGATTAAATCAGAATGGTTCATCATTTCCTCTGGGTGTGGCATGACCATCTCAATCATGAACCTGATTGACTATAGAAACCTACAGAAGACCTTGTCTGCAGTTATGGCAGTGAAATGAGAAGAGCAATCTGTAATAATGATAATGAAATTGTTAACATTACCTCCTAGAAGGAGGGAGAAGGAAATGAGTCCTTTGCCTAAGATTCCAGGGGCCTGTCCCAGTTCCACATGGTCTTTCCTGGTGCTAGATAATCCAGGAGTCTTGGGGTAAGGTACTCTTTGCCTGACACTAAGCTGACTGGGGGTAGGGTACTCTTTAGCTGAAACTGAGAAGGACATTGTAAGAAGTGAGCCACCCTAACTCCTAACTGCTAGCTGCATTTGAATCATCATGCGTCTGTCAGTAATCCCAATAAATTAATTGGTTCACCAAGCTGGACTTGAATGGAATTAAACATTTCTTTACATTTCCCCTAGACAAGTCATTCCCCCATAATTTTAGCGCGTGCTATGGTTTGAATGTGGTTTGAGTGTGCATCCAAGGCTTCATGGGTTGAAATTCAATCCCCATTGAAAAATATAGAGAGAATAAAATTTAATCTGACCTTACTGTTTGGAGGCAGGTTTTGTGGAAGGGATGAGGTTTAGATAAGGTGATCATAGTGGAGTAGTGGCGCCCCCATACTTGAATACCCCTCATGCCCTGGGCTTCCTCTGGCCTTTATTAGAAAGACACAACCTGATGTGCCTTCTCCAGAACTCTTATCAAAATGAACCTTCTTCCATTAGCACTCATCTGGCCTATGGTATTTAATTACTGCAATAGAAAATGGAGTAATGTAATTTGCAATCTAATGTCTGTAGTATAATTATACTCAATTTTTTGAAAATATTTTTGTCTCTAAACATCAGAATACCATTTAAACAAACTTTTATTATTACAAATAATAAGGTAAGCAACTTTGAAGGTGTTATGTTAAAATTTTAATAAATCCTATAAATTTCATTTTACATACCAAAAAAAATAGAAAAAAAATGATCACTTGTTTTTCAACAGTATCACATGGTAGTAATGATAAATGAATCTTAGGTTGTCCTCCTCTGAGGATCTTACCCATCACTGGGTACCATGTGTTCAGCTTGCTGGGAACCCACTCCATGGCCTGTCTTAGGTTGTCTCAGTCAGTCTGAGATCTTACCCTTCAACAGTCACATGGAGGGCAGAGGAGAGGCAGTGGGTCATATGAGGAACTTAATTCCTGAGATGCCAGCCTTTGATAATGTATCTCAGCCTGATGGATTTTTATTGCCTCTAGCTGCTGGTGAATGAATTGTGTAATTTTGTTAAATACACAAGGCCCGGCAGTGAGGATAAGATGGAGGTGGGGCCCAAGTGCAAGTTCCAGAAGGAGACATTGGGAAAAGCTGGATGGGGATGGGGAAGATGGCTGAGCAATTTTTCAGGGCCATATGGGCAATTGTAGTTGTATCATTGATGATTACTGCAAGCAGCTGGGGAGGCCCAGATCAGAGGCAAAGCCAGCCATCCTCCACAAGGGAGAGAGTTGTTTGGCTTAATAAGGTGAAGACCATTTTAGGAACAGTCCTCAGGGGTGAGACACTCCCTGGAGAAGTGATTGTCAGTGTCCCCTTATTTGGACAAATATTTTAGGTCCCCTGCTGGTATCCAAATGGGTCTTTTTGTATCTTGTGGGAAGACACATCCAAACCCTCTCCCTGCTATGAGGAGTGGGTCTGGTCCTCTCCAGGCCCCAGTCAATGGGTCTCTTCATTTGACATTGATCGAGCTGTATGTGACAGAGGATGACCAATTTTTTTTTTTTTTTTTTTTAGGACTCTTTTTAATTTTTATTTATTTATTTGAGCAAGAGAGAGAGAGAGAGAAAGTGCCAGATAGAGAGAGAAATAGCATGGGTACTCCAGGGCCTCCAGCCACTGCAAACTCCAGATGCATTAGCCACCTTGTGCATCTGGCTTATGTGGGTCCTGGAAAATCGAACCTGGGTCCTTTGGCTTTGTAGACCAACATGTTAACAACTAAGCCACCTCTCCAGCCCCAAACTTTTTTTTTTTTTTTTAATTTTTATTAACATTTTTCATGATTATAAAATATATCCCATGGTAATTCCCTCCCTCCCCACCCCCACACTTTCCCGTTTGAAATTCCATTCTCCATCATATTACCTCCCCATTACAATCATTGTAATTACATATATACAATATCAACCTATTAAGTATCCTCCTCCCTTCCTTTCTCCACCCTTTATGTCTCCTTTTCAACTTACTGGCCTCTGCTACTAAGTATTTTCATTCTCACGCAGAAGCCCAGTCATCTGTAGCTAGGATCCACATATGAGAGAGAACATGTGGTGCTTGGCTTTCTGGGCCTGGGTTACCTGACTTAGTATAATACTATCCAGGTCCATCCATTTTTCTGCAAATTTCATAACTTCATTTTTCTTTACCGCTGAGTAGAACTCCATTGTATAAATGTACCATATCTTCATTATCCACTCATCTGTTGAGGGACATCTAGGCTGGTTCCATTTCCCAGCTATTATAAATTGAGCAGCAATAAACATGGTTGAGCATGTACTTCTAAGGAAATGAGATGAGTCCAATGGATATATGCCTAGGAGCGCTATAGCTGGGTCCTATGGTAAATCAATCTCTAGCTGTTTTAGGAACCTCCACACTGTTTTCCACAATGGCTGGACCAGATTGCATTCCCACCAGCAGTGAAGAAGGGTTCCTTTTTTTCCACATCCCCGCCAACATTTATGATCATTTGTTTTCATGATGGTGGCTAATCTGACAGGAGTGAGATGGAATCTCAATGTAGTTTTAATCTGCATTTCCCTGATGACTAGTGACGTAGAACATTTTTTTAGATGCTTATATGCCATTCGTATTTCTTCCTTTGAGAACTCTCTATTTAGCTCCATAGCCCATTTTTTGATTGGCTTGTTTGATTCCTTATTATTTAACTTTTTGAGTTCTTTGTATATCCTAGATATTAATCCTCTATCAGATATATAGCTGGCGAAGATTTTTTCCCATTCTGTAGGTTGCCTCTTTGCTTTTTTCACTGTGTCCTTTGCGGTGCAAAATCTTTGTAATTTCATTAGGTCCCAGTGGTTAATCTGTGGTTTTATTGCCTGAGCAATTGGGGTTGTATTCAGAAAGTCTTTGCCAAGACCAATATGTTGAAGGGTTTCCCCTACTTTTTCCTCTAGCAGTTTCAAAGTTTCCGGTCTGATGTTAAGGTCTTTAATCCACTTGGACTTAATTCTTGTGAATGGCGAGAGAGAAGAATCTATTTTCATCCTTCTGCAGATATTTATCCAGTTTTCAAAACACCATTTGCTGAAGAGGCTGTCTCTTCTCCAATGAGTATTTTTGGCATTTTTATCGAATATCAGGTGGCTATAGCTACTTGGGCTTACATCTGGGTCCTCTATTCTGTTCCACTGATCTACATGTCTGTTTTTGTGCCAGTACCATGCTGTTTTTGTTACTATGGCTCTGTAGTATAGGTTAAAATCAGGTATGGTGATACCAGAAGCCTCTTTTTTGTTGCTCAGTATTATTTTAGATATTCGAGGTTTTTTGTGATTCCAAATGAATTTTTGGATTGTTTTTTCTATTTCCATGAAGAAAGCCTTTGGAATTTTGATAGGGATTGCATTAAATGTGTAGATTGCTTTAGGTAAGATTGCCATTTTCACAATATTGATTCTTCCAATCCAGGAACAAGGGATGTTTCTCCACTTTCTAGTGTCTTCTGCAATTTCTCGCTTGAGTATTTTAAAGTTCTCATTGTATAGATTCTTTACTTCCTTGGTTAGGTTTCTTCCAAGGTATTTTATTTTTTTTTGATGCAATTGTGAATGGGAGTGATTCTCTGATTTCATCCTCTGTGTGTTTGTTGTTAGCATATATGAAGGCTACTGATTTCTGTGTATTTATTTTGTATCCTGCTACATTGCTGTAGATTTTGATCAGCTCTAACAGCTTGCTAGTAGAGTCTTTAGGGTCCTTTATGTATAGAATCATGTCATCTGCAAATAATGATAACTTGATTTCTTCCTTTCCAATTTGTATCCCTTTTATGTGTGTCTCTTGCCTTATTGCTATGGCTAAGACTTCCAAAACTATATTAAATAAAAGTGGGGACAGTGGACACCTTTGTCTTGTTCCTGATTTTAGTGGGAAAGCTTCCAGTTTTTCCCCATTTAGTAATATGTTGGCTGTAGGCTTGTCATAAATAGCCTTTATTATATTGAGATATGTTCCTTCTATTCCCAGTCTCTGTAGGACTTTTATCATGAAGGGATGTTGGATTTTGTCAAATACTTTCTCTGCATCTAATGAGATGATCATGTGATTTTTGTCCTTCAACCCGTTTATGTAATGTATTACATTTATAGATTTGCGTATGTTGAACCATCCCTGCATCTCTGGGATAAAGCCTACTTGGTCAGGGTGAATGATCTTTTTGATATACTCTTGTATTCTGTTTGCCAATATTTTGTTGAGAATTTTTGCATCTATGTTCATGAGGGAGATTGGTCTGTAATTTTCTTTTTTTGTTCTATCTTTGCCTGGTTTTGGTATCAGGGTGATGCTGGCCTCATACAAGGAGTTTGGTAGAATTCCTTCTTTTTCTATTTCCTGGAAAAGCTTAAGAAGCAATGGTGTTAGCTCTTCCTTAAAAGTCTGGTAAAATTCAGCAGTGAATCCATCCAGGCCTGGGCTTTTTTTAGTTGGGAGATTATAGATAACTGTTCTGATCTCCATGTTTGTTATAGGTCTATTTAAGTGATTAATCTCATTTTGATATAATTTAGGTAGGTCATATAGATCAAGGAAATCATCCATTTCTTTCAGATTTTCATACTTTGTGGAGTATATGCTTTTGTAATATGTCCCTATGATTTTTTGAATTTCTCTGGAATCTGTTGTGATGTTGCCTTGTTCATCTCTGATTTTATTAATTTGTGTCTCTTCTCTCTTTCTTTTGGTCAGATTTGCTAAGGGTTTATCAATCTTGTTTATCCTTTCAAAGAACCAACTCTTTGTTTCATTAATTCTTTGGATTGTTCTTTTTGTTTCTATTTCATTAATTTCTGCCCTAATCTTCATTATTTCTTCCCGTTTACTGATTTTTGGTTTGCCTTGTTCTTCTTTTTCCAAGGCTTTAAGGCAAAGCATTAGGTCGTTTACTTGCGACCTTTCTAATTTCTTAATATAGGTACTTAAGGCTATAAATTTACCTCTTAGAACTGCCTTCATTGTGTCCCAGAGATTTTGGTATGTTGTGTTCTCATTATCATTTGACTCTATAATTTTTTTGATTTCCTTTTTGATTTCTTCATTGACCCATTCATCATTTAGTAGTGTATTGTTTAGTTTCCATGATTTTGTGTATGCTCTATAGCTTTTCTTGCTACTGATTTGTAGTTTAATTCCATTGTGGTCAGATAGAATGCAAGGAATTATTTCAATTTTCCTGAATTTGTTAAGATTTGCTTTATGTCCTAACATATGGTCTATTTTAGAGAATGTTCCATGTGCTGCTCAAAAGAATGTATATTCTGCAGCCTTTGGATGAAATGTCCTGTATATATCTGTTAGGTCCATTCCTTCTATGACCTCATTTAGTCCAGATGCCTCTCTGTTTATTCTTTCCCTGGATGATCTGTCAATTGATGAGAGTGGGGTGTTAAAGTCACCCACCACCACTGTGTTTGGTGTTATCTGTGACCTTAGTTCTAATAGTGTTTGTTTGACGAATTTGGGAGCCCCCATGTTCGGTGCATATATGTTTAGGATTGTAATGTCCTCCTGTTGGAGTGTGCCCTTAATCAATATAAAGTGACCTTCCTTATCTTTCTTGACTAACGTCGGACTAAAGTCTACCCTGTCTGATATTAGGATAGCAACCCCTGCTTGTTTTCTAGCCCATTTGCTTGAAACACCGTCTTCCAACCTTTCACCCTAAGATAATGTCTATCCTTTGTAGAAAGGTGAGTTTCTTGGAGACAACAAATTGTAGGATTCTGCTTTTTAACCCAGTCTGCAAATCTATGTCTTTTCATTGGGGCATTGAGACCGTTGATATTAAGAGATATTATTGAAAGGTGTGTATTTATGTTTGCCATTTGTGTGTGTGTGTGTGTGTTACTGGTTCTATCTGTGCTCTCTTCTGTTAACTGGTATTTGAGTATAGCTTGTTTTTTCTAGGTTCCTCATATGTGTGCTTTTCCTTTTGTTCAGCATGGTGAATTCTATCAAGTATTTTCTGTATAGCTGGTTTTGTCTTCAAATACTCCTTTAACCTGCTTTTGTCATGGAATGTCTTTATTTCCCCATCTATTTGAATGGATAACTTTGCAGGATAAAGTAACCTTGGTTGACAGTTGTTATCTTTCAGAACTTGGAATATATCACTCCAAGCCCTTCTGGCTTTAAAAGTTTGTGTTGAATAATCTGCTGTAATCCTGATGGGCTTGCTTTTGTAGGTAACTTGATTTTTCTCTCTTACTGCTTTCAATAATTTTTCTTTGGTTTGTGTGTTTGGAAGTTTGATTATAATATGGCGAGGGGAGGTTCTTTCTGGGTTTTGTCTGGCTGGGGTTCTAAAGGCTTCCTGTATCTGTATTGGCACCTCTTTCCCAATTTGGGGGAAATTTTCCTCTATGATTTTGTTGAAGATGCCTACTATGCCTCTGGAGTGGAGTTCTTCTCCTTCTACTATGCCCTGAATTCTTATATTGGATCTTTTCATAGTGTCCCGAATATCTTGAAATTCCCACTCATACTTTTCTATAAGTTTGTCTTTCTCTTTGTTGGACTGCATTAGGTCTGCCTTCTGGTCTTCTAGCTTAGATATTCTGTCCTCTCCCTCATCCATCCTACTGGTGAGATTTTCTACAGTTTTTTATTTCATTAACTGTGTTCTTCATTGCTAGTAATTCTGACTGGTTTTTCTTTATTATTTCTATTTCCCTATTTATGTCTTGTATTGCCTTCTTTATTTCATTAAATTGGTGTCCTGCCTCTTCTTTGATTCCTTTGATTTCCTCTTTGATTTCTTCCTTGATTGTTTTCATGTGTTCTTTGACCTCTTTGAACATATTTATAATTATTCTTTTGAACTCTTTCTCAGGCATTTCCTCTAACTCTTTCTCTCTGGAGGACATTTCTGATGCATTAATGCTTTTAGGTGGATTTATATCATCTTGCTTTTTAGTGTTTCTTGTGTTATAATATATATATTTTGGCATCTTGGATTAAGTTAATGCTTGAATTTTCTAGCTAGCTGTGTATTCTTAGCTGTATCAATTGATTTGATGTAATATATTTTCAGGGTAGGACCTTAAGGTATTAGGTGTGGCTCTTAACACTCTCAGAGTATCTACAAAGATGTTCTTAGGGGTTGAGATTCCCTGCTATAGGAGTATTCAAGCAGGCTTAGTGGAATAAAATACAGGTAGATTCTAAAATTTAACTAAACACTGTACACATTCAATCAAAAACAGCCCCGAGTATGTATGCAAGAGTAGTTATTATAATGACCAGATCTTCTATCAACAAAGAGGTTTAGATTTCTGGTCTGTTGAGGGATCCAAGTCAGCTTGTGTCCAAGTGAGACCCTTCCCTGGTGCAATCCCAGTTACCTTGGGTGATTTTGGTCTCAGTCAAGTTGCTGCCTGGGTCGTCAGGCTGCTGTTCTGATTTCTGGAGCTGGGTACTTTCTTTTCCTACGGGGAAACCGAGCCGCTGCTGCTGCCTCTGCAGCTCCCATAGCTGCCACCACCGGAGCCACCACCACTGCTGAAGCTGCCGCTGCCGTGACCACCGCCGCTGCTCCCCCCGAAGCCGCTGCTGCGGGATCTGCCGCCGCTGCCGCTCCTGGGTCTGCTGCTGCTGGGGCCGCTGGTACCGGTGCTGGAGCTGCTGAAGTTGCTGCCGAACTCTGCTCCTGCTTGGGTCCCGCTGTCAGCCCAAGTTGGCGTGGCCGGGTCCTGGGCCGCTGCTGTGTTCGCTGGAGTTGGGCTCAGGCGGTGGGGGAGGGGAGGGAGCCGCGGCTGCTCTGGTTGTCTCGCTGCTCCACGTGTTCTACCTCGCGGTCTTCTCCTCCGCTGCCCGCTGCCGCTCTCCCCTCACGTTTCCCGAGTTGCGGAGAGCGCAGTGTGAGGGGAAAATCCCGCACCTGGCTTTTCCTGCGGCTCGAGCTGGTCTGGCGGTTTTCTGCTGCGCCGCGGCTGCGGCGTTTGGCTGAGCTGCCTGAGCCGCTGGAGCCGCTTTTCCTGCCTGTGCGGGCTCTGGATGCTCTATAACTCTTCTACTTCTCCGCTGCCGCCTCAATTTCCTATACACCTCACTTTTTAGTAAAAGCATGTATTTTGCTGAGTTTTTTTGGTCTTTTTCCCCCCTAGGCTGCTTTGGCGTGGTACCTACGCCGCCATTTTAACCGGAAGACCATGACCAATGTTTTTGAAATGGAGACATTTTTTTCATTTCTAGAAAAATTTAAAATATTTAAGGTGAATAATGCTTTCTTTAGTTGATCATGGGGGGGTAGTAATACCCCCTTTTGTTTTTGTACTTGTGATTTAAGTGTTTCATTATATCTTTCAATGATAGCTTGGCCTCAAGAGTTATATGGAATACTTGTGCTGATCCCTCTATTTCCTGAGAAATAGACTTGATGGGCTTAGTTTTGACCCCCAATTTAAAGGGGGATATACAACCAGGGAAGCCCCCAGGCACCCCCCATCTGTAAAGCAATGAGGAAGTCAGGGTTGTGTTGAGGTAAGAAAACCTTGGGGGGATGGGTATCCACTCCAACCTGGAAAAAGAGCTCATCCACTTATGAGGGCCATAATGGCAGTCTATGGTAACCAGGAACCCTTCACGTGCCATAGAAACCCTTACATTATTTCTTTGGAGCCAAGTGAAATCAGTTATCTTATATGGGGTAATAATGGAGCAAGGCTCAATACCAAAGAGTTTAATGACAGTTTCCCTTCCTTTAATGATGCAATATGCTACTTGGATACTTAAAGAATAGACTCTAGGGCCCCACAGATGGAGAGGTGAATCCACTGAATAGGTTCTCCCTTTTGAGCCAACAGGTTAGTGGTCAGGGTCTCCCCAGGGAAAAGGTAGGGGGAAAGAGGGAGATCAGGGTTGAATCGTTTGAGATTAGAGTTATCTATGGCCTCCTGGACTCACTGGAGGACTTGTCTCTGTCCAGGTGTTAGGGTTACTTGGGAGGAAAGATTAAGGCCCATTAATAGGTCGAACAAGGGGAAAAAATGTGCAGTGGTTATAGGTATCCAGGGCCTCATCCAGATAATTTCTCCCAGGAGCTTCTGGAGTTGAGGCAAGGTATAAGAATCCTGAATATAAAGTTGTGGTTTAACAGGTGAAACTATATCTCGGGTAAGGATTGAACCCACTATCTTAAAGGGAGGCACAGTTTGAACTTTCTCAGGAGCTACTATAAAGCTGTGAGTATGAAGGATAGTTAGACATTGGTGGGTAAGGTCCTGGAGTGTGGAAGAATCTAGGCACCCAAGAATAATATCACCCATGTAAATATAAAACAGGGTATTGGGGAGATTGATAAGAGAAGAGAAAATGGATGACAGGTAATATTGACAAATGGGTGGGCTATTAGCCATACCCTGAAGTAAGACAGTCCACTCAAATCTCCTATCTGGGCCAAAAAACAGTTAACAGCAGGTACAGAGAATGTCAATTTTCCCATGTCTCCTGGATAGAGAGGGATAGAGAAGAAGAAATCTTTAATGTCAATCATAGTAATATGGTATATATTGGGAATAGCTGGAATCCATGGTAGTCCCCTATGGGGGGTTCTGAAGGGGATCATGCATTCATAGAGCTTCCTTAAATCATGTAAAAATCTCCAGGACCCATTAGGGTTTTTTTTTATGACAAAGACAGGAGAGTTCCAGAGACTAGTGGAGGGACAGATATGTCTGGATTCCAACTGTTGATCAATAAGTATGTGGAGTTGGTGTAACTTAGAAGAAGGGAGAAGCCACTGCTCAACCCATATAGGATGCCCCAGTGTCCACTGGATTTTAAACGGGGGTTGGGGTGGGCAGTGGCCCTTAGAATTGGGGTTGTTCATTGGAGTACTTTTGTCTGAGTTGCTCAAAGTAAGGGTGACATTCCCTCCCTTCCTCAAACTGTTGCTGATATTCTTTTTGATCTAACAAATCATTATAAAAGGCCTTATGGTCAGTAGTGATGAAAGCCTCAGCATCTTCAAGGATGTCTTGTCCTAGTAAGTTAGCAGTGAGCCCAGCCACATGAGAGGGCAGAATTCTCCCCTGTTCCCTCCTTGGTCAGTCCAAGGGAGCTATGTGGCAGTCTCCCAGGACAAGGATTGCCTGCCAACTCCCAGTAGGGGAGGGCCGGGCACAAGCTGCCAGGAGGGGAGCACTTCCTCCTTTCTTAGGACAATTTGGTCCACTCCAGTGTCGATGAGAAGTTTGAATCTTTTATTGCCAATATTTAAAATAATTTTGGGTCTAAGGACGGGGACTAGAGGGATGGTCCAATGGGCTTTGATGGTCTCTTTCCTCTTATTTAATGGGGCTGGGGGGAGCCCCGGGAGGAGTTTAAAGGCTCTCCCTGTATGTCTAAATTCGACTAACACTCCCTAACCCAATGAAACCCCTTTTTGCATTTAGGGCAGTGGGTGCGAGGGGCGTTGGTCATCCCCCCAGAGGGTGGGGGAGGCTTTGTCTTGTTGGAGCACTCCATCTTAAAGTGGTTCTCATCCCCACACCCAAAACATGTTGACTTTTTAGGGTTTAACTGTAATGCACAGATCGTAGGGGCCAAATCTCTCTGTTTATTATCCTGAAGGGCAGTAGCCATGGCCCTAGCCTGATGGGAGATAGTGCCAACGTCCTTGGTAGCTACAATCCATCTACTCATGGAGTTGTCCTTGAGACCTGCACAGGCGAGGCAGTGATTGGCCATCATCCCTTCCCAGACCAACATTTTAGTAAACTGATCCAGTAATGCACCTGGGGGAAATTTTCTTTGGAGACTTTTTTCCACCCTATCTATAAATGTAGCCAAATCCTCAGATGGTTTCTGAGTAATACCCATAATGCGGGGTAGGGGGGCTAGAAGGTCCCTCATCAAGCCTTTTCCATGCTGCCAAACCCAGTGCCCAGAGCTGGTTCCTATACGGGTCAGAGATAGCCACCTATAGCATATTGATCAGAGATACCAGAAAGCAGTCCCCAAAATTATATGCACAGCGGACTGTTGACTTTAGTTTTGTTCTGCCTGGGTATGGCACTCATCTTTAAAAAAAGGCACACCACTTAACGTATAGGGGATCCAACACTAGATTTCTCCAAACTTCGGTTGTACAAGGTTGGATGGGCAAGTCCCTCTAACAGGGTCTCAGCCCAAGGAGAGCTAGGTCCATCTTCCGAGACTGCCTTTTTAAGATCGTTAAGGTCCTGAGCTTCCCACGGATAGCAGGCAGCAGGGTGATTGCTCCCAGGATTTAGATTGATGGGAAATAAAAAAGTAGCTTTGTTTTCTGGCAGCTTGGCAGCTGAATATGAAGGAGGGGCCGAGGGGGTCCAGAAAGGGCTGGTTGATGGAGGAGGTCCCCTGGAAAGCCAGGGAGCACTCTCAAAGGGATCAAGTGAGGGGTATAAAGATGTACCCTTTTCTGGGGTTTTTAAAGCTGTACCTCCAGGAAGAGTAGCAGGATAAGGCTGTATACTATCTTTTCCCTCTGTCTTTTGTTTATGTTTGGTTGGCCTTGGAGGGGAGCAGCCATTGGGGGCCAATATCGTAAGGAGGACCCCTAAGGGGGATATTTGA
Organism: Jaculus jaculus; assembly: GCF_020740685.1. Lineage (NCBI taxonomy): Eukaryota > Metazoa > Chordata > Mammalia > Rodentia > Dipodidae > Jaculus > Jaculus jaculus. Next base: position 75,153,092 of record NC_059107.1, on the reverse strand, counting down.
CCCTTTTACACATGTGCCTGACAAACAAGGGCCTCTACCCTATCCCAAGTGTCCCAATCAAAGAGATTTCCTTCCGGCAGCCATGGCGCCAGCTTAAGAAGGCAATCCCGGGTCTGTCAAGCCTGATTATCAGTTAAATTAAGCCCTCTACTCTTTAGGAGTGCCCTGAGAGATTCTAAGGCAGGATTGGATTTAGAGGTAGACTGTCCCATATTATAAAGTAGAGAGAGAAATGTCCATAAAATTAGGGCTATAGCAACCCACAGACACACGAGTACAACACAAACACAAGGATCCAAAAGATAGGTAAACATGCTGTACAAAAGCTGCAGATGCAGCTTGCTGGTGAACCGAAAGTGAAAGGAAAGAGAAAGAGAATGAAGAGATGTTGACAAGCAAGTAAAGTTATCGAAGCAAAGTTTAGCACATTAAATATGAAGAGTGCCTCATAACTTATGAGGGTACACTCACCCACACACTGATTGACTGCCTCAATGAAGAATGCCTTTCATGGGGCACTAATCTGCCAGGTTCCCATTCCCCCACGTTGGGCACTAGATGCCGGGCTGCCTGCCGCAGGTAGTTCTGAGGGAGAACCAGGCCCGCTGGTTCCTCCCAAAGGGTTGAGGAGGAGGGTGGGTGTCCACAGCCAGAAACAAAACCACCGAGCTGGGAGTCTCTTCAAAGCAGGAACTCACTTTATTGTTACAAGCAGTTGTTTATATAATTATGAGAATGAAGGTGGGGATTTTAGGATGGGGTGAGATGTAAGAGCCAATAGCATACTGCAACCTCTGAGATGATTGGTTCTAACTCTAACTTCCTGTGCGGAAGTAGCAGGCCAAAGGCCATTTGGCCCCCTACTGAGTCATAGCTGGCCAGAGGCAGGTCACCAACTTTAGCTAGGCTCAGGAAGTTCCATTAGGCCTCACATCTGGGCCTCTCAAGGCCCAACAAGGAGGAAGAATTGAAGGGGGCCTTGAGCCTAGAACATAGAGAGAGAAGCAACTTGGAGCTCTGGCCCAGTGAGGAAAGAGAGGGCTTGAAAAGGCCATTTTGAAAATCAGATTTAGGTTTTTACAGGGACTAACTACAAAAGAAGATCAGCTCTTCAGATTACAATTAAAAAGATCAGATTTTATAGATTTTCTAGTAATGTTAGTTAAGGGTCAGACTCTGTTATCTAGGAAGGATGTAAACTTAAATCTAGATGTCTTTCCAGGAGGGTGTAACTGTAAGATCTAAGAAATTAGCATGTTGCCTTTAGCTTCTGTAACCCTGCTTGCCAGCACTCCAGCTTGACAAGTACTGCCATATTAAAACAGGTAGCCATTTTAGTCAGTATGCTCAGTTTAAGTTCTGAGAAATCCCCCTCCCTTGCATATACTGGGAACTCAAGAGGAACATTTTACCACAAAAAGCCCCGGCCCAAGTTGGTGGTTAGATCTGTAAAGCACCAGACAGCCTAAGTAAAAAATCCCTAATCATGGGACCCCAGATACCCAACCAATCTGGCCATGAGCAGAAAGTCCCTAACCATGGGACCCCAAATACCCAATTAATGCAAAGGTCGTGCTGTTATGCAGAATTGTGGGTTTTGCCTTTATAACCCCTGACTCTCCCCCGAGTCAGGGCTCACTCTCTCACACCTTCTGCGTGGGTCTGTGTGGAGACTGGGTCCAGGCCTTGGCTTGCACTACAATAAAGGAAAGTTGCTGCTAATTGCATCAGAGTGACCATCTCGGTTCTTTGTGGGGGATCTCTGGGTGACTTCCTGAGGGTCTTGACCCGGGGTAGGGGGTCTTGGCACTTCAGTAACATCCATGATTTTGTAAGCTTAGCAACATTTCCTGCTTGTAGTTAAGAAAAAAATTCATTTTTGAGGTTCTGTTACCCTGAGTGCCTGGCTAATTTCTGTCTCCTATCAATAAGCAGCAACAATATAAGAATAAAAGTTCAAAAGATTTATAAATCGTGCAGGGTGTGATGGAATACACTGGCAATACCCATTGTCTAGAAGCGGAAGCAGGGGGAATTTAAAGTTTCAAGTCAGCCTGCTGTAGTAAGAACATCTCTCCCTAGCCCCACCCTCCAAGTTTACATTTTTCTGTTTTCAAATCATGAGACACAACAGAACTACCTACAGGATAATAGCCAAATACAGGTTATATTTATTTAAAGGGATAGTTGGATGGGAAGTAAATGAAATCTAGGAAGAAATGCTGTGATGGTGCAAAATGAGACATCTAATTAGTAGATGTTTTGAGCAATGAGGGCTCTAGAGTTGTAACTGGTGACCTAGTATATCAATTATGTTTTACTTGGACTGTAGAAATTTGGCTTATTTATTACTGTTAATTTTTGGAACCATCATATTTATAGGTACTTTGGCTTATATTTTATCGAAATTACTATTTAAATTAGCTTGTTGTTGACCATATCTATTGTTTTGGATCTAATCCACTTTCTCCTTAGAATATGTATTGAAAGTTTCCTTGGTTACTGGACAGCTATACTAAATTGGAGTAAAATATCAGAGAGAGGGAGAGACGCTAAAGAAGGAATGAAAGGAAAGAGGAAGAGGGAGACAAAAATAGCCAGAGAAAGACATGAAGACCTGTTTGCTCTGTGTAATAGTACTTGTGGTGAAGTTACAGATTGCTGCTAAGACAGGCGAAAACACTATAAAGAGGGATATGTGAATGGTTCTCTCTAACAGTAGACTGTACCCGGATTTCATAGAATGAGTGCTTAACTATGAAAATATAGTTGTTGTTTTTTTTTTTGTTGTTGTTTTTTTTTTTTTTTTTTTTTTTTTTTTTTTACTTTAATGTAATAAGAATCTGTCTCAGTGGCTGTGTGCCTGCAGAGCACTTCAGCTCCCTTAGCATTTCCTTGCACACTGGGAGTGCTGCCCTCTCCCTACACTATAAACTTGATCATCCTCTCTTTTAAATCAATGAACTTTCTCTGAAAGTCACTCATGAGCAGTGTACTATAAAACACAGTATATAAAACCAGCACTGCCTTGTTCTAGAAACAGCTTCATGTGATGCTTAATACTGTCTTTACAAAACTAATCCTAAATACAGTGTGAATTTGAGAGGGATACATTCCTCAATAAATATAATAATTTAATAATTGTCCTCTTCAGTTTGCCCAATTCTTTGGTTAAATGCAATTGTTAACCCAGGGTTTGGGGATTTAAGAACTTTCCTGAACCCCTAGCACCCCTTTTCAGTAGTGGGAGGGGATTATGATCATGATATATTATCTATGTTTATGGAAGTTGCCAATAAAAAATTGAGAAAAGAGCAAAAATGTGGTTAGCACGTGGGTTGTCTTCTAGTCTGCACATTTAGCCACACACTCATAGACACACTTATAAACATACACATTAGAAAATCACATTTACCTTCTAGGGCTGTACACCTATAAATCCAGCATTTAGGAGACTGAGGCGGGAAGATCACAAGTTTAAGGCTAGCCTGGAATACATTTGTTAAACTTCTACAAAAGAAACCAATATTGATATAAACTGACCATGCCAATTCTCTCCAATATTTTGATCATGAAGTGATGCTGTATTTTGTCAAAGGCCTTTTCTGCATCTATCAAAATGATCATGTGTTTTTTGTGTTTATTCTTGTTTATGTAGTGTATTACATTGACATATTTCCATATGTTGAACCACCCCTGTGTTCCTGAGATGAAGCCCACTTGATCAAAGTGGATAATGGATTTGATGTGCTGTTGAATTTGGTTTTCCAGGATTTTGTTCAGGACTTTTGTGTCTAAGTTCATCAGAGAAAAAGGCCTGTAGTTTTCTTTTCTTGTGACATCTCTGCCTGGTTTTGGTATTAGGGTGATATTAGCTTCATAGAAGGAGTTGGAGAGCTTTCCTTGATCTCTAATTGTGTGGCACAGTTTGAGAAAGACTGGTTTCAGTTCTTCCATGAAGGTTTGCTAGAATTCAGCTGAGAAACCATCTGGTCCTAAACTCTTCTTTTGGGGGAGGTTTTCTATCACCTTTTCAATTTCTATGGGTGTGATAGGTTTGTTTAGGAGATTAATCTGCTCTGAGTATAGCTTTGGTAGATTGTATGTGTCTAGGAATTTATCCATTTCCTCTATATTTTTCAATTTTGTAGAGTAGAAGTTTTTGAAGTAAGACCTGATGATTCTCCCAATTATGTCTGTTGTGATCTCTCCTTTTTCATTTCTAATTTTGTTCATTTGAAGTGCCTCTTTTTTTTTTTTTGGCTTGATCAAATTGGCTAGGGATTTGTCAATCTTGTTTACTTTTGCAAAGAACCAACTTTTTGTTTCATCAATTTTCTTAATTGTTTTCTTAGTTTCCAATTCATTAATTTCTGCTATGATCTTAATTATCTCTTTCCATCTGGAGCTTTGGGGGTTGATTGTTCTTGCTTTTTCAGTGCCTTTAGGTGGATGATTAGGTTATTGATTTGGGATCTCTCTGTTTTCTTTTTATGAAGGCATCATACTCAAAATGGCCCCAGCTGAAACTAAGAATAAATGGGAAAATGTGCAAGAATGCTGTTTTCTTGGTGAACCAGGAACCTGCACAACAGTGAAGGAGATAGACACAGAGAACAATCAACCCCTACCAAACTAGATATACAGAGACACAGAGGCTCCCAAGATCTCAACATGGAAATAGACCTAATATGAACCCAACATGGCTCAGGAAAATTTGCAGAAGAGGGGGTGGAAAGAATGTCAGAACCACACGTTTGGTCATGGCACACAGAGACATTTCCTCCTACCTGAAACTAAAGGCTAACCCCACAATGCACGACCCATATACCACAACAAGGAGAGTCCTGCTGGAGGGGGGAGGACAGGAAGGAGGTTAACGATGGTACCAACTTGACCGTATTCACTGACTACAAAAATAAAAAGAATAAATTATAAAAAATCATATTAATAAAGAATTAGATCAATAAAAAATAAAAAAGAAACCAATATAAATAAACTTATAGCAGTTAACTTCAGATAACATCATAAAACTTTATGAAATATACAAAACATTGGCAAATAAGAAGAAAGTTTTTAGAAATTTAGCATAAAAGGACTTAAGCAAAAAATATTTTAAAAATCAAAAACATTTTATAAAAGTAGAGACTAAAGTGTAGATAGATACATGACCAACAGTTCTTGAAAACCATAGAGAGGCAAGAATGATTGCCAAAGAAAGAATAGGAGGAATTTCCCTAGAATTGAGAAGAAAGATCTTCATATTAAAAGACCGATAAAAGGTTTATGACAGCAAGGACAAATAGTTTGTTTAAGCTTCTAGCCTGGGTGAAATAATAACCTACAAAAGAATGAGAATTTGAATTATGTTAGATTTATCTTCATCAAAAAGTTGTCAAAAGACATCAGAATACAAAAGTATAAAAAATTAGTTGAAAGACCTAAATGATTTCTTTTTTATTTTTCACATTCTAGAATAAGACAACACCTAGTTTATTTTGCTTTATTTATTTTTTTTTCTTATGTGAATAGATGTTCTGATGAACAGGCCAAAACACAACCCAGGGAAGAAGAAAAAACTAACAAAATGCCTTTGGTCATTTCAATTATTTTCTTCAGTGTTAAAATACCAGGAGTTTCTTATTATTCTGAATCATCTCCTGGTTGCATAGTTGTCAGTTTTCCTTCTTTCTCTTCCTCCTTCCTTCCCTTCCTCCCTTTTTCCCTCCCTCCCTTCCTTCTTTCTGCTTCCACCTCCTCTTCCTTTCTCTCTCAATTAGCATCTTTTAGAATGACATTTGATTACATGGTATTTCATATAAGAGACATGTCAGTTTGTTCTGTATGATGGATCTAGTGGAAGACCCTGGTCCAAAACAATGGTCTCAGCTGGTTATGGTGACATATGCTTGTAATCCAAGCACTCAGGGAGCTGAGGCAAGAGTACTGCAAGTTTAAAACCATCTTGAGAGATACAGTGAAACCCTTTCTCAGAAACGTAACATTAACCAACATTGCTGGTCTTTCACAGACCTTAGCACTGATAAAGAAATGGCATCTCTGAGTTTCTTTGTAACCTTCGGTATGCTCTAGAATTTTGTATCATGAAGTAGGAGGACAAAATAGCAGGACAAAAAAAAAATGATAGAGATTTTACTATCTTACCAAAATTGTATATCCTTTATAAGAGGTTCAGCTTCCTGTATTCTGTGGTAAGACAAAACTGGAATAAGAGGGAGGGAGGGAAAAAGGGAGAGAGGGAAAGAAAGAGAAAGAGAGAATATTAAAATTAGTTTTTAGAATCCAGAAGATATTTCAGAGAAACCCAGGATAACAAATAGATCAGGAATTTAATTTATCTCTGGGTGTGTCCCTGTCTCTGTTACAGTGAGCTAGACATTCTGCAAGCATGTGGTATTTAATACCACAGATGCTTTTTTTAAATAACGAGCAAATAGTTTACATGTTTAATTGGTTTGTGTGTGTTTGTGTGCTGGTTCATGTATGTATAGAAGTGCATGTGTGTATGTGTGTGCACATGAATGTGGATGCTAATTTTCAGCATTGGATGTCTTCCTCAAGTGCTACCCAAGTTACTTTTTGAGACAAGGTCTCTCACTAAACCTGTAATTCTCAATTAGGCTAGGCAAGCTAGCCAGTGAGCTGTAGGGAGCCATCTGCCCTCCACTTCCCCAGTGTTGGGAGTACAAGCGCACACTGCCATGCCCAGCCTTTCCATGGAAGCTGGGGATCCGAAATGTGGCCAGCACTTCAACCACTGAGTAATCTCCCAAATCTTGGATCCAGCATATTATTGACTGATTTTAAGTCATATAGCATGGTGTTAGGAAGCCAGTTAAGTAACTACAGGCTTGCAGGTCATTGGGGATATAAGTCCTCCCTCAGAATCAACAGCTTGTAAAATAAAGAAATGGATCTGCTGGACTCTAATTACTGGTCAGAAGAATGGAGCATTATTTGTACCTCTGGATCTGGATGGAAACATGACTTTCTGCACTACCTGATAAGTCATAAGATTACTATCCAGCCAGAGGTTTTTAGATAAAAACAAAGACAAATCAACTGTCCTCTCCTATGAGAGTTAATCAGATAGGCCTGTCAGCTGAAGAGGAAATCTCTCCACTAGAACAGCTGTCTGTTTTAGAGATGTGCAACCTGCTGAAATGTGGATTGACACAATGATTCCTTCAGTCTTTGTCTACCTACACACCTTGTATGCTTCACTTTATTCTGCAAAAAACCTTGTCTTCTACAATCCACTCTGTGTGTCTCAAATGAATTCTTTTGATGGATATTATAAGTACTGGGAAGGGGAAGGGAAGAGACAGAGCAAGAGAGAGAGAGAGTAAGCGAGCGAGGGAGCCTGGTGACATATGACAGCCAATTCTTAAGGCTCCAGTGTTGCACAGTCAATCCATGTGAAATTGTTTTCAACTACAGCTTGAGGTTATCTCTTCCATTAATATTGTTGCTAATCACAGGATTGGCGAAGAATGCACAATTAATTGGAATAGCCTGACATAAAATTGCTCATCTTTATCCTGAGGCTACATCTCATCAAACCACTCAAATTAGCTAAACTAAGAATTGATGATAAGAAAATCTTAATGCTAAGCTATTCACTTATATTAGCATTGGGGAAATTTTCTGAGAATTGACTTGAGATAAGTCCCTTAATAGTACTGTGACAGCATGGAATTAAGTGTAGTTAGGCATTGCAAAATGAAATGTAAATGTTAAACTCATATTATATTCACTAAGACATCAGTAATATAATTCTGTATATTGTGATTTTAAATTTATTTAAGCATTTATTAGTAAATTATTCCAGCTTTCTGGTCTGGAAATTAATTATTGGAACATCTTATAATTAAGTTAATGTTTGTTGAATAACAATATTGTCTTAGTATTTGCAACAGGGTCTCATAGAGCCCAGGCTGACCTGGAACACAGTATGTACCTGAGGATGATTTGAACAACTGATTGTCTCACCTTCCTCTCCCAAGTTTTGGGATTACAGGCATGTGTCACTCCTTCCTGCCTTTTATATTAATACTTTGAGAAGCATTAAGTTACCTTTTCTATTTCACTTGGGAAAGACATTTGACATTATCTGCTTCAGGCATCAGTCTATCTAGAGGGAGATGTGTGTAGGTGAGTAAATACGGAAATATACTCACCTTTGGTTTTATAAATAACATCTGCAACCAGAAAGGAAGATGGGAACAAACCTTCCAGAGAAGAAAGTGAGTTTTTGTATAATTCCTTTATTGCAACATTAGCATGTCTTTCCCAGCCCAGAAGAGCAGCTAGGCTCTTTCACCAGAGTTGAGAGCTCAGTTAATTAACATAAAACTCTATATTTTCTCACACAAGAATGGATGTGATTTATGTGTGACAATTCTTTATATATGACTACAGTTCAGCAACAAAAGCACAGTAGTTACTAATTACTGCTGGGGTCTAGTAAAATAAGCATCAGCAACTTCTGTTGCCTTGGAAATTCCACATCTTTATGGGGTTTCACAGAACTGAGTTGGTATCAAAGTGAGGCAGATTAAAGACAAAGTTATATGTTGGGACTTCCATTGGAAAAAGTGTAAATTATGTCTTCAATGTAAGACACTATTGAGTAGATTTTACTTGGATTCTAATCATACCCAAGAATCCCATGTTCATTTATAAGAGACTGAAGTAATTACTAAGATCTAAGTATCCTAAATAAAGCTAGCAGCTTCTCAAGTCAGTGTTAGTGAAATTATCTTTCCTGGCTTATCATTTGAGTTAACAGTACTAATCAATACTGACTTCATTTGGTTTCTTTTTGCATCTTTTCTCCTTCCTTTTCTCTTAGAATCAAGCTCTGTGCTAGATTCCATCAGCCCTTCAGCTAATGCTGCTGACATCAATTTTTACTTTCATCAGTTATATCATTTCAATTTCTGAAGATGGATGATTTCTTATATATTTATTAACTAGAAATCTTCCACAAGAGTACTGCCTGTCAATAAATGCATTTGGATTTCCTGAAATAAAGTGTTTATTGGACACTTGCTTTCTTCTTATTCCTTAGTACCTATATTCAAACTGATGACTGGGTTTTAATATCCTCTTAATCAGTAAAAAAAAAAAAAAAAAAAAAAAAAAAATGGGAACTTTACAACTTCTGTGATTGTCATGAGATAGCCATGGATTTTCCTAGATCCAATGGGCTAGATTCTCTTATCATACTTACTCACTTTCAAGTTGTTATCTTATCAACTGGGGGTCTTTTAGTTAAATATTCTTCTGTCACGGCGGCACAGATAGCTTCTTTGTTTCTAACCATTTAACATATCTAAAACTGAGCCTGAGGAGATAGCTCAGTGGGTAAGAGCACTTAATGCATAAGCATGAGAGCCTGTGTTCAATTCCTCATACCTATGTGAGTGCAGTCATGGTTACAGATGTCTGTTACTCCAGCTCTGAGATGGGACAGAGGGAGGAAAATGACTAAGTCTCCATCGTCAGCTAGTCTAACAGAAAATTGGGGAGTTGTGACTTCACTGAGTGGTACTGTCTCAGGCACATAAAGTAGAAGGGATATGGAGGAGGACACTCAATATCTTCCTCTGGCTTTTGCACACATTTGCATGGGACATACACATCTGTATACCTATGTACATGAACCACATGCACCACATACTACATTATACACTCACAAGACATACATAAATATATATGAAGCCTATCTATCGGTGCCTCCATGCCTCAGCTGGGAGATCAGTTACTCATCCAAAAATCTCATCATGCTTAGTATAAATGTATTATGACAACATCTGTGTGAGAAGAGTGACCACTTCTGCTGGGTGACATTGTGATACTTTTCCATGGAACAGAGCCAGCAAGATGACTCTTTTAAAACCATAAGCCCATAGGGACAAGTTTTAATTTCCACATCCCACAATTTGTGCCTGACCTTAAAAAGCTTGTTTTTATTATTATGAGAGCCATTTATTTTGCTTTATCACAATACAAATGGAATAGCATAAAAATGACTCTAGTTTTTACTTCTGGTGAAAAACTAGTGAAACTTGAAATTTATTTCTATTTATTTTCAATCGTAAAGAAGATACCACTAAATACATACAAAGTACAAGAAATTTGGAACATCAAGTATAGACATACTACATCTATAGGGTCAGATATCATATGTGTGTATCTAATTTATTGATTAAGTAATATAAATTTGAGTCATACTTATGGCAATATGTCCATATTATATCTGATTTATTTGTATATATTTGCTGATGTATTACCAACAGTCCCATTTTGTTTTGCAGACTACAGGCTCAGATTACAGAATACAACCAGATTTACCATCAAAGTTTGCATGAAAAAGGTTCCATTCTTTCCTATTCCCACATGCCATTTACTGAATAAAAGTAACTCTGAGCTCAGACTGACAAGGGTTAGGAGGAGTAGCTAGTAGACTCTCTAGAGACCCTTCTCAAAGAAAGACAGCCTTCTATCTAGACCTCCAGGGGCACAGTGCTGGAGGGGAAATTCTGATTTCTCTCTACCTCTTTGTACCCCAGAGATTTGAGAGTGAATGTTAGCACAGAGTTGTCAAATGTTATAAATGTCATTTTACTTCAAATATGTGTGATACTCATAATATAAGTCCTAGAACACAACACACAATTTAAAAATGATTCAGTTTTTTCATAAGTATGCAAAAGAATTAAGACCAGTTTTTTGAGGGAACCTATTATTTCTCCTTAATGTAGGATAGATATGGGTTTTGGATAAGGTGAAGAACACTGTGTCTACAGTGTGACAGGTTTAGGGAAACAGATTTCCTAGGAAGATGCATGTGTCTTACTTATCCTCACTTTCTTCACATCTCAATTATGGAACTACTTAAATCCTCAGTGGCAGGACATGTGCCCTTGGGTGACTTAAGATTCTATCTAAGACCATTTCCTCATTTTTCAAATGATGAAATGAATTTTTCTTCAAGTCACATAATGAATGAGATGGATGATTAGGCTACTTATCTAATTCCAAGAACTTTTGCTCCCTTGTAATGAGTATGTCTTCATATAGAAAATGAATGCCTGGAAGTAATGAATAAAATTCAAGATACCTTAATGCCACTACCTATGTTTTTCTTCTATCTGTGAGGGAAAGGAGGGGAGGACTCTTATTTAATGAGAAGGGTAAAATATTAAAATGATCCTCTACCTCAGTCAATATGACCTCTACATCCTTGAATAATCTAAGGTCTTCCATCTATTGAAGGCACAGTAACTGGCCCCCAGTGATACAACTCCTACAGAAAGGCTTTACCTCCAAAAGACTCTACCAGCTGAGGACAACATTAGGAAGCTTAAATATAAACATTTGGGGCTGTGGGGAGCATTCACACACAAACCCTCACAACATTGGTGCTGGGGATCAGAACTCAGGTCCTCATACTTGCACTGTGAGCACTTTAATGAGTGAGCTATATCTTTAATTCTTAGCAAACACTTTCTAAGCATAATGCAATTTTTTAAAATCTACCTCTATTTTAAGCACTATGCTCAGGGTCAACATGTTAAATCTATATAACTTCTGGGAGAGTTTTGTAAGTTTGAGGGCCCAAGAAAGAGCGTTATTACGACATGCTAATTTTAGTTAATGTCTGGATCTCCTCCTCCCTTAACAAACTGAACCCAAGGGACAAGGCAGAGCCCCCCCCCCCAACACACACCTCATACATTTTCTTCTCTACACACAAATATAATGAGCTACACAATCATATGCAACCCCTTGCATACTGACAAATATTTATGAACACACACCACTGATGTAAAGTTCTGCTGCTGTAGGTATGTGGGTGTGTGTGTGGTAAACACATATCTACCACCAGAGGTCTGCAGCTAGGAGGAGAGATCCTCGCATCAACTCACATTCCCTCAAGTTAGATCATCTCTTCCTCCTACCTGGTCACTTCTGTGGCACCATATTGCCTGACATACTTTTGTAATGCGCAGGATTTCATAATCAGTGGAAGGAATACAATGCAGGGCTCAGAATCTATTAAGTTCTCGTTAAATAACAGTCTTAATATTCACCTCTATGCATAAGACCTTGAGTAGGATTGGGTTGGTGAAAGGCTGAGCAAAGATGCGGCATCAAAATCTAACTTTGGATATATCCCAAATACAATTCTTTGCATTGAAGATTTCCCCCACTGGACTCAATCACACTGACCTCCATACATCCTCAGCTAATGAGTCATTCATTGCAAACCACTGGAAAAGATCCTCAAGAGGCCCGGACATGGTTGCACACATCTTTAATCCCAGCACTTGGGAGGCAGAGGTAGGAGGGCCGCCATGATATTGAGGCCACCCTGAGGCTACAGGGTGAATTCCATTTCAGCCTGGCTAGAGTGAGTAGACTGAGACCCTAGAGGGAGATGTAACTCTTTCACATCTCCCAGGGTTGGCTCCCTTCACTTAAGTCAGCAACATCCACTTGTTTCCAGATGGCAATCATTTCAGGAGCTTCAAAAATCATGGCTGCCCAAGTACTATCTTCAGAGATTATTATCATGAGTTTGGGGTTTGGGGTTGGCCTAGGCATTGGACTCTCTCCCACATGCTTTTGTATAGCCCAGCTTTGGCATTATTGACAAGAAGCATGCAGCAGATATTCTGAGATGTGTCTCTTCACCCGTAACATCAGGGAAATTGGTTTGATAGCCCACAATGGGATCCCATCACCATCTTCTACAAAGTGGAGCTCCAAACACCTGAAACCTAAGGAGGGAACTCACCATCTCCATAGTGCTATGCAACTTTCCCCAAGTAGTTCCTCCTCTTCCATTCCTATTTCACTCAAAGCTTTAATCTCTTTTCCACATCACACTACCTGTCCCTTACTTTCATTCAATCAATCCCTAAACTCTGATCATAGCTTACTCTTCAAATATCTCTGAGAACCCCTCCTTCTATCCATCATTAGTAAACTGATTCTACCTAAAGAAATTCAGGAAGAGATCATGTCTCAAAAATAAAATGGAGAGTGAATGAGGAGGACCTGTACTGCCAACCTCTGGCCACATGTATAATGTGTGCTCACACACACAGCACACACAGACACACACAAATATGCATACACTGCATGCTTGCCACACACATTTGCATGCAAAAAAAAAAAAACTTAAAAACTTAAGGAATTATCATGCCAAGTTCTGCTTCTAGGCCACTGAGACGTGTTAGGCAATAAGTGCATCCAGTAGGGAAATTTCCTAAACTCTAAGATTTTAGATTTCAAAAGGCTTTGAATCTATTTATTTATAGACATAGAAGAAAGAATGAGAACTATTTAGAACTAGAATTAGAGAGATGAGACATTAGTAGGAAGAGGTTTGGAGATCATAGAGAGTAGTATAAAGAACCCCTTTTCTACCCTTCTGAAGTGATTCAACAGGGCTTAGCATAGTCTCCATCCATCCATCCATCCCATCCAACAATCCACAATATTGATTAGCAACTTGCCATATGTGGGACACTATATTTGATATAAAATTTATTAAAAGTGGGACCCTAATATTTTGAAGCTAATAGCTCAGTCAATTGACTTTTGTGAAGCAATAGGCTTAGAAACTATCTCAAAGCAGTTTGACAATAGCTATGAAAAAGGTAGAGAGTACCATGGAAGCCTAAATGGGAGTCAGCCTATTGTGACATAGTCAAAGTATTTTGCAAAGTCAGTAAAGAATGGACTGGGCATTCATGGGTGAGTATGGAATGCACTTTGGATCTGATGATTATTGTGTGTGTATCTGGATAAAGCCAAATTCTTATGATTAATTCGTTTGTCTGAAAGCCAGCATTCCATCTTAAACAGTGATACATCTTTCTCATTGGACAATGCTTTTTAAAACACCCTCCATGGACAAATTCTATAACTAAGAGCAGAAGAAAGAATGTAAAAGAGGAAAAAAAAAGAAATAATTTTCTTTTAACAAGAGATCTTTCAATATTGTTATCTTGGTTAAAATGAGAGCTTGTGTATTGACACATTTGACCTAAGCTGATTTTCTTGCATGCTGCCTTCAAGAAATAGCCAGCATATCTGTAAAATGTTTATAAAACTCACTCAGCTATGCCTTGTCATTTATTTCTACCATGAATATTCCACTTTTGCTAAAAATGCTCAGTTAAACTTGAGATCCTCCTTAATGTCCACATTGACAATGGCAGATGATAATCTTAACCCTTATACATACACTATTTGTTTTCCATGCATATGTGTGTACTTGCATGCATATACATGTCTATGTTAAACATGTGTGTTGTGCATATGAATATTCATTTATGTGTGTGAATGAATACGTTTGCAGTTGACTGTGTACATGTGTGTGTGTGCATATGGATGTGAGAGGTCAACTTCAGGTGTCTTCCTCAATCGCTCTCCACCATAGTTTTTGAGAGAGGGTCTTTCATTGAACTCAGAGCACACTAATTTCCATGACTTGCCACTGAGCCCTTGGGATATTCCTGTCTCCATCACCCCAGAGCTGGTCCACCAGGTATGTGCCACTATACCCAGTTTTGATATAAGGTACACGTGATTCAAACTCAGGTCTTTCAAGCACTTTATCTACAGAGCCATCTGTCCCTTACACCTCTTGTTATTGTTAATATTCTCTTTAATGCGATATGTTTATATATTTGGGTTCATATACCATTTTAACGTGGCCCATTAAATGGACTGATTGGCTTGTTGATGGATCAATTTATGGATAGTATCATCTTAAAGAATCAGATGATGGTAATGTTACCATAAGAGCTTCCAGTAATCTTGATTTGAATGTCATTGTAGAAAGTTTCTATACTTTTCTTCCAGGGATTTGATGTGATATAATTCTATTAATACAGAATCTCCAAATAAAGCAGCATTGTACCCAGAATCAATCTGTGTGTGTGTGTGTGTGTTTGTATGTATACATGCACCATTTCCTCAATTATTCCTTTCCTCAAACACCTTGCAATCCCATATGTATTATGTATTATGTATCTTATAATTCCTTCATCAACTGAGAAGTCAGAAAGAATAATGCACATGGGGAGCAGTCACTGCATTGTATAGTGTTTTGAAGGGTAGAGTAAGTATTTCAAGGTCTATTTTTCATATTTCTTAATTCTTATCTCCATGACATTTTGTTCTCAAATTCTATATGTGTAAATTTCATTTGTAGGTAATATCAAAGTGCAAAGCCTCAGCGAGGCATCTTATGCTTAGTTGGAAAGGAATCCTTGGGACATAAATACTTAAAATGATCTCAGGAATTTTGTATGTCATCCATCAATGCCCTACCCTTTAGGAGCAACTACCTTTCTAGTTCTCTCAACCCCCTTTCCCTCTCTCATGCCTACTGTCTATTCTGTCTATCATCATCTATTCATCTATTATCTATCTATCAATCCATCATCTATAATCTGTCATTTGCCTATCTATTTACACTGAGAATTGAACCCCAGGACCTTGTACAGGTTAGGCAAATGCTCTATCACTGAAATACATCTCCAGCTTTCTTTCGAGTCAGGTCTCACTAAGTTGTCCAAACTGGACTTGAATTTCCTCTGCATTCCAGATAGACCTTGAATTTATGATCCTCCTGACTCAGCCTCCTGATAGGTAGGATTTCAAGCCCGTGCTACCAGGCCCAGCCATCCATTTCTTACCTCTGAAAAAAAACAAAAAACCAAAAAACAAAAAACTCCAATGTCTTCAAACTTAACAGTCTGTTCTTCCTGGTATATTTGAGGTGTCTTCTAAAACTCACAAATTTAATTCATAAAATTTGAGAGGAAATGGAATTCTCAATGTAAATAACACTGTTGTTTTAGACTGCTTTGTTTTGCTATAACAAAATATCTGATTCTGTAACCTGCTAGAGGAGAGAAGTCATTAGCATCCTCAACCAGCAGTGTACTTTGTAAGCTACATCTAAGCAAGATATGCCCACTACAATATTGGCATGTCTGTTATGGGGGTAACCAATTGCTCTATAATGTGATTTGAGGCCCACTTCATGGGAGAGTATTCATGCCTAACACTGAAAATTTAGTTAAAAGTGCATGGCTGCAAGGATCATAAATCCTAGGGGCGGGGTAGGGACTACTGATGTTCAACTACATGGATATATTATCCCCACAAAATTGTCCTTTGCCTCCTGAATACCTATATCTATGAATGTAAGTTTTGCTCTTACTTTTGGTTAAAGAAGTTTCTCTTTTCAGATGGCACTGACTGCTCAGGAGACTAAAAAATTGTCAAGGTATTGAGAAGAAGTGGCAGTTGAGTGTTCTGAACTTAATGACATATTTCTGTTATATCTTCCAATGTCTCAGGTACTATGACAGAGGAAGTTGCATAAAACATGCAAGAGCCAAAGGATGGGGAGAAGTACTTTGGAATGCAGTCTCAGACATAAAGTGGTTATTGTATTCATGATCTTATATTGGCTATTGTTACATGCATAAGACCTGTGTAATACTGGATTATCATGGGTGATGGTGGAAAGCAAAAATAAACAAAAGATATCAATATAGAAGATGGAAGAGTAGGGAAAAATGGGAAATTTAGTGGAAGTGTTCAGGGACGTGGATTATGTAAATTTTAATAAAGATTTATTTTTAATAAATTTTTAATAAAGATTTGCTCCTTCAGACAGTGTCCCAAAGGATGTGTACAGAGAAACATTGGCTACATTTATTTTCATCCTATCAAATCCAGAGAGAAAATAGCATGAGAAAAGAGTGGGGAACATTTAAACAAAAAGGTATTATAGCTGAAAAATAGGCCCCAGTTGTATTTTTTTTAACATGAGACTTAGATTCATGAGCAATATAGGAAAACATTACAGTGAACCACCTGCTCATAAATCTATCCCTGCTTATGTAGTAGGTGGCATGTTGAAGATTATATTGCAATTTCCAGGAAGCCAGACTTTGTGTTGCTCACACTTAAATCCCCAGTGTCTCCTTCTAGAACAATGCCTAGAATACACTAAAAGCTCTATAAATATTTGTACACTTTGATTAATTGGTGAACACTGTATATGTGCTATGGAGGATATAAGAAGTTAGGAACATATATTCTGTTTTTTCCACAAAGCTATCTGTTCTTACTTTGGAAACCTGCAACCTTTTAAGAGTGCATTATATTTTAAAAAGTGTGCACATGATTTTAATACAGTCACTACAGTTTTTAATGTTTTTGGCTTGCCCCTGAGTCAGTATTACTTTATCTGTCAACCTGGGTCCTTGCTTAATGTGCAGTGGCGTGAAAGATTACTGCCTAGTTTCAAGTCTTGTTAAATTCAAAACTAAGAGTCAACATTAGAAAGGAAATCATCCCAATAATATTTCCTTCTCTTCTCTTTAACAAGGGTATTGACCTGTAGACATTTATATTGTGTAAAGACATTTCTCAAAAAAAAATCCATGAGCTCATTCATAAAACTGAGTATTGAATCTTTGCCATGCAGTGGCCATCTACACAGTAAGGATTCACTCTATGTACATTGGAAACACTTCTGTTAGGTAATCACAGGATAGTGAGTGCCTGGTTTAGTAGAGCAAATACCCTTTACTTCTGAGCATTATCACTGCTTTCCAAGATATATATGAGTAATTCAACTTTTATTACCCCCCCTACCCAGCCAGGAACAAAACCATGGAGATGGGAGTCTCCTCAATGCAGGAACTTGCTTTATTGTAACCAGCAGATGTTTATATAATGTTGAGAACAAATGCAGAGATTTTAGGATGGGGTGAGATGTAAGGGCCAATAGCATACCTCGACCTCTTAGATGATTGGTTCTAACTAATTTTCTGTGCCCAAGAATTAGGCCAGAGGCCATTTGGCCCCCTGCTGAGTTCTAAGTGCAGGGGCGGGGAGGATGACTGTAATTTTCTCTGTGGAAGTAGCAGGCCACAGGCCATCTGGCCCCCTGCTGAGTCATAGCTGGCAGTAGGCTCAGGAAGTTCCACTAGGCCTCATGTCCTGGCCTCTAAAGGCCAAACACACTGTGACTGGCGTCATTCAGGAATGATAGGGTTACCATGTTTGTTACTGAGTTACATTATACATAACTTCATTTTACAATGCTATTTTTACTTATAAAACTCAAGGATGGACAGATTCTATATAACAAATGTTTGAAGTTAAAAATCTTTGATTTTTTTTCTAATACACATTTGAAATAAACATTATTATCCTCAAACTACTTGTGGTTGCTTTCTAAAATAAAAGCAAAATACAGGCCATCAAGTAGACTATGAACCAAATCAAGAGTGTGAAAAAATGGTATCTCAATAGAACCAAGATCTGTGAAATCTCATAAAAATGGCAGTAAGAATAAAGTGATTAACTTCTCTGGAAACTATTGTTAGAATTCTGAAGATATCAACGATCAGACTTCTTTGTGTGTATGGTATGCATGCATGCATATGTGTGTGTTGGTACATGAATTGTATGGGTATGCAAGCAGGTGTTTGTGCATGCATATAAGGTATTCAATAAATTAGATTCAATAAAATAGATTCAATAAATCTACAATTCTATTCTTTGAGATAGGGTCTCTTCATTGAACCTGGTGCTCATCTAGCTGGCCAGTGGCCCTGAGGAATTTCATGACCCTCTTTTCCCAGTGCTCTCATTATAGGTCAGACTCTTAATTAAGCAAAGTATATTCCTCCTTTATAAGTAAGATCTAGACTGAAGCTGTATTTTACAGATAGATTTTAGGAAGGGATATATAAAGCTCAGTTCCCCATAGAGGAATGTTTCTTTAGCTGATGTCCTTAATAGTTAGGTACTTGTGACTGCATGGATTTAGAAGACTCTTATCTACAGCTGTTCATTGATGTTTTGGGAGTTTCTAAGTGACAGAAGGCGGCGAGAAGGAGGGATGATGGGAGAAAGAAAAAGAGGAGGAAAGAGAATGAATGCATAGATATATGAATGAGTTAATGGATGCATGAATGAATGAATGTGAGTATAAACAAGGGAAAGGTGCTTATTTCCATGAGGTCACACCAGAGAGACATGTGGAAAACCTCCTCTACTTTCCTGACAGTAAGTCCAGGATTTCTTAGGGGCAAGACAAAAGCAGGGATCCAAAAAGTGTGGGCATGTGCATAGTAGTCTGGGTTGTCAGGCTGGCTGTATATCTGCTCCTGCTCTGGTCCTGCTGGTGCTCTGCTATGGTGCTAGGGAGTACGCAGATGTGGTTCTCAGTATGAGATGATTGTGTGCTAAGCTTGTCTTTCCTAGAATTTGAGAAGAACTAGGAAAGAAAACAGTTTCTACAATAGCAGATTAAAGGGAAAACATGAAGGCTTGAGTCCTCCTTCAGTGAAGCAAAAGACAGTTTCATAATAACCACTGTTATAGTGTCTTGCAAACCTAAGGTGGATGGTCAAGGGTGTAAAGACAGAAGGTTGGCTACTTTTTTCATATGTTTGTGGTTTACAAATGTGTGTGTATGTATACTTATGTGTGTGGGGACCACACATGCCTGTGCACATGTGTGTGGGGACCAGGGTTTCTCATTGAACCAAGAGATTACCAATTGGACTAGATGTGTTAGCCAGTAAGCTCTAAGGATCCTCCTGTCTCTGCCTCCTCAGTGATGAGGTTATAAACACATACCACCATACCTGATGGGTTTCAACTGAGGTTTTCATGCTTGCATGGCAAGCATTTTACCCACTGAGCCATTTTGTCAGCCTAAGGTTGTTTTTTGTTTTATCAAGGTAGGGTCTCACTCTAGCCCAGGCTGACCTGGAATTCACTATGGAGTCTCAGGGTGGCCTCAAACTCATGGTGATCCTCCTATCTCTGCCTCTGCCTCCTGATTAAAGGCATGCACTTAATCCCAGCACTCGGGAGGCAGAGGTAGGAGGATCGCCGTGAGTTCGAGGCCACCCTGAGACTACAGAGTTAATTCCAGGTCAGCCTGGACCAGAGTGAGACCCTACCTCGAAAAATCAACAAAAAAATAAAAGAAAGAAAGAAAGAAAGAAAGAAAGAAAGAAAGAAAGAAAGAAAGAAAGAAAGAAAGAAAGAAAAGGCATGCACCCCCACACCTGGCTTCTGAAGCTGGTTTTTGTCAAGAGAGATTCAGAGCACATTGAGGTTAGAGGAACGTGGCATGGAGAAAGGCACAGGGAACGTGTCTGAAGTTGTCAAGGGAGGGAAGGTATTATCACTGGAGTGCCAATCCATGATACAGTGGTCCAAGGTAAATATCCTCTGGCAAAAACACATTGAAATTTGATTGCCAAAGTTATACAAGTTTGTCTTCTGCTGTAATATGTGCAGGAAATGAAATCTCAGATCTTACATTCCAAGCACACACACAGGTAACATATATGCTCCTTTGTCTTGCCTTTTGAAAATTTTATGTCAGTGTCTGGCACAATGAAAGTGTAGTGTGTGTATGTGCATGTGTGAGTGAAAGATTCTACTAGACTAAGCAGAAGGGCAACTTATAGCCTATGTAGGAGTCTACTTAATAGGTTGCTCTTTTTTAGCTACTTGAAACAGCAGAGGAGGGAAACATCACTCTATCCCTGAAAAGCCATTAGTTGAGTCTGTGAAATGAACTAGCAGTGGGCAGATTAATAGGAGAGGGGCATACTAAATTATTACATGCATAGGAGCATCAGGACAAAGGAATGGGTATATTTGATAGTCAGGGATATCCAAAAGTTCCTCTTCAGAGAGGTGAGAAGATGGATGGGTAGCCAGCTGTGAGAAAAGTTAGTGACATTGGGGACTTATGAAAGGGGTCTCAGAAGGACAAGAACAATGGCAAGTCTGTGGGAATGCCATAGAATTCCAGTTCATTTTCTGATATCTAAGTTGTTGGTGATACTCTTGAGGAGGTTGATTCATAACCATGTCAGAAAAAGCCTGATGGAAAAAAACCCGTGCTTCCCTGGCCTCGTTCGTCAGTATACCAAAGAGCCATAATCCATGGTATTATTTCCTGAACTCCTTCAAAAGACATATTTTAAAGGCATATTTTTGGAAGGCAAATGCAAACTGACCTCAACCAAAAAGTTTTATGGCTTGCAATTTCTAAATTTTCTATTTGTTGTGTTGTGAAAATTAAATTAGCTATGTATATATTTCCATTCTCCATTTCAACATCTCTCTGTTCTATATAGACAGAAAAGCAGAATCTTCAGTGATTCATATGAACACACAATTCTTTCCCACATTTCACACACATTCTGAAATAGCCTTCCAACTCACCACTTACATTTTATCCAGGTTGGTTATGCTATTGAACTCAATTATTTATGTGTGTGTTTGCTTTTTTAATGTCTACACTATCATATTTTTTAATTTCCCAAAGTAATATATTTCTTCATACTTGCTACTTGTAATTTTTAAAGTTAGTATTACATCTAACTGGAGATATAAAGCAAAAGAGATTTATTGAAAAAAATAAAATAATGTAAAAGCCCCAAAGCATCAGGGTAAACATGCCTAAGATTTTATTCAGCTACTAAAGAAGACATAGGAAAGAGGAAAGAAAAGGTGAAGCCAGAAAAGTGAGTAGGCTTGCAGGGTAAATCTGTGAGCAACTGTCCCAGCTTAAATTTTTAAGACTTTCTTTTCTGTTTATTAATTCTGACTTCCTATGATTTTTTTTCTTTTTTCTATTGAATTAGGGGGCTATATTTTCCAAACATTTGAGCATATATATGAATTCTTCTTTTCTATTGGCATCCTTGCTTTCTTGGGCTGGAATGGACATTCTTGCAACTAGTTGTAAGCAAGGGTGGGGATATGAAGCTTGAAGCAGAGATTTAGAAGTATTGTTTTAAATTTATTTCTCAGGATTGAAACTAGGGCCTTGCACATGCTAGGCAAACACTTAACTACTAACCTATACCCCCAGCCCTATGTTTTTGAGACAGACTCACTAAGCTTCCCAGGCTGAATTGGGACTACTCACTCTGTGGTCTAGGCAGATTTTGAACTTGTGAACCTCCTATCTTAGCCTAATAAATATCTGGGATTAAAAACCCAGCAAGGAGTTATATTTTAGATTGGGGTCCTTCCCATGCCTCGGGAGTATTTGGTCCCAGGATATAACAAGAAAATCTAAGATACTACTTCTGTCCTGGAAACTGTATATGTGGAGGCACTTTGGGTGGCTTTAGGTTGGTTCCCCTCTATTCCAGCATCAAGGTCTCTTGCTCATCCAGGAAATTTTTCGCTTCATATACACAGTACACCATTAGCATCAAACGAAAAGTCATTTTGATGAGTCTGGAGAGTTATGCTTTCTCCTGGTGGCCAGGAATAATACACCAAGAATAGGCGACAGGTGGCACAGAATACCTTCTTTTGGGTAGTTCCTCTGGTATTCCTTGTGCTGTAAGAATGTTTCAGGGGACTACTTAAGGCTTAGCTGCAACTGACTCATATAAGGGAAACTCCTGACTTTTAAAGAGACATGGTTGAGAAGGAAGTGGTCCTTTCAAAATAAGTAGAGTAGAGATTCACCTATGAATGTGATATGCTCTTAGATAAGTAGACAGAAAAACTGAAGAAGGAAGGCAATGTTAAGTAACAAATTCAACATTCTCAATATAATTAAAATAACTATTTCCACCCATTTCTGCAAAATTCATAACCTTATTTTTCTTTATAGCTGAGTAAAACTACATTGTGCATATGTACCATAACCCACAGGTTTCTAAAGAAAAAAATTGCATGTTCTCTCTCATATGTGAATCTTAACTTTAAATGTATGTATGTAAATGTGAGACTCAGAGCAACTATAATTATAGATAGGAGAACATAAGAAAGAGAGCCAAGATTTTATAAATATAAATCAAGTATATTGGTTGTTACTTAAACTCAGTTTGCCCTTGAAAAACGTTGCTGCTCCTCTAAGTATATGTTGGCTAGACTAACAGTTGTATTAGTTGTATTACTTTCTTAAGCTTTGTATATTGGCATAATATTAGATTTTCAAAATAATTGCAAAGATAGCCCAGTGTTTCTCAAATATTATCCATCCATGTTTCTTTAGTACTGTATCACCTATCATGATGTACTTGTCAAAACTGAGAAGTTAATAATAGTATATTACTCAGCTAATCACATACTTTATTCAGGTTTTCCAACATTTTTTTTCCCTATAAATGTTCCACTTTTGATCCAGAATTCAAGTTAACCATGTTGCATTTAGTTATCCTATCTCATCAGATTTTCCTTATCTATGGCTGCCTTAATGTCACCTTGTCTTTCTTGACCTTGGAAGCTTTGTGTCCGATATTATGGTCAGATATTTTGTATTTTACATCAATCCAATAGCTCTGACATTTTCTTATAACAAGACTCAAATTATGAACAAAATGCCTTTTCAATATGATATAATCTTGTTTTCTAGCTCTCTGATAGCTAGCTATTGGTAGTTTTTATTTTATCCTTATTATAATTCTTACAAATTCATACTTTATTAAGTTACTTGCATTATAGGATTCATTTTATTTTCCTTTCATGCCAAAATCAATGAAAATATCTTTTCTATGTGCATAGTGTCTTAAATTTTGATAGTGTAGTGTCAGAAATAAAATGCCTGAATCATGAAAGCAAAAGCACACATATCATAAACTTGCTGATATAGCACAGTGGGAAATAGATTCCCCATGGTACCTGTATCATCTCTACCTATGACTGGTGGATGGTCATTGAAGCAAGGGAGGTTATTTACAGTGAAGACATAGTTGTTCTCCTTGCCTAAAAATTATTTTCCAAACTTTGAAGGCAATCAATAAACCACCTTATAGTTTGTTCCAAAGGGTTTTTAATATCAAACATATACCTAACAAAACTGCAACCATTAATCAAAGTATCTCCCAGGCTGATAGAGATGGTACACTGTCTTCCCTGTAAAATAATCTAATTGAATTCTACTGAAACACCACTTTCCAATGTGTACAAGGCTTTATTCAGTATCTGAATGAAAATAGTATACAACAAATAGGGGGATATAAGGTGATAAATTTGGATTTTTGAAGAAGATATGAACTATATACAAAGTATAAGGATTTGGAACTGAACTCATCACTTTTTAATTTTTTTAATTTATTTTCAAGCATCTAGCATGGCATCTAGCCATTGCAAACAAACTACAGATGCATGTACACTTTGTGATCTGGTGGGTACTGGTGAGTTGAACTCAGTTAGGCTTTAAAGCAAGTGCCTTAACTACTGAGCCATTTCTCCAGCCCCTGAACTAATCACTTTCTAATGTAATCAAAACTCATGACTTAGTTTTGTGGCAGCTTTTATTTTTCCATGTAAATGGGAAATTTTACATCTATATTTGTATGGAACAAAACACTAAATCAAGACTAAACTTTGAGGTACAATGTGATCATAGTCCCCAGTCATTAACAACAGTTGAAGAAGCAATTGCTGGGATAGACCCAAATGAACTATGAGGACGCTCAGTCTTGGGTTGTACCCTAATAGACAATATTTTATTTGACGGAAGAGGTTGCAAGCCCCATTTGGGATCTCACTGGAACTCAGTGTGAAGTGAGGAGTGAAAGCTTATGGCAAGATAAAAAAAGATCTTCTCAATGAAAACTGAATTTATTTTTCTTTTTGAAGTAGACTCTCACTTTAGTTCAGGCTGACTTGGAATTCACTCTGTAGCTCAAGTTGGCCTTGAACTTATGACCATGCTCTTACCTCAGCCTCCCAAGTGCTAAGATTAACGTCATGACCTACTATGCCCAGCTGAAAAAATATATTTCTTATAGAAATAATGTTTTTACTTAAACATTACTTTACTCACACATGTTGAAATTTAATTTATGTGTCATCATTTATTAGATAACATGAAGATCTAATTATCAACACAATTTTTTTCTTTTTCTTTTTTTAGTTTTTGGAGGTAGGGTCTCACTCTAGCTCAGGCTGACCTGGAATTCACTATGTAGTCTCAGGGTATCCTTGAACTCATGGCGAGCCTCCTACCTCTGCCTCTGAGTGCTGGAATTAAAAGTGTGTGCTATCATGCCTGGCCACCAAGACAAATTTTAATCTACTTCCATTCTTATAGATGCACATGGCTTTACAGAATAATTTTGCATTGTTTCAAGGCATGCAATAGCCAAGAGAATTAAGAGCTTATGTAGTGGCAAGAAAGCTAATGAAAACAAGATTAGATACCTTCTATTTCAAATGTTAATTTTGTTTTTTCCACTCTCCTCATAACTTGCAAATAATATTCAACTACTTAGAAAATATTAAGTGCTATATTTCAGAAGTGAGCTCAATAGCAGTAAACCTCACAGTGGTCCAGCAGCATCACCGTGTGGAGGGGCTTATCCTCACAACAAAGATAGACATGAAAATAGATGGCTTCCATGTGATGTGGTAAATTTAACCATCTGTGAACAGAGGAAGGGTAACAACTGGATCTTCTTGAGGCATTAAAGAAGAGCTCACTAGAGAGGGATCTTGTATTCATAAGTCAGTCTTGTGCAGAGCAAAGTAGGCAGAAGCCATTTGTAGAGCAAGCATGGAAGTAGCAACAGTGTTGCCATGGTGAAGGGAAGAAAACATAGAGGAAAGCGGCAATAAGGGTGGAAATGAGGGTAAGAGCTAACTTACACAAGAGGAAGGATATAGGGTTTTATTCTGCAGGTAAGGAGTGGGAATGGGCAGCCATAATGTTCCTTTGAGAAGCGCAGTCGTGTAATGGAAAATGGATTAGTGGAAGGAGACATTAGTGACTGCAAGACCAGGAGCCTGTTGTTTCATCATTTAGGAACAATGTGTGAAACAGAGAAATGGTGGCACAGGCAAAAAGAGATGGATTTGTAGCCATTCAATAGGTGGGAGAGCCAAATTTGATGGAATCGGGAGGATGGTAAGAAGAGTAAAAGTTAGAAACAGCTCTAAGTTGCTGTATTATTTCCAACCTTCCCTTCCTTTCTCCCTCCTTGTCATCTCTCTCACTCAATTGCTTGTTCACTCATTACTTTGTATCTCCAAAAGGGAGACAGTGAGGGAGCTAAAACAGTGTTGAACAATAACCATGACATCTGAGTTCTGATATACTCAGGGCAGCTTAATGCACTTTTCTGTAGTTCAAGTTTTCTTTAAATCACAAAGTTTCCGATTATTTCAGACCTTGACCTTCAATTAAGTGTATCTGAGCATCCTCAGTCCAGGACAGGCTGTACTCCTGCTGCCCTGATTCTGAACAGACCTTTTTCCGTCAAGGCCCCACAATAGCTAGGCATTGTGTACTTAACTTACACAGCAGTATAACAAGGAGAATTCAAACCCAACATACAATCTACAACATGTTCATGTAATTCAGAATGCATACATATTTTTTTATCATATATGAGGTATCAGAGTCCCATCCACATAAGCACATGTCTGGCAGACATGCTCAATTGTTGCATTTTCACTATGATCTGCTCTACTTTCTTGGCATTTCCCCTATAGCGCCCACATACCCTCTCTCTGTTCACAGGCCAATTTTCATCTGTTTCCAAATATTCAGAGACAAACATCAGACCCTTGGCATTTCTCTGCTTCCCTCGTTGGTATTCTACTGCAGCCTGTCACGTATGAACTGATATGAGCAATGCCTGCAACTGAAATTGTAAGGAATTCTGAAAACAGACCACTGAAATTCTCAACACAGCCAAAGTTATGAAACTAGTGTATGCCATCATTTGTACGTTGTCTAATTGTCTTTGCTCACTGATCACACTAAATTGAACAAAACCAAAGGTTTTTTTTTTAATTTTCTTTTCTTTTTTTAAAAATAATTTTTGTTCATTATTTATTTATTTATTTGAGAGCAACAGACACAGGGAGAAAGACAGATAGAGGGAGAGAGAGAGAATGGGCACGCCAGGGCTTCCAGCCACTGCAAACGAACTCCAGATGTGTGCGCCCCCTTGTGCATCTGGCTAATGTGGGACCTGGGGAACCGAGCCTCGAACCGGGGTCCTTAGGGTTCACAGGCAAGCGCTTAACCGCTAAGCCATCTCTCCAGACCTTCTTTTCTTTTTATTAGTTTTATATTCAGTGAATACAATCAAGTTGGTACTATTTTTAGCCTCTTCCCTGTCCTCCCTCCTCCACAGGGACCCTCCTTGTTGGGGTATATGGTTGGTGCATTGTAGGGTTAGCCATCAGTTATGGGTAGGAGAAAATGTCTCTGTGTATCATGACCCAACATGTGGCTCTAACGTTCTTTCGCCCCCTCTCCACAAATTTCCCTGAGCCATGTCGGGTTCATTTTAGGCCTGCTTCAGTGATGAGGTCTTGGGAGCCTCTGTGTCTCTGGATATCAGGTTGAGTAGGAATTGTTTGTTCTCTGTGTCTATCTCCTTCACCATTGTACTGGTACCAGGTTCAGAAAGAAAACAGCATTCTTGTTTGTTTTCCCAATTATTCTTAGTTTCAGCTGGGGCCCTTTTGAAGTAGGATGGGGTGGTTCTCTCCTTAGGGTCTGTGTGTATCTGAAAAATAGTAACAGATTCTCTGATAGATAGTAAAGTTAGCACCAGATAAATGGGATTACCATTATTTTTTAGAGAGAATTTACTAGGTGTAGGCCCTCTTGTAGCCCACGATTGGTAGAAGCTTGATAATGGAAAGCAGGCTCATTTTTGGATCTGGTTCTGACTTGATTCCCAGCTCCAGCTATAGGTTCTGTTCGACTGAGCAGATCAGTTAGCCAAATAAAGAGCAGTTTGTTTCCTGCCCTTTCCCTTTTTTAAAAAAAATGTACAAAATTGTGTGTGCATGCTCAACATATTCATTATTATAAGCATGCTTAATTTTTTGATCTTTGAGATTTTGCTGTGTTTGTGTTTAAATTGGAGCTTAGACCCTTTATGTGGCTGGTAAGCTGGGGTTAGGGTCCAGTCCACTCCTTTGTGTTGTCACTTCTTCCATCTCCTTTTTTGCCCCTGATGGAAGGAAGAAAGTCCATGGGTGACACAGATGAACACTCTGTTCACTGCACAAGTGAGAAAGACTGGGAAGTAATGACCATGATGGAATGCTCCAATCAAATACAATGGTGTTCAGATCCCCAGAACCTGTGTAAAGCCAGACATAGTAGTACATGGATTTATGATCCCAGCATGCCTAGAGCAAGAGAGGAAGAAGGAGACTGGATAATCTGAGAAGCTCTCAGACCCAGATAGCCTACCACATGCAGCAATTAGCATGAGATATCCCATTTCAAACAAGGTTGAATGTGATGACCAGTACCCAAGATTGGGCTTTGACATCCTCCACAGCCATGCCACGCCATGCCATGCCATGTCCTACACACACACCCACCCACCCACACACACACACACACACACACACACACACCCCACACACACAAGGCAACAACAGGATTTGAGGCCACTTTTGTGAGACTCTTAATTTCTATTCTGTATCAAAATTTGACATGGATACAAAGCCCAGAAGTTTAGGCACTTGCCTAGAAAGCCTAATGGGTAGAGTTTGCTTCCTTACTACTCATGTAAGGTCAGATGCAAAAATCTGTTTCATATATTTGGAGTTCATTTGCAGTGGCTATAGGCCATGCATACCCATTTTCTCTCCTGGTTTAGTGCAGTGGTTCATGCCTTTAATCACAGCACTTAGGCGACTGAGGTAGGAGCATTGCTTTGAGTTCAAGGCTACCCTGAGACTACATATTGAATTTCAGGGCATCCTGGGCTAGAGTGAGACCCTACTACAAAAACAAAAAAGGGAGGATTTTTTTAAATCTCCTTTCCACCACTGAATGAAATAAGTTGAATGTTTTCATTAGATAGGACTTCTGTCCCTTCATTCTTTCCCCTCCTTTTCAGTTCTCTTTTTCCTTTCCATGATAACTGCCAGTTGAAAAGTATTCACAATTTAAATTTTAAGTACTTGCATTGCTATGATGTCTTTGAGCACATATCTATTATTTGGGGGCAAATCTGCAGTCTCATCTTCCACTCTTATAACGTGCATGGTTTCTGACCCAGAGCCTTGTCCTGTGTTTTGAGAGTGAATGTAACCATGTCAGACTGATCTTCATTTCTATTGCTATGTGGAATCTCACACTTGCAGGGGAAAATATGGGTAAATAGCAAAAGTGACTGAAAATGGAGAGACTTCTGAGAGTGGTGGTATTGCATAATTTGAGTTTAAAAGTATTGCAGGTTAGTGGATGAACTGAATTAATTGTGAAAGAAACAAAGGGAAGGGGAGAGGAAAAGGGAGATGTTTGGTTATTTGCCTTTGATATGGGTCTAGACATCTTTCAATGTCCTCTGTCCTGAAAAATCCTCCTAAGTCAGCTCAGGCATAGAGGATGACCCTGAGGAAGTGACTACTGTGTATAAGCTGAAGGTCTTCATCAGCAAGCTGTGATGAAACCTAGGTCTCTACTGGCTTGCAGCTTCTCAGTGAGAGAAAATTAGAGAAATAGCCTCTCTTAGGCGTATATCCTGAGAATCTCCTACCAGATGAAAATCAGTGGTTTGAGCTGCAGATACTGTGTTGTTTCTTATAATGGGGGCTTATGCTGAATCAACTCCAGAGTTTTGGCAAAAACATACATAGAGTAAAAGCGTCATCTGCAGCAGCAGTGAGTGGTGCTGTGTTGCATGGGACAGGTTTTCATAGAGGGGTCAGTCACTGGGGAGTTAATGGATGCTAAAGCAACATTTTGAACTGAACACTCACCCAGAAAATGAGAGAGAAAAGGGAGTTAGTTGTGGGGGGT
The DNA here is from genome assembly GCF_020740685.1 of Jaculus jaculus. Taxonomy (NCBI): domain Eukaryota; kingdom Metazoa; phylum Chordata; class Mammalia; order Rodentia; family Dipodidae; genus Jaculus; species Jaculus jaculus. The sequence continues at coordinate 75,123,232 of NC_059107.1, read as the reverse complement.
AGTCAGAGAGAAAAGAGAGATAATTAATAAGGAGAATAAATGACAGGTAGGGAGGGAGATAAAGAAGGAAGGAAGGAGGAAAGGAGAGAGATATAGAAAAGGGAAGGAAGGTGGTTTGAGGCAGGTGTCCCCATAAACTTAGATGTTCTCAATGCTAGGTTACACAGCTGATGGCAATTGGAAATTAAAACTTCATGGAGGCTGTATATTGTTGGGGGTGTGCTTATGGGTGTTATAGTCAGTTTCCCCATGCCAGTGTTTGGCACATTCTCTTGTTGCTATGGCCCATCTTATGTTGGCCAGGTGGTGATATCCAACCTCTGCTCATGCCATCTTTTCCCCCTGCCATGATGGGGCTTCCCTCTTGATTCTGTAAGCCAAAATAAATCCTTTTTACCCCCAAATCTGCTCTTACTTGGGTGATTTCTACCAGCAATGTGAACTTGACTGCAACAGTATAATGGTATCAGGAGTGGAGTTGGTGCTGTGTGGCTCTGGCCTCTTAGAGCTGATTTTAAAGAGAAATGTTGAAAGACACCTTGGTCTAAGAGATAACTTGCAGTGCTGTAAGTACAGCTTGATGGACTATTCTGGTCAGGGTTGAAAGACTTGAATGCAGTAAAAACTATGGATTGTGAGGTTTGGCTTATGAGCATGAGAAAGAGAGTTTCTTGGGCTGAGCTAGCAGTGTTTGTGAGAAGCTTGCTGTCATGCCCTTGTCTTGAGAAGTTTTGCAGGGTTGCTTTGTGTAGAAATGACCTGGTATGAGCAGAAGGATATGGCACAGAAAAAAAAAAAAATCTTTGGGTGAACTGCAGCCCCTTCAGGTGCAATTGAGAGATTCCAACCTTTGAGATTGGGCCAGTTAACCAGCACTGGGGCAACAAGAAAAATGTAGACTCTTTTGAAGGAGGGCCTGAGTTCTCAAGGAGTGTCTTATTCTTAAAAGTCTGCTTTATTCTCCCATAGATTAACAAATTGGTACCCTACCTAGTATTATGGAATATGAAAAATACAGAAAATAGAAGGTCATTGAGTTTTCAACACAGTCTTGTGTTTTGGAAATGGCCATGGGCAGTGTGAAGCAGGTTTGTTGGATGCTTGCATGGAGATTCTATGGGGCCATGAGGATGAACTGTGGACTGCAATAGAGATGCACAGAATGCAAGATGGTTGCTAAGGAAAGCTGCCAGGCCCAATGAAGTTTTCTAGGACTGTGAGTAGCCTAGCTGGAGGGGCAGAATTAGAATGCCAAAGACTTGTTGCCCATTAGAACTATCAGAGTTGGAGATTTATCACTGACTAGAGTTGTTGGACTTGGAGCTACAGAGTTTGATATTTGCCCTGGTTGTTTTAAATCTTGTATTTGTTGAATATTTCTTTGCTATGTCCAGTGCCATCTTTTGCAGTGTGAACGTTTATTCTGTGCCATTATGGGCTTTAGGGGGATTTTTTTAGCATTATGGCTCAGTTAAAAGACCTTGGACTATGGGAATGTTTTTGAACACTATTAGGATTGATAAAAAACTATGGGGTCTTTTAAAGTTGGATGAATGCATTACATTTTAAACCATGGATGGTTGTCAATTTATGGGTGACCGGGGCAGAATGTGGTGGTTTGATTCAGGAGTCCCCCTTAAACTTAGGTATTCTGAATGCTAGTTTCCCCAGGTGATGGCAATTGGGAATTAACTGGAGGCAGTGTATTGTTGGGGCCAGGCTACAGGTAGGATAGCCAGCTTCTTTTTCTTATTGCTTGGCACAATTTCTTATTCCTTTTGTTTGCCTGATGTTGGCCAGGAGGTGATATCCACCCTCTGCTCATGCCATAATTTTCCCTGCCATCATGGAGCTTACCCCTTGAGCCTGTAAGTCAAAATAAACCTCTTTTTTTCTAACAAGCTGATCTTGGTTGGGTGATTTCTCCCAGCAATGTGAACCTGACTGCAACAAAATCCTTCTGTGTAGTACATTGTAGACCCCATCTTAAAATCTGATACTCCAATAAATCACATCCTGTTCATCTTCCAGGGGTATTTCCTTGATTCTACCTTGTGTCCCTGTCTAGACCCCAAGGTATGTCTCAAATTGAAGAGTGAAAACATACACTGATATGCTGTAAACAGAAGACATAAGCTATGACTTCACAAGCATAAACTTCAATGTAAGATATTGTGGATATACTATATGATATTAAGTATTTCATTAAAGGTTCTTTAAAGGATACCCAGTGGTAGAAAAATTCCATGGCATGCTCAAGGCCTTGGGTTCCATCTCCAGCACTACATTAAAAGAAGGGGAAAAAAGATACAGCAGTAGTTATTTTCGGAGTTTATACAATGAAGACAAAACTATAGAAGTTTCTTTTCTCATTGAAGAATAGAAAAGTTTGACATGGCAAATGCTACTTATAAATAAGTAATAAAATCTTTGAGTGGAACGGTACATATCTGAAGTCATATTCTTCTGTTCCAACTGTCAAGCATACCTCTCTGGTTTAATTTTAAAATTTATTACAAGTACTGTTTCCTTAGCTTAAGCACTACCATCTGGAATAAAGTTTGCTCTGGTATAGAATAAAAAGGCAAGGTTTTATTACCAAAAAGGTAAGTTGAGTATGGCTAACTCTAGAATGTCACTCACAAGAAAAATGAAAAAAAAAAAAAAAAAGAGTGACAATTTTTTTTTTTTTAAGGTAAAGTAGTTATTTTCAAGTCTGGTATTTAAAATCCCCAATATAACCTTCCTCAATTTTAATCTTACTTTATAATTGAAGTAGTACATACATTTGTCAAGCTGTTTTAAGCAAGATGCATTCTCTGGCAAGCTCTATGAATATGCATAGGGGCCTTGATTTGAAAAATTAAATTGTTAACTGGAAGCTATTCCTTATGCCCCAATTCAGAGTAACCAGTGAAAGAATGTTAAAGTGTAGGTCATGATCGATTTATGTCAGAATTAACTAGAATGGCTTTCATTTCTATTATGGTATTGCAAGTCACAATGGCTTCTATTTTAATAACAAGCCAGATAAGCATCAAGCTACAAACTGAGTTTTAAAAGATTCATCATATAGCTGAGGTCAGCAACAGACTTAAATGAGCTTAAACAGTTGCAATAATTCCTTTCTAGAGCTGTGAGATATATGTCATATGTGACAGAGTATTGAATATGGAAAGTGTCCACCAAAGATAGGGGCAAAGGAAAACCATTAGAATGCCAAAGAGGTTTTTATCTTTATTATTTTTGGGGTGTTTTGCTGTGTGTGTGCTGTGTGTGTACATGTGTGTACACATTAATATGTATGCATGTAAGTGTGAGTGTACCATGGTGTGTCAAAGTATGAAAATAATTTCAAGTGTTTGTTTTAACCTTCCATCTTGTTTGAAGCAGAGTCTCTCATTTTCTGTTCTCTCTCTCCCTGTGTGTGTATGTGTGTGTGTGTGTGTGTGCGCATGTGCTCATGTGGAGGCCAGAAGTTAAGGTCAGAGGTCTTCCTCAGTTGCTTTCCATCTTATTTCTTGAAATAGGATATCCCACTGATCCTAGAGCTCATTGATTTGAGAAGAAAAAATTAGCCAACAAGCACCAGGGATTTGTTAACTTTCCCTCCCTGTTACACTCAGGTTCACATTTCTGGCAGAAATCACCCCACCAAGGGAAGCTGCTGGGAACAAAAGGATTTATTTTGACTTATAGACTTGATGGGAAGCTCCATGATGGCAGAGGAAATAATGGCACAAGCAGATGGTGGACATCATCTCCTGGCCAACATCATGTGGACAACAGCAACAGGAGAGTGTGCCAAGCACTGGCAAGGGGAAACTGGCTATAATACCCATAAGAACACCCCAATAACACACTGCCTCCAGGAGGCATTAATTCCCAAATCTCCATTAGCTGGGAACCTAGCATTCGGAACTACTAAGTTTTGGGGGGACATCTGAATCAAATCACTACATTCTGCCCATGGCCCCCATAAACTGATAACCATACATGACGTAACAGGTATAAATATGTAAAATATGACCTGTAATATCTTTCTTGAATTTTCTTGACAATTTAACACATGTTTATAATATATTTTGATCATATTAACCTTCTTCATAACTAGTCCCCTTCCTACTTTCATGTTGTTTTGTATTTTATTAGGGTTACCTGTGTGAGCATGGGCAGGGTAGTGGGTTATTTACCAGAGAAACGAATATGACTCCTCCTCCTTTAGCAACCATTAACTGCAATAGCTCCTTTGGGAGGGCTGGGGTCTCATGCCCCCCATTCTATGTGTAATTTTGTGACGAAAGCATAGAAGAAAATGTTTTTTACTTGGGGTAGAAAGTACAAATAATAGAAGAACATAATATGAATTTAGCATCAAAAAATGTCTGATCATAAAAGATTCCATCAGAAAAATTAATTAGAAAGTATTAGATTGAGAAGAAATTGTCATAATACACATATACAATAAAGGAATGGAATCTACAATGTATTTATAACTGCTGTCCATGTAAAATATCCCATAAAAAGAATGGAATTTTTGAACAGAAATTTTCAAAAGGAAGATAATGAAATGGTCCTAGTACATGAAAAAAGTGTTCAAATCACAGTTATCAAGCGATGGAAATTAAGCAATAATGAAGTACTATATCATATATACTATAATGGTCAAAATAAGACTATTGATACAAAATGTGTGGGATGATGTGGAACAACAACCTTTCATATATCACTGGTGTTTGTTATAGCCACTAGGAGGAATAAACTTGTTAGGTAGATAGTGACCCTGAAATTGTGTCTTGCTCTGTGTGCTTGACTGCAGTAAGGCTATTCTTTGGCCACAGTTTTGTCCTTTGTCCTTGTAAATGTAAAGGTTAAAGTGAATGTTAGGGTTAAGACAAGAAAATTGGGAATATTAGAGAAAAAGTGGAGTTGCAGCTGGGTATGAGATAATCAAGCTGACCAGGAGGAAAGACAGGGCTCTGGGAAAAACTAACAGAGCCTGTTGGGGCAGGCTCTGGTTGGTTTCCATGAAGCTCCAGCTGGATACTTTAGGCAGATTCTCTCTGTGTCTATGCTCTTCTCTCTGGCCTACCAACCAATCAAAGTCCTCTATTCTATAGGAACTCAAAACAGACTCAACCTTGGTGCATAAATGCACTCATACAGAGAGTTCCATGGAACCTTTTTAGGTACACTAACTGCTGACTGTCTTTTTTAGGTTTTGTTTTTATTCTTATGAGTTTTTCTTCCATTTTTGTATATGAAAAAGTTTGCTTTCTCTCTATTACAAGTTTTTTCCCTCTAACGTTGCTTTCTCTCTGTTAAACTTATTCCTTTAAAACTCATCTTTTTTATTTTTATTTATTTATTTGAGAGAGAGAGAGATACAGAAATAGGGGGAGACAGAGAGAGAGAGAGAGAAAGAGAAAGAGACAGAGAGAGAGAATGGGCATGTCAGGGCCCCCAGACACAGAAAATGAACTCCAGATGCATTTGCCCCCTTGTGCATCTGACTTAAGTAGGTTCTGGGGAGTCGAATCTGGGTCCTTTGGCTTTTCAGGCAAATGCCTTAACAACTAAGTCATCCCTCCAGCCCAAAGCTCATCTTTTATTGTCTATGAGAGTCACTCTTCAATTTCTGTGAGACAAAAAAACAAAACAAACAAAAAAAAAAAACTGACCCACTGACTCAGTATAACTTTGGTGACCATTGAGAATCTGACACCCAGTTCCTGAGTTAAGCCCACCTAAGAGCTAAGATAGGAGCAGGCATAACTCTCCTATGTACTTGTCTTATAAAGTTGTTTGGGAGTGTATAACTAGAACTACTTCCATCTAAGTTTTGCTAATCAAATCTCTAGGCATTTATATCAAGGTAGAGGAATGCATATACCCACAAAATGATTTTTATGCAAATGATCATAGTAGCTTTGAAGTAAAAATGTGCCTAGCTGAAGTGTATATTAAGTATTTGGTTTAACTATTCAGCTATAAGTAGCAATATACTGATAACAGACACAATCACACAAGGATGTAGACATACATGATAGAAGACAGGCTCACAAGACTGCACTGTACCATCTACTTCTGGGAAGTTCTAAAACCTAATCAATGCTGAAGTAAACCAGACTACTTCTCATCCTATGTGGGGAAAACTCCATGGAGTCTAGTATGGATGACATTTTTGAGATGTTAAAAATATTTTACATTCTAGTTGGGCATGGTAACATAAGAACTCAAGAGGTAAAAGTATGACTGTTTTGAGTTCAAGGCTAGCTGGGACTACAGAGTGATTTCCATGTCAGCCTAGGGCAGAGTGAGGTCATTCCTCAAAAAGTAAATAAGTAAATAAATAAAACCACTATTTTACATCTTGCTTGAAGTAGTGTTTACATGTATATAGACATTATTAAGACCCAGTGACTAGGGAGTTAGCTCAGCAGGTAAACTCTTGATGAGCAAGAATAGGGTCATGGGTTCAGGAAAAGTAGGGCATGGTGGTGTGTCCTATAATCCTTGAAATAGGGAGGCAGAAACAGGAGCATTCTGCCTAGTGGGGACTTGCAGGCCAGCTAGTCTAGCTGTGATGGTTTGAATGTTAAGTGCATCCCGTTGACTCATGTGTTTGAATGCTTGGTTCCCAGTTAGTGGTACTATTTGAGGTTGAGGAACCTTTAGGATGTAGAGCCTTGCTGGAGCAAGTGGGTCATTGGGGGCAGGCTTTTAAGTATTATAGTCCAGCCCCACTTGCTTCCCCCTATCTCTCTCTTCCCCTACCCCCTATCTCTGCCTCTTAGCCTCTTAATTGTTCTGAAATGAGATGCCAGCTTCCTGCTCAGGACAGCAGTACCTTTCCCAATTTAATAGACCTCTGGAACTATAGGCCAAAATAACTCTTTTCTTCCTTGAGTTGGTGTGGCCAGGTAATCAAGAAAATAACTGATAAAGTAATAACATTGGTGAGCCCTGGGCTCAATGAGAGATCCTGACTCAAAAATAAGGTGCACATTATTCAAAGAGATTGAAAAATTGTCTCAAAATGTATGTGGAAACACAAAAAGGCCTTAAATAGCCAAAAATATCCTCAGCACAAAGGATATTTGCAGATGATATTACCATCCCTGATTTTAAGATACACCAGAAAGGCATAGTAACAAAAAAGTATGATATAAAAACATCTATGTAGATGATGAATAGAAGATACAGATAAAGTTCTAGTGTCTACAATTACTTCATCCTTGACAAAGAGGCCAAAAACGCACACTGGGGGAAAGACAGCATTTTCAACAAATGGTGCAGGTGAAATTGTATAACCACATATGGAAAAACGAATGTAGACTTTTCCTCTTCTCTCACCCAGCAAATGATAAACTTTAAAATCACCAAAAGCCTTAATATTAGACCTGAAATACTAACATGACTAGAATAAAAAATAGAACACTCCTAGATTTAGGCATAGGGGAAGCCTTTATGAATAATACTCTGGTAGCCGAGGGAATTGGATAAACACTTGATCATTGGATTTCCTGAAACTAAAAAACTATGGTACAAGGGGTGGGCATGGTGGCACATGCCTTCAATCCCAGCACTTGGGAGGCAAAGGTAGGAGGGTTGCCACAATTTTGAGGCCACCCTGAGATTGGTTAGTGAATTCCAGGTCAGCCTGGACTTGAGCGAGACCCTACCTCAAAAAAAACATAAGAGCATAACCTGATGGGAATATGACCAATATGCAATATGTTCTATATAGTAAAGTTCAAATTAAAAATATTGTGAGAAAATAAGGTTTAGAGTAATTGAGGAAGATACTCAACATTGATCTCTTGCCTCCACACATATGTACACATGTATGCCCATATATATATATATATATATATATGGGAATATATATATATATATATATGTATATTATACACACAAATTGTAGAGATACACAGCAAATGAAACCTTAATATTTATGTGTTGTAATCTTTGTAAATTATGTTTTATTATTTCAAAGGATTCCATTACAGATTTTGTTTATAGGCTTTTTACATGGGTGCTGGGAATTGATTTCAGGACGTCATATTTACATAGTAAGCATTGTTATCCACTGAGCCATCTCCTCAGCCTGAATGTTAAATTTTGAATACCTTTGTGCCAAAGGTGTTTGACATAAAGATATTCCTTTATGTGGCCTTTGTGTAAATGAGAGGGGACTTTTACAGAAAACAATAATATGAGTTTTGAGGAACAGAATGCTGGGAGGCACTGTACTTAATTATACTCTGGGCTAAATCAGCCAGGGGCCTTAAGCAGCATTTATTTTAATTGCTTATTTCATATGGTATGTCCTAAGTTTCTAACAGTTGACTTACAAATAAACTTGGGAAACAGACCTAGCTTATACATTGAGAATAGCCTATACTCAAAATGAGTTTGGCAAAAAAATTATAGATGTGTGAGTTGATAGCATTTCACATGCTAAATTTCCATCTACAGCAGTAAACCATATAAGCCCTGCACTGTTAACACCAGGGAAACAAAGCGATTTGGGTTTTTCAAATAGGATTTCAATGAGATGGGCAGATCAACTGGTATTGCAATTTGACCTATTTTCTTCTCAGGTGTAAAATAAGAAATGGGTTACAGAGATTTAAACCCAAGTAATGAGCATAAACTAGCAGCACGTGTCTTTCCTCTTGTGACATGTTCAGTCTCTGATTTTACATGAAACTTTTATTTCTTTATTTTATTTTATAACAGGTTACATTCCTTTATCTCCACACCCGTGCTCTCAAGTCCCTGGGGCTCCTCCTCAGTCAGGTTATGGGAGTTACTGTGGGGTAATGAAGGCCTTAGTCTGATGCTATGGGGGTTGCTGGGGTACTGTGCCTCAGGATTTTCCTACTCATTTTTTGGCTCCTACAATCTTTACACCCTCTCTTCTGCTATGTTCCCTGAATCATGTAGTCCTGCTTGCAGTCAGATTTAGTATTGAGTGCTCTGTAGCCTCTGTATTTCAGCTTTGATGAGTTTTGATTGATCACCATATCTATCAACATCTTCCTGGAGCTGGTTGTCAAGATAAAAGTAAGAGCTTGTGGTGGTTTGATTAAGGTGTCTATAAACTTAGGTGTCCTGAATGCTAGGTTCCCAGCTGATGGAGATCTGGGAAATAATGCCTCTTGGAGGTAGTGTATTGTTGGGGGCAGGCTTATAGGTATTATAACTGGTTTCCCCTTGCCAGTGTTTGCACACTTTTCTGCTGCTATTGTCTGTTTGATGTTGTCCAAGAGGTGATGTTTACCTTCTGCTCGTGCCATCGTTTTCCCTTGCCATCGTGGAGCTTCCCCTTGAGCCTATAAGCCAAAATAGTCCCTTTTTCCCACAAGTGCTCTTGGTTGGGAGGTTTTCCTGCCAGTAATGAGAACCTGACTGCAACAGAGAAGTATTCATGTTGCATTTTCCTCTGTAATTTTTCCTGGGCCCCAACAGATATGATGGAGGTGGAATAACTCATGGTGTGAAATCAATTATCTTTTATTATTGATGGATTTTGATTCTCCTCTGTTTTTTCTGTCATCTGTAAAGTAGATCTTCCCACCAAGAATGAGAGCAGCTTGGGTTAAAGGGATATACAAAGTTATTTGATATATCATTTAGTTTGTAAGCACCCTCATTTTCTCTGGAGAGCAGTGGGGGCTTCTCTCTGAAATCTATGAATTTCCTGACCATGGGATTCTGATTTGTTTCCAGAGCCAGATATGAGTTCTCTCCCACTGAGTAGGCCTCATGTCCAATCAGAGAACAGTTGGTTATACGCAAGGGTTGTATACCACTATTAGACAAGTGTGTACTACTTGCCCACCTGGTCAATTTTGTAGTCGACAGTGGCTGCTGCTTATTTATACTATTGTTGACCTCTGTCCTTTAGTGGCTCCCATAGAGATTTCTGGCACTATGAGGGGTAGACAGGAGGGAGCTATTTTCTCTTTTTTTTTTTAAAAAAAAATTATTACCATTTTCCACGATTATAAAAAAATATCCCTTGGTAATTCCCTCTCTCCACTCCTCCACACATTCCCCTTTGAAATTCCATTCTCCATCATATTACCTCCCCATCTCAATCATTGTACTTACATATATACAATATCAACCAATTAAGTAACCTCCTCCCTTCCTTTCTCTTCCCTTTATGTCTCCTTTTTAAATTACTGGCCTCTGCTACTAAGTATTTTCATTCTCATGCAGAAGCTGAATCATCTGTAGCTAGGATCCACATATGAGAGAGAACATGTGGCGCTTGGCTCTCTGGGCCTGGGTTACCTCACTAAGTATAATCCTTTCCAGGTCCATCCATTTTTCTGCAAATTTCATCACTTCATTTTTCTTTAATGCTGAGTAGAACTCCATTGTATAAATGTGCCACATCTTCATTATCCACTCATCAATTGAGGGACATCTAGGCTGGTTCCATTTCCCAGCTATTATAAATTGAGCAGCAATAAACATGGTTGAGCACGTACTTCTAAGGAAATGAGATGAGTCCTTCGGATATATGCCTAGGAGTGCTATAGCTGGGTAATATGGTAGATCAATCCTAAGCTGTTTTAGGAACCTCCACACTGATTTCCACAATGGCTAGACCAGATTGCATTCCCACCAGCAGTGTAGAAGGGTTCCTCTTTTTCCACATCCCCGCCAACATTTATGATCATTTGTTTTCATGATGGTGGCCAATCTGACAGGAGTGACATGGAATCTTAATGTAGTTTTAATCTACATTTCCCTGATGACTAGTGACATAGAACATTTTTTTAGATGCTTATATGCCATTATATTTCTTCATTTGAGAATGCTCTATTTAGATCCATAGCCCATTTTTTGATTGGTTTGTTTGATTCCTTATTATTTAACTTTTTGAGTTCTTTGTATATCCTAGATATTAACCCTCTATCAGATATATAGCTGGCGAAGATTTTTTCCCATTCCATAGGTTGCCTCTTTGCTTTTTTCACTGTGTCCTTTGCAGTGAAAAACCTTTGTAATTTCATGAGGTCCCAGTGATTAATCTGTGGTTTTATTGCCTGAGCAATGGGGTTGTATTCAGAAAGTCTTTACCAAGACCAATATGTTGAAGGGTTTCCCCTACTTTTTCCTCTAGCAGTTTCAGAGCTTCAGGTCTGATGTTAAGGTCTTTAATCCATTTGGACTTAATTCTTGTGCGTGGTGAGAGAGAAGAATCTATTTTCATCCTTCTGCAGATATGTATCCAGTTTTCCCAACACCATTTGCTGAAGAGGCTGTCTTTTCTCCAATGAGTATTTTGGGCATTTTTATTGAATATCAATTGGCTATAGCTCCTTGGGCTTACATCTGGGTCCTCTATTCTGTTCCACTGATCTACATGTCTGTTTTTGTGCCAGTACCATGCAGTTTTTGTTACTATGGCCCTGTAGTATAGGTTAAAATCAGGTATGGTGATACCACCAGCCTTATTTTTGTTGCTCAGTATTTTTTAGATATTCGAGGATTTTTGTGATTCCAAGTGGATTTTTGGATTGTTTTTTTTTTTTTTATTTCCATGAAGAATGCTTGGAATTTTGATAGGGATTGCATTAAATGTGTAGATTGCTTTTGTAAGCTTGCCATTTTCACAATATTGATTCAGGAACAAGGGATGTTTCTCCACTTTCTAGTGTCTTCTTCAATTTCTTGCTTGCGTGTTTTAAAGTTCTCATTGTAGAGATTCTTTATTTCCTTGGTTAGGTTTATTCCGAGGTACTTTATTTATTTATTTATTTATTTGTGATGCAATTGTGAATGGGAGTGATTCTCTGATTTCTTCCTCTGTGTGTTTGTTGTTAGCATATATGAAGGCTACTAATTTCGGTGTATTTATTTTGCATCCTGCTACATGGCTGTAGGTGTTTATCAGATCTAAGAGTTTGCTAGTAGAGTATTCAGGGTCCTTTTTATATAGAATCATGTCATCTGCAAATAATGATAAATAACTTGATCTCTTCCTTTCCAATTTGTGTCCCTTTTATGTGTGTCTCTTGCCTTATTGCTATGGCTAAGATTCCAAAACTATATTAAATAAAAGTGGGGACAGTGGACACCCTTGTCTTGTTCCTGATTTTAGTGGAAAAGCTTCCAGTTTTTCCCCATTTACTAATATGTGGGCTGTAGGCTTGTCATAAATAGCTTTTATTATATTGAGATATGTTCCTTCTATTCCAAGTCTCTGTAGGACTTTTATCATGAATTGGGTTTTGTCAAATGCTTTTCTGCATCCAATGAGCTGATCATGTGAATTTTGACTTTCAACCAATTTATATAATGTATTACATTTATAGATTTGTGTATATTGAACCTGCAGCTGTGGGATAAAGCCTACTTGTCAGGGTGAATGATCTTTTTGATATACTCTTGTATTCTGTTTGCCAATATATTTTTTTTGTTTTTATTTATTTATTTATTTATTTATTTATTTATTTATTTGAGAGCGACAGAGACAGAGAGAAAGCTAGATAGAGGGAGAGAGAGAGAGAATGGGCGCGCCAGGGCTTCAAGCCTCTGCAAACGAACTCCAGACGCGTGCGCCCCCTTGTGCATCTGGATAACGTGGGACCTGGGGAACCGAGCCTCGAACTGGGGTCCTTAGGCTTCACAGGCGAGCGCTTAACCGCTAAGCCTTCTCCCAGCCCAATAAAGATTACTTTTTTTTTTTTTTTTCCGAGGTAGGGTCTCACTCTGGTCCAGGCTGACCTGGAGTTAACTCTGTAGTCTCAGGGTGGCCTTGAACTCACAGTGATCCTCTTACCTTTGCCTCCTGAGTGCTGGGATTAAAGGCGTGCGCCACCACGCCCGGCTGTTTGCCAATATTTTGTTGAGAATTTTTGCATCTATGTTCATGAGGGAGATTGGTCTGTAATTTTCTGTTTTTGTTCTATCTTTGCCTGGTTTTGGTATCAGGGTGATGCTGGCTTCATAGAAGGAGTTTGGTAGAATTCCTTCTTTTTCTATTTCCTGGAAAAGCTTAAGAAGCAATGGTGTTAACTCTTCCTTAAAGGTCCGGTAAAATTCAGCAGTGAATCTATCTGGGCCTGGGCTTTTTTTAGTTGGGAGATTATTGATAACTGTTCGGATCTCCATGCTTATTATAGCTATATTTAAGTGATTAATCTCATTTTGATTTAATATAGGTAGGTCATATAAATCAAGGAAATCATTTCTTTCAGCTTTTCATACTTTATGGAGTATATACTTTTGTAGTATGTCCCTATGATTTTTTAAATTTCTCTGGAATCTGTTGTGATGTTACCTTTTTCATCTCTGATTTATTAATTTGTGTCTCTTCTCTCTTTCTTTTGGTCAGATTTTCTAAGGGTTTATCAATCTTGTTTATCCTTTCCAATAACCAACTCTTTGTTTCATTAATTCTTTGGATTGTTTGTTTCTATTTCAATAATTACTGCCCTAATCTTTATTATTTCTTTCTGTCTACTGATTTTTGGTTGGCCTTGTTCTTTTTCCAAGGCTTTAAGGTGAAGCATTAGGTCGTTTACTTACGACCTGTGATAGTTAAGGTGTTGTCAACTTGATCTGTGTAATAATCCACAGGCTGCTTCTAGGAAGGAGCAACTAATGGAGGAGGTCTTTCTCCAAGGGTGAGCCCTTCCCCCAGAAGGGCGGCCCCGCTCAGAGAGGGACTTGATATAAGGAAGCTCTGGGTAGAAGAGTTCCCTTTTAACTTCCTTCCTTCTACCTGGCTGCCGGAGCTGTTCCCTGCCTTCTAGGGTGGATTGAAGACCAGTACGGACTAAAGACCAACATCAACTGAAGACCCACGTGGATCGAAACCCAGCGGCTCCTCAGGAAGCCCTAGGCTTTCCAGCACCATCTGCAGTGCCGGGTGGGGACTGCTGAGGCATCTGGCCATGTGGACTGAGCAGCTACCAGGTTCGGTGATTCTCAGGCCTGCAACTGCTATTGGACTACTGTAAGCTAATCCAATAAATTCCCTTTTTAAAATAATTCATTCTAGTAATTCTGTTCCTCTAGAGAACCCTGACTAATACACGACCTTTCTAATTTCTTAATATAGGCACTTAAGGCTATAAATTTAACTCTAAGAACTGCCTTAGTTGTGTCCCAGAGATTTTGGCATGTTGTGTTCTCATTATCATTTGACTCTAAATTTTTTTGTTTTCCTTGTTGATTTCTTCATTGACTCATTCATCATTTAGTAGTGTATTGTTTAATTTCCATGATTGTGTATGCTCTGTAGACTTTCTTGCTACTGATTTGTAGTTTACTTCCATTGTGGTCAGATAGAATGCAAGGAATTATTTCAATATTCCTGAATTTGTTAAGATTTTCTTTGTGTCCTAATATATGGTCTATTTTAGAGAATGTTCTATGTGCTGCTGAAAAGAATGTATTTTGTGCAGTCTTTGGATAAAATGTCCTATATATGTCTTTTAGGTCCATTCCTTCTATGACCTCATTTAGTCCAGATGCCTCTCTGTTTATTTTTTCCCCAGATTACCTGTCAATTGAGGAGAGTGGGTGTTAAAGTCACCCACCACCACAGTGCTTGGTGTTATCTGTGACCTTAGTTCTAATACTGTTTGTTTGATGAATTTGGGAGCCCTTATGTTATATGCATATATGTTTAGGATTGTAATGTCCTCCTGTTGGAGTGTGCCCTTAATCAATATAAAGTGACCTTCCTTAACTTTCTTGAGTAACGTTGGACTAAAGTCTACCTTGTCAGATATTAGGATAGCAACCCCTGCTTGTTTTCTAGGCCCATTTGCTTGAAACACTGTCTTCCAACCTTTCACCCTAAGATAATGTCTATAATTTGTAGAAAGGTCAGTTTCTTGGAGACAACATATTGTAGGATCCTGCTTTTTAACCCAGTCTGCAAACCTGTGTCTTTTCATTGGGGCATTGAGGGTGTTCATATTAAGAGATATTATTGAAAGGTGTGTATATATGTTTTCCATTTTTTTGTGTGTGTGTGTTTCCGGTTCTACCTGTGCTCTCTTCTGTTAACTAGTATTTGGGTATTGCTTGTTTTTTTTCCTTATATATGTGCTTTTCCTTTTCTTCAGCATGGAGGATTCTATCAAGTATTTTCTGTAGAGCTGGTTTTGTCTTCAAATACTCCTTTAACCTGCCTTTGTCATGGAATGTCCTTATTTCTCCATCTATTTGAATGGATAGCTTTGTTGGATAAAGTAACCTCGGTTGATAGTTGTCATCTTTCAGAACTTGGAATATATCACTCCAAACCCTTCTGACTTTTAAAGTTGTGTTGAATAATCTGCTGTTATCCTGATGGTCTTGCCTTTGTAGGTAACTTGATTTTTCTCTCTAACTGCTTTCAATATTTTTTCTTTGGTTTGTGTGTTTGGAAGTTTGATTATTATATGGCGAGGAGAGTTCTTTCCAGGTTTTCTGTGGCTGGGGTTCTAAAGGCTTCCTGTATCTGCATTGGCACCTCTTTCCCAATTTGGGGGAAATTTTCTTCTATGATTTTGTTGAAGATGCCTACTGTACATTTGGAATGGAATTCTTCTCCTTCTACTATGCCCTGTATTCTTATATTTGATCTTTTCATAGTGTCCTGAATATCTTGAAATTCCCACTCATACTTTTCTATAAGTTTGTCTTTCTCTTTGTTGGACTGTATTATATCTGACTCCTGGTCCTTTAGCTTAGATATTCTGTCCTCTTTTTCATCCATTCTACTGGTGAGAGTTTCTACAGAGTTTTTTTATTTCATTAACTGTGTACTTCATTGCTAGTAATTCTGACCTGTTTTTCTTTATTATTTCTATTTCCGTATTTATGTCTTGTA
Organism: Jaculus jaculus; assembly: GCF_020740685.1. Lineage (NCBI taxonomy): Eukaryota > Metazoa > Chordata > Mammalia > Rodentia > Dipodidae > Jaculus > Jaculus jaculus. The sequence goes on along the minus strand of NC_059107.1, from coordinate 75,107,376 downwards.
TTGCCTTCTTTTTTTTATGAAATTGGTGTCCTGTGTCTTCTTTGATTCCTTTGATTTCCTCTTTGACTTCCTCTTTGACTCCTTTGATTTGTTCTCTGACTTCTTTGAACATATTTACAATCATTCTTTTGAAATCTTTCTCAGGCATTTCCTCTAACTTGTTCTCATTGGAGGTCATTTCTGATGCATTAATACTTTTAGGAGGATTTATATTGTCTTGCTTTTTAGTGTTTCTTGTGTTATAATGTAAATATTTTTGCAACTTGGATTAAGTTAATGCTTGGATTTTCTAGCTAGCTGGTTATTCTTAGTTGTATCAATTGATTAGATATGATATATTTTCAGGGTAAGAGCTTAAGTTGTTAGGTGTGGCTCTTAAGCCTCTCAGAGTATCTACAAAGGTGCTCCTAGGGGTTGAGTTTCCCTGCTATGGGAGTATTCATGTAGGCTGAGTGGAATAAAATACAGGTAGATTCTAAAAGTTAACTAAACATTGTACACATTCAATCAAAAACAGCCCCATGTTTGTATGCAAGAGTAGTTAGTATAACAACCAGATCCTCTTTAAACAAAGAGGTTAAGATTTCTGGTCTGTTGAGGGATCCAAGTCAGCTTGTGATCAAGTGAGACCCTTCCCTGGTGCAGTCCCAGTTACCTTGGATGATTTTAGTCTCAGTCGAGTTGCTGCCTGGGTCATTAGGCTGCTGTTCTGAGTTCTGGAGCTGGTTACTGGCTTTTCCTGTAGGGCAAACCAAGCCTGGCAACTGTGGCCCTGCAGATCAGCACTCCCACTGCTGGAACTGCTGCTGTTGAAGCTGCCTCTGCTGGTTCTGTCGCCGCTGCTGCTGAAGCTGCTGCTGCTGGGTACACTGCTGCTGCTGCTTCTGCTGCTGCTGTTGTAGCTGCCACTGCTGGAGCCACTGCTGCTGCTGAAGCTACTGCTGCTGGGTCTGCCCCTGCTGCTGCTGCTGCTACTTGGTCTGCTGTTGCTGGGGCCACTCTTACTGGTGCCGGAGCTGCTGATGTTGCTGCCAGACTGTGCTCCTGCTTGGGTCCCACTGTTGGCTCAAGTTGGTGTGGCCAGGTCCCAGGATGGCTGCTCTGTTCGCTGAAGCTGTGCTTGGTGGTGGGGTAGGGGAGGGAGCTGCAGCTGCTCTAGTTCTCTCGCTGTTCCACGTGTTCTTCTACCTCGTGGTCTGCTCCTCCGTTGTTCACTACCACTCTCCCTTCACATTTCTTGAGTTGTGGAGAGCTCCGATGTGAGTGGAAGCTCCCCACACCTGGATTTTCCTGTGGCTGGAGCCTAGTCTGGTGGCTTTCTGGTGCGCTGTCACCACCGCCGCGGTTGGCAGAACTGCTGGGCTCACTTTTGCCGGTCTGTGTGGGCTCTGGATGTCTTCTACTTCTCCGCTGCTGCTTCAATTTCCTATATACCCCTCTTTTTAGTAAAAGTGTGTATTTTGCTGAGTTTTTTTTGTTCTCCCCCCCCCCCCCAGGATGCTTTGGCATGGTACCTATGCCACTATCTTACGCGGAAGTAACCTATTTTCTCTTTTAATTCCAGCATGGTATTCTGGTGTCTTCTGATGGCAGACTGTGGTGTGTTCAGCAAAATTATCTCTGTCAGGCCATCAAGTATTTTGGCAGTGGTCTGCATCATTTTGGGGGGCCTCTTGGGTCTTCTTGGCCAACATATTACTGTGGAGGGCCTCTTAATTCTGGGCCTGGAATGTACCTACCAGAATCCATGGTTTTAAGGTTAAGCTTTTTCTACCTTCTGTCTGGACTTCCCCCCTCACCCCACTTTGATGGTGGTTATATCTTATAGAATGCTAGGCAGAAAGAGGATTTCTGTGGAACTAATTAATGCAGTCTTAATTTTTGTGTAATTCCCTTCCTATCCACAGTACCCTGTATCCCTCCAAGCTCCTCCCTTTCCCTATATTCTGACCCTTCCCTAACCTGTCAAGTAATTCTCCTCTCTCCCAACTCATCTCTCTCCTGGTTTCTTTCTAGCTTTGTTTCCACACTCCTGATGGCTATTACACTTAGCCCCAGTTAGTAACACAAGTGAGAGAGCACATGATGATATATCTTCCTTTGCAGGTGTGACCTTCCTTAGAATTATTTTTCCAACTCCATCCACTTTCCTGCACTTTTTCACAGCACGTCCTTGTGTCCTACTACAGACAAACAGGAGGTTCTAATGAGTTTTGTAAAACAGGCAAGAAAAGAGAAAGGGAGGAGAAAGCACCAGAGCTATTGTGTAGACAGGACTGGGATACACAGGCACATGCAGGCATGAACCCCCAAACCAATAAATAGATAACAAACTACTTTCCCAGGTTGAAATATATATAAATTTTAATTTACAAGGTCTCAAGTATCTTTAAATCACCATTTAAATCTTAGAGTGACCTTGACCTTCAGATCCTGGGTACCTCCTGTCTATCAAATGCTGGAGTTAAAAGCATCCTGCCTGGTGTAGTGGCTCATTCCTTTAATTATGGCACTCTGGAGACTGAGGTATGAGTCCCAGTTCCAGGTGAGCTTGGGCTACAGTGAGAACAAGCAAGCAAGCAAGCAAGCAAGCAAACAAACAAACACAAACAAAGAAGCATGCTCCAACATGCTAATTTTCTTTTTCAGATGTAACCCATAAACTTAACATATTTTGAATGCTAGGTCACCAGTTGGTGACAATTTGGGAACTGGAGGCTCCTGGAGGTGATGTATTGATAGAGGCAGGTTTATGTATGCTATAGCCAGCTTCCCCTTGCCAGTGTTTGACAAGCACTCCTGCTGCTATTGAACACCTGATGTATGTCAGGAAGTGTTGTCCACCTCTACTCATGCCATTGTTTTCCCCTGCCATCATGAAGCTTCCCCTTGCATCTGTAAGCAAAAATAAAACTTTTTCCCCCACAAGCTGTTCTTGGTGGGTGTTTTCTGACAACAATGGGAAGCTGACTGCAGCATCTGTAGTGTGTGCTGTGGAGGACTGAGCCCCGTGGCTTAGTGCATGGAGGAAGGACTCTGGAAACTGACCTACATCCTAAGCCTCGTGTGGTTAGTTGTTCTTGTAAGTCTCGTAATTCTCCACACCTCTTCCAGATACTAGCCCCAGATTCAGGAGAGATCATATGACCCCTCTATTTAACATACTCGTGTGGCACATTTAAGCAGGTTCCTCAGAGGTTAAAGGTATGATTTATTAGAGCAAGAAGTTGAAGTAGAAGGCACACACCTTCCCTTCCAGCCCCCACACAAACAGCAGTTAGGTAGCTATCCATGAATGAAAATAAATGCAAGAATGCTACAAGTCCAGTGAAGGGGATAGTAACATGAAGGAGCACCAAGAAAGAGGGAATCCACAGGAAAAGGCTCACTGTGAAGGTATTCTTAGGAGAGACTGTGGAGATGGCTGGGGTTACTGCGCTTTAGGACTGTGGCAGGGGTGAAGCAAAGGACTGGGAGCATAGTGTGGAAGGCAGTGAAGAAAGGGTCTAAGAATTTAAACCCTATCAGTGCATCTTACTTAGAGAAAATATAGCAGAATGGATATATAAAGTGAATGAACTAGCTGAGCCTGGTGGCACAGGCCTATCCTTACAGCTATTTGGGAGACTGAGGCAAGATGATCAAAAGTTCAAGGCCAGCCTAGGTAAGTTAGTGAGACCCTGTCTCATAATAAAACAGTAAGGGACTAGTGATATAAATTAGAATGTTTGCTTGGTATGTATACATAATGTAAGATTAAAATAAAAAAGAACTATTGTTATTTGTTGCATTGATGCTGGTGGAAATAGATTACCATGTGAGCAGTATGGTAAATTATTTTCCTTTCTACTTATGGATGGCATATTGTTGCCAGTTTTTTAAATGTTTTATTGAAATTAGCTGTTTTTACTTTATAATAACTTTTAAGTTTTTTAGAAAAACAGTTGGGGGTTAAATAAATGTTGCAGTACCAAAATGTCATTAAATGATGCATAAAATTTTTGATGAATGCTTTTATATAATACAGTGACATTCTGAAAAATTGCACAAGGCAGGAAAGTTACATTATTTTTCCTCACTGGAAAGACTTCCTATGAACCCTTCAATATGAGTTTAAAACAAACAGCAATTACAGTTTATTTTTCAGCTCACAGAAGGAGCTCCTTTGATTGTGGGTCTTTTTGAGCTTGTTAAATTCCTTTGTTTGGCTTTAATTTGAGAATCAGCAGGGTACAATAGCATATGTCTGATGTAGGCACTTCATCTTGTCACTCAGCCTTCAGTGATTTAAGACTGTTTCTACATTAGCAAGAGAAAGCTGTAGGTATCTGCCTAAGTAGCAGCGTATAATTTTCTATGTGTTTATGTGGCGCTGTGATGGGACTGGGGTTGATGTCTGTATCACCTTCATAGCTATCCTTTAAATACCACAGAATAAACTCAAGGACTCCACAAAAAGAAAACAAGTTCAGTGTTTAGGAATTGCTCTTATATCTTAAAGGAATTTTGTTACAGATGGGTTGTGTTATTTCCAATAATTTATAAATAATAGTGCTATAGCAGCTGGGGAAATGGCTCAGTTAGGAAATATTTGCCACACAAGCATGAGTACCTGAGTTCAATGGCCAGAACCCATATAAACCCATATAAAAATGCTGGGTTTGCTGGGCATGGTGGCGCACGCCTTTAATCCCAGCACTCGGGAGGATTGCCGTGATTTCGAAGATACCCTGAGACTCCATAGTGAATTCCAGATCAGCCTGGGCTAGAGTGAGACCCTATCTCGAAAATACAAAAATAAATAAATAAATAAATAAAATTCTGGGTTTGATGGTATGTGCCTGGGGGACAGAAATAGGAGAGTCTCTAGAGCTCATAGTCCAACCAGACTCAGCTAATTGATGTGCTTCAGGCCAATGAGAGAACCTGTCTCAAAAATAGCAATTTATGTTACTGAGGACAATATACAATGTTATCCTCTGATTTCCACACATGCACCTCCACACACAAACACCACACACATACAAACATTAAAAAGAATGTTATTTATTACTTAGTGCATTTAGACCAGAAGCAGTCCATCTCACTGAATATAGTCTTCTGTATTACCATATATTAGCATTGTGAAACTAACAACCAAAGAAATAAAAAAGACATCTATAACCCCAACACCAAGAATAAGTGATAGCATTTAGAGTATAAACTTCTAGATATTCCATTCAATGTATAGATACTAATACATTTAGAACAGACTAGCATTTTTAAGCATTATTTTAAGATCCATTACTTACTTAGTCACAAATTTTTACATATTATTGGATTTGCTTATAAACAATTATTTTCATATTATTTAATTTAATATTAATTAAATAATAATTTATTTGATTTACAAATATTTTTATTTATTTATTTTCTTATTTGAGAGAGAGAGAGAAAGAGAGAGAGGCAGATGTACAGAGAGAAGGCCTCCAGCCACTGTAAATGAACTCCAGATGCATGTACCACCTTGTGTATCTGGCTTTCCATGCTTCATAAGCAAGTGCCTTATCCACTAAGCCATCTCTCCAAACCTGTTTCTTTGTTAATTAATATTAATGATAGACTATTTTGAGAGATTGTTTTCCATTAATAAATTATCAACTACTCAGCCTTCTGTAGTAAATATAGTAAATAATTATTATAAAATCCACAGGACCAAGGTTTATATTTTCCTGATATCTAAACCATTATTTTTATTATTTCAGGTAATATTCCATGCCCCATAAAAGTGGGTAATGTGTAATTACCAACATCTCCATGAATTCTATGCATTACTTTCTCACATAATGAGTTATATATCATGTCATACATGACTCACACTTTTATGAAATTCTGAGGCTAATTTGTCACTGATAGTGCTTACATATACTGAGTTCCTATTTTCCTGTCCGCATATTGCTGTGGCTCAATTCCACTGCTCATCTAATTTCTTTATATTGTTGTTTCATTGTTTCTGTTTTAATACAACTTTTCATTTGACTGATTTTCATTTGCTCACTCAGAGACCCTTTCAACCTCTTGTTTCTCAGAACATTTCTATGTTCCTGTTTTAATTTTTTGTTCTTTAGATATGAATATAGATATTTGGGCTCTCTAGTTATTGTATTGTGGAGATTACAGGTAAAAGAAAGGCGATATTAAACAAGCATGTATTAATCACTGTGGAAATTATTTCATTTGCAATATGAGTTCAAGGCATTGAAAAGTGAAGAAAAAATTCAGTTATCAGAAATGACTCAAAATTTTCCCAGGTAGAGGTCATTGGGTAACATTGTGATTCCAATAACATTCATTAATCAAAAATTTGTTCTATGGCTTTATTGGCCAATTATGATCTTAGAAGTTTGGAATATAAGGCAAAAGAAGACACAGTCTCAGGAAATGATACTTTAGAAGGAGGCATATGAGCACATAGGCAATCATGACCAGGTTTTACACTCTACAATGGATGAAAATAATAGGTAGTGAGTAATCTGAAAAGACAGAAGTTTTTCCTGTGGTGAGCTTAAGAATAAGGAAATAACTCTTTGTTTTTAGGAAGTAACTCTTGAGAGGACCCTGACCCTGTGCACACATAGGGCATTTCTCCAAAGGGGAAGGATCACCTGTCTGTGAAGGACCAAAGGGTGACCTTCAATAGTGGTATCCTGCCTTCTTGAAGGGACCTCAGACCAGAGTGCACATCTTCAAAGGAAAAAATTCTTCTGTAATAAACCCAAGACAAGAGTAAACCCACTGGTGGTCCAGCCAGCAGAGGAACACCCAAAACCTAAGCACCTGAGAAGTGTTATCTTGATGTGTGGATGAGGGGAAGAGCGGGGGGGGGGGGGGGGACACTCACCAAGACAAGAGTGAGGATGTCTCAGGAGGCTAGATTTTGTTCCTTGAAGTGACAACATACTGCTTCTCAAAGAGTGGCAGAAAGTGAAGAGATTAAGGAAAATAAAAAATGTAAGAAAGGTATGATGATTTCTTGGGATAAGCCATTGCAGCCTACTTCATTGAGTATAGGCCCTATCTGAAATGATGGAAGCCTTTGCACTGAGAAGTCCATAAGAAAGGTATGGTCACTCAACCATAAGGCCTACAGTACTTGTCTCATGGTAGAAAGAAAGGAGAGAGAAAGACACACACACACACACACACACACACACACACACGGAGAGAGAGATAGAGAATGAGAGAAATTGACTGACCTTTGGGCTTTACCAAGGAGTAGTCTTGGCCTAGGACCATACGTTGTCTCAAAAATTCAGCAAAGGGCTAGAGAGACATATTAGTTGGTTAAGGCACTTGACCGCAAATCCAAAATACCCAGGTTTGATTCCCCAGGACCCACATACGCCAGATATACAAGGTGGCACATGCGTCTGGAGTTTGTTTGCAGTGGCTCAAGGCCCTGGTGTGTGCATTCTCTCCCTCTTTCTCTCTCAAATAAAATAAATAAGTAAAAATAAAATAAACTTCAGCAAAGTTCTCCAAGGGTCCCATGCAAGGAATGGAACACTGTATGTAGATCACCAAATGTGAATTTTTACTTGTGGTTTAGAGTAGCAGGTTGAAATGCAAAGTGGAGGGGGAAAAAAGAGTTTGTAACACACTGTTCTGTCAAGTGGGAAAGTGACTGCTCAGGGGGTTGCATTGCATTGATTTATGGGTGCTTGGGGTTATGATCTAGGAGAATCTGGAACCCTTCTGTTAGCAGCTGCTGCAGGTGTGGAAATATGGGATATTTTTGCACTGTGACATAAATATAGGCTAGAAATGCTATTTTGCTCTCATTTGGTCCCCTGGGTTCCTCTAGTAGGAGTATATCCAGAAGGAGTCTACTCTGAGCCCAAGGCATGTGGCAATGAGGTCAGTTTGTCTTAACAATTATTTATTCAATATACTCACTATGTAACATATAGACTTCTAGAGAAATAAAGGTGTCAAACAGAATGATTTCTTATTTGATTGAAAACTCCTATTCCTTGAAATTTTTCAGTAATATCTTAGCAATGACTGATGTTCTGAGCATTATTTAAATACAACAAACTCGAAATTATTGAACTGTCAATCAAAAGCAGATTGAGTGAATACAAGATAGCATATCCATAAAACTGAGAACTATGTAGCAGTAAAAGGGAAAGCATGATGTTCCTGATTCATTTTTAAATAGATATAACAATGCACAGATAAGTGTTTATAATATATCTCTTTTTAAACAAGGCAGGGATATTACACATGTACACACAGACATCTACCAAAAACTGATAACATTTTTAGCTGTGGAAATAGGAGGGAACCAATTAGAAAGAACAAAGTTGGTAGTGGCATTTATGTGGGTACTATGTTATATAATTTTAACTTTGAAATTCTGTGAAAGCTACATGTGATTTAAAAAAATTAAAGTAAACTGGGCATGGTGGCACACGCTTAGTACTCGGAAGGCAGAGGTAGGAGGATCGCCATGAGTTTGAGGCCACCCTGAGACTCCATAGTGAATTCCAGGTCAGCCTGGGCTACAGTGAGACCCTACCTTGAAAAACAAACAAACAAACAAAAAATAAAGTAAAAAGGGCAATCTTTCTTTCTGGAAAAAAACATGAAGGATCAACATCTTGAGTACATATTCTCATAATGCAAATGAAAATGAAAGGAGACAAGAATATGTGGGTCAAATGTTTTCAGACACTGAATGGCAGGCAGGGTAGAGCTGTGATCCTTACTGAAAGAAACACTGGATTTGACATCCACATTCATTCTCACTTTTGGCCTAATACACTTTCCAGTGCACAAAATCAGGAAGGAGTCTAAATGGAGATCAGTGGGTATCATGGAATACAGAGAAAGATATGTTGGAGTGCTGTGTGTGTGCAGGCGGTGTGGGGAGGTGGTTCTGAAGTTGCAAGATGTTTTGAGATAGTGTACACGAGACAGGAGAGCTACACAGAGGAAACACTCCAAGCATCAGTACAGGTGTCACCATGAATCTTTGGCTGAAGTTTAAGTGCATGTGTTGATTGAGATTCCAAAGGACTAGTGAGATAATTATTAAAGGATGACTGAGGTAACAGGATATAAGGCCATGCAGCAATGCAGGAAAACCTGAGGATTCAAGCTGAACAGAGTGGAGGAGCCAACCCACCTGTATCTGAAGCCACAAACAGGTTATGTCTAAGGAATAACATTGATAAAATTTTTGAGGTATCATGTCTGATATGATAGCTTCTTGCCACAGGTAGCTGTTAAGTTAATTAAAATAAAATGAAATTATCTAGTCATAATGTCTACATTTTAACTGCTCCATATCTGTTACAGTCTGAATCAGGGTTTCCAGGTTCTTGATATCTCATTCAATGAAATGAAAAGGTGCATGCAAATAGAACAGTAGCAAGAAGTTTTATTTAAAACAGTAGTAGTACAGAAAGCACTGCCAGGGAACAGAATGGACTCACAAGAGATCAGCTGGATTGCTTGAACAATAAGACCTGCCTTATTCCTTGGGGCATTCTTTTAAAGGCCAAGGAGGAGGAGACGGTTGTCATGGGTGGGATGGGGTGGTGGTTTTCTGTTTGGATTGACAGACTGCCCCTTCCCATAATGCATCTGATTTTAAACATGTGCATACCCAATCATATAAGATAGTAGACAGAGGCATTTTTCTTGAAAAAGTTCACTTTGAAGACAGTTTGCCTTATTGCACATGAAACGGTCAAGATGGATCAGCCTTGTGCCTCTAGTTCTCAAATGTCTTCAAGGGTGTGCATAATTAAAATTTTTTTTTAATTTTTATTTATTTATTTATTTGAGAGCGACAGACTCAGAGAGAAAGACAGATAGAGGGAGACAGAGAGAATGGGCGCGCCAGGGCCTCCAGCCACTGCAAATGAACTCCCTTGTGCATCTGGCTAACGTGGGACCTGGGGAACCAAGCCTCGAACCGGGGTCCTTAGGCTTCACAGGCCAGCGCTTAACTGCTAAGCCATCTCTCCAGCCCAAGGGTGTGCATAATTAGAAGTCAATTACAAAGGGAAAGTTTCTGCTAAGGATTCACTAGGGTGGAGTTACTATTGCTTTGTTTGAACAGAGTTGTGTGTACAGCTTGATGGAGGTAAGGGTCTAAAGTGACTAAGCACTTTGACAAGGAAGAGAGTTGTGTGTAGCTCAATCTGTTGTGCCAGGACCCCTGACCAGAGACAAGGCCCCTGTCACCCAGGAGTCACCCAGGAGTCACCCAGAGGACCACCACAGATGCCAAGACACTCGAATATAAAAGCAGCAGATTTCTTTATTGCAAGCCTAGGCCTGGGCTCTGTCCCGCACAGTGGTAGTGAGGGAGAGAGCCCTAACCCTCAGAGGAAAGGGGTTTATAAAGGAAAGTTTACATCATATTGTGACTTTTAAAATGATTGAATCTAAGAGGGTGCACACGTGAATTTCAGAGAGGGTACATGTGGGAACTCCAGCCTAGTTATCTTAGGTAGTAACTTGTTTGCAGAACCTATCGCAAGAGCTGTTTGCAGAACTTATCTTTTGCAAGAGGCCGGAGCCTCTGTGGCTACGTCCTTAAAATGGAGGCTTCCCAGGAATCAAGGTGGGCTGGGGCGGGGGGGGGGGGGGCTATAGCTAAGCAAGCACGGATACAGAAGCAAAAATAGAACAATAGTCAGCTAGTTCCTCATCTTGAGTCAAAATGGCTATCTGATTTTAAATGGCAGCACCACTGTTCAGCCACGAAGCAAGGTCACAGAAGCCAGATGCAGCACATTACTTCTCCTTGGTCTCTCAAATCAAGGGTGCTTGTGGGCTGCTAACAAGCCATATGTTTGCCTATCTCATAAGTGTTACTGAACGTTTTGCAGTCAAAGCGTAGGCAGTGACAGCTCAGACGTACTAGACCTGTTGCTGTATCTAGCATGCTGGTTAAAGAGAGTAATAGTAAAGAAAAAAAAAGCAAAGATAGATTTATTTAATGTGGCCATATTGGGACAAAGAACAAATAAAGGGATCCACTGTCCCCCTCCCCCAAAAGTTCCCCTTTGGAGTCCTAGCGTGGGGCTTAGGTTCAAATAGAGGTGTAGAGATATGTGCAGCTAAATAGCCCTGGACAAGATGTGGTCTTGCCCATCACTGACCCATTATTCTCTCTAGTCTAGGCTGTCCAATTGTCAGAACAATATGACACAACTTTATGAGAGATCAGCTCCTCCTCAGGTTGTCACCAGAATTTAGGCTTTTCCTTCCTGCAGCTAGGGATTCCTGGGGAAATTTTAATTCTTTGCCTTCCATTGTTTCAATACTCTTATAGCTGAAGAGGTTACAAGTGACTAATGTCTTTCTGGGCAGCTACTTAACTACATGTAAATGGATCTATGAAGTGTGAAGATATGAAAACAATTTCCATTACCATAGACATTTCTGTTGAATAGCAATAATTTGGAGTAAGGATACTCTAGACCTGCCTTATCAAAGGGTGAAACCAAGCCTTGTCAGAAATAAGCTGGTCTATTGTTAAAAAGCTACCTTCAAGAAGAAAACAGGGGCCAGGGAGATGCCTCAGGGGAACTTTCTTCGTAAGCAAGAAGACATGAGTTAGATCTCCAGCATCCATGGAAAAGCCCAACAGGGCCATTCATACTGGTAATCTCAGCTTTCAGGAACATAGAAACAGAAGGGTTGCTGTGGCTCCCTGATCAGCTGGTCTAAGTGAAAAAAGGTGAGCTCCAAGTGTTCTCACTGAACAATTTTCTTGGGTAAATAAGGCAGACGAACAACAGAGGAAGACAGGCAGCATTCTCCCCAGGCTTCTATATGCCTCTGCACATGTATGCACTAGACACTTGCATCTGCACACACCTGTTCCTACCCATATGCACACCACAAACATACAACAATATTAAAAAATAAAAGGAAAAGAAAACATAGTACAACATAGCATTCAACATTGTGGCATCTATAATGCACTGTGTCTAATAAAAATAATAGGCATGGGAGAAAAAGAAATATGACAGCCGTGAAGCAGAGAATAGAAAAGACAATTGAACAGATGGCGCAGTAATAGATATTTTAGAATTAGTATAAAATTGACATTTAAAAAGCTATTATACATAGAATTACTGCAAAGGCCATCCAAGTAGAGAGATCAAAATCATAAAAAACAATCCAATGGAAAGTCTAATTCTGAATATATATATATATATATATATATATATATATATATATATATATATATGAACTTCAGTGTCTATTCATAAACATTAAACAGCATATATGCTATTGAAGTTCCAAGACAAGAGATATAAATTATGGTAGTTAAAAGTATTTTAAAGGCCCAAAGATCAGGGGAAGAGATTGAGTAAGGGAAAAATGGTGGGAGGGCTAATCAAAATCTAAGAGGATGCAAATAAATCATATGGAATCCTCTAGTTTCGGACAATGGAACACTCAGGAGCCATAGATCGTTGTTAGAAAATTTTCAGTGCCAGGGATGGGATACCTCCATTGAGTTGTTGGCCAGGGAGGTCCCAAAACATTACAGGCCATTGCCGAGGCCTTTGGTTTCCCACCAGGAAGAGATGGTAAGACCCTACTGCTGAAGACTCCACATACTTGGGCTGCAAGGCCACTGAGAAATCCTGCTGGAACTGAGCTGATAACCTTCTCCATGTAGACCAGCTGACAGAAAGCTGGAAGAAGCCATTCTATATGTAGTTCAGTGGGAGAGATATCACAAGTGAAGATACTCAACGGTGGACTTAAAGCCTTATAATTGGCCAGCCAGGCCAAATGAACCAACTGGTGCAATAGTGGCACATCTGTCATGGTAGAAACCAACTGCCCTCCAATTGGACTGGAGGCCTGCTCCATGGGGTTGGGGGATACATCCCTGATCCTGAAAACTTAAAACAGGGGTAGTAATGAGCCCTAGGGATGTAACATCTTCTGATGTCTGGATAAGTGTATATACTATGCTTATCAAACTGCCCAGTAAGCACTTCTCTTAATATTTATACCCTTATATTCATGCTACTCTCACTTTGGGTAGAGAATCTTCTCTTTTCAGATGGTATTGATCTTGGGATGACTCAGAATGTATCATAGTGCTGGAAAGAAGTGACTGGAGTACTGAGTAACATCTCAATCACACCTTCCAAGGCTCAGGGTCTAATGTGGAAGAGGTGGCAGAAAGAATGTAAGAGCCAAAGGAAGGGTAGGACTCCTTACAACATGGTCTTCCAGATACAAAATGGCCTGGAAATCCATGACCTCACAGTGCTTGACACTACTTACACAAGATCATCATAAGAGGAGGAAAAGATCATGACATCAAAATAAAAGAGAGACTGATTGAGATGGGGAGGGGATAAGATGGAGAATGGAATTTCAAAGGGGAAAGTGGGGAGAGGGAGGGATTACCATGAGATCTTTTTTATAATCATGGAAAATGTTAATAAAAACTGAGAAAAAATAAATACAAAATAAAATAAAATAAAGTGAAGACCTGGGCATAGTGGTGAATGCTTTAATCCCAGCACTTGGGAGGCAGAGGTAGGAGGATTGCTATGAGTTCGAGGCCACCCTGAGACTACCTAGTGATTTCCAGGTCAGCCTGAACTAGAGTGAGACCCTACCTTGAAAAAACAAAACAAAACAAAAATAAATAAATAAAATAAATAAAATGGAGAAAATTTAAGTTTGATGAAAAGTATAGCCTTATACACTTAGATAACTTTAATAAATGTAATAGGATAAATGCAAAATCTCTTCTACATATGATAATGATGGTAATAAAATTTATAAAACAAAGATAGAAGAAAATCTTAAAATTATTTAGAGGTAAGAAGACATTATAAACATGAACATATTAATGTAAATAGTGACTAGTATATAACAGACACAGTGTGAGACACAATGGCATTACTTCTTTATTTTTAAGGTTAAATTATGAAGACTTATCATAGGGGATAGAAAGAAGAGAAATAAAGCAAGAAAACTCCAAATATGATTGGGAAATCTCCCCATATTACTTCTTTAAAATGAAACAGTTTTGTTAAACTTTCCATCTCAAATTCTGTATGAAGTAAAAAAAAAAAAAAGTCCCTCTGTCTGTTCTTCTCTAATTCTGATCACTTTTGTAAGAGACCTCAGTGTCTTTTTAAGGATCTTTGTATTGGTCCTTTTGATTTTCTTATGGTGCTTCATAAATTAATACAATGTAAAATATTTCTAATTTTCTCATTTTTGCTCTCAAAAAGGGTGAAAATAAGGGTTAAGGAGATTGCTCAGTGGGTAAAGTGTTGATTTCACAAACATGAGGCATACCTTTGTAATCCTGGTGCTATGGAGGTAGAGACAGGGAACCCCAGGGCTCACTTACTAGCTAGTATAGATAAATTGGTGAACTCTAGGTTTAGCAAGAGATGCTGTCTCAAAGAATAAGGTGTAGAGTGACTAAGACAGCAGGCATTCATCTTTAACACACACACACACACAGAGAGAGAGAGAGAGAGAGAGAGAGAGAGAGAGAAAGAGAGAGAGAGAAACTGTGATGATAGATATGCAGGCCTAGTTTTTTCTTGTTAGAACAAAGAAGGCCAGTGCTTCAGTAGTTCCATGTGACCTGGTTTTATACCTGTCAGCATCCTAACTGTTCTCCAATGAGTGCATTTTCAGTTTCTGTCCTTATAGTCTACGTATTCTTCCAAAGAAATGCTGTTACCTATCATCTAATGAGGAGAAAGTGTTAGAGGGATCATCTATGCAAATTATGGAAAATGGCGCATCTGATAAATTAACACTGTTTATTCGTATGAACATACGGTCAAACTTTAGCTGTTTCAAATGTAGTTGTGCTAATAAGCCTTTCACCATCCTGATTGTTATACAATTTATTCTAGTAATTTAGCCTTCAGCTCTAATATCATTCCTTTTCTGTTTCCTTTTCCATCTCTTTTGTTTTTTCTAAAAACTGGTCTTTATTAGTGATAGCAATTTCAGCCTATAAGGAGATCAGACAACAGATAAAACTGGTTTGTTCATGTGTGTGTTTAAAATGAGAGTTCTACTTTTTATGTGAATGGATTTTGATTGTTTTGGCTTGTTTTCTGAGATATATTTTTGTTTTATAAGTTATCAATGCAGAATTCTAGTGCTAGGATGTATAAACCAGATGGTGGGCAAAGTATAGCAATATTAAAGGCCAATAAGTTTAAGGAGTCTACTCGAAATCCCTGGATTCACCTATACCCCCATGAGTGTATATTGAAGAGGGGCCTCAGGAATGGAGACAGGGGAAAGGGGACACAAGAGGAGAACCCAATGGAAATACAACTAATTTACATTTATTAAAATTCTTTTTAAAAACAATTATTTATTTATTTATTTGACAGCAACAGACAGAGAAAGAGGCAGATAGAGAGAATGGGCATGCCAGTGCTTCCAGCCACTGCAAACGAACTCCAGACACATGTGCCCCCTTGTGCATCTGCCTAACGTAGGTCCTGGGGAATCAAGCCTCGAACCAAGGTCCTTAGGCTTCACAGGCAAGTGCTTAACCATTAAGCCATCTCTCCAGCCCTAAAATTCTTAATACACTAAAAAAAAAAAAACAAAAAAACAAAAAAAAAATCACTTTAAAATGTTTTTAAAAAGACAACTAAAGACATTGAAACTTTTTTTTTCTGGATACATCTTCCCTCATTGTTTCACTCTCACACAGTTAACTCATCATCTGTTTTGAAGTTCTTTTTGAAAGCATGTTCATCTGAGAAGGCTATATTGTATTCACTGTGCAAGTACTTTCACAAACATGAATTCCATCCCCACCCCCTAATGTGAGAAATGAAATCACAAAGCCTTTTTACCTTTCTGAGAAAAAGCTCTTTAGCTTTCTTTGTCAGTTTATCTCACAGCGGTCAGTACCTGCTCTCCTCTGAGTACAGTCATCCTTGAGCCTGGCAGGGTTCTGATTTCACCACCTAAGGCTGGCTATAGACCAAGAGCCACAGGGACAGGAGGGAAGCTGAAGAGAAGTGCTGAAAGGAGCAATAGAAGTGCTTACTTTCGGAGAGTCTTCGGTGGAAATCAGTGCCAGGATGCCTGAAAGACTGAGGACAGTGGAGTCTGAAAGGATCAAAACCACTGATGCCAGCAGAGCTTAGAATCGTGTGTTTTGGATAGTCATGCCCCACCCAGGTCCAGAAGTAAAACTCAAATTTGTCTTCATTCAATAAAAGCTCTCATGTTGCCATCCTCCGCCCTTTCATATAGTATTTAAATCCTCCGAAGAGCACTTGTGATGTTTCTCTATTGAATGTTACCAGGTAAACAGGAAGTAGGGTCCATCTTCTTTATTCCTCTTCTCCAAACACCACATTGACTAAATCTTTCTTGGCCTCTCTCTAGAACTTTGTCTCTTTCCGTAGGCTGTTAAGGGTGGATATTGAGCCTGGCTCAAGAGGGCTATTAGAGTTGCAAAACATCAGTAATGCTGACCCTCAAGATTAAAATTTAACTAGGAATAGTTTTCTCTATTGTATGATAGTTTTTCATAATCAAAGCTTCATAAGTATAGAAAAGCAACACAATGGTCTGGAGAGATGGCTTAGTGGTTAAGGCATTTGCCTGCGAAGGCTAAGGACCCTGGTTTGATTTTCCAGATCCCATGTAAGCCAGATGCATAAGGTAGCACATGTGTCTGGAGTTCATTTGCAGTGGCTAGAGGCCCTGGCATGCCCATTCTCTTTCTCTCTCTCTCTCTCTCAATCTCTCTCTCTCTGTCTCTAATTAAAAAAAAAATGTAATAAAAACGGAGCAACACACAAAAGGAACCAATTGCTGAGTCAAGCCTGTCTTTGTCACCAGGATCTCCCTGACCTTCCTTTACTACCCCAGTCTTTGTGATCTCCACCAAAATAATGCAAAGAGACACAAAGTGTGTAGTGTAGAAGACAGTTTGTTACAGAGTAACAGTGTGATGCACTCTCGGGAGTAGTGCCCATTAGGGAGACTCAAAACTCACCAGCGTGCTGAGCAGTAGTGACAGTGGAGTGTTCAGCAGTAAGTGAGACATCTTTCACTCCCTCCAAGGCTCAGGGCCCACTGGGGAAGGGGTGGCAGGAAGAATGTAGGAACCAAGGGAAGT
This sequence comes from Jaculus jaculus, assembly GCF_020740685.1. Lineage (NCBI taxonomy): Eukaryota > Metazoa > Chordata > Mammalia > Rodentia > Dipodidae > Jaculus > Jaculus jaculus. Next base: position 75,090,209 of record NC_059107.1, on the reverse strand, counting down.
GAAGGACTGCTTACAATACTGTACTACACACACAAAGTGGCTGAGGGCACATATACAACACCTGCATAATAGGAGGGGGTAAATTAGGAAATCAAAATAGCAGAGAAACTAGTTGGAAAGAAGAAGAGATTCAATGGAGGGGGAAAAGGGAGAGTGGTGGAAGGGGACTATGATCATATTATATTGTTTATATTTAGGGAAGTTGTCAATAAAAATGTTTAAAATAAAGATCTACACTATGAACAGAAAGGCAACCCAGCAAGACCATTTCAGGCTGAATAACTGGACTGTCCATTACTGATCCATGGCACTTAATAAACAATCAAAACTCCCTTTTAGAACGCTTCTTTTCTTGGGCCCAGCATGGTGGCACATCCCTTTAATTCCAGCACTCAGGAGGGACACAGATGTAAGTGGATTGCTGTGAGTTTGAGAAGCAAGCCTGGGACTATGTAATGAATTCCAGGTCAGCCTGGGGCTGTAGTGAGACCCTACCTTGAAGAACAAAAACAAACAAAAAACACTTCTCTTTGTTAAAAAGAAAAATCTTTCATGGTGCTGGCAAAGACAAGAACAGTTTATGGGAGGAAAGGGTTTATCTAGGGGAAGCTCCATGATGGCAGGGAGAAACTGTGGCATGAGCAGAGGGTGGACTTCACCTCCTGGCCAATATCAGGTGGGCAACAGCAACAGGAGTGTGCCAAACACTGGCAAAGGGAAGCTGGCCATAACACCCATAAGCCTGCCCCGAACAATGCACTCCTCCCAGGAGAATTCAACTCATTTCCACCAGCTGGAAACCTAGCATTCAGAATGCATAAGTTAATGGGGACACCTGAATCAAACCACCACACATGGCTTCCAATAATAGGGCCCTTAGATAATCTTTTTTTTTTTTTTAAATCTGAGGAAATGGCAGATTCTAGATATTCCCAGTCTTGTCAATAACTCAAAGTTGCCCATGTTTTGTGGTCATTTGGGAGAACCCCTTTGCACCTTGTATCATGAAGTAAAGGGTGACTACTGTGTGGAGGGTGATCAGTATAGCCGGCTCAGGGATTGGGAGGTTAAAAAGAGGAGGTCACCACCATTTTCGAAAATGGCTTCTAAGAAGGAAACTGAGGTAGGAGGATCACTGTCAGTTCTAGAGCAGCCTGGACTACAGACTGTGTTCCAGGTTAGCATTGGCTAAGTTGAGACTGACGCCCTGGCACTCACCAACAAACAAGGATTGCCTAGACAGTGATCACCAGACTTTCTATCCAGCACTAGCCTGGGAGGGACTGTGATTTTACACGTGCATTTCATCAGTTGATATCAGGAAAGGAGTATCATCCAGCATCATCTGAGTGACCTGATTTCATCTGTTAGGAGACCTTCAAAGCAGGGCGAATGTTTGACATACAGACAGAAGAAAATCCTGCCCACACAGCTTGAACCCGGACCCTGGGTGTTCCCTTACTGCTTGTGTGTTCCAGGGACTTCACAGTGGCATAGCCTATCTCCAACCATACAAGTCTGATTGTGCAATATAGCTCTTCTCACACACATGGTTTGAAGGCTTTTATGCCTCAGATAGCTTATTTTCCAGTTTTTCCTCTCTAGAATTTTAGTTTATCCAACAACATAACTTCCATGGGTTTCTGATGTCTCTAATTATACAACTACAACTGCTGTAATTCAGCTCCCTTTTCCTTTATTGGAACTTGGGTTCCTCAGGATCTAATTTAGTTTCTCCAAATATTCATTAAAAATAAGAACTTGGAAAAATAAATAAGAAATTGGGCTGGAGAGATGGCTTAGTGGTTAACTGCATGCCTGTGAAGTCTAAGGACACTGGTTCAAGGCTCTATTCTGCAAGACCCACGTAAGCCAGATGCACAAGGTGGCACATGTATCTGGAGTTAATTTGCAGTGGCTGGAAGCCCTGGCATGCTGATTCTCTCTCTATATATCTGCCTTTCTCTCTCTGTCTCTCTCTCTCTCTCTCTCTGTTACTCTCAAATAAATAAAAATTAAAATAAATTAAAAAAATAAGAAATTGACTTCCAGTTAAGATGGCAGCGTAGGTACCAAACCAAAGCAGCCTGGGGGAAAAAGACCAAAAAAACTCAGAAAAATACACACTTTTACTAAAAAGTGAGGTGTATAGGAAATTGAAGCAGCAGCAGAGAAGTAGAAGAGATCCAGAGCATCCAGAGCCCGCACAGGCCGGCAAAAGTGGCCCCGGCAGCTCCGCCAACGGCAGCGGCAACTGTGGCACACCAGAAAGCTGCCAGACTTGGCTCTAGCCACAGGAAAAGCCAGGTGCAGGGAGCTTCCACTAACACAGCCACTCTCCACAACTCAGGAAACATGAAGGGAGAGTGGCAGTGAACAACAGAGAGCATACAATGAGGTAGAAGAACACATGAAACAGCGAGAGAACCAGAGGAGCTGTGGCTCCCTCCACTTCCCCACCGCCTGAGCCCAGCTCCAGCAAACAGATCAGTGGTCCCGGGACCTGGCCACGCCAAATTGGGCCAACAACGGGACGCAAGCAGGAGCAGAGTTTGGCAGCAACATCAGTGTCTCTGGCACTGGTAAGAGTGGCCCCCAGCAGCAGCAGACCCAGTAGCGGCAGCAACAGCAGACACAGCAGCAGTAGACCAAGGAGTGGCAGCAGAGGCAGACCCAGCAGGAGCAGTGGCAGTGGACCCAGCAGCAGCAGCTTCAGCAGCAGCAGTTGCTCCAGAAGTGGCAGCTACAGCAGCAGCAGCAGAGGCAGCAGCAACAGTGGGCCCAGCAGCAGCAACTTCAGCTGCTGGCAGACCCAGGAGAGGCAGCTTTAGCAGCAGCAGTTCCAGAAGTGGGAGTGCTGATCTGCAGGGTCACAGTTGCCGGGCTAGGTTTGCCCTGCAGGAAGAGCCAGTGCCCAGCTCCAGAAATCAGAACAGCAGCCCGATACCAGGTAGCAACTTCACTGAGACGAAAATCATCCAAGGTAACTGGGACTGCAACAGGGAAGGGTCTCACTTGGTCACAAACTGACTTGGATCCCTCAACAGACCAGAAATCTTAACCTCTATGTTGATAGAAGATCTGGCTATTATAATAACTACTCTGGCATACATACTTGGGGTTGTTTTTTATTGAATAGGTACAGTGTTTAATTACCTTTTAGAATCTACCTGTATTTTATTCCACTCAGCTACTTGAATAGTCCCATAGCAGGGAAACTCAACCCCTAGGAGCACCTTTGTAGATACTCTGAGAGGCTTAAGAGTCACACCTAACACCTTAAGCTCCTACCCTGAAAATACATAACATCAAATCAATTGAAACAGCTAAGAATACCCAGCTAGCTAGAAAATCCAAGTATTAACTTAATCCAAGATGCAAAAATATATACATTATAACACAAGAAACACTAAAAAGCAAGACAATATAAATCCACCTAAAAGTATTAATGCATCAGAAATGTCCTCCAGAGAGAACAAGTTAGAGGAAATGCCTGAGAAAGATTTCAAAAGAATGATTGTAAATATGTTCAAAGAAGTCAGAGACCAAATCAAAGGAGTCAAAGAGGAAGTCAAAGAGGAAATCAAAGGAATCAAAGAAAACACAGAATACCAACTTCATGAAATAAAGAAGGCAATGCAAGACATAAATAAGGACATAGAAATAATAAAGAAAAGCCAGTCAGAATTACTAGCAATGAAGTACACAGTTAATGAAATAAAAACTGGGTAGAAAATCTCACCAGTAGAATGGATGAGGGAGAGTACAGAATATCTAAGCTAGAAGACCAGGTGGCAGATCTAATACAGTCCAACAAAGAGAAAGACAAACTTATAGAAAAGTATGAGTGGGAATTTCAAGATATTCAGGACACTATGAAAAAATCAAATATAAGAATTCAGAGCATAGTAGAAGGAGAAGAATTCCACTCCAAATGTACAGTAGGCATCTTCAACAAAATCATAGAAGAAAATTTCCCCCAAATTGGGAAACAGGTGCCAATGCAGATACAGGAAGCCTTTAGAACCCCAGCCAGCCAAAACCTGAAAAGAACCTCTCCTCGCCATATTATAATAAAACTCCCAAACACAAACACCAAAGAAAAAATATTGAAAGCAGTTAGAGAGAAAAATCAAGTTACCCACAAAAGCAAGCCCATTAGGAGTAAAGCAGATTATTCAACACAAACTCTTAAATCCAGAAGGGCCTAGAGTGAAATATTCCAAGTTCTGAAAGATAACAACTGTCAACCAAGGTTACTTTATCCTGAAAAGTTATCCATTCAAATAGACGGAGAAATAAGGACATTCCATGACAAAAGCAGGTTAAAGGAGTATTTGAAGACAAAACCAGCTCTACAGAAAATACTAGATAGAATCCTCCATGCTGAAGAAAAGGAAAAGCACATATATAAGGAACCTAGAAAAAACAAGCAATACTCAAATACTAGTTAACAGAAGAGAGCACAGGTAGAACCGGAAAGACACACACACACAAAAATGGAAAACATAAATACACATATTTCAATAATATTGCTTAATATCAATGGCCTCAATGCCCCAACGAAAAGACACAGGTTTGCAGACTAGGTTAAAAAGAAGGATCCTACAATATGTTGTCTCCAAGAAACTCACCTTTCTACAAAGGATAGACATTGTCTTTGTGTGAACGGTTGGAAGACAGTGTTTCAAGCAAATGGGCGTAGAAAACAAGCAGGGGTTGCTATCCAAATATCTGACAAGGTAGACTTCAGTCCAACGTTAGTCAAGAAAGATAAGGGAAGTCACATTATATTGATTAAGGGCACAATCCAACAGGAGGACATTACAATCCTAAACATATATGCATGTAACATAAGGGCTCCCAAATTCGTCAAAAAACAGTATTAGAACTAAGGTCACAGATAACCCCAAACACAGTGGTGGTGGGTGACTTTAACACCCCACTCTCCTCAATTGACAGGTCATCCAGGGAAAAAATAAACAGAGAGGCATCTGGACTAAATGAAGCCATAGAAGGAATGGACCTAAAAGACATATATAGGACATTTCATCCAAAGGCTACAGAATATACATTCTTTTCAGCAGCACATGGAACATTCTCTAAAATAGACCATATATTTGCACACAAAGAAAATCTTAACAAATTCAGGAAATTTGAAATAATTCCTTGCATTCTATCTGACCACAATGGAATTAAACTACAAATCAGTAGCAAGAAAGGCTATAGAGCATATACAAAATCATGGAAACTAAACAATACACTACTAAATGATGAATGGGTGAATGAAGAAATCAAGAAGGGAATCAAAAAATTTATAGAGCCAAACGATAATGAGAACACAACATGCCAAAATCTCTGGGACACAATGAAGGCAGTTCTAAGAGGTAAATTTATAGCCCTAAATGCCTATATTAAGAAATTAGAAAAGTCGCATGTAAACGATCTAATGCTTCACCTTAAAGCCTTGGAAAAAGAAGAACAAAGCAAACCAAAAACAAGTAGGCAGGAAGAAATAATAAAGATTAGGTCAGAAATTAATAAAATAGAAACCAAGAAACAATCCAAAGAATTAATGAAACAAAGAGTTGGTTCTTTGAAAGGATAAACAAGATTGATAAACCCTTAGCAAATCTGACCAAAAGAAAGAGAGAAGAAACACAAATTAATAAAATCAGAGATCAAAAAGGTAACAGCACAACAGATTTGAGAGAAATTTAAAAATCATAGGGACATACTATAAAAGCATATACTCCACAAAGTATGAAAATCTGAAAGAAATGGATGATTTCCTTGATTTATATGACCTACCTAAATTAAATCAAAATGAGACTAATCACTTAAATAGACCTATAACAAGCATGGAGATCCGACCAGTTATCAATAATCTCCCAACTAAACAAAGCCTAGGCCCAGATGGATTCAATGCTGAATTTTTCCAGACTTTTAAGAAAGAGCTAACACCATTGCTTCTTAAGCTTTTCCAGAAAATAGAAAAAGAAGGAATTCTACCAAACTCCTTCTATGAGGCCAGCATCACCCTGATACCAAAACCAGGCAAAGATAGAACAAAAACAGAAAATTACAGACCAATCTCCCTCATGAACATAGATGCAAAAATTCTCAACAAAATATTGGCAAACAGAATACAAGAGTATATCAAAAAGATCATTCACCCTGACCAAGTAGGCTTTATCCCAGAGATGCAGGGATGGTTCAATATATGCAAATCTATAAATGTAATACATTATATAAACGGGGTGAAGGACAAAAATCACATGATCATCTCATTGGATGCAGAAAAGCATTAGACAAAATCCAACATCCCTTCATCATGAAAGTCCTACAAAGACTGGGAATAGAAGGAACATATCTCAATATAATAAAAGCTATTTATGACAAGCCTACAGCCAACATATTACTAAATGGGGAAAAACTGGAAGATTTTTCCACTAAAATCAGGAACAAGACAAGTGTATCCACTGTCCCCACTTTTATTTAATATAGTACTGGAAGTCTTAGCCATAGCAATAAGGCAAGAGACACACATAAAAGGGATTCAAATTGGAAAGGAAGAGATCAAGTTATCACTATTTGCAGATGACATGATTCTATACATAAAGGACCCTACAAACTGTACTAGCAAACTATTAGAGCTGATCAAAACCTGCAGTTATGTAGCAGGATACAAAATAAATACACAGAAATCAGTAGCTTTCATATATGCTACCAACAAACACACAGAGGATGAAATCAGAGAATCATTCCCATTCACAATTGCATCAAAAAAAAAAAAAATAAAGTACCTTGGAATAAACCTAACCAAGGAAGTGAAGAATCTCTACAATGAGAACTTTAAAACACTCAAGTGAGAAATTGCATAAGACACGAGATAGTGGAGAAACATCCCCTGTTCCTGGATTGGAAAAATCAATATTGTGAAAGTAGCAATCTTACCAAAAGCAGTCTATACATTTAATGCAATCCCTATCAAAATTCCAAAAGCATTCTTCATAGAAATAGAAGAGACCATCCAAAAATTCACTTGGAATCACAAAAAAACCCTCAAATATCTAAAATAATACTGAGCAACAAAAATAAGGCTGGTGGTATCACTATACCTGATTTTAACCTATACTACAGAGCCATAGTAACAAAAACAGCATGGTACTGGCACAAAAACAGACATGTAGATCAGTGGAACAGAATAGAGGACCCAGATGTAAGCCCAAGTACCTACAACCACCTGATATTTGATAAAAATGACAAAAGTACTCATTGGAGAAGAGACAGCCTCTTCAGCAAATGGTGTTTTGAAAACTGGATATATATCTGCAGAAGGATGAAAATAGATTCTTCTCTCTTGTCATGCACAAGAATTAAGTCCAAATGGATTAAAGACCTTAACATCAGACATGAAACTCTGAAATTGCTAGAGGAAAAAGTGGGGGAAACCCTTCAACATATTGGTCTTGGCAAAGACTTTCTGAATACAACCCCAATTGCTCAGGCAATAAAACCACAGATTAATCACTGGAACCTCATGAAATTACAAAGATTTTGCACTGCAAAGGACACAGTGAAAAAAGTAAAGAGGCAACCTACAGAATGGGAAAAACTCTTCGCCAGCTATATATCTGATAGAAGATTAATATCTAGGATATACAAAGAACTCTAAAAGTTAAATAATAAGGAATCAAACAAGCCAATGTCACTAGTCATCAGGGTAATGCAGATTAAAAGTACATTGAGATTCCATCTCACTCCTGTCAGATTGGCCACCATCATGAAAACAAATGATCATAAATGTTGATGGGGATTTGGAAAATAGGAACCCTTCTACACTGCTGGTTGGAATGCAATCTTGTCCAGCTATTGTGGAAATCAGTGTGGAGGTTCCTGAAACAGCTAAAGATTGATCTACCATATGAACCAGCTATAGTAATCCTAGGCATATATCCGCAGGAATCATCTCATTTCCTTAGAAGTACGTGCTCAACCATGTTTATTGCTGCTCAATTTATAATAGCTGGGAAATGGAACCAGCCTAGATGTCCCTCAACTGAGGAGTGGATAATGAAGATGTGGCACATTTATACAATGGAGTTCTACTCAGCGATAAAGAAAAATGAAGTTATGCAATTTGCAGAGAAGTGGATGGATTATACTAAGTGAGGTAGCCCAGGCCCAGAAAGCCAAGCACCACATGTTATCTCTCATATGTGGATCCTAGTTATAGATGACTGGGCTTCTGCGTGAGAATGAAAATACTTAGTAGCAGAGGCCAGTAATTTTAAAAGGAGACATAAAGGGAAGAGAAAGGAAGGGAGCAGGGTACTTAATAGGTTGATATTGTATATATGTAAGTACAATGAATGTTATGGGGAGGTAATATGATGAAGAATGGAATTTCAAAGGGGAAAGTGTGTGGGGATGGGGGGAATTAACATGGGATATTTTTTATAATCATGGAAAATGCTAATAAAAAATTTTTTTGAATAAATTTTTTAAAAAGTTTAAAAAAATAAGAAATTGCTTTCTGCTTAAAAAATAGATCTTGTATTATTTTTACACTAAAAAGTCTAAATGCTTCTATTCTGACATATGGCAGTAACTAAATATCCCAACTATTGCCTGCAGGTGGGTATTAATAATTTAAACTCAATTTAAACTGCATGTACAGTTTTATGGTGACTTAAATATTACCTATTGCAACATGAAGTAATGAGATGAGAGCTATATGGACAGAAATGTGACACTGTTTATCCCAACTCCCCGTTCTTGCTGGGAGCATCCATTCAAGGACCCATGGTTCATTGTTCCTTCTGCTTGCCTTTGTTATGAATTCTAGTGATGCTACCTTTTGTTCTCTATTTTTTTTTCTTAAATTTTTTGAGGAAGGGACTTGTTCCATGATTTCTAATGTATGTGTAGTAAAGCTTTAAGCTTTGCACTAACAAATGTAAAGAGCTGGAGTAGGATACAGGGCTATTCCAGGGTGAGTTGTTTATAAGCATATGGATAGAATGTGTGGATAGCAGGGAGAAGTAAGGCAGAATCTGTAGTCCCTCTGAACGTCACAACGTACACAAGTGAAAAGAAGAAAAGGTTTGACCTTTGAGTGAATATATACATCTTCAAAGGCTCTGGGTACTCTGTCCCGCATTAAGTTTATATGTGTGTGTGTGCACAGGTATGTGTGTGTGCTATCTACAGGTACATGGGAGCTCTCAGCCACCAGGGTTCAGATTTTAGTGACAACCAGTATTATCTCACCTTTCATTTTTCCATCCCCCATACCATACTCTCATTTCTTATCTTTAGAATTTATTATTATGAGTTACATAAAATAGTTATAAGAAAGCCTCTGTAGCAATTGATTTCACTATATCCTGTCGACTGTATCCTAAAAATGGCTGCTGATTAGTTAACTAACTAGTTAATTAAATCATGCTCAAACTCCAACTTAGGCCCTCACAAATACTAGGTAAGCTCCTTACCATGAGGCTTCAATCCTAGCCTCAAATTATGGCCTTTTTAAAAAAAGAAACAGATTATTCCCTATGGAATATCTTTATTTATGGGAAAAATCTCTTTCAAATACAATAGAAATAACAATTATATCCATATGTGGATATAGCATTTGTGGTACTTTATAAGTATATGAAATAAAAATTATACTCAAATTATGACATTATTATAATTATTATAGCTTAGAAAAATGATAAAATGCCTTTCAGAAACTTTTCTTGCTGAAATTGTGATTCTAAATAAATAAATAAGCATCCTTGAATTGATAATGCTCTGAGCTATTCAGCTTAAAATAGGCTTGCCCCATTAAGATTATTAAACTCAGAGGCATATTCTGAGAGAGCTTTTGAAAATGGATTTCTTGCAAACTGTCATCAAATATTCATGGATAAAATAATTATGTGGAAAGATAAAGGATGATGGAAATTGAAGGGGGCTGACAATAAAAGGAACTGGATTATAGGGTTAGGCAAACTTTTTAAAAGGAAGATTATTTTAAGGCTTATTAGACATGAGAATCTGAACATTGTCTTACAACCCCTCATCACTCTTGCTCTGTGGCATTAAGGTAAGAGGATAAGGCTGAGCTTTGATGACAGTGACTAACTTGCCTGTGATGGGATTTATCTCCAGACAGTTTGGGTTTTTCTCTGATTGAGCTTGACATCTTTTCTATGACCAACATGAATATGGTGCTATTTGCATCTTTTGTGATACTTAAGAGTTCAGAATAAGTGTGGCTAGACAATAAGCAGGTTTATAAAGGATGCCATAGACCTGTTTAGGTCCATTTCTTTTACATTTTAAGATTTTTATATCATATTTTAATTATATATAATAAAGGGCTTTGTTATGATATTTCCATACATGTATGTAATAGACTTTTATAATATTCATTCCCATTATCCTTTTTCATTGCCCTCCTACTCCTATTATGCCCCTTCCTCTTCTCAACTAGTCTCGTCCTACTTTCATGTCTTTATTTATTTTTGGTTACCCATTTTTGATTACAGTTGCTTACAGGAAGGATAGAGGGGGGTATTTACTGGAGCATGGACAACTTACTAGTAACTATACCCCTATAGAGAATGTCTTCCCCTTCCCTAATGCCCATTAATGGCCTAAATTCTCAGGAAGGGGCAGAGCTTCATGAGTTCCTCCCTCTTCCATGATGGAATTTTGACTGAATTAAGACATGCATCTGTTTCTTATTTCCCTGATCCAGGTCAATGCACAAGCATTAGTTTCTATGGTTTACAACTAATGACCAAAAAGTGAGATATTAACACATTAAACACATTTACTTTTGGTTGGGATATTTAAATGCAGAATTCAGGATATCCATTTTCAAAAGAACCTTGTAGAAAGTTCTTCCTTATTGTTGCAGTCAGCTTCACATTGCTGGCAGTAATCACCTGACCAAGAGTAGCCTGTGGGACAAAAAGGTTTATTTTGGCTTACAGACTGGAGAGAAAGCTCCATGATGGAAAGGGAAAACGATGGCATTATCAGAGGGTAGACATCACTTCCTGGCCAACACTCAGTAGACAACAGCAATAGGAGAGTGTGCCAAACACTGGCAAGGGGAAATTGGCTATGCTACCCATGAGCCTGTCCCCAACAATACCCTTCCTTTAGAAGGCATTAATTCCCAAATCTCCATGAGCTAGATACCTAGCATTCAGGGCACCTAAGTTTGTGAGTGATACCTGAGTCAAGCCACTACATTCTGCCCTGGCCCCCATAAACTAAAAAACCATACATGATGTAAAATACAATACATTACGTTCAACTTTAAAAGTCCCCACAGTATCAACCATAATGATGTTCAAACATTCTCATAGTCTGAGATCTTTTAACTGGGCCATAACACCACATAATGGCACAGAATAAACACTCACACTGCAATACTCACCCTGGTATTGGGCATAGCAAAGAGATATTCAACCAATACCAGATTGAAACAGAGCAAACACCAAACTCTGTAACTCCAAGTCCAATAACTCTAGTCAATGACAAGTCTCCAAGTCTGATAATTGTAACCACTGACAAGTCTCTGGAGTTTCAATTCTGCCCCTCCTGCTAGGTTCTTCACTGTCCTGAAAAACTTCATATGGGGCCAGTAGCTCTCCTTAGCAGCCATCTCTTAGTCCTGGCATCTCCACTGGGTCTCCACTGCAACCATGGTCCATCCTCATGTCTTCAAGTGGTCTCCAAGCAGGAATCCAGCAAACCTGCTTCACACTGCCCATGGCCATTTGTAAAACACAAGACCAAGTTGCAGATTCAATGACCCTCTCTTTCCTACATTTCTTATACTCCATAATACCAGGTAGGGTGCCAATTTATTAATCCAGAGGGGAGTAAACTCCTTGAGCATTCAGGCCCCTTCAAAAAGAGTCTTCATTCTTCCTGTTGTCCCAATGTAGATCAACTGGCCCACTATCAAATGTTGTAATCTCATATATGATTGCAGCTGAACAGGCAGAAGTTTTATCCCAAATATTTCATTTTCTCTGTGCCATATCTCTCTGCTCACACCAGTCCATTTCAATGTAATGTAATCTTGCACAGCTTCTCAGGACATAGGCATAACAGCAAGCCTCTCACACAATTTTCTTCTAGCCTAGTCTAGACAAAGCTCTTTCTCATACTCATAAGCTAAACCTGCATTCAGGTCTTTCAAGTCTGACCAGAAGAATCTATCAATCTGAGCACTACAAGGCATCTCTTAGGCCAAGATTTCAAATCCTTCCACATTCCTTTTAAATATCACCTCCAAAATGCCAAATCAACACAGTCATGTGTCTAGCAGCAATACCATTCCTCGATATCAATTTTACTCTTGCAGTCTGGTTCACATTGCTGGCAGAAATCACCTGACTAAGAGCAGCTTGTGTGGAAAAAAAAGGGTTATTTGGCTTACAAACTAGAGGGAAAACTCTATTGTTGGGAGCTATGAACCAAACCTTGGCCATGTTGACAGAAACTGCCATATAGCAAGTTAAGTTTCTATTTCCTCATCTAATGATCTTTACCAGAAATGAAGGAGCCATTACACCTGGGTGATAGCTTCTCCTGGTGCTGCCAGTAATTGATGAAGAAACAAAGAAATTGGATTTAGCCAGTAACCCTGTGATCCCCCTACAACTCTATAAAAACCTATGTGTAAAAATAAACTTTGAGACTTTGACAAATACCTAGCTTGGTCTCCTTCTTGTATCTGTTTGCCTATCCCATTCAGGTTAGCTTCTCCTCGAGTCCTTGTTCGACTCCCCACTGGCCGGGGCAAGTGGAACCCAAATGTGGGGCCTGAGGTACAAAGAAAAAACCTGAACGTTGCTTGAATGGATGGCTGTCCCTACCATTGGATCACCACCCCACTGGGGGGTGAGTGAAGATCTGCATAGAGGTCACTGCAGGCAGTCTGTGCCTGTAATATAGTCCTGCACCGTAATCACCACAGAAAGCCTGCCTGTGATACAGATCCGCTAAGATAAGACAAGAGACGAGTTCTAAGGCAAACTATTTAAAGACTATTCAGTCAAATTTGCAAGACACAGGAATTGCAGGGTTTCTTTTTGCACTTCTTTTCCTCCTTTTACTTTCGGTTGGCGCCATTGCATGGAATTGCAACATAGCGACAGGGCAACTGAAGCCTCTTGGCGAGGGCTACCCTCTGGCATTGGCTGAAGGCCCCTAGCTCCCTGTGCGAGTCCCAACAGCCCGTTCAGGCATTGGCAAAGACCTCTTATCTAACCTCTCTTCCTATCAACAAAACTTGGTATGCAACAGCCAGTAAATGATCTTAGAGTGGCTGGCAGTTCTTAAAATTGTGGACAGACTTGCACAAAGCTCACTGGGGAATCCCCCGTGCCAGTTCTCTGACCGAGAACATTGCCCTTGGGTCTTGCCATTTCTCCTCTTTCCTTTTCTATCATGGGACAGACAATAAGTAAACAGGAACTTTTTATCCAAGGACTTAAAGACTTCCTTAAGACTCATGGAGTAAAGTTAAGAAAAAAGATCTTGTTCGTTTTTTCCTCTTATTAAAAGATTTATGTCCATGGTTTCCCCAGGAAGGTACCATTGATGAAAAAGGATGAGGGAGAGTGGGAGATTGTTGAAAAGATTATTATAGAACTTTTGGTTCTGAAAAAGTCCCAGTTCAAATCCTCTCATATTGGAATTTAATAAATGACGTACTTCAAGTTCACCAGTGTCAACCGGATGTTTCAAAAGTTGTTAGGGATGGAGAATTATTTATTAAAAATAACCTTAAACCTAGCCAAACCCCTCCCATTTGTGAACTAACTTCCAGCCATCAGGATCCCCAAGCGGCTACTGCTGCTGATGCAGCAGCTCCCTCCCCCAGGCTGCCCCGCGCTCCAGGCAGGCACCATGGCGGCAGCTCCCAGACAAAGGCCCTAGGCAAGACAAAAGATCCCCCTTCGCAGTGCCCCTCTGTCATTATTCCTATACCTGAGGATGACCCACCTGCCCTTAAATCCATTTATCCTATTCTCTCCAAATCTGCAGTTACCCCTCCCCCTAATACTCCTCTTTCCCTAGATGAGGAATCAGAGCTGGAGGATGAGGCTGCCAGATATCACAACCCTGACTGGCCACATCCCACCGCCCCCATAGTAGACCCTCCACCTTATCTTCACATGCCTAAGTCACATCACTTCTGTGCCCCTGTAACTCCTGATTATGATTTAGAAGCAGTGACTCGACAGGCAACCCACCAACTTTCCTGGGAAGCTCAATCACTAAAAACTCTCCTTGCAGTTAAAAAAGAAAAGGCCACTTTACTTAAACAACTCCATGACTTAGACCTAGATATAAGCTCTCCCTCTCCTGCCCCCATGCAGCACATCAAAGCTAAAATCAAACAACCCAAGTCTGTTCATGTGTTTCCAATAACACATGCCCAAGTAAAAACAGGAGCAAATTCTTTAACCCATTCACCACCTGAGTCGAGTGGGGCACAAACAGATTCAAGGGAGGAAGGCTCTGAAGGAGATAAGCACTCTAAACAATCCACTGATTCAGATGATGATAGCGAGCCAAACAGGAACAAAGGTATTGTTATTAAGCCCCAGCAGCATCACCATTTAAAACTTAAATATATCAAGGAATTAAAAAGTGCTGTTTCCTCTTATGGACCTACTGCTCTCTTTATCATGACCCTACTAGAGGCCCTTAGTGATAACTGGATTTTAGTAAATGATTGGAAAATGACAGCAAAGGCCGTCCTGACACGATGGGACTTCCTTCCGTGGCAGGCTGATTATACTGAAAGATGTAGGGACGCTGCCCATGGCAACACATCCACTGGATCCTCTTCTAAGTCCTGGATGCTAGATAAACCTTTGGGCAACGCTCCTAAGGATACTGATCAGGAACAGGCAAAACTCTCCCCTGGGTTACTCTCACAAATCCCACATGCTGCCCTTAAGGCTTGGCAAAATCTTCATCTAAAGGATCGGCTGTGACTTCCTTAACCAAAATACGACAAGGACCTAATGAGCAACATAGTAACTTCATTGGGAGGCTCACTGAGGCTGCAGAATGGCTTATGGGAAGGGAACAAACAGATAATGAATTCATGAAACATCTCGCCTTTGAGAATGCCAATTCAGCCTGCCAGGCAGCCATCCGCCCGTCCTGCCATGGTAAAAGAATCTCTGACTTTATCCAATTATGTGCAGATGTGGACTCCGCCTCTCGTAACATTGGGCTAGCCATTGGAGCTGCCCTGAAGGGCTTCACACAGGGAAGTAAAAATAAAACTTTCATTAATTGTAAAATGTGAGGTCATTTTTCTAGAGAATGTACCACCCTTAAGGCTACACGACCACCTCCTTCCTCCATCTGTCCACATTGTAAGTGTGGAAATCATTGGGCCTCCGAGTGCCATTCTAAAACAGATATCCAGGGAAAACCCTTACCACAAAAGCAGGGAAACTTAACACAGGGCCTACCCCAGGGCCCCAGGATGATCCCTAGACAGAACCCTGGGGCTATCAGGTTCATTCCCCAGTCTACCCAAAATGTAACATCTCTGCCCTCTCCCGGGCAACCACTGGCAGTGCAGGACTGGACCTCTGTTCCACCTTCAGAACAATTGCCAGAAAACATTTTTGGTCTTATCTTGGGACGTGCCAGTTCAACCATTCAGGGCCTTGCCATTTCTCCAGGAGTCGTTAATAATGATTATACTGGGGAAATTAAACTGATGGCAACTGCCCTTCAGGGGCCTATTACCATTTTTCCTGGCCAAGATTGCTCACTTAATATTATTGCTCCTCAGTGATAAAACACCCTGCCAGAAACAAAAGAGAGGCCCCCATGGGTATGGGTCATCAGACATTTACTGGGCACAAGAGGTCACTCAAGCAAGACCCCTTCTTAAATTAAAGTTAAAAGGAAAAACCTTTAAAGGTCTTATAGACACTGGTGCAGATGCCACAATTATTTCCAGTAAGAATTGGCCTGCATCGTGGCCTCTCATCACTTCCATAACTCATCTCAAAGGAAGTGGGTAGGCCTCTAACCCCTTACGAAGTTCTGAAGTTATTCAATGGGAGGACAAAGAGGGCAATCAAAGCACCATTCAACCTTATATGGTCTCAGGCCTGTCCATTAATCTCTGGGGCCGAGACATCCTCTCTCAAATGAAACTCACCATGTACAGCCCTGATGAATTTGCCTGGCTCTTCCACACCACTCATAAGAGAGTAGCCTTCCTTCCACTAGTGGTAGGTGTAAGCCTGACTACATCACTTATTTCTGCAGGGGTGGCAGGCGGTGAATTTTCTGAAAAAATCTGCCAGTGAATTTTCTGAAAAACTACAACAGATGATTGATTCTGCCACTAATAGTCTTGAATCCCTCCAGAGACAGATCACCTCCCTAGCCAAGGTCACCCTACAGAATCAACATTCTCTTGACCTCCTTACAGCAGAAAAAGGAGGAACATGTATGGCTCTCCAAGAGGAGTGCTGTTTTTATGTCAATGAACCTGAAATCATTGAGGAAAATATTTTTAAAAATTTGCAAAAAATTAGTCGAGAGTTGCATTCTCAATTTGGCCCCTCCTCCTCTCAATTTTGTACCAAGTCCCCTTTCCTCTCCTGGTTGCCATTAGTAATAGGGCCTCTACTTATTTTAATCCTCCTACTCACAATCAGACCTATTATTATAAATAAAATCACGTCTTTTATGCATCAACAGATTGATACCATTAAGATACAGCCTTTGCAGGTTCATTATCACAGACTGGAGCTGGCAGATTGAGGCATTGCCACTGAAGAACTACCACCTGTGGCTGTCACTCTCCCTTGATCTTACATTCTGTACTCATTTACTATACTATATACATTCTGCACTCATTTACTATACTGCTGTCCTCTACACCTCTGCTATTGCTGTGGTCTACCTGCCATGGCCAAATAGCTAACCCTCCTACGGGAGCTGCATAGGAATCAGACCTATGCATATTGGCTCACAATAAAGTGGGTGCAATATGGGCACCAACATGGGTGCAAGGCAAAGCACCGCAAGGGAAGGTCCCTTTCTGACCGCTTCTGAATTCCCTGAGAGAAAAACCTGACTAACATGGAGGTTGGTATCATAAATGTTATCATTATGGCTGTGTCTCACTCTCTGGCCACATAGGCCTAGCCTCCCTTCCCCAAAAGGTACCAAGGGCCAAAGATTATGGGAAAAAGACATCCCACGGGAGGAGCTGGGTCCCTACTCCCCAAGTTGGTTAACGCCCACTGCTGCAAAGTGGGCCTCCCCCTCTTTTTGTATAAAAGAAGGGAGGAGATGTTGGGAGCTATGAACCAAACCTTGGCCATGTTGACAGAAACCACCATATAGCAAGTTAAGTTTCTATTTCCTCATCTAATGATCTATTACCAGAAATGAAGGAGCCATTACGCCTGGGTGATAGCCTCTCCTGGTGCTGCTGGTAATTGATGAAGAAACAAAGAAATTGCATTTAGCCAGTGACCCTGTGATCTCTGGCCCCCTACAACCCTATAAAAACCTATGTGTAAAAATAAACTTCGAGACCTTGACAAATACCTAGCTTGGTCTCCTTATTGTATCTGTTTGCCTCCCCTCATTAAGGTTAGCTTCTCCTTGAGTCCTTGTTTGACTCCCTGCTGGGAAGGGCACTCTATGATCACAGGGGGAAATGATGACATGAGCAGAGGGTGGACATAACTTCCTGGCCAACGTTGGGTAGACAACAGCAAGAGGAGAATATGCCAAACACTAGCAAGGAGAAATTGGCTATAATGCCCATAAGCCCACCCCCAATAATACACTGTCTCCAGAAGGCATTATTTCCTAAATCTCCATCAGCTTGGAACCCAGCATTCAGAACACCTAAGTTTATGGGGGAGCCCATAATCAAACCTCCACACTTATGTGAAGCTCTTCCTATCTTGGTCATAATGCCCTCTTAAACATTGGCCAAAAGTCCATTCTGTACATCAACATTTTGCTCTTATTGGTGAAATTCCTTCCAACCACATCACTGTCTTTTGGTAAAATCAAGGCTTGGAGAATATGGTAATTTGAATAAATGTCCCCCAACAGACTCAGTAGTTTATTAAAACTTCTTGGATTTCCAGCCACCTGGCTAGTGGAAGTGTCACTGGGCAGATCCTAAACACTAAGGTGTGGTGGTGGATTTGACATTCCAATCTAAAAAATAGGTAAGGTGTCTAGTTGATCCTGGAATTCCTGAAGTGTGCTATGTGGTGTGACATTTTTTCTCTCTATGTTTGGTTCACTATAAGAGCAGGCTAGCTTCTGCCTTAATGGAACTTGTCCTTGATCTGCAAGCTCCAAATAAATACCCATTCCTCCATAACTGTTCCTGGTCTAGAGGTTCATCTCAGTGACCTGAACCTGTCTGCTACAGAGAATGTTGTGGTTTGATTAAAAAATGTCCACCATAGACATGTTTGAATACTTGGTCCCTGGCTGGTGATTCTGTTTGGGAAGGCTTCTTGGAACATTTAGGAATTGGAACCTGCTGGATGAAGTGGGTCATTGGAGGCAAGTGTTGAGATTTGATAGCCTGACCCCATTTTCTGTTCTTTCTGCTTCCTGACTGTGTAGGCAGTGTGACCAGCTTCCTTGCATTCTTGCTGCCATGTGTTCTTTGCCATGATGGACTATATTTTCTGGCATTCTAAACCAAAGTTAGCCCTTCCTCACTTAAGCTTCTTCCTTTCAGGTATTTGATCACAGCAACAAAAAAGTAATTAATACAGAGAGTGAACCATGAACCTCTAGCTGAACTAGCCAACATACTCTTAAGTGGACATTCATGCTGAGTGGTTTAACAGATTTCTATCCTGTGGGAACTTTCTTGTTTGCACAAGTAAGAGAAACAGATGCCTGAGCCATCATAGTTGGGGAAGACAATTCATTTTCTGAATTGGCAAAGATAATGTCATAAATTATAGAGAAATATTTTATAATGCATACATATTAAAATATGTAATATATATTGTTTCCATAAATGAAAAGCAATATATATTGTGTAATAACTTGGTATTACCTCTCACTTTTCACTATATAATCAATTTTTGAGTATGTGACGATAACCCTAGCCATATACCCAATATCCGTCCATCCTACTAATTGTGAATATATTTAAACAAAGAAAGCCTCATGGAAATAATAATCACCAACGTTGCTTCATATTTTGTGCTGAAAAGATTAAGGACCATGATTTCCTTGATAATTTGGTGAGAATAGTATTGTGTGTCTTATGTCTGTTGAGGACCAGTTTTAGTTGTAGGAACAAATATTTAAAAGTAGAGTAAAAAGATCTGCTGTCAAGTACTGAGGGCTGCATTGTATCATAGAAAGTCCAAGAAGCCAAAGGCAGTGCTGAAGGCCCCATGGCCAAATGTGACACATGTGAGCAGATGTTTGAGCAAAGTCTCTGCATACTCCATCTCCTAAACGAAGATGGCCTGAATCACCTCCCCATGGGTTTGTGTCCCAAGCAACATCAAATAATGGCATGAATAGTCATAGGATCTGTTTCAGTAGTTAACTGTGGCTTTCTGTGTTATGTTTTCACATTTTAACAGAGAACTAGAGACCTTATGCCAAGTTATTACTTCTAAAGCACTAATAGCTAGTGATGCACTCTATGGTTTGATAGTGCAGTGAATTAATTTGAATAAAGAGTATTATCACAGTGTCTTCAATAGCATCTCTTCTCATCTGTTTACTTTCTTTTGCTATGCATTTTTCCCCTCTAGGATTTTATAAAACTTCCAGGACTCTGAGCTAGATCTCTTACCTCCTGAGCACAGATAATCAGTTAGAATGTAAGAGAAGAGTAGGAAAACAGATCTGCAAACCAGCCCACTGACATCCAAGAATACAAGTTAAAATATATTGTTATTTAAAACTAATATTTTGCATATGTATGGTGTGTGTGTCATGCACCTATAGCTGGAGGTGAGAAGTTGACATTAGAGGTGTTACCCATTTGCTGTCTATCTTATCCTTTGAAACACTGAGACTATAGCTTAGTGATTTGGTTAGACTACCTGCCCAGTGAACTCCAGGAACCACCTAGGGCACTGGGATTACAGGCATTGTCTGCATGCTCAACATTTTCATGGGTGTTGGGAATTGAAATTTAGATCTTCATGCTTGTACAGGAGTCACTTTATCTACCGAGCCACCTCCCCAGTCCCTAAAACTACTTTTTAATATACAGAAATGCTCTTTTTTTTATCCTTCTTCAATGTATGCTAAATGTGGTAGACTTATGTCACCACAGTATAATTATTAAAACCAGGAAATTGACATTGATATTACAGGATTAACATAACTATAGATCTTATTTAAATTGTACTTGTATGCTGACTAATGTCCTGCTTCTGTTCTGAATCCATTATGAGCTCTCCTTTGCACTAAGTTATTACTTGTTCTTCGTCTCCTCCCACTGATTATGATTCCTCATTCTTTTCTTGTCTTTTTTTAACAGTTTTGGAGAGTGCTGCTCAGGTGTCTTTGTATTTGTCTAGAATGTTCTGACAGGTGGATTAAGGGTAGGCATCCTTTCCAGCAATGTCACAGAAATAATATTGTAGTGTTTCCTCTTGGGGCATTAATACCAATCTGACCTAGTACCCATAATCACATTGGTAAAAATGGCACAGGCTGGATTTATTTGTTGCAAAGTTTCTCATTCCCTTTTTTAATTGTTAAGAAAATACCTAGTTACAATGATATCCTTGTTCTCTTCACTTTCATTCATTCCAGTCTCACATTCTTACCATTTCTTTCTTTTATGTTTTACTGTTCTCCATAAAGGACAACCTTGGTTTTGATTATCTCCTACATTTACTTATTTGTTTATTCCTAGTATGATATAGAATGGTTTTAAAATTGCTAAAAAAATAAAATAAAATAAAAAAATAAAAACATCGTGAGGGACACGATTACTAATTATATCACAGTTTTCACTTAGCTATCTTTCTGTCTTTAACCCTAAGTATCTAATCAAAATATTGTTTGCCTAAAGTACTTGGATTAGTACTTTTACTACCATCTTCAGTATGTGCTTAAATAATCATTTGTTATAATTCACTTTTGTTTTTGTCAATATTCTGCTGGCCACAGGTAAAATATACCCTGGAGCTACGAAAGATTCTGAGTTGTAGCTGTTCTGAGAAGTTTTCTGAGTAATGATTCCCTGATGTGTTGTTGAGTGACTTCATCTAGACCCATGGTTTCCTCTGTCTCTCTGGAGGGTCCCTTGCCTCCTTTTGCAAAGTTTCATTCCTCACATGCACATTTTTCAGAGGAAAAATTTGAGTGTACTACTGGTATCTTGAGGCTTTATCTTACTTCTCCTCCATCAGCTCCCAGAGTGCTAGAATTTAGCACAGCAACTCTGCTAAGCACAATGAGGAAGCATGGGACTCCTTTCCAAAGTGACGTATTATTTTCCAGTCTCATCTCCAGTTGTAGTCAGCTCCATATTGCTGTGATGAATTTCTAAACAAGATACAGTTCATGGGAGGAAGGGATTTATTCAGGGATTTAATTTGAAGGCAGTTCCATTGATGCTAGAAAAAGCTAGAACCCTATTACAGATCCAAGCTGAGAGACACAGCCAGCACCACAAGCATGCAAGCAGGAACCTGCAGCAGTGGGACTCCTGGAGCTCACATTTCTCTGAATACCTTAGGCTGGAATCCACCCTCACTGCTGTAGACTGGTTCCCTATTGTGGTGTTGATTTGCATTGTCAAATCCCAAAATATGCCTCTTGACCACCTGTTTTTCCCCCCTTTGGAGAGTTATCTGTTCAAATCTTTCACTAATTGTAAAATTCAGTTCTGCTTTTTTAAACTATTGACTTACATACATCCTGGATATGTCCTAGATGCAAGTACCTTATCACATGATTGCAAATCTTTTTCCTATTCTGTGCCTTATCATTCTGCTTTTTTTTTTTTAAATTTTGGATGAAACTTATAGTATTTTCCATATAATTATGAGAGACCAAAAAGAAATAACATGTAAATAATTAAACAATTACACTGGCATTCTAGGACAAATCACTGTGAACAAAAGAGGAGCCCAGGCTTGGCTGAGATAAGGAACTAGCTGACTAATGTGCTGACCTTTGCTTCTGTAACTCATGCTCGCTTGCTCAACAGGACATTCCAGAAATACTTAGCTGTGGGGGGCTCCGGCCTCTTGCAAAAGATAGGTTCTGCAAGCTGACTGCTGACCAGAGATTAGCAACTAGAAATGTTCCCACACGTGCCTTCTTGGAACCAATCATTTTAAAAGATGCAATGTGATGTAACCCTTTTGTCCCCTCCCCACTCTTTTTCCTTTATAAACCCCTACTTTTAGAAGGTTGGGGCTCTCTCCCACTCCTGCTGCGTCGGTCTGTGTGGATTGAGTCCCTGCTTAAGCTTGACATTAAAAGAAGACTGTTGCTTTTACATTCAAGTGCCTAGGCTTCTGTGGCATACCTCTGCGTGACTCCTGGGTGACTGGGGGTCTTGGCTCCTGGTCAGGGGTCTTGGCCGAACAATTAGAGTTTACAATTGACTGCATTTTATATGACCACCTGCTATACTTTTTGAATGTGGTCTTTTCAGTACAAAATTTTTCCATCTGAGGATGTCCAGTTTATTTATTTATTTTTACTTATTAAGTTATTTTTCATTTTGATGTCTCATCTCAGAAACAATGGTTTATTGACTTGAGGGATGACTTACTGGTTAGTGCACTTTCTGTTCAAGCACAAGGGCCTGAAGGGTCCTGAGACTGCCTGAGCACAAATCTCCAGAAACTGCATAAAAAACTGGATGTCACCACACACATCTGTGGACCCATTTTCTGTGGAGATTGATTTGTAAGGAAGAAAGCAGGAATGAGTGATGCAAGGGAATATCCAGCATGATAAACCTCTCTGGCTGCCATAAGTGAATATACTGTGTACCACATCAGTATATATACATGTGCATACACCACACACATGTACCACACATCCACCATACACATACCAATCATCTATGCATATACAAATAATCCACTGATGAGTTCAAGGTTATGATATATATTCCAGTGTTTTCTCCAGCAAGTTCTATAGTTTTATTTCCAATTCTCAGCTCTATATTCATTTGTGTTGCTATTTGATTAGGATATAAGGTATAAATCAAAATTTACTTATTTCTTAACATGGATGCCTCATTTTCCCAGTTATATTTGTTAAAAAGACTATTTTTTATTCAGTAAATTGCCTGACTAACTTTGTTGAAAATCCCTTCAATATGGATAAGATTTGTTTTTACCATGATTCTTTTAATTACTTTATATACCTTTTTGCATACTCTCATCACCTTATTTAAAAAAAATATCTAAGAAAGAGTATGGGAGTTCCAGGGGCTTCTGCTACTGCAAACAAATTCCAGATGTATGCTCCACTTTGCACATCTGGTTTATACAGTTACTGAGGAATCAGAGTGGGACTGGTAGGCTTTTCAAGCAAGTGCCTCCTATTAGTGAGTCATCTCCCTGATCCTTATCAACTCATTTTGAATGCTGTATACTTGTAGAAGTTGTGGGTCCTCTAGTTTTGTCCTATTTAAAAATAATTTCACTTTTCTGACTCTCATTTAATTCCATATAAACCTTAGGATTAGTTATGTATAGCTGAGAAGAAATCAGATGTGACTTTAATAGCAGTTGCTTTGAATATGTAGATAAGTTAAGGCATTCTACAAAGTCCTGTTCATAGGTAGACTTTAATATAGCTTTAAGGAAGCGACAGAGACACAACAGAAAGCCTCCAGGCTCAGCTTGAGTCACAGGAAAAGCCAGATGAGGGGAGCTTCCACTCACACCAGAGCTCTCGCATACTCAAGAAACATGAAGGGAGAGCAGCAGTGAACAAAGGAGGAGTAGATCACAAGGTAGAAGAACACGGGGAACAGAAAGAGAACTAGAGCAGCATCAGCAGCCTCCCTTGCCCCAATGCCAGTGCCCAGCTCCAATGACCAGAGCAGTGGTCCAGGGACCTGACCATACTAACTTGAACCGACAGCAGGATCCAAGCAGGAGCAGAGGTAACTGGGATTACACCAGGGAGGGGTCTCACCTGGTCACAAGCTGATTTGGAACCCTCAACAGATCAGAAATCTTAACCTCCTTGTTGTCAGGATTAAGGGTGTAGGTAGGGCACCACACACTCTAAGGGACAATTAGAGGATCTGGTTGTCATAATTCCTACTCATGGATAAATACTCTGAGAGTCTTGAGAGCCACACATAAAGCCTTAAGCTCCTACCCTGAAGTTATATAACATCAGATTATCTGAAACATCTAATAATACCCAGCTAACTAGAAAATCCAATCATTAAATAATCCAGGATGCAAAAATATATACATTATAACACAAGAAATACCAAAAATCAAGACAATATAAATCGACCAAAAAGTATTAATACATCAGAAATGACCTCTAGTGAGAATGAGTTAGAAGAAATGCCAGAGAAAGATTTCAAAAGAATGATTATAAATATGTTCAAAGAAGTCAAAGAAGAAATCAAAGGAATCAAAGAAAACATAGGACACCAATTGAATGAAATAAAGAGGTCAATACTAGACACAAATAGGGAAATAGAAATAATACAGAAAAACCAGTCAGAATTACTAGCAATGAAGAACACAGTTAATGAAATAAAAAACTCTGTAGAAAATCTCACCAGTAGAATGGATGAAGGAGAGGACAGAATATCTAAGCTACAAGACCAAGTGGCAGATCTAATATAGTCCAACAAAGAGAAAGACAAACTAATAGAAAAGTATTAGTGGGAATTTCAAGATATTCAGGACACTATGAAAAGATCAAACATAAGACTTCAGCATATAGTAGAAGGAGAAGATTTTCACTCCAAAGGCATAGTAGGCATCTTCAACAAAATAATAGAAGAAAACATCTCCCAAATTGGGAAAGAAGTGCCAATGCAGATGCAGGAATCCTTCAGAACACCAGCCAGATAAAACCTGGAAAGAACCTCTCCTCACCATATTATAATCAAACTACCAAACACACAAACCAAAGAAAAAATATTGAAAGAAATTAGAAAAATCAAGTTGCCTACAAAGGCAAGCCTATCAGAATTACAGCAGATAACTCAACCCAAACTTTAAAAGCCAGAAGGGCATGGAGTGATGTATTCTAAGTCCTGAAAGATAACAACTGTCAGTCAAGGTTACTTTATCCTGCAAAACTATCCACTCAAATAGACCGAGAAATAAAGATATTCCATGACAAAAGCAAGCTAAAGAAGTATTTGAAGACAAAACCAGCTCTACACAAAATACTTGAAAGAATTCTCCATGGTGAAGAAAAAGAAAAACACACATAAGGAACCGGGGGAAAAAAAAACGAACAATACTCAAATACTAGTTAACACAAGAGAGCAAAGGTAAAACCAGAAGAACTACAAATAAATGGCAGAAAGGAATACACACCTTTGAATATTATCTCTTAATATCAATGGACTCAATGCCCTAACCAAAAGGCATAGGTTTGCAGACTCAGTTAAAAAGTAGTATCCTTCAATTTGTTGCCTCCAAGAAACCCACCTTTGTACATAGGATGGACACTATCTTAGGAAGAAAGTTTGGAGAACAGTGTTTCAAGCAAATGCACCTATAAAACAAATAGGGGTTGCTATCTAACTGATGTCTAACAAGGTAGACATCAGTCCAACATTAGTTAAGAAATATAAGGAAGGTCAATATATATTGATTAAAGGTACCCTCCAACAGGAGGACATTACAATCCTAAACATATATGTACCTAACATGGGGTCCCCAAATTCATCAAACAAAAGCTATTAGAACTAAGGTCAGATATAACACCAAACACAGAGGTAATGGGTGACTAAAACACCCCACTCTCATTAATTGACATGTCATCTTGGGAAAAAAATAAACAGAGAGGCATATGGACTAAATGAGGTCATAGAAGGAATGGACCTAACAGATATCTATAGGACATTTCATCCAAATGCTGCAGAATATACATTCTTTTCAGCAGCACATGGAACATTCTCTAAAATAGATCATATATTAGGACAGAAAACAAATCTTAACAAATAAAGGAAAATTGAAATAATTCCTTGCATTATATCTGATCACAATGGAATCAAACTACAAATCAATAACAAGAAAGGCTATAGAGCATACACAAAATCATGGAAATTAAACAACACTCTACTAAATGATGAATGGGTCAATGAGGAAATCAAGAAGGAAATCAAAAAAATTATAGAGTCAAATGATAATGAGAACACAACATACAAAAATGTCTGGGACAAAATAAAAGCAGTCATAAGAGGTAAATTTATAGCTTTAAGTGCCTATATTAAGAAATTAGAATAGTTGGAAGTAAATGACCTAATGCTTCACCTCAAAGCCTTAGAAAAAGAAGAACAAGGCAAACCAAAAATCAGTAGATGGGAAGAAATAATAAAGATTAGGGCAGAAATTAATGAAATAGAAACAAAGAAACAAACAATAAATCCAAACAATCAATGTAACAAAGTGTTGGTTCTTTGAAAGGATAAACAAAATTGATAAACACTTAGCAAATCAGACAAAAAAAAAGAGAGAAGAGACACAAATTAATGAAATTAGAAATGAAAAAGCCAGAGAAATTCTAAAAAACATAGGGACATACTATAAAAGTATGTACTCCACAAAGTATGAAAATAAGAAAGAAATGGATGATTTCCTTGATTTATATGACCTACATAAATTAAATCATGATGAGATTAATCACTTAAATAGACCTATAACAAGCATGGAGATCTGAACAGTTATCTAAAATCTCCCAACTAAAAAAAGTCCAGGTCCAGATGGATTCACTGCTGAATTCTACCAGACCTTCAGGAAAGATCTAATGCCATTGCTTCTTAAGCTTTTCCATAAAATAGAAAAAGGAATCCTACAAAATTCCTTCTATGAAGCGAACGTCACCCTGATACCAAAACCAGGCAAAGACAGAACATAAAAGACAATTACAGACCAACCTCCCTCATGAACATAGATGCAAAAATTCTCAACAAAATATTGGCAAACAGAATACAAGAATATATCAGAAAGATCAAACACCCTGACCAAGGAAGCTTTATCCCAGAGATACAGGGATGGTTCAACATATGCAAATCGATAAATGTAATACATTATATAAATGGACTGAAGGACAAAAATCATATGATCATCTTTTTAGACACAGAAAAAGCATTTGACAAAATACAACATCCCTTCATGATAAAAGTCCTACAGAGACTGGGAATAGAAGGAACATATCTCAGTATAATAAAGGCTGTTTATGACAAGCCTACAGCCAACATATTATTAATGGGGAAAAACTGGAAGCTTTTCCACTAAAATCAGGAACAAGACAAGGGTGTCCACTGTCCCCACTTTTATTTAATATAGTACTGGAAGTCTTAGCCATAGCAATAAGGCAAGAGATGCACATAAAAGGGATATAAATTGGAAAGGAAGAAATCAAGTTATCATTATTTGCAGATGACATGATTCTATATATAAAGGACCCTAAAGACTCTACCAGCAAACTGTTAGAGCTGATAAACACCTACAGCCATCTAGCAGGATACAAAATAAATACACAGCAGTCAGTAGCATTCCTATATGCTAACAACAAACATAGGATGAAATCAGAGAATCACTCCCATTCACAATTGCATCAAAAATAAATAAATAAATAAAGTACCTTGGAATAAACCTAACCAAGGAGATAAAGCATTTATACAATGAAAACTATAAAACACTCAAGCTAGAAATTGCAGAAGACACTAGGAAATGAAAAAATATCCCTTGTTCCTGGATTGGAAGAATCAATATTGTGAAAATGGCAATCTTACCAAAAGCAATCTACACATTTAATGCTATCCCCATCAAAATTCCAAAGGCATTCTTCATGGAAATAGAAAAACAAAAACAATTCAAAAATTCATTTCAAATCACAAAAAAACCTCGAATATCTAAAATAATACTCAGCAACAAAAATAAGTCAGGAGGTATCAGCATACCTGATTTTAACCTATACTACAAAGCCATAGTGACAAAAACAGCATGGTACTGGTACAAAAGCAGATATGTAGATTAATGGAACAGAATAGAGGACCCAGATATAAGTCCAGGTAGCTATAGTTATCTGATATTCAATAAAAATGCCAAAAATACTCACTGGAGAAAAGACAGCCTCTTCAGCAAATAGTGCTGGGAAAACTGGATATGTATCTGTAGAAGGATGAAAATAGATTATTCTCTCTCTCCATGCACAAGAATTAAATCCAAATGAACTAAAGACCTTAACATCAGTCCTGAAACTCTGAAACTGCTAGAGGAAAAAGTAGGGGAAACCCTTCAACATATTGGCCTTGGCAAAGACTTTCTGAATACAACCCCAATTGCTCAGGCAATAAAACCACAGATTAACCACTGGGACCTCATGAAATTACAAAGATTTTGTACTGCAAAAGACACTGTGAATAAAGCAAAGAGGCAACCTACAGAATGGGAAAAATTCTTTGCCAGCTATGTATCTGATAGAAGATTAATATCTAGGATATACAAAGAGCTCAAAAAAGTTAAATAATAAGAAGTCAAACAAGCCATTTAAAAAGTGGGCCATGGAACTAGATTGAGAGTTCTCAAAAGAAGAAATACAGATGCCATATAAGCATCTAAAAACATGTTCTACATCCCTAGTCATCAGGGAAATGCAGATTAAAATTACATTGAGATTCCATCTCACTCCTGTCTGATTGGCTGCCATCATGAAAACAAATCATAAATGCTGGCAGGGATGTGGATAAAGAGGAACCCTTCTGCACTGCTGGTGGGAATGCAATCTGGTCCAGCCATTGTGGAAATCAGTGTGGACATTCCTAAGACAGCTAAAAATTGATCTACCATATGACCCAGCTATAGTACTCCTAGGCGTATATCCTAAGGACTCATGCCATTTCCTTAGAAGTACATGCTCTACCATGTTTATTGCCGGTCAATTCATAATAGCTGGGAAATGGAACCAGCCTAGATGCTCTTCAACTGATGAATGGATAATGAAGATATGGTACATTTATACAATGGCATTGTACTCAGCGGTAAAGAAAACTGAAGTTATGAAATTTGCAGGAAAATGGATGGATCTGGAAAGGATTATACTAACTGAGGTAACCCAGGCCCAGAAAGCCAAGCATTGCATATTCTCTCTCATATGTGGATCCAAGGTACAGATGACTGGGCTTCTCTGGGAGAAGGAAAATATTCAGTAGCAGAAGCCAGTATGCTAGAAAAGAGATAGAAAGGGAAGACAAAGCAAGAGATGGTGGTACTTAATAGGATGGTCTTGCATATATGTAAGTAGAAGAATAGATTAATGAGGGTGAAAGTGCCCAAAATGAGGTCAGTGGAAGAGATTACGTAAAAGAAATGTGAAGGGAGGGCTAATCAAAATATAAGAGGATATAAAAAAATCATATGAAATCCCCTGGTTTTGGGCAATGGAGCACTCAGGAGCCATAGATTGTTTCTAGAAAATTTTCAGTGCCAGGGATGGTATATGTTCCAGTGAGTTGTTGGCCAGGGAGATCCCTGATGCCCCCAAAACATTATAGGCCATTGCCGAGGCCCTTGGTTTCCCACCAGGAAGAGATGGTAAGACCTTATTGCTGAAGACTCCACATACTTTGGCTTCAAGGCCACTGAGAAATCCTGCTGGAACTGAGCTGATAACTTCCTCCATGTAGACCAGCTGACAGAAAGCTGGAAGAA
This sequence comes from Jaculus jaculus, assembly GCF_020740685.1. NCBI lineage: Eukaryota > Metazoa > Chordata > Mammalia > Rodentia > Dipodidae > Jaculus > Jaculus jaculus. The sequence continues at coordinate 75,060,276 of NC_059107.1, read as the reverse complement.
GCCATTCTTCATGTAGTTCAGTGGGAGAAAGAGATATCACCAGTGAAGATACTCAACAGTGGACACTGCAAACCTTATAATTGGCCAGCCAGGATAAATGAGCCAGCAGGTGCAATAGTGGCACATTTGTCTGTGTGGAAACCCACTGCCATCTAATTGGACTGGAATCCTGCTCTGTGGGGGAAAAACATCTCTGATAATGAAAACTTAAAACAGGGGTAGTCATGAGCCCTAGGGGTGTAACATCTGTTGATGTCTGGAAAAAATGTATATACTATGCTTATCAAACAGCCCAGTAAGCACTTCTCTTAATATTTATACACTTATATTAATGGTACTCTCACTTTGGGTAGAGAATCTTCTCTTTTCAGATGGCACTGACCTTGGGATGACTCATAAGGTATCATAGTGCTGGAAAGAAGGGACTGGAGTACTGAGTAATATCTCCATCACATCTTCCAAGGCTCACGGTCTAATGCGGAAGAGGTGGTGGAAAGAATGTAAGAGCCAAAGGAAGTGTAGGACTCCTTACAATGTGCTCCCTCTAGACATAAAATGGCCTGGATATCCATGACCTCATAGTGACTGACACTACCTACACAAGACCATCATAAGAGGAGGAAAAGAGTATAAATTCAAAACAAGAGAGAGTGATTGAGATGGGGAGGGTTATGATGGAGAATGGAATTTCAAAGGGGAAAGTGGTGGGCAGCTAGGGAGGGTATTACCATGGGATACTTTTTATAATCATGGAAAATGTTAATAAAAATTGTGAAAAAAAAATAAACAACTTTCCTCCTATTACCTGTTTCTTGGTTGGGTGCTTTGCACCAGCATTGAGAATATACTTGCAATAATAGTGAAACAGAAATTTTTTGATCATTTCTGGAAATAATAATTCTGTTTATTTTAGGACTTTAAGTGCTGAATTTCTACTTTAACTTTATTTCCTCTTGCTTACAGTCAGCTCACATTGAAATGATCTTGAAATAACCTAATTCCATCTACCTAGGTCCCCTCACTAACCACCTAAGACCTCAATTTCTACATTTAAGGAAACTTGCAGAGCCCTGTTTACTCAATTCCCACTTCACCCCCAAGTACCTTGTGTTTATTTTTCTCCTTAGCATTTTCTTCCAGGTCAGTCTTCCTGAATTCTACCAACACACTTTCAGGGTCCACTGGAAAAGTATTCCAACTGCCACACCTGATAACTTCCATTAGCTCAAAGAAACCAGATGGGTCATTGCCCTGATTTCTTAACAGCAGTTATAGTTGCTCCTTCAGAAAGGGGATTGAGGCAGTTTACCTTGTCTGTACCCCTGAAAATAAAACCAAGCAGTGTCCTTGAGCTGCCCTTGTAGCTGTCACTTTGCTAGAGGTCAAAGAGGGATCTGTCTTCTCCTTATCTTTTTGACTAAAGGAGTTTCCTACGTCTGTTTCTCCATAAGATATTTGGTTCCCTTCCCAGGAAGTAGTTACCTTTTTCTAGAATTAGGAATCCTAGAAAGATTAAACCTGAAACTGGGGTGGAGAGGTGGTTTATTTGTGAAGAGTACATGCTTACAAAACCTGATAGCCTGGGTTTCATTCCCCAGTACCAAAGTAAACCCAGATTAACAAAGTGGTTCATGTGTCTGGAGTTGGTTTACAGTGGCAGGTGTCCCTGGCAGCTCTCCCTCTCTCCCACTCTTCTTTCTCAAATAATATGATAAGAATAGAATAGAATAGAATAGAATAGAATAGAATAGAATAGAATAGAATAGAATAGAATAGAATAGAATAGAATATTTTTAAAAACCATGAACATGGGATTGTGGTTATCTTGGCCCCAAAACTTGGCCTCAGGGCTAGTTATCTCAGCCCCCATTCAGAAAATATAAATTACCCTAATTTTCTGGGTTTTATCCCCTCCTGTCTTCTCAAAGATAGGAGCTCTTCATAATCTGTCCTCTTTCCTTCTCTTAGTCTAATAAAGTCTCTCTAAAGTTTACTCTTTGGTCTTTGTACTTTAATTCTTAAAATTCGTAAGACAAGAATCCAAGGACACCCAGATATCCTACTACTATCTTGATGTATTGGCATAGGAACCCCGATTCCTATATCATATTGGTGAATTGGTAAAGAACCCCCCAAATTTCACGTTCAATCCCACCTGTCTTTGCAATCTGAACAGAATAAAGAGCATAGTGTAGACATACCTTAAACTCAAGCCATAGTAGGTTGTAATGTGTAATTCCTGAATGATTTTAGTTCATTTTCTAGTGGGTTGTACTGATTTGGTTTTCTTTCTCTTTTTGTTTTGTTTTTCAAGATAGGGTCTCACACTAGCCCAGGCTGACCTGGAATTCACTATATAGTCTCAAGGTGGCCTGAAACTCACAGCAATTCTCCTACCTCTCCTTTCCAAGTGCTGGGATTAAAGGTGTGCACCATTATGCCTGGATATACTGATTTCTTTAGTCATCCACTCTGAATTCTGGGGCTTCTAGGAAGCAGTGCACACTGTGGGTGAAGATGGTGGTGTGTAGAATTGGCTGATTTGGAAAAACTCACACAATATGTGAATTCCCTCCTGATTCTGGCTGGGCATGACCTCATCCTGCATCTCTTAACTTTTGAATCTCAATATCCTCCAGAATATGAGGGTTCCTTCTAAATCCAACATTTTATGCTTCCATGTATTATTCAGTGGGTGTGCAATTTAAAAAACAAGTCATTGGGACAATAAGGAAACAAAAAGTTTTTATAGAAAAACACATTTTATAAATGTTTTCTATGGTATACTATGATCATGGGGATATCCATATGCTATCATAAAACTCATTTCTTATTGTTTTCAAAAGTTTACCTCTTTGTAATATGAAGCTGAAGTGGCTTCAGCTGTCTGTTTTCTGAAAATTACAAAAACAATTATGATGCTGAAATATTAAATCACAGACAATAATCAGTATTTGAGTGCCCACTTGCTTTAGTCAGAATCAAAATTTTGCCTTAATAAAAAGACTTAAGCCTCCTCCCAGAAAACAAACAACAAACAAAAACAAGGGAAATTTCCTTTTTTCACCCATCTTCAAAATCAGTATTTAATCTCCATAATTATTTCTGTGATTCTGCATATTATTTGGTTTTATCAAAGTCTGAGGTCAGGATTGTGAAACAAGACAATATTTTCATAAGATTCTTATGCCATTTTCTCACTAAATTCTAGAGAAAAATCAAAGTGATTTTATACAATATGGACTACACCTAGTGTGTTGGCATGACAGAGATTATGAATGTGTTATTTACAAGGAGAAAGGGAGGCCAGACATGATCATTACCCAAGCAGGTTGAATTTATGGACTATTGAGTGTGAAATACATTACACTAAAAGCTCTCAGCAATTCTAATTTCTGCAGTCTAATTTCTAAATGTCAGCTTAGACATTTACTTGACAAGAAGATCTCTAAATTCAGTCATCCAAAAAAAAAAAAAAAACCAGTTATGTATGTTTTAAGAAGCAGAGGGAAGATGAATCGATTATCTCTTTGTTATCTTCACAATTCTGCCTTGAGAGCTGTCAAACAACAAAATTATAACAAGTTGGTTTGAAAGGTCTTAATTGTTTTTATGTGCAATTGTGGAACTAGGTAACACCTCACAATACAAAATGAACATTATGATGAATTGAGTGTGGGAGACTGGTTTTATAAGCAGAAAAATACTATGCAAAGCAGAAACCACAAACAAATAGCAAACTGGTCCCTTCAAACTTCCTTTTCTTATAAAGACAAATAGCAAAGACTTCTTTATCATGCCTACTAGAGCTGGCCTATTTGGAAAAAGAACTGTCCGCTCTCCCATCTACCTGCTCCTCAACACATTAATTTGAAGGCCAGACTGATAACTTACTATGGCTTGGTGGTGCGAACTTTACCATGAACAACTCTATCTTAGCTTGCCCTGCCCACCCCAGCACAAGAGCTCTGTCCAATCCAATGTCCTCCCACACATTTTCTTTAGCAGTGAGATTTAGGATGTGGAAGATAATTCACATTGTGCAAAGAGGCGACAAAATATCCTTGCCCTTGATGACTTTGCTTCAGAATTTCTTTTCCTAACAAGACTTCATGTGAACTCCTATACTGTGGTATAGATTGTCAGAGCCAACATAGGTTTGAAGGGAGATGATGAGCACCATAAACATATATACCTATATATATGAAAATATGTACCATACATACCATATATATATGTGTGTGTGTGTGTGTGTGTGTGTGTGTGTGTGTGTGTGTATACAAGTATATGTTATACACTAAGCCTCCATCTCCCTTTTATTACCCCCTCATCATGTGAGTCCTTTTGTTACCTTATACATGTCTAGTTTCACATCTACTTTCATGTCATACAAACATACAAAAAATTTAGGAACCACATATGAAAGTAAACAGCATTTGTCTTCTGAAGACTGGCTTAATTTGTTTAATATGATAATCTCCAGTCTTGCCCATATTTTTCAAATGGCATAACTTTGTTATTAATTGCTGAAAACAATTTTATTGTTTATTTATACAACATTTGCCAGGCTAATGTTTAGTCTCTGGAGCCGCAGTACTATGCATACAGGAAGGGGCTGTCTCAGGAATAGTCTAAAACTACTAGGCCAGAACCTACTACTTAGTGTCATTGACTACAGTATTAAAAATATTTTTTGGACAAGGTAAAATTTTTTTAAATGTAAGACTGATTCTTCATGAAATGAATGATACTCATGGTTGCACAACAAGTGAATGTTATTAATACCACTAAACTGTATGCCTAAAAGAAAAAAGGTAAATTTTATGTTAGGCACATTTTACCACAGTAGGAAAAAAAAATTCTCTTTCTTCAATACTCCCTCCCCTAAAAGAAAATATAATACAACTGACAGTGAAAATCAAATAAGAACATACCTGTGTGAAATGAAAAAGATATTTTTATCTGCTTAGGCTTACAACCTGTTGGTTTCCATAGGAAGTCTGAAGTGTATGTATCTCAGTCTTGAATACATAGGGACAAACTTCTAACCTAATATCATGTAACATTTCATTATAAAGATCAAAGCAAACTTAATTTGTTGTTTTTCAAGAGGAACCTGAAATAGCCCAATTTCATTCTTTCCAGCAAATAAAGCCATTCAGAAACACTCTGAATTTTCTAGTTATACACATAAAGAAGCAAGTGTATACTACGTAGTTGTCCAAATTATCATTAAGTTAGACTCTTGCTAGGACTATGCACTTTAGAGATGTTCTAAGGTGCCTAGTATGTAAGCATCTGGTTAAGCTTGTAAGCAGAACACAAACATACAAGAGAACCAAGGGTTATATATAGATTTGAACATCTTGTTCAAAATTTAAAATTGTAGTATTAGGTTAATGTTTATAAACATTGATATAGATATATTTTGGTGTTTGTATGCATTGATATCTATATAATTTACTTTTTATTAGAGGAAAATATATTATTTACTTATATTAAAATTTTATTTTCTCTATTTTGTTGGTAGACATCTTTTATTTCTTGGCAACACAAAGAAGAAATACTTAGGTAGCATGAGGTAAGAGAACATATATTTTTTCTCTTAAACACTTGATAATTGTTACTAAACAAATTCAATTTTTTTTTTGTCATACTAAGAATTGTAGTTTTTTGTTTTTTAAGGTTGCTATGTAGATCCGTTTTTTTGGTTTTTTTTTTAATGTACTTTCTTCTTCTGGAAACCTCATCTTCTCTGGGAGTCATCTTTCTCTAATGATTTCATTGGAGTTAATATGTACTTACATGTCTTAACTCTCAAACCATAGGCCCCTAAGTAGATGTCAGCCCCAAGTTTTCCTATTGTTCACTGGTGCACATTTGAGCCAATAACATTTCTGTGATGTTGATAGAGGGAGTTGGTCTTCCCAGTGGGTGAAGAGGGTAGATATGGAATGTGATGAGGTGTTTTTGAGTCAGCATTTCCTTCCTGTGGGAAACAGTAAAGCTTTAACACTCAGAAAAGTCAAGGAAGCAATGAATTGAGAGGTACAGGTAGGCTGTCAGCCTGCCAATCTTTGCTCAACCACATGCTGAAGCATCTGTCCACGTCTTCATTTGGATGTAAAAGTCATCCTGTAGATGTATAAGATAATTCAACTTTTTTTTATACTCCCACTTTAGTGCTTAAGTTATATTTTAGTTGATTCTTTCTGACATTTGTAAATAAATGTGAGAATACAGAAGTGAGGCCTGTCCAGAACAACATTGGAACAATTTCTTTTCTAATTCCATGGGTAGCTTCCTAATAAAATTAAAATGTTCCTCATTTGATGTGCTTTGGACAGATATTGAAACTCCTGGTGTAGTTCTGATGTAAAATTTTGGGGTTCAAGAGAGGTTCTCCAAATTTCTGAACCCTGATTTTAAATTATGTCCTACCTTTAACAAAGAATTGATAAAGATGGCCCCAAGAAGGATAAATTATGAATTATTAAGTTTACTTAAGGAGAAATCACAAATTATGGAGTTTATTTAAGGGAAATTGGGGGCTAGAACAGAGTTGTAAGCATGTGAGAAGAAGAAAGCACACTCTTATGTGGAAACACTGCATAGTTTATAAGGTTCATTAAAGAGAAATTGAAGTTTTTGTGGAAAAAGAAACTAGAGTAGATCTACAACCACGTGGAAGGTAGAAATTAGGTTTATGTAGGGAGATGTAGAGCACACATAACATCTGCTACATGCTTTCCTGTGCAGGAAAGATAAGAGGGCAAATGGTAGGCTCAAGAAAAAATAAGAAGGGGAACATCAAAAGAGAGACCAAGAAATCCAGAGGAGAACTGAGTAATAAGGGAAGTTATCATTCATGGATACACTGGGCTTAAAGAAATTATGTAGGTAGAAGACCTAGATTTAGTGAAAGCACCCACATGGTAGGTCTAGAAGGTAAGGGAAATATGCACATGGTAGATTCAGAGACCAGAGGAAAATCATGCATGTAATCAAAGTGAGAAATATCAGTTATGACCTTGAGGGATTTGTTGTGGAACTGTCCTTCAGGCATGACATGATGGTTGTCCTCTTGAACTGTCTATAGCAATGTTTACCAGAAGAAAATGAGTATAAGATTAGGCAGATTATCTTTCCATTATGTTTGGGGTGGGGCTCATGACACCATGCCCCTCTCCCCACGGGTTTATTGAACATTCATCAGTTTTGGAGATGGAGCTCATTATGTGCTCCCTGCCTCACCCCACAGGTAGACAGTTAACCTTTTCTTGAAACAAAACAAAACAAAACAAAACAAAACAAAACAAAACAAAACAAAACAAAACAAAACAAAACAGACATTATAAATTACCTATGGTCCTGTAAGTATCACTAAGTAAACTCATTTGTTCACTAAGTTCCACTTATGTAATGTGATGGTATGTAAGTTGAATGTGTGTCCCTTATAGACCCCAGTGTTCTAGTAAAGCTTGTAACTTGAGCCTCCAGTCACTTGGCTGGAAGAGGTGTCACTGGGGCTGAATCCTGGAGTCTAGACCTAATGAGTATTTTGGGGAGGATCTAAAGCCCACAGGTACACAGAGGAGTCTGAGCTCTGGTTGGATCCCTGCTGCTTACTGTCCATCTGTGCTTGTTACTTTATCTGTTTGATTCATGGTAGTGTTTTTTCTTTCTTCTTGGATTTAAAATGGGAGCCAGCTTCTTCTGCTATATGTGAAACTTCCTCTGGATCTGTAAGCTTGAAATAAATCTCTTATTCCCATAAACTGTCTGGTTCAGATGTTCATCTCAGAAATGTTAAGCTAACTACTATATAAATTTGGTAGCAGAGAAGTGATGTTTTTCTGAGATGAATCTTACCATGTGGATTTTGCTCTTTTGGAACTTGTGTATTGAGGAATATACATGGACTTGGTACTTTGGATTGCAGAAGACTTGGACAATGGTAAGCTAAGTTTTATGGACTATTTTGGTAAGAAGTTGAAAATGCTAAGTGCCAAGAGAGTTGTGTTGGCTTTGGAACATTCAACAGGGAAAGAAAGGCTGCAGAGAACTTCATTGGAACTGGACATAAAGGGTGGCTGTGTTCTGATGCCCATGCCTAGATTATTTGATCAAAGTTGAATTTCAAAGTAATGGGTTGGTGAGCTTTGCAGAAGATACAGAATTGAGTGGTAAAAGAGTTAATGTTGGAGAACTTCAAGGAAATTTAAGGTTTCTGTCACAGAGACTGGTTGCTGAAGCTGGTATTGTTAAGGAGATTACCACCATTACAGATGCCTCAACTACTTAACACTGAAACAATGGAAAAGATGTGTGAGGTGATTTCATCCAGAAATGACTGAATGGAAGAAATGCAAATTCTTTTGAAATGAGATGACTGAAATGAAGGGACCTGTTCTTCCAGGTCACAATTTATTTCCTACCTAGATCAACATAATGGCTGTGACTTTGTATACCCATATTAATTTTGCAAGCAGGATTAATACATGGAAGTAGATCATGAAATGCATGCAGTCCCAGAAGCTGCTGCTGAGATGTGGAAAGTGGAGCAGAGTATGATGCTTCTGATAAAGGACCAGTAAGGTAATTGTAAGATGGACTGTGGTTTGCAATGGAGACGCAAAGATGATTTGGATATACCAGGACTGTGCAAGGACTTCCTTAGGCTTTTGGCTTGAGATGGAACTTTTCCCTGGCTTCTGAGGCCAGCTGGAGGGATAGACTTTGGAAATCTGGAAATTGTAATCACTGGTTATGAATGTCAGACTTGAACTACAGATGTTTGTTGTTTACCTTCTGGGTATTGATTTTTCATTGGTCCAGTCTTTCCCTGGTATGACTTATAGCAATGGAAATTATTCACTCTAAACCATTATATGTTAAAGGTATGTAACTTTGATTTTATAGGACTCATAATTAAGACACTCTTAAAGTTGGTAAAGGCTATGGGGAACATTGAGGTTGGACTGAATACAATTCCAATGTTAGAAGGTCCAGAGTCTACTAGGGGATAGGGGAAGAATGTGGTACTTTGACTGTATGTCTTTCCGAGACTCAGTAGTTTTATTAAGGCTTGAAACTTAGGTCTCCAGCCACCTGACTGGATGGTGTGTCAACTGGGATTGGATCCTGGGTTCCAGCCCTAAGTGTGTTTGGGGGGGGGGTAACCTGATTTCAAAGAATGCAGAACAGGTGGAGCTCTGGCAGGGTCTCTTCTGATTGCTACCCAGTTATGCTTCTTGCTTTTGGTGTTTGCTTGTTGGTAATGGTTTTACTCTCTCCTTGGATTTCTGAATGGGAGCCAGCTTCTTCTACCAAAAATGGAACTTTTCCTGGATATATAACCTTTAAATAAGCCTTTTCCTCCCATAAACTCTCTGGTTTGGATGTTCACCCAACTGACGTGAAGCTGACTGCTACAGGTTTTTGAATCAGTTGCTTCTCATAAATTCATGTGTTTGGAATGCTTATTCCTCAGCTGGTAGCATTTTGGCTGGTGGAGACTTGCTGGAAGAGGTATGTTTCTGGGACTGGCTTTCATTATAATCCCTTTTCTATCACCAGAACTCAGCTCCCTTTATTGCTGCTGTTCCCACAGGACTGATATCTAGCAGCTGCTCTGCCATCTTTTCCCTACCACCATAAACTTTTCCCTCATGACTGGAAGTCAAATTAATCTCTTTCCTCCAATCAGCTGATTTTGGTTAGGTGTTTTGTCTGAGCAATGCAAAGGTAACCACAACATGTGCAATCATTACTTTGTTTTGGTTGTTGGTGCTCTGATGTGAGTAAACATTGGCTAGCAATTCTTCAAGAAAGACTCACACAACAGAACTACAGATGGGCACAGAGCTGGAACTAATACAGTCCAGGGACTTTTGAGAAGTGATGCCCCCCACAAGAGGAATTCATCATGGCTCTATGGCCTACATCCTGTCCTTTGTTAACATGCTCTCCTGGCCCAAGACTAGTCAGAACTTTATGAACAGAAGTTTTTATATTTTGGCTCAATGTGCTATTTATTGACAATAGGTTGGAAAATAAGCAAAAATCACAACCAAACCCTTAAATAAAACTAAATGAAAGAATGATGTTTAGTGATAGCACATGGGAACAACAGTGTCTCAAAGTGCTTTATTCTCATAAAAGTACCTCAGGACTGCCACCTCCAGTATGTGACATGACATTTTAACATGACCAGGGTACATTGACCACCACTAGATCTGTCTTGGTTTAAGCATAGGATGTGGTTTGAATGTGTCTCCAATTTTCAAGTTTTAGAAACCTAATTTTCAATGTCATCTGCTAATGGACTTTAGATATGGGATCTTTTTGTTTATTTTTACTTATTTATTTGAGAGCCACAGGCAGAGAAAGAAAGAGGCAGAGAGAGAGAGGAGAGAGAGAAAATGGGAACACCATGGCCTCCAGCCACTGCAATTAAACTCCAGATGCCTGTGCCTCCTTGTGCATCTGGCTAATGTGAGTCCTGGAGAATCGAGCCTTGAACCAGGGTCCTTAGGCTTCACAGGCAAGCACTTAACTGCTAAGTCATCTCTCCAGCCCAGATGTGGGATCTTTGAGAAGGGATTCAGAGTATCATGGATGATTCATTAATCCAGGGTGAGTGGATTAATTGATTCACAGGTTGTTGCCTGAATGGCTTTGTTACTAAAGGTACCAAAGGGAACTCTCTGGCTTGATTCCTCTCTTTTTTTCCTGTAATGTGTCGCCTTGACCTGCCTTACATTTCTACAGAGCACAACCTCTGGTCCTTGTCAGACATGGATTTTATACCTTCAACTTTGCAATATCCAACCATGTAAGAAATAAAATAATTTTCTTGATAAGTCATTCAGGTTCAAGCATTCTGTTACAACAACAGGAATTGACAAAGGCAGCATGTAAAGGAAGTATGAGGCTATCAGGTGTGAAGAACCTGCCAGTGGGAAATCTCTCATCAGGTAGCTTGCCTATAAACTACATAAGGCTTCTGGAGCAGCAAGCTTGAAATAGTGCCACCTGTAGAACATAATCAGAGGCAGACTACAGGCCTCTGTTTTGTTCTAAAGGCCTTCTTGGTTTTGCTTGATACTCTGTAGCTCAGTTGGTGAGACTGCTTCTTATTTCCTTACTCCTTTGAGCATGTATAGTTATCATTAAGGTGTTTTTGACTCATGTTTTCCTCAAAATCTGGATGATATCCAACAAAATCAATAATTCACTGTATTAGTTCCCTTTGTCTTCTCTGTGACCAAATACTTGACAAGAAGCAGTTCCAGGGAGGCTGGGCTTCTTTTAGCTCATGGCTGGAGGGTCTCATCCACCACAGTGGAGGAGGAATGACTGCAGGAATTCTGACAGCAGGCACCTCTGCCTATTTGTTCAAAACTCCATAGACCAGGAAGTAGAGGTGGACAGGAAGTGGGGCTAGGCTCTATACCTGAAAGTATGTTCCTTCCCCTGCCCAGACACTCTGTTCAGGTAGGCTCCACCTTCCAAAGCTTCTACAACTCTCTTGTGAGGGATGGTTTGCATCCAGATCATCATGGACATGTAATCATAACTATGTCCTAGCATAATTATAGAGGAAGATTTTTCAAGAAAAGAAAAACAGTGACATGATGTGTCTTTATTGCAAGCTAAAGAGTAAATATGTACACAGACTTTCTTCAGACACTAGTTACACCTTATACTTGTGCAATCCTGATACTACAGACTAGTGATAAATATTTACAATTATGCTTCCATAGATAAGGAAACTAAGCTTGGTGAGCTTAAACAATCTTAAGAATTGGTCATGAGTCCAGGCAGCCTAGAATCAGGAAGGTTCTAGTGTACTTGTATATTACATGTATGCATTGCTGTAGCTCTTTAATTTTTATTTAACAATTTGACAATTGGAACATATTATCAAGTATATACTTTTGAGCTTGGATGACTTTGTCAGACTGTGTATGTTGCATTTAGCAGAAGTATCTAATGGAGTGAGAATTATTTTTCTTGTCATATTAATATAGTGTTTGCATGGATAGCAGGTGACCTTTGGTGACAAGACCCCCCCAGAAGCACTAAGCCAGCAAGGACACAATTGTATGTGGACTTATCAAAGCCACCCTATAATCAAAGATTTCCAGTTCTTGCATAAATCAGAGCCTGGTGACATACTGTGACAGGAACTGTGTAGAACAAGCATCTTCTTAAGTAATGCGATCCAACTGTTCAACTGAAAGACAGAAGAAGCAATCAGATTTCTAAGATACTCATGCATAAGGTTGTCAGGCCATGGATTCAGACACTTATAAATGAAAGGACCACTGGTTATTGATATAAATGAAAAATTAATTCCACTAGGAATACCCATGTTTTCCTAATGATGGTCCATGTATACTTCTCTTATCCTTGTTTAACACATTACAGTTGTCCTGATTAAACCCCCCAGTTTGCTTTGCTGTGGATAATCATGCACCTATACAGCTACTTGTCAGATCATAGAGGTTAACTCGAGGAAAGAAACTATAGGCTTTTATTTCAATTAAGGGCATCTTACTAGTGTCAAATAAAAGAAGAAGCAAGTTGGGCTCTTTATTTGCATTTTTTTTCTTTTTGAGGTCATGGTCCTGCTGTCTCAGCTTCCTTATTGCTTGAATTTCAGGTATGTGCCACCTGGGTATGTGATATGATGGAGTCAGTGCATGTGGGGAATATGGGGTGGGGGAATTTCCAAAATCTTCCTATGTGATCATCTGAATCACAAATTAAATCCAGCTCATGAATGGTCAGTGTCAGGCCACTTGGCACTAATCTTGACCTTCCAGGAGAGGCATGTAGCAAGCAGAAGTTTTCATATAATGCCCTCTCTCACATGGGAAGTGTTCTGAGCTCCCATGTTGCTCTGGAGTGTGATAAAAGGATGCCTGGCTTGCTATTTTACCTTAATGGGCTGAGAGTAGCCTGGGATCTTGTTAGTCATTTCTGTATGAGCTTTGAGATTATCTAGTATCTTCATTTATCCTCTCATTCTGGAAGAAATTGGCCACACCCCAGAGATTTTTACATACTCAATATCCATTCTCTCTTTGTAACATATGACTAATTAATTTTGCAAAACAAAATATCTAGTTGAAATGTTGTATTTCTGTACATATATAAGTATATGTGTGTATATATATATATATATATATATATATATATATATATATATATATATATATATACATACATATACATATACACATATATACACACACATATGTGGACATGTTATGTGTATTCGTATTTGTAGGCACTTGTGAGTATACTTTTTAAAACTTTATTTTATTTTATTTGTTGTGTGTGTGAGAGATAGAGAGAGAGTGGAAGAAAGGCAGATAGAGAGAGAGCATGGACACACCAGGGTCTTTAGCCACTGCAAACAAACTCCAGCCACCTTGTGCATTTGTCTTATGTGGGTCCTGGGGAATTGAACCTGGGTCTTTTGATTTTACAGGCAAGAGCCTTAACCACTAAGCCATCTCTCCAGCCCACATGTGTGTGTACTGATGCACATGTAAGTTTGTGGAGGTGAGACTTCAGGGATCAATTGTCTTACTCTGTCACTCTCCATGTTATTCCTTGAGACAGAGTGTCTTGCTAAACTTATAGCTCAACTTTGACTAGACTAGCTAGCCAGTGAGTCCAGGGGTTCCCTGCCTTTGCCTCCCCAGCACTGGGATTATAGTCATATGCCAGCCTGCTTGGAATTTTATGTGGGTTCTTGAAACTGAACTCAGGTCCTTGTATGTGTGAGGCAAGCATTTGACTCACTGAACCATCTTCCCAGCGCCAAACACTATATTTCATAACTTCCTCAGGTAGTCATGAGATGTGAGTAGAGTACTTGGGTGAGGTTTGTGAGGAAACAAACATAAAGGAAACTGACTATATGGAAGTTATTCTATTTTTGCTTTTCCTTTCCTTACTTGGAGTACAAAGGCTAAGCTTGGAATTCCTTTAGTCATCCTGTGACTACTGACTGTAGGGCCAACTTGAGAGTAGGGTCAAACATGCCCAAGACTAAGCATAGTTGAACAGAATTTGAGAAGAGGCTTTCATCCAGGTGTAGACCTGCTTTAACTTCTCTATACTGCCCATGACACTTGCCTTTTCTTTTCTTTTAAAAGATATTTTTATTTATTTATTATTTGTAAGGAGAGAGAGAGAAAAAATATGAAATAATATGATTGGGCATGCCAGGGCTTCTATCCTCTTCCAACAAACTTCAGACATGTACATCTGGCTTTACATGGGTACCAGGGAATAGAACCTAGGGTGTCAAGCTTTCCAAAAAGGAGTATTGAACTGCTGAGCCATCTCTCCAGACCCAACTTTACCTTTTTTGCATGGAGGAGTAAGTTTTCATTTGTGAAGTCACTATACCTTATTTGCCCTACTTCTTATAGGCAAGAATTTCTTTCCTTAATTTGATAACAGTGAAAGGTTAAGGCACATGATTTAACTTTAGAACTAGCATCAGAGGATGAAGTACATAAGAGAATTGGATACCAGGCAGCTATAAAGTAATGGCTTTGCTTCTCATGCCCTCACCATTGCCAAATTGTTGGGATGTGTTACTGCTCAGAAGCTTTCCACTTCATTTTCTTCCTCCCTTCTTATGTTCTTCATAAATGGAAATGGAAGGAAAGATACCATAAGGAACTGCTGTAGTTTGGATATAGTTTGTCCCAAAGGATTCACCTGTTGGAAAGTTGGTTCCCAGTGTAGTCAAGTGAGAGGTTCTTAGATCATAGGACACTTCCTTCAAAAGGCCTGAAGGCAGATCTTGTGGTACTTCTTATTTATCTGCGTTATCTCACCATGAGGCTCAGTTAGCCTCAAAGACATATTAATTGTGCCTCTATATAGAGATTGGCAGGATTAGAGGCATGAACCATCATCATATTCAGCTCCCTGGTTAGTTCTTATGAGAACAGTTTTACAAAGAATTGGTCTGGCCCTTCACTCTAATTTCCTGGCTCTCCTTATGGTCTCTCTCTGCTGTATAAGCTCTAGTTATTGAGATGCCATCTGCCATTTCATCCTTGTCAGAGCCAGGCTTTCACTGGTGCCTGTGATAGTTAACGGGTTTTCCAACTTGACCAGATGCAGAATCACTGAGGAGTTAAACCTCTAGACATGTCAGTAAAGGAGCTTTAAATTGTATATTTTTTTTTTTTTTTGTTTTTAAAACAGTGTCATTCTAGTCAAGGCTGACATGGCACTCACTAATAGCTTCTTCAGCCTCCTGAATGTTGAAATTAAAGGCATGTGACACTATGTTTGGCTTGGAGGGAGGTTTTAGCTCAAGTTAATTGAGAAGAAAAGGCCTATTTGAAATAAGGAACTCTGTTCCATGGGCTAGGGTCTTTAACTGAATAAAAACGAGAAAGTAAGCCAGGCATAGTGGCCCACACCTTTAATTCCAGCATTTAGGAGGCAGAGGTAGGAAGATCACCATGAGCTCGAGGCCACCCTGAGATTACATAGTGAATTCCAAGTCAGCCTCTGCTAGAGTTTTAAAAAAAAAAAAAAAAAAAAAGAGGAGAAAATAAGCTGAGAATCACCATGGATTTCTTCCTGCTTCCTAAATGTAGATGTAGTGTGACCATCTGTCTCAAGCTCCTGCCAGTATGATTTCCCCACCATGATTGTATTCCTTCTTTTTTCTTTTCAAATTTTTTAAAACTTTTATTTATTTATTTGAGAGCGACACACACACACACACACACACACACACACACAGAGAGAGAGAGAGAGAGAGAGAGAGAGAGAGAGAGAGAGAGAGAATGGGCTTGCCAGGGCCTCCAGCCACTGCAAAGGAACTCCAGACGCATGCGCCCCCTTGTGCATTTGGCTAACGTGGGTCCTGGGGAATCAAGCCTCGAACTAGGGTCCTTAGGCTTCACAGGCAAGCACTTAACTGCTAAGCCATCTCTCCAGCCCTGTATTCTTTCTTAAACAGTAATCCGGAATAAATCCTTCCTTCCTTGAGTAGCTTTTCTCAGATATTTTGTCCAAATGTTTAGAAAAGTCACAAATGCATGATATTGAATCTCTAAAACTCTGAGCTAAATAAAATTCTTTTCTTTACAAGTTGCCCAGCCTCAGGTATTTCGTTATATTTATAGACAGTAAATTTAAAAAGTATATGTAGACAGACACACACACACACACACACACACACATGCATTCTCTCCAGAAATCGATCCAAGCCACTAATGGGTCATTTACATAATTTTGTATCATTAGCCAAAGTACGGCTGTTCAAGTTTGAACATTGGCAGTTGGATGTATCCAGAGTTCTTCGGATATCCCGTGAACAGTAATTAGACAACTGGCTCACTTCCCAGTGACCGTAATGGATCTGCCAAGAGATCCCTCCCAAAACAGAGTTTGCCCACAACCATGGCAAGTCCAGTTTTTACCTCTTTATGCCTGGAAGCAAAAATTACCTATTGAAAAATAACTATTTCATTTCCTTCTAGTCAGCTAGAACATCCTATTTACTGATCTCTATGGTGGCAAGGAAATCCTAAAGCTTTCTTATTGGAAAAAAAACATAGAAACTGAGGATTAATTTAGACATTTACAACATAAAGAGAGCATATTGCTTAATGCACTAGGAAAATGAAGGAAAAACAACTTACTGAAGTGGGTTAGCACTGTTATCTGCATTACATTGAAACAATAAACACAAGATCTCTTAACAACTAAAAGTTGTTAATATTCTTATACTCTGTTTTCCTCATTTATACTGTGTTATTCTTCCTCATTTCCATTCAATACAGAACCATAGTGTGACTATAAGTGTTGACCCTGATAAAAAATAGCCTATTACTTAACTTTTGTGTTTTTCAATCTTCAAACTCGAGGTGCTGTTAAAATTGAATTTGAAAATAACTATAAATATGTATATATATACTATAGTATATAGATATATTATATATAAGCTATATGAATAAAATAATTATAAATATGAAAATAATTATAAATGATTAAATGTCTCTAAAGCAAGGAACTCACCTTGAATTTTCTCAAACTACTTTGTTTTCCTTTGTATACCAGGATTTCTTTCGCTTTAGTTACTCCATTCAATTTCTATAGTTTGCAAAGGAGAAATATTGAACATGGCACTATATTGCAGGAAACTGAAGTTTCATACAAGTGACTCAGCAGGTTGAAATAGTGGTAAGTAAAAGAGGGAGATATTAAAACTAGATTTCACATGCAATTCTCTCACCCCTGTGTTACATTGTTTCCTATTATGAAGGGAACTTTTATATATATATATATATATATATATATATATATATATATATATGTGTGTGTGTGTGTGTGTGTGTGTGTGGTGTGTGTGTTAGTAATATATATATATACATATATATGTATATATGTATATATATATATATTCAGATAAAATTACAAAATGGTATGAGTTCTATTAGGATAATTATATGCAGGATTCAAGAAATCTGAGGTCATCCAGGAGCATGCTGGAGTCTTCCTGAGCCTGAAATGACTGTGTCATTGTTTGTTGGGAGAGCACAGATTTCCAAAAGTCTTGCAAAAAAGGCACAGCGGCCTCCTTTCCTGGCAACAGGCAGAGGGACAGCAATCCCTCCCTTGTTGCCGATGAGGAATGCCAGGGATAAGACAAAGAGGGTCTTCTTGGTACTGACATTCCAACTTGGGTTTCTGTAATTTTAGGAACTCCAAAGATGCAGGGCCAATAAATTCTCCCTACTCACAAAACGTTCATGAAAACAATTTTGCACTTGTAGAAGGCAAAGGAAAGTCCCCAGAGAAGCTGAGAAAATGACGGCATAATTAATGTGTGCTCCAGGCAGGATGGTTGTATAACATTGTCTTGGAAAATTCTTGTCTTCTAGATCATTAAAAAAGGTGGAAAAAATGCAATTTCCATTCCCATGTGGCATAACCATTGGAGTGTGGAAACCCATCTGATAGGGTTCTGTTTCCTCACAGTTCTTTCATGCATAAAATAAGCTGAGTTAATTGTGAAATTAATTTCTTTTGGGTTATCGGGATGGGAGTATTTTGATATACTCTATTTTTTCAGCGTATATATTGACAGGAGGTTGAAGGGAGACATATATTAATGATGCTTATATCTGGGGAGTATTATTCAGGTTACTAAATAATGTTTCCATGGAATCAAATACAGAATGAAATCTTTTCTCCTTTTGATATGGGGAAGCTTTGGGTGTTTAGAAATAATTTTGACATACCAAACCCTAAATCCATGCCTGTAATTTAAACAAAGAATTGAGTAAACTAGACTGAGAAAAAATGATATATTTTACAATTTCTTAAGTATGTATTTATTTATTTAAGACAGAGAGAATAGGCACTTCATGGCCTTTAGCCATTGCAAACAAACTCCAGATACATGCACCTCCTTGTGCTTACATGAATTCTGGGGAATCGAACCTGGGTCCTTTGGCTTTTCAGACAAGCGCCTTAACCACTAATCCATCTCTTTAGCCCCCCCCAAATGATTTTTAAATCGCCCACATTTTGTTAAAAAATATCAAGGATAAGAGGGAGAAGGAGGGTAAGGAAAATGGTTGGTGTCACCATGTGGTCCAGGAGCCCGTGGGGAAGAATGAACATGGGTCCTCTAAACAAAAATGTGAAAAGGGTTTTTTTCTAAAAAGAAAAGGCATACACTTCCAAAGATACTAAAAAGCCATAAAAACTGTAATAAAAAATATCCCTTTCCACCCTGAGGGTGGGGTGGGATAGATATAATCTTACAGGCAGGTGTGAAGATCCAGACCTAGAATTATGGGCAGTCCAAGAGGCAGGGGAAGAAGAAGTTTCCCCCTGAGCTCAACTAAGGTATCTTCTGGATTCATGCTCTAGAAGGCATTGCCATACATGTGTAAGCCATTTGGATTAGACTCAGAGAAGAGATCTACCCATACCTGGGCAGGGTGCAGGAGACAGAGGGAAGGAGGGAGGAGAAGAGAGAGCAGACAGAGAAGAGGGAGAAAAGGGGAGAAGGAAAGAGAAACAGAGATTTGTTTGGGTTTTTGAGTCCTGCAACTTAAAGGGGGCAGGGGGTGCTGAGGGTGGGCTGAGGTATGCATGGCAAGATGGTCAGATTCCTCCCTTGAGGGCCTATCTCCTGTCTGGCCACCTCAAACAAACAAAAACAAAACAAAAAAACTATCTCTCAGACCTAGCCCCTCTCATTTTCCTTTGGCCTTTCTCACTTTCCTTTCCTCCTTCTTTCTTTCTCACTTCTTCTCCATTTTGCTCTCCTCTATTTTCCTCTCTTTTCCTTTCTTCCTCAGTCAAAATCTCTTTCTGTAGTCCAGAGTGAGCTGGAACTCACTTTGTGATTCTGGCTAGTCTAGAGTTCACAATGATGCTCTTGTCTTAGCTTTCTAGTGCTGAGATGATAGATGCCAGCCACTACACTGTTTTATTTGTTAAATGTAGCCAGTTCAGTCTATCAATTCTAAGGACTAAGGCATCCTCTTAGTGCCTTTTATTTTTTAATATTCAACCTGGTTTTTCTTCTGACCGCCCAACATGATGGCTGGCTAAAGTTAATCTTACTAGATTTGGATTCTGAACTCAATTCCTGTTTCAGGAACTTGAGTTTTCCAAGTATGAACCAAGGTTTTTGTAAAAACAAATTATTTAGTTGCACAGAGCAAGATAGATGGAGAGAGAGGGAGAGAAGTGTAAAATTCCAGATGCATGCAACACTGCATCTAGGTTTACACAGGTAGCAGGGAATCAAACCCAGGCTAACAGACTTTGTCTCAGAGCCATCTCTCTAATGTAGGACCAAGTTTTGATGGTGTGGATATCAGGAGGAACAAGTAGACCTGATCCTTGATACCATCTACCAATTTGGATGTCAAATGAGACAATGACCCCTTTGCCTAGGGCCCATGTGATATCCAAGTATACCTCAGACTTTCTTCCTCCCACATTAGTGGCACCTTGCACATCCTGAAAACCTCCTCATCATTGAGCAGAGCCAAAGAGAAAGAGGGAGGGAGGGAGGGAGGGAGGGAGGGAGAGAGAGAGAGAGAGAGAGAGAGAGAGAGAGAGAGAGAGAGAGAGAGGGAGGGAGGAAGGAAGGAGAAAGAGATAGCCAGAATTGGGTTATCAGGGCTTCTTACAATTGCAAACAAACTCCAGACACATGTGCCACTTTGTACCTTCAGCTTTACATGGGTACTGGGGCATCGAACCCAGGCCATCAGGCTTTGAAGGCAAGTGCCTTTGACTACTGACCCAGTTATTCCCTTATTGGGCATTTACCCTAAAAACTCCATGCCTCAGTTCAGAGAGATTCCCACAACAGTGTTTATAGCTGCTCAAATCATAATAGCTAAGAACTGGAATCAACCCAGATGTCTATCATTAGACAAATGGATAACTGAGATGGAATCCTACACAGCAGTAAGAGAAAATGATGCAATGAAATTTGAAGAAAATTGGTCAAACTTGGAACAGATCATTCTCAGTGAATTCATCCAATCACAGAAAGACAATCACTGCATGATCTCACTCATCTGTGGCTCCTAACCTGGATCTGCCTGAGATGCTGAAATACCTAATAAGCATCTCTAGAACATTAGGGAGGGAGGGAAAGGAGCAGATGGTAAGGGGGGGTACAAAAAATTGGATGGAAATAGTACCTAAAATCCTATGTTGTGAAAGACAGACTAAAAGAGTAACCTTCATCAGGTCCTTAGAGGGATCACCTGAATCAAAGGGCCCTGGAGAGGGTATGATGAAGACTAACCTTAATCTTTTACTGTTTCTCCCTCTCTCTCTCTCTCTCTCTCTCTCTCTCTCTCTCTCTCTCTCTCTCTCTCTCTCCTTCCTCTCTCTCTTTCCCCCTCTCCCATTTCTCTCTTTCTCTTTTATATTACCTATATTTTTCTTCCTTCTTTTCCCTTGGTGCTGGCCTGTAACTCCCAGGACCAGGATGTAGTTAACATCCACAATGAGCTCTTGGTCAGAGAGACCTACAGAGTTTCCCAAAAGAAGACAGAATCCTATCAGATCACTTTATTACCCACCAAAGGTTAGTGGTAAGACCCCACTGCTGGATGCTGTTGGTACAGAACATGGAGAGAACTGTCTGGAATCTGGAAGAGAGTCAGTCCCCAAATAGTTAGCTTGTCTAATACCAGAAGATACTACATAAGTAACTGAGGTAAAATGACCAACATCTGTCCAAGCAACTTGTGGTGTAAGCTAAAAACCAGCAAACATGACTTGATGCTCTCATAGGTGAAATAGTGGCACACAGCCATGGTGGGTAACCAACTTCTCTTGGACTGGCCAATGGATCCTCTCAGTGGAACAGAACCCATACCTAGAACTGGGAAACAAGTCAGAAACATATCCAAAACATGAGCCTGCTTTCCAATATCAAGCTCCCACCAATCTTGGGCTACATGAGGGCCTACACCTATTAAATTCTCTCCAAAATAATAATGTCTATCCCATTTATCCAGTGCTGACTTCACTCTCCGTTGGAGAGTCTGCTTCTCTTTTCAAATGGAGGAGAGATTCAGCCCATTGCACCTCACCAGGCCCCCAGCTGAAACCATAGAGTAAATGGGGAAATGAGCAAGAGTACTGCTTTCTTGGTGAACCTTGTATCAGCACAAGGGTGAGGGAGATAGACACAGAGGACACTCAACTCCTACTAAACCAGACATCCAGAGACAGAGAGGCTCCCAAGACTTTATCACTGAAGTAAACCTAAAACAAACCCAACATGCCTCAGGGAAATTCTCAGAAGAGGGGGCAGAAAGATTGTTAGAGCCACAAGTTGGGACACTATGCACATAGACAATGATTCTTTGCCATAGGTCATAGCTACCCCCACAATGCATGGCCCACAATTCCCAACGAGGAGGGTCCCTTCTGAGGAGGGGGGGGAGAGGCTAACAATGGTACCAACATGTGCTGTTTATGCACTGAACAAGTACACAACTAACAAAGAAAAAAAAATCCTCTGAAGGGTGTTTTCAAAGGCACAGTACATTCTTCATCTTACCCTCAACCCTTTAGGACTTAGTAAGAGCTAAGGCACCTAAAAAAAAAAACCCTGCAAAAAAAAAATATATATATATTTATACACACACACATATATATGCATATATAGAGAGAGCATAAAGCAAACATTTGGTATATAAATACCCAATATTTTCTTGTAATTTCAGGGCTGACTAAGGCAATGTGTTTATGAAACCCTAATTTGTGGTAGGCAGGGAGTGCTATTCTAACCCTGTGTCTTGCTTAGAGTAAAATAGTTATTTTGTAGCCTAGTGGGATAAGAACTAGAGAGAGCCACAGCAAACTTATGTGGCACCAATCAGACAGTTGTCTTTATTTGTAGCATGTAAGAAAGTAGAGATGAGACTTTTCAGGCTGTAAGGCATACCAAGAGCCACAGAGGACAACATATGAGAAGACTACAAAAAAGTAATAAGTATATAACAAATAAGTATCCTGAAAGAGGAAAACAGAATATGATAGCATCATCTTATTAAATGTAAATTGGTATGTTAATTTTCAAGCACAGAGGAAATTGCAGTATCTATGGCATGCAATATGTATGTACAGAGTGATTTCCCATATCTTAGTCATCAGTAATTATGAGTTCATTTTGCTAAGGGGCATGGTTGAAACTGACTAGCCCCATGTTCGCATTTATGGCTAGGAGCATCTGAGGCTCTGTCTCAGAAAGGACGCTCTGTCTTTGGGCTGATATTCTGGGAGCAGAAGTGTGTTCATTTGACTGAACTCTGTACAGCGGTCAGTGCCTCCCACAGCACTGTGTGCTCCACGCACCATCAGAAGCCAGCACCTATGCTGTACAGAAAGACCTTTTGTTTCCTGTTTGGACAGCTATGAATCCAATAAAGTTGGTCTTCTGGGTTTATGCTGGGTATAGGCAGAAAGTATATTCTATTTCCTCCTGGAACATCAAATAAAAATCAAAACTGGCTGGGTGTGCAGGCGTGGTGAAACACTCCTGTAATCTCAGCACTTTGAAGCTGAGGCAAGAATACATTTCAAGACAAGCTTATTTTACCTCAAAAATAAGTATGAAATAAACAAACTTTTACTGCATACCGGGTTTGGTTTTAGTGCCTTTCCGTAGTTTGCAGACAACTCCAATTATAGCTAAAGCATCTTGGCTTTGCATTTTCTAATAGCCTTGACTTCCTACTCAGGATAGAATAAACATACTTCCTGTTCAGAGCATGCATTTTAAAAACGTGGTTTAAGGATGGTGGTGGGGTCACCCGAGGAGCCCGACGGAAAGCAGTGAATAGAGTGAGTTTCATCTGTCTCTAGCACTGCCACGCCAGCGAGAAACGTATGCTAACCATTAGCAGTGGGGAGCTCCAGTCAACTTGTCATTACAGTCATTACATTTTCAGTGTGCAGGTACATTGTGAAGATAAAAGAGATTGTAATGGCTAACCTTGATTGTCAACTTGATTGGGTCCATGATCAGAAAGGATGGGTCTGCCAGGGAATTTTCAGGAAGGATTACCTGAGGAGAGAAGACTCTTCCTCAGAATGGGTGGCACCTTCTTAGGGTGTCCCAGGTACAAAGAGGTACAAGAGAAAAGTAGAGTTGTGTTTTGCTTTTATGTGATCACTTCTTGCTGGTGAATGCTTATATTCTTTCGGTTGCTGTGGCAACACTGCTGTCTTTGCTAACATTGAAACTTAGACTTCAAGGCCTTTCAATGTAGACTGAACGTTGATGTTAAACAAACCAGGTCTTATGGAATAAGCCAATCTAAATAAATTTTTGCATAATATATATTCATCCTATTGATTATTTTCCTCTAGAGTCCTGACTAATATAAAGGTGCTTCTGATAGTGGTCTCCACAAAGTAAGCACTACCTTTACTGAAATGTTTCTGGTAATTTCCCCTGTTCATCTTCTCTTGGGCTATTGGAATAAGGTACCTCAAGTGTAGAGTAATATAAGGCAATAAATAGGAACATGGTTGTTTGCATCTACTTGGGAAGAACTAATCAGAGAATGGACTGGAGGTTACCAAAATCCCCAGCCTTGTAATTCCTCCCCAGTGGTGCTTCACTTTCCCAGTGTCACAGAAACCATCAGCTATGGCAGAAATGGGCATTAGTGGTGCTTGGGGATGGGATTGTTACCAGAGCTGCCCATGGGCGCTGCCATTGATGTTCAGACTCAGCAAGGGGCTGTGGCAACAGGCCCCAGGAACAGAGAACACTAAGAAAACAAGACAGAAGCCAAAAGCCAAGTTGTCTCCACTTTGTTTTTGCCTTAAGCCTACAATTTCGGGTAAAAGCTTGGAGCTGGGACTCAGAATAAGATTCTCCTACAGCAACACTACCAATTTGATGAACCTAGACTGATATATGTGATTATTTTTCATAGAAGTGCATGTTTTCTTTTGCAGTGGGGAGAATCAAGGTATTATTAGATAGCCATAGCCTCCCATAATATACTGCATTACTGAGATACTAAGTGGCATTGCTGAGTGGTATGCTAAATAGATATTGCCCTTCTGATAAATGCTTGCATTTCTGCAAGGAGGTCTGAGTTAGAGGGTTCCTGTGGTATTAGGAAGAACAGATAGTAAGTTCAATATTAATTGCATACCTTTTGGTTTTTTTTTTTTTTTTGTCTTGGTCCTTATCCCATTTTGTTCTTACTCAGAAAGAAAAGATAATCATTTTGCATGAACTGTTACAGACGAGAGCAAAAACCCTGAAAATGGTCTTTCATCCAGAGTCTTCAAATATTTATTGTGTTTTTATGAGGATTTGCTGAAGGAAAAGCACTACAGGAAGTAGATCATTTGCAAGGAGTGTATCATTGAACTCACATGCCATGGTATTCTTATAGGCAGTACCTTGTGCATTTCTATATATCAAAAATAAGGCTTAGAAGTGGCATATTCCAGTGGAGACAGAGGTGGGATGTGAGGCTCTGGTATAGTCACCCTAACCTACTTTGTTGTTACTCCTTGGTTCCACCAGCTGCTTTCCATGGCCACCCACACCAGCCCTCACTACCTGAAGCAAAAGCCTTGTTCAGGCTAATTAGCTTCAGCCCTGACTAGCAGCAGGCAGTAGATTTCAGTAACTGTCTTGCTTCTCATGAAGTCTAGTCTCACACCAGTGCATCCCTAGTCCCTATCTCTCACCTGCTCTCAGTTCCAGTTTATTTGGTTTCAATGTCTTGAGTCCTGGCCAGGCCTTCTTCTCCATGTCTGCTGCAGAGATTTCCTTTCATGTCTGTTTCACAGAGCATGACCTATCCATACCTCCTGTCTGCTTCTGTCACTTGAATACTATCTTCCTGTCCATTCATGGTGAGTTGTCAAAATCTACTCAATCAACTCACCCTCCTTCTAGAACCCCCCTCCTTTCCAGCATGACTCAAGCTCTTAAAATGAACTTCCTGTGGCTCAGGAAATTGCTCAGTGGATAACTTGGTTACAAAGTTTGCTAGCCTAGGTTCAATTCTCCAGTACCCAGGTAAAGTCAGATGCACAAAGTGATGGGCAGATGCATCTGGAGTTCATTTGTAATGTGAAGAGTCCCTGGCATACCCATGCTCTCTCTGTCTTGCAACTAAATATATAAACATATTTTAAATTTTGAAAATAAATGAACTTCTTGTGATTTCCCTTTTCTGATCATGATGGCCTTATTTTTAAATTAATTAATAAATTAATTTTTCAAGGCAAGCCCAACAGACTGGCTTCTTTTTTTAATATGGGGGAGAGAGAGAGAGAGAGAGAGAGAGAGAGAGAATTAGCACAATAGGGCCTCCAGTCACTAATTGAACTCCAGACACTATGCCACTTGTATATGTGTGACCTTGCATGCTTTCATAAACTTGTGCATCTGGTCTTTGTGGGATCTAGAGAGTCAAACAGGGGTCTTTAGGTTTCTCAGGCAAGTGCCTTAACCACTATAGTTTTTTGTGCATGTGTATATGCATGCTTTTATGTGTGAGGGCACAAGTGGATGGGGATGCATGTGCATGTGTTGGTGAATTTGTGAAGGCAAGAGCTTAATGTTAATGTCTTACTTTCTCAATTGCTTACCACCTTAGTTTTTGAGACAGGTTCTCTCACTGAACCTAGACTTTACCAATATGGCCAGACTGACTAGCCAGGAAGCCCTGGGGACTTTCCTATCTTCTTTTGCTCAGGACTGGGATTATACACATGGCTCTGCCATGCTTACTTTACATTGGTTCTGGGGATTTGATCTCAGGTCCTCATGATTACATGGCCAAAAACTTTACATAATGAGCCATATTGTCAGCCAAAGATGGCTGTATTTAAAAAAAAGCTGATGTTTTTAATACAACCACTTGTATGACTGCATAGTCTAGAATTTAGGTCTACTACTTAGAAGTTAATAGACCAAAAATGGCATATATGTGCATATATGTGTATGTATGTATATATAAATACATATGTATATTGCAGGAATATTATATATAATATTTATAGATACATTATATTATATAAACTATATAATTTGATATATAATAATGTCCATATACATTGTATAAATAGATGGAAGATGGGACAGGGATGCTGTTGATTTTTACATGTATATATGGATATATGTGTGTATGTATATTTTGCACTATATATGTTCAGAATATTTCCACAAAGGTAATACAATTCCATTGACTTTTATTGTTTAGGCCTATGTTAGTAGTAGATGAATTTCCAAAATTATATGATTTTTTTTTCTTTACTTTCTGTTTTTTTTTAAATTTTAATTTATTTTTTAAATTTTTATTAGCATTTTCCATGATTATAAAAAAAAAATCCCATTGTAATCCCCCCCCACTTTCCTCTTTGAAATTCCATTCTCCATCATATTACCTCCACATCACAATCATTGTACTTACATATATACAATATCAACCTATTAAGTACCCTCCTTCCTTCCTTTCTCTTCCCTTTATGTCTCCTTTTTAACTTACTGGCCTCTGCTAAGTATTTTCATTCTCACACAGAAGCCCAATCATCTGTAGCTAGGATCCACATATGAGAGAGAACATGTGGCGCTTGGCTTTCTGGGCCTGGGTTACCTCACTTAGTATAATCCTTTCCAGGTCCATCCATTTTTCTGCAAATTTCATAACTTCATTTTTCTTTACCGCTGAGTAGAACTCCATTGTATAAATGTGCCACATCTTCATTATCCACTCCTCATTTGAGGGACATCTAGGCTGGTTCCATTTCCCAGCTATTATAAATTGAGCAGCAATAAACATGGTTGAGCACATACTTCTAAGGAAATGGGATGATTCCTTTGGATATATGCCTAGGAGTGCTATAGCTGGGTCATATGGTCCAAAATTACATGATCTTAAATGTCTTTGTTGTGGATTTTATATTTAATTAATAAAAATAGTTACAATACTTTGCTCTATTCATGTAGAAAGCAACCACTTTTAATCATTCAAAGAATAATACATATAAACTACATAGCATCCCAAAAGACTTAATGATATCTTTAAAATAGTTTAATACTGACTACAGCATACCTAATGAATTTAATCTTATAACACTGATCAATTTATCAAAATGCTTTATATCATATTTAAAATATTTTAAATTTATTTATTTATTTGTTTTACTTATTTTTGCTTTGGTTTTTTGAGGCAGGGTCTCACTCTGGTCCAGGCTGACCTGGAATTAACTATGTAGTCTCAGGGTGGCCTCGAACTCATGACAATCCTCCTACCTCTGCCTCCAGAGTGCTAGGATTAAAGGTGTGTGCCACCACAACTATCTTAAATTTATTTTTTTTTGTTTTTATTTTAGAGAGAGAGTGAGAGAGACAGAGAGAGAAGAAGAGAGAGAGAGAATTGGTGTGCCAGGACCTTACCCACTGCCATTGAACTCCAGAGGCTTGTGCTACCTAGTGGGCATATGCAACCTTGCTGTTGCCTCACCTTTGTGTTTCTGGCTTATGTGAGATCTGGAGAGTCAAACATGTGTCCTTAGGCTTCACAATCAAGCAGTTTAACCACTAAGCCCTCTCTTTATCTCTTTTGCTAAAATTGTTCATGTGTCTATGAAGAATCATTTCTTATTTTTATTTTATGTTTATTTATTTATTTATTTATTTTTATTTAACTTATTTATTTGAGAAAGCAAGAGAGAGAGAAGGAAGTAGATAAAGAGAGAATGGGTGCACCAAGGTCTTTGCAATGAACACCAGATGCATGTACCACCTTGTGCATCTAGCTTATGTGGGTCCTGGGAATCAAGCCTGGGTCCTTTGGCTTTGTAGGCAAGTGCCTTAATAGCTAAGCCATCTCTCCAGCCATGTTTATTTTATTTTATTTTATTTTATTTGTTCAAACATTTTATTCTAGGATGAACTACCAAATTTAAGAAATTATCCCACTTTTCTAATTTTCCTCCCCATGGGTTAAAAGATCCACTTGGAGATATAACCCATCATGAGAACATCTTGAGCAGTGTAGGAGCTGCTGTAAAATGGCAATATATGTTCCAGGTATTATGCACCAAAGAATAAACCCATACAGACTGCAAAGCCAAGAGCCTGGCCCAAAGGATGCAGGATTCACTACTTAACAGAAACTTGTCTTCTGTAAAGTAGCCATCAGATGTGCACAGGAAATCGGATGCTTAGGGACAAGTCACAAATGTTTTCTTGGTGATATCTTACCTTTTCTGTGTTTTGAGAGAGTCTCATTCATTTAGTAACTAGGGAGTATTAATTGGTGCCCATAGTTAATTATCTGATGAAGAGTGCTTTCAAAAAAAAATCTAAGAAATTAGACTATTGCACAGGTTATGGGAAAAATGGCTCCACAGAGCATTTGTTTTGGTTTATGAATTTGTTGTTTTTAAAAGGCTTACTTTTTAGGTAGAAGCATTTCTGTGCTTATTTTTTTTTAAAGAGAAATGTTAAGACTCATGCATTCACCATTGCTGGGACAATTATGAATGCTCTTATTAAATTGTATCACATGGCAACTATGTCTTATCTTCACAATCAATTTTTCTTTTTACCTTTCTATTTTCTGACCCAGGCACATTTTCATGTTTCCTATGCATGTGGCCTCAGTCAGGAATTCTTCTTTTCAATTATGTCATTTTGTTTGCTATTTAGTTACATATTCTTTCCCTCTTTCAAGGCTCAGTTCAATACGAAGTCTACAGTCATGCAGTGAGCTAACCATAAGTGCTTTAACATTGGAACTGTGCAATTCAGTTCAACCTGCTGAAGAGATTGTGCCCATTGATCATGCCTTGCTTGGTGAGAAACATCTAATCTCTTCAGTGATTATTTGGTGAACTACTAATGTGTCATTTTTCATGTTTGAGCATAGTGCCTAAATTTTAGCTAGATCATCATCTCCTCAAGGGTACAAACTATTTCATGTATGTTTATAGCAGTTCGTAGGCTCACATTTGTTTGGCAGGCTGGTAGGTGTCAAATTTGTCTTATTTTCTGTAAAGTACAGAGCTTAAACTGAGTTTGTGTTTGTTGAGAGGTTTTTATTTTGAATATTTACAGCCTAATCATCTTTGCTGACAATCCAATCTCTTAGGACCACCATTGGGATAGCCAGCACATCTTTGCAATACCATACATTACATGGATGATGGCAAAGCAACCTAGGATTAATTCTTCATCTATCACTCAATAGTCCTGTGAACCTCCCTAAGTCTCATTTCTTTAGATTTATAATGGGAATATTAATTGCATTCACCTCAGAAGGTTGATTATAAATCATAAATGAGGCTTGCTAAGAGAACAAAAGAAATAGTGCATAACATTGTAAGTACATGGTGTAGATCTATTAGCTCATGAGAGACACC
Organism: Jaculus jaculus; assembly: GCF_020740685.1. NCBI lineage: Eukaryota > Metazoa > Chordata > Mammalia > Rodentia > Dipodidae > Jaculus > Jaculus jaculus. The sequence goes on along the minus strand of NC_059107.1, from coordinate 75,030,312 downwards.
AGCATAGGTTAATATAATGGAAATGAATGTAAATGCCATCACAGGTTAGAGGAGACTGAGCTGGGATTTGGGTTGGTTCAGGCATCTGACTCAGTATAATCTTGTTTGTAATGACTTTGTATCCTGTGTAACTGCGATTTACACCTCAAGAACCTTTAGTTCAGTTTATTTTTTATTTTGAATTTTTATACTGTTTGATTTTAATTTCCATAAAAGTGAACAATATAACATGATCATAACTCTCTCCCAGTACAATCATTCCCCTTCATCAAATCTCCCCTCCACTGAATCCCATCTCTTTCCAATAGTCTCTTTTCTATTTTGATGTTATCATTTTTTTCCCTCCTATTATGCAGCATCAACTACTGTGAGATCATGAATCAATACCACTTTGTGTGTGGAAGACAGGCACTCTTCCCTTCCTTTGGCTCTTAAAGTCTTTCTGGCACTTCTTCCACAATGGTCCCTGAGGCTTTAGAGGATGTGTTAGATATTTTCATTTAGTGATGAACACTGAACTGTCACTTATGAGCATTTTGGTAAGTTTTGAGTCACCCAAGTGGTTACTCTACTGCCACGTGAAAAGAGAAACTTCTCTAACCAAAAATGAGACTAGCATTAACATATGGGTATAAAAGTATATTTTACAGGTCAGTTTTGTTGGAATAATATATCCATTAACCACACAACAGCAGTAGTTTCCTTCCTAGGGCCTACGACCTCCCTACCATACACTTTCCATTAGGTTTTCAGTACCAGACAGCAATTCTCTCTCATGGAGCAGACCTGAAGTCCAATTGAGAGCGTACATGCAACCATTGCACCAGTTTGTATAGTTGGTTGACTGGCCAGCAATAAAGTTTGCAGGGCCCACTGCTGGTTAACACTATTGATGACTTTTCTCCATCAATAGGCTGAAAAGTTCTTTCCAGCATCCCGACAGCTAGTCAATAGGAAGAAAGCTTTCAGCTCAGCTCCACATTGATTTCCCAGAGATCTGCAGCCAAAGCATATGGAATATTCATTAATAGAGACTTTCCATCTAATTCTGGGCAACCAAGTACCTTGGAAATAGCTTGTTGTGTTTAGGGGCCATCAGAGGCTTTCCTGGCCAACATCTATTTGGAAGGTATCCCATCCCTGGAACTGCAAATTTTATAATAATTATATATAGTTTCCAGGCACAACATTATACACCTTCATATGAAGTTCTATTTCTTGAGGCAGATAATAGAGATCTCCCAAGCAAAATAAACTATTAATACTTCATCTCCTTTCCATCTCTCCAAGAGGGAAGAAGCACAGAGGACTTTGCTTTGTTCATCTTTAGTAAGTTAACAAAATTCCTGAACTGGGAAGGCTGTGAAGGTGCTGGGTTATTTGGCTGGCAGTAAGTGGGGCTTGTGTTGGCTGAAAGTAGCCCTTTGCCCTCATAATGACATTAAATTAAAAGCAGGCTGTGCTTTGTGTGGTGTATGAGTTGATTTATATAGGTGCTAAAGAGCTCATTTTTCTTGTGTCAGAAGCCACTTCGTTCTCACCAGGTGGAATGTATAGTCTTAACAAGGCTGCTACAGGAAGGATCCAAACATTATGCTGGAGCTCAGGACAAGGTTAGAAACTATGTTTTCACTTGGTATGTGACAGATGTGTTCAGTAATGATGCCACAGTGCTTGTCTGAAATACAGATTTGCTACCCCTGGCTTTTACCTTACAAGGAAATTTTTGCTTCTAAAAATTCTATAGCAATTTACAGAACACAATGCTCTGCAACTGCAAACACAGTATTTACTCAGAAATATTTTAAATTCTTCTTTTTTCATGGTGGCAGTCATAGGGTTGAAGCTAGGGCCTCATATTTGGGTAAATAAGCATTCTAACACAAGGTCTCACTGGATAAAGGTTGAGTTCTTTGAGATTGTCTTTACAATGGCTTCAGGCACCAGTTAAAAACCCATATCATCACCTGTACTTCAGAGTTCTGGCACTGTCTCTGGATTGGTCATTTCCTAGAATGGATCACAGGACAGAGAAGTACTTTACTTCCTTGACTATCAGCTTATGATAAAAGGATACAGCTCAGGAACAGCCAGAGGGAAGGGCTTCCTAGGAAGAGGTATGCAGAAGAGGTCCAACAAGTCTTCTTTAAGCATACCATAGACCCTATAACTTCATGTTTCCACATCTAGACAGTTAGGAGTGATTAAAATGTTGACCAGTTCTGATTTATATTCATTTTAGCTCCTTCCTACTTCCTGGATGAAGGTAGATCCAGGTGATGGTTGGTTCCCTTAGCAACCAGCACCCAGTTTGTAGCAGCTTTATGCAAACTCCTCTGGTTTAAAGAAGATTCCTTTGAGTCACAAAAGATTTAGTGCTCTTATCATTTAGTAAATTATAAGGGAATTAGGAGCTCTGATGAGGAAATAGGGCTTACTAAAAACCTAGAAAATACACAGTGAGCCTTCTGTATCTGGACATTCAGAGTCAGCTAACCACGGATCCATTCCATATTATGTAGTTAGGTCTGTGATACATGGTTGTATATGTTCTGGACATGTTTCTTCTTATTATTCTCTAAACAATATAGAAGAAAAATATTCATATTCTACATATGTGATAAAGTAACATAGGAGGAAAAATAATCTACAAATGATTTAATGTACATGGGGCATAAAGAGGTTATATACAAATTCTATTCCACTTTATATCAGAGACCTAAACATATACTAATTTAACCTTTGAAGAATCCTGAATCAGTCTTCCTTAGATAGCAAGGAATAACTCATTACAACACTTGTGTTCTAGAGAGAAACTTCTAAAAACTTCTAAAGAAAAATCGCCCACTTAACAAGAGCAAAGAACATTAATACACTAGAAAAATAGAAATATAAAGGAGACATGTGATTAGGGATAGAATAAAACTAGGCTAAGGTACACTTTTGCAAACCATGTAGGTGTTCAGATGAGAACTAACAAGTGTCAGGACCTAGATAGACAGGCAGATGGGGTGGAAACATAATTTTGGAGACAGAATGAATATGAGTTTGTGATAAAGTAGACTTTAATGACACAAGAAAGAAGAATTAAGAATTTCTTGGAGTCTTACAGATTGGAGGGTTGAGTGAGTAGATGTATTACCTAAATGGTACTTTTGTGGACTTATGATCTAGGAAGGAGACAGGAAGGAAAATTAGAATGGAAGTCTCTGGCAGGAGAAGGTTCCCCTTCTGGCGTGGGATTCAAATTATGCATAAATTAATTGGTCTCAGAAGGTTACAAGAAGGGACAAGAGTCAAGGTTGGAGGCTGGTAGATGGCTCCTCAGTTAAAAGTAACTGGCTTGCAAAGTCTGCAGGCATGGATTCAATTCTTAAGTCACCTATATAAGCTGGATGCAAAAAGTGGCACAAGCATCTATTTGTTTGTATTAGACAAATGTATATATGCAAACAGATAAAAGATAAAGGAAGAAAGAGTTAATATTAATATATGAAAAAAGCCAGTTGACAAAAGATTGTAAATTCTTTCCCACCAGAGGTGCATATTAACAATAGAACATGTGCAAACTAGGAAAACATGACAGATGAATGTGAGAAAAGGCAGGTGCTTTGAAAATGACCCATAAGTGATCAGAACTGATAGAGTACCATGTGAGACAGTACTTTTGAGCATTTCTTTTCTCAATTCATCAATATACTATTCTTAGGGATAATTTCTTCTTCCTTCCTTTCATCCTTTTCTGCCTTTCTTCTTGTTGCTGTCTACTTGAGGAAGGCAACATTTTATTTTCTCAGGAGAATTCTGAACTTGATAGTATATATTTTAGGCACTTAGGGAGAAAAAGGACAGAATGGACATCAGTTTAAATAATTTATTTGCTTGGCAGTGGCGGGGGAGGGGCTGGTACACATGGGAACTATTGCTCTCTGGTGCAAAAAAAAAAACTTTGGCATTTTGGGCCAAAATAGGGGCTATGCCAAATAAATCTGAGACAAGATTATATACAATCCACTCTTCCACCAAAAGACTAAGGTATATAAGGGATTATTAACCAAGGTAAGACTTCTTCAGACAGACCAGAGAGAGCTAGGAGCTTCCAAAGATCACAATCAAGCGGATCAGGCTCTAACTAGCATCCATTGGGAAGTGTCTCTACTTTTGACACCCTGCTGGAGTCAGCAACAGCAGACTAAACTACTGTGAAGGTATGCTCTCACTCACATAAGTCCTGAAAAACCAAACAAACAATAACACCTCAACCAAACAAAACAAACTAAAGCTGAAGAAGAGACAATAGGGACCTGCCGAGCAGCTCCAGAAAAACTTTGGACAACTTTCCACAAACCCTCCCCCATATGCCAGCTCAGGAACACCACTGGATATCTCAAGATGCCAATGGACCTGAACCTACGCCTCCCCGACAAGGCATCCAACATAGCTGATCTGAAGAGCAGATCAACTTAACCAGATGAGCCAAGTCACAGTGCACCAAGGAAGGAACCAGCTTTATACTTAATGTAGGTGAGACCGTATCACCCCAAAAAGTAACTGAATTATTTTATCTTATGGCTGGGAAGGATATAAATACAGGGAAGAAACTGCTATTGTCATCTAACTGAACTAATATATTTTGCCACCAAACTCTTCTAAACACTCAGACATCTGTTAGTTTACTAATGCTGCCATCCCCTTTTGTTTAGAGGTGCTTCCTTCTCAGATGGACATAACCACTGAGGATATTAAAAACTCACCAAAGTGCTGAGAATACATGACAATGGGGTGCATGTTCAGAACTAAGTGAGACATCTCTATCTCACCCTCTAAGGCCTAGGGACATTGAAAAGAGTGGTTTTTGCATCCAGACACAAAGCAGTCATAGCAGTCATGACTTCATAGTGACTGATACTGCCTATGTAAGATGTATATAATAAGAGAGAATAATGATGACATCAAAATAGAAGAGATATTAGTTGGAAAGAACAAGGGATTCTGTGAACTGGGGAGAGGAGAAGGAGGAAAACGAGTGTTGAAGAGAGGGGATTATGATTATGACATATCGTTTATATGCATAGTTGTCCATAAAATGTTTTAAAAATATGGGCATTCTGGGTGAATCAGCATAGGCAACCAGCAAGCATACCCCAGGATCCCATTGTTCATGGAAATAGAAACCCTGACTGCCAGTGTTAACTTAAGTTCTTGTCTTACAGTTTGTTTCCTACATAAATCTTATCTTGCATGAGTCACCAGTAATGCTTTAAAGATTATTTTAACTCTTTAGTCCTTGGTTTCCATGACAAAAGGAAAGCAGACCAGTGAAGTATAAAATCTTTCCAGTTTTAAATTTCTTCAGTTTTGCAGTGGTGTGTTGATTAAGAGATGCTCAGTCATTATTCTGCTGTCCATTGTAGCTGGTGCTGACTGATGTCAATCAGGGACTAGGACACTTTTTTTTTTTTGCATTTGTGCAAATGTATGCACACATTTGGTGACCAGAGGACAACTTCAAGTGGTATCCTCAAAAATGCTATTCACCATTGTTTTTGAGCCTGTTCCTTAATAAACTATTTCTGTTACAATGTGTTTCCAATCTGTATTCCAATTCTTTGCCCAATGCCACAAGAACCTGGTAATGTCACTGGGTGTCCCCTTAACCGAGACCTAAACCTGTAACAAGGACCATAAAGGGGAAGGAGGGAATAGGACCCACACATGCCAGAAAGCCACTATGGGCCAGAAGATATGAAGACCAGTCTTTAGGCAAGTGTGAAGGCGCCTCAGGAAATAGAAAGTTGGTGTGTTGTATGACTCTGATATCTAGAGCCATGATGGAGAACATATGTGCTAACAAGATACTTGTACTTCTCACACTATAACATCATTACGTTTGTATTGGTTCAAGAATTACGTTTAATAAAAATGTAGGAGTCAGAGCTTACAGCTGACCTCCAAAGAAAAGATACAGAAGGCTCCTATACTATAATTCTCAGTGGAATGGATATAGGGACAAAGATCTCTGCCAAGCCAGAAAGTGAATACAACCTTATATCCACCACAATCCTAGAGACTCACCTCTTTCAAAACTTGGGTATTGTTAAGACAGAAAGACTGAACATCCTATTTTCTTGGCCTTGACTTGAATAACACACAAATCAATACAAAACAAAAACGAAAAAGAAAAACGTATTTCTATACCAGAGAAGGTAGAGGAAGGAGATAACCTGGAACCGAGAGGCCTAGGTCACCTTGCCCTCAGGAAAGGCCCTGTTAACCTGTCTCACAGCTGTATTGGCACACCTTCCTGCTTTATAAGATGTCCACAATCCCAGGGATAGCCTGAATCTGTGTCCCCAGGCCATGATCACTACTATTTGGCACAGAAGAAATGAACATTTCTTTCTTGGGTGAAAGTTTGGTCAAAAATGCTTTAATCTTAATGATGTGTTCAGTGCTGACAAATGTATAACATGACAAACATAGTACTGTCTTCCGCTGATATAATGTAAAACAACTTATGGTTTGACTAAGGAATGTTCCCATAGGTTCATGTATTGAAGGCTGGATCCCTATTTTTTTTAGTGGTACCATATTGAGAGATGGTATAAACTTTGGGAGCTGAGACTTAGCTAGAGGAAGTAAATTACTGGATGGATGTCTATGAAAGTTGTATATGGCTCATGGTCCCTTCCTGTTTGTGTTTCCTCTCTCTCATGAGGTGAATAATCCATCTACTGCATACTCTTGACATCATGCTGTTCTGTTGAGTAACATAGGCCCAAGTAACCATGGACTGAAGGCTCTGAAATGAGAATAAGCTGGATCTTTTCTCCTTTAAGTTGCTGATACCAGGGTATTTGATTTTATTCCCAAACAGGGAAAGTCACTAATCCAACACTTATAACTCCGAGTGTCTTTTCTCTCACATTGGATGTGTTGGCAGGTTTTAGAATATAGCAGAAAGGTAATGACTTCTCCATGTTCTAGTTTGCTTATCCTAATTTATATATCAACTGCACTTTCCTGGTGTGGTCACCTTCCTGAAAATTTTTAGAAAGTTGGCTCTCCACATGTGGATTCTGCATACAGGAAGGAAATAATGAAGAAAAAGTAAAGAAAGAAGTAGAAACTGAAAGTGACTATGTGGCAAGCATAATGCTATTTGCTTCCCTTATCTATAATCTTTAACTTTATCTTATCTATAATCTTTAGATAATCTAAAGAGGGAAATCTTACTAACTTGCATTTGTGGATTGGATTTTTAAAATAAAATTTTTTTTTTTTTTTTTTTTTTTGGTTTTTCGAGGTAGGGTCTCACTCTGGCTCAGGCTGACCTGGAATTTACTATGTAATCTCAGGGTGGCCTTTAACTCTTGGCGATCCTCCTACCTCTGCCTCCTGAGTGCTGGGATTAAAGGCGTGTGCCACCACGCCCGGCTTAAAATAAAATTTTATCTTTTAATTATGTATTTATAAGTGAGAAAGTGTACTGGAGGAATGAATGGGTCCATCAGGGCCTCTTGCTGCTGCAAATGAACTCCAGACACAAGCACCACTCTGTGCATCTGGCATTATGTGGGCACCAGCAATCAATCCTGGGCTGCCAGGCCTTGCAAACAAGTGCCCTTAACCACTGAGTCATTTCTCCAGCCATGGATTTTTAAACGGTCTGGTCTCTTCTGATCCTCCTGTCTCCATCTCTTGAGAATTGTGATTACAAATGTGCACCACCATGCCTGTTTTATGCAATGATAGGTTTTAAACTTAGTTCATGCTAAACAAGCACAGTACTGACTAAGCTATAATCCTGGCCTCTGCCGACTGGACAGTTAGGGCTTAGAAAGGGTAAGTGTATTCTTTAAGACAAAAAACCTTTTTTTAGGAGCAGATCTAACATTAAGCCCTGTCGCACAGACCCTTGACCCAATTTATTTCTACCACACCAGACTTCTACTTTTTCCTTGATATAAATAAAAGAAAAAGAGTACACTTTTCATTTATGAAAATGCAGAGTCGCATTTGTTTCCACTTCCATACTAAAGCTCAGAAGGAATTTACTTCTCTGAAAGTACCTTTGGCTCTTGGATACTTTGTTAAGTGTGTTAGATTGAAATATGCCTAGGTTAGAATAGGCTGGAGTCTCACCTTAATTACTTCAGTGAAAACATTTAAGAACTGTGGTACTGTCACTATAAATGAATTCTTTCTCACTTCAATGGTATTCCTTGCTTCTCACCAGGGCATTTTGACAAGCGTATGTCTATTTCAATGTAACCAACCTAAAATTTTAATAAAGTCATTTTGTTCTGAGGGAAAATTTTAACTTCAAAACTATAGTTCATCTTGAAAAGCTCTGAAAGATACTTCACAACTTTTCATGAAACAAAAACTGAAGCTTTTCAAAAGTGCTGTGAAATGAAATTTCCTTTTGCAACAAAATGAGTGACAAATGTGTACTCCACTGTAGTCCTGATACTAGGGGATTATAATGTCTTTGGTTCACATAAGAATGTTGGACTCCTGACTCCTATTACAATTGTTTGTGTAACCCTTTGAAATTCAAAAAGATTGAAATGGAACCAGAAAATCAGGAGATTTGTTTTGATTTAGAAAGTGTGAGGATAATGATTTTAGGAAGATCTAGCAGGTGAGTTGAAGGAAATGAATTCAAACCAGAGTTCATTATATGGACTGGCCAGCTGCAAGATAACAAGAAACAAACAAGCAAATAAATAACAGTAACAAAACAACCACATGTCCTTCATGTACTGTCTTGTGTTCCTAGCATATATATATCCACACATACATACATCATACATATATATTGTTTTTTGTTTTATTTTTAAATTTTTTTATTAGTTTTCTATTCAGCAAATACAGGCAGTTTGGTACCATTATTAGGCTCATCCATGACCTACCCCCTCCCCAAAAGCCCCTCCTTGTTGAGGTATATGGGTCATGCATTGTGGAGTTAGCCCACAGTTATTAGTACAATAAATGTCTCTGCATATCCTGACACAACATGTGGCTCTGACATTCTTTCTGCCCCCTCTTCTGCAAAATTTCCCTGATCCATATTGGGTTAATTTTTGGTCTGCTTCAGTGATGAGGTGTTTGGGGCCTCTGAGGATCTGGCTCTCTGATTTAGTAGGAGTTGATTTTTCTCTGTATTGGTCTCCTTCCCCCTTGTGCTGGTATCTTGCTCATCAGGAAATCAGCACCCGTGCTTGTTTTGCTAATTTTCCTTAGTTTCAGCCATGGCCTTTTTGAGGTATGATGGGGTGGCTCTCTCCTTAGGATCTGCATCTATATGAAAAAGAGAAGCAGATTCTCCAATGGAGAGTAAGTTAGTTCCAGGACAAATGAAGTAACGCTTACTTTCTTTTTTTTTTTTAATAGACAGTTTAATAGGTGTAGGCCCTCTTGTAGCCCATGATTGATGGCAGCTTGATATTGGAGAGTGGGTTTATGTTTGGATCTGGTTCTGACTTGTTTCCCAGCTCCAGCTATGGGTCCCGTACCATTGAGGGGATCAGTTAGCCAAATCAAGAGCAGTTGGTTCCCCACCATGGCTGTGTGCCACTATTGCACTTGTGTGGGCATCACAACCAGTTATTTATTGCTAAGTAGGTTAGACCATGAGTTTCTTGGAGAGATATTGGTTATTTCCCCCAGTTGCCCATGTTGCACCTTCTGGTACTAGATATGCTGTCTGGGGACTGACTCTTTCCTGGCTTCCAGCCATGCCAATCCATTTTTCGTGTCAGCTGCATATGGTGTCTTCAGCAATAGGGTCTTACCACTAACGTTTGGTCGGTCACCAAGTACTCTGACAGAAATCTGTCATTCTTTTAGGAAACCTTGTAGGATTCTCTGATCAAAAGCTCATTGTTGATGATAGCCCCATGCTGGTACTGGGAGTCACAGGTCAGTGCCCACTAAGAAAATGAGGAAGAATATAATTAACATACAAGAGTTAGGGAGGAGAGAGAGAGATAGAGAGGGAGAAGGAGAAGGAGGGAGGGAAGATGTAGAAAGTTTAGGTTAGATTGATCCTACACTCTCCAGTGTCTTGTGGTTCAGGTGTTTCCTATATGGGCCTGGTGAGGGTTTCACCATTTGGTCTGCCTTTTAGGAAGTATAATTTTATGGTACCATTGCTGTTTGGGTCTAAATTAGTGTTTCCCACCCCTTCTATGCCTCCTCTCCCTCCCCATCCATCCTAGTGTCTAGTCCATGAGATGCTTGCTGAGTATGTAAGGTATCTTGGGTAGATTCAGGTTAGGTGCTGTAGATGAGTGAGACTATGTGGCGATAGTTTATTTATCTGTGATCGGGTAAATTCACTGAGGATGATCTGTTCCAGGTTCACCCATCTTTTCTCAAATTTCTTTGTGTCATTTTTTCTTACTGCTGTGTAGAATTCCATTGTGTAGATATACCACATCTTAGTAATACATTCTTCTAGTGATGGACATCTGGATTGATTACAGCTCTTAGCTATTATGAATTGAGCCACAACAAACATGGTTGAGCAAATCTCTCTGGCCTGTGGTTTGAAGGTTTTAGGGTAGATGCCCAGTAAGAGAATAACTAGGTCTGTTGGTAACTCTATAGTCAGCTTTTTCAGGAGTCTCCATATTGCTTTCCAAAGTGGTTGTACCATCCTACATTCCCACCAACAGTGGATGAGTGTTCCTACTCCTCCACATCCTTGCCAGCATTTATTTTCATTTGATATTTTGATGTTTGCTGTCCTTAAGGTGGAATCTCATAGTTGTTTTAATTTGCATTTCTCTGATGATTAGGGATGATGAACATATTCTTAAGTGTGTGTTCGCCATTTGTGTTTCTTCCTCTGTGAACTGCCTGTTCAGCTCTTTGCCCCAATTCGTGAGTGGGGTGTTTGATTTCTTACTATTTTGACTTTTGAGTTCTTTGTAGAGTCTAGACATTAGGCCTCTATCAGTTGAATAACCCACGAATATTTTCTCCCTTTATGTGGGTAGTCTATTGGCTTTGCTTATTGTATGCTTGTCTGTAAAGAAACACTTCAACTTCATGTGATCCCATTGGTTGAGAGACTGTTTAAGATTGTGAGCTACTGTGGTTTTGTTCAGGAAGTCTTTTTCCGTTCCTATATCATGGGAAGTAATTCCTAAATTTTCTTCCAGTAGTATTCGAGTTTCTGGTCTTATATTTAGGTCTTGATCCATTTGGATTTGAGTGTAGTGCATGTGTGGATCAATGTGTGGATCAAGTTTCAGTTTCCTGCATGTGGTTATCCAGTTTGTCCAGTACCATTTGTTGAAGATGCTGTCTTTTTTTCCAGCCTATATTGTTTGGGCCTTTGTTGAATATCAAGTAGCTATAGTTGCTTTACCCAAAGTCTGGGTCCTCAAGTCTATTCCATTGGTCTATACTCATGTTTTTATGCCAGTACCATGCTGTTTTATCACTATGGCTTTGTAATATAGCTTTAGATCAGGTATGGTGATGCCTCCAGAGGTATATCTTTTCCTGATGATATGTTTGGATATGTGAGGCCTTCTGCCTTTTCATATGAAATTTGAGATCATTTTTTCTATCTCTGAAGAAAACTGTAGGGATTTTAATTGGAATTGCATTAAATCTATATATTGCCTTTGGTAGGATTGCCATCTTCACAATGTTAATTCTGCCTATCCAGGAGCATGGGAGGTCTTTCCATTTTCTCAAGTCCTCCTCAATTTCTTTTTTGAGTGTTTTTATGTTTTCATTGTATAGATCTTTCACTTCCTTGGTCAACGATATTCCAAGATATTTTATTTTTGTTGTTGCTATTGAAAATGGGACCATGTCCTTTGTTTCTTTCTCTGTATCTTTGCCATTTGCATATTAAAAAGGCTACTGATTTTTGTGCATTGACTTTGTATCCTGCTACTTTGCTGTAGGAGTTAATCACCTTCAGGAGTTGTGGGATGGAGTCTCTTGGGTCTCTTACATGTACAATCTTGTCATCAGCGAATAGAGTTAACTTAACTTCTTCCTTTCCAAATTGTGTCCCTTTTATTTCCTTCTCCTGCCTTATTGCCTGAGCTAGGACTTCCAGTTCTATATTGAAAAGCAGAGGTGAGAGAGGACAACCCTGTCTTGTTCCTGATCTTAATGAGAGTTCCACCAGTCTCTCTCCATTAAGTATTATTTGGGCCTTCTGAGCTTTGTATATTGCCTTTATGATGTTAAGATATGAACCAAACATGCCAATTCTCTCCAATGTTTTGATCATGAAGTAATGTTGTATCTTGTCAAAGGCCTTTGCTGCATCTATTGAAATGATCATGTGGTTTTTATGTTTAACCTTGCTTATGTGGTGTATTACATTGGCAGATTTCCGTATATTAGACCACCCTTGTGTTCCTGTGATAAATCCCTCTTGGTCAAGGTGGATAATGCTTTTAATGTGTTGTTGGATTTGGTTTGGGAGTATTTTGTTCAGGATCTTTGCATCTCAGTTCATTAGGGTCTGTAGTTTTCTTGTGTCATCTCTGCCTGGTTTTGGAATTAGGGTGATACTTGCTTCATAAAAGGAGTTGGGTAGCTTTCCCTGTTCTGCAATTGTGTAGTACAGTTGAAGGAAGATATGTTTGCGTTCTTCCATGAAGGTTTGATAAAATTCAGCTGAGAAGCTATCTGGTCCTGGACTCTTCTTTTTGGGGAGGTTTTTTAAATTAATTTTTCAATCACATGAGTGTGATGGGTTCATTGAGGTGATTAATCTCCTCTGAGTTTAGATTTGATAGATGGTATGTGTCCAGGAATTTGTCCTTCTCCTCCACATTATCCAGTTTTGTGGAGTAGAGGTTTTTGAAATAAGTCCTGATGATTCTCTCAATTTCACTTATGTCTGTTGTGATCTCTCCTTTTTCATTTTGAATTTTGTTAATTTGAAGCTTCTCCTTTTTTTGCTTGATCAAATTGCCCAGGAGTTTGTCAATCTTGTTTGTTTTTTCAAAGAACCAGCTCTTTGCTTTGTCAATTGTCTTAATTGTTTCCTTGGTTTCCAATTCATTAATTTCTGCTCTATATTTAGTTATTTCTTTCCTTCTGGAGCTCTTTGGGTTGGATTTTTCTGGTTTTTCCAGTGCCTTTAGTTGGATGGTAAGGTTATTGATTTGGGATCTTTCTGTCTTTTTTATAAAGGCATTGAGTGCTATGAATTTTCCCCTGAGGACTGCCTTCATTGTGTCCCATAAGTTTTGGTATGATGTGTTTTCACTGTCATTCAATTCCAGAAATTTTGCAATTTCCTTTTGTATTTCATCCACTATCCATTTATTTTATTTTTTATTATTAAATTTTTATTAACATTTTCCATGATTATAAAAAATATCCCATGGTACTACCCTCCCTGCCTCCCCATACACTTTCCCCTTTGAAATTTCATTCTCCATCATATTACATCCACATCACAATCATTGTACTTACATATATACAATACCAACCTATTCAGTACCCTCTTCCCTTTATATCTCCTTTTTAACTAACTGGCCTCTGCTACTAAGTATTTTCATTCTCACACAGAAGCCCAGTAATCTGTAGCTAGGATACACATATGAGGCAGAACATGTTGGGCTTGGCTTTCTGGGCCTGGGTTACCTCACTTAGTATAATCCTTTCCAGATCCATCCATTTTTCTGAAAATTTCATAACTTCATTTTTCTTTAATGCTGAGTAGAACTCCATTGTATAAATGTGCCACATCTTCATTATCCACTCCTCAGTTGAGGGACATCTAGGCTGGTTCCATTTCCCAGCTATTATAAATTGAGCAGCAATAAACATGGTTGAGCACGTACTTCTAAGGAAATGAGATGATTCCTGTGGATATATGCCTAGGATTACTATAGCTGGTTCATATGGTAGATCAATCTTTAGCTGTTTCAGGAACCTCCACACTGATTTCCACAATAGCTGGACAAGATTGCATTCCAACCAGCAGTGTAGAAGGGTTCCTCTTTTTCCACATCCCCGCCAACATTTATGATCATTTGTTTTCATGATGGTGGCCAATCTGACAGGAGTGAGATGGAATCTCAATGTAGTTTCAATCTGCATTTCCCTGATGACTATTGACGTAAAACATTTGTTTAGATGCTTATATGCCATTCGTATTTCTTCCTTTGAGAATGCTCTATTTAGCTCCAAAGCCCATTTTTTGATTGGGCTGTTTGATTCCTTATTATTTAACTTTTAGAGTTCTTTGTATATCCTAGATATTAATCCTGTATCAGATATGTAGCTGGCAAAGATTTTTTTCCCATTCTTTAGGTTGCCTCTTTGCTATTTTTACTGTGTCCTTTGCAGTGCAAAATCTTTGTAATTTCATGAGGTCCCAGTGATTATTCTGTGGTTTTATTGCTTGAGCAATTGTGGTTGTATTCAGAAAGTTTTTGCCAAGACCAATATGTTGAAGGGTTTCAACTACTTTTTCCTCTAGCAGTTTCAGAGTTTCAGGTCTGATGTTAAGGTCTTTAATCCATTTGGACTTAATTCTTGTGCATGGAGAGAGAGAAGGATCTATTTTCATCCTTCTGCAGATATATATCCAGTTTTCCCAACACCAATTCCTGAAGAGGCTGTCTTTTCTCCAATGAGTATTTTTTGGCATTTTTATCAAATATCAGGTGGCTATAGCTACCTGGGCTTACATCTGCGTCCTCTATTCCGTTCCCCTGATCTACATATCTGTTTTTGTGCCAGTACCATGCAGTTTTTGTTACTATGGCTCTGTAGTATAGGTTAAAATCAGGTATGGTGATACCACCAGCCTTATTTTTGTTGCTCAGTATTATTTTAGATACGTGAGGGTTTTTTTTTATATATATTTTTTTATTTATTTGAGAGCGACAGACAGAGAGAAAGACACATAGAGGGAGAGAGAGAATGGGTGCGCCAGGGCTTCCAGCCTCTGCAAACGAACTCCAGACACGTGCGCCCCCTTGTGCATCTGGCTAACGTGGGACCTGGGGAACAGAGCCTCGAACCGGGGTCCTTAGGCTTCACAGGCAAGCGCTTAACCACTAAGCCATCTCTCCAGCCCATCTGAGGTTTTTTTGTGATTTCAAATGAATTTTTTGATTGTTTTATCTATTTCCATGAAGAATGTCTTTAGAATTTTGATAGGGATTGCATTAAATGTGTAGATTGCTTTAGGTAAGATTGCCATTTTCACAATATTGATTCTTCCAATCCAGGAACAGGGGATGTTTCCCCTCTTTCTACCGTCTTCTTCAATTTCTCACTTGAGTGTTTTAAAGTTCTCATTGTAGAGATTCTTTACTTCCTTGGTTAGGTTTTTCCAAGGTACTTTATTTTATTTATTTATTTATTTTTTGATGCAATTGTGAATGGGAGTGATTCTCTGATTTCATCCTCTGTGTGCTTGTTGTTAGCATATATGAATGCTACTAATTTAGGTGTATTTATTTTGTGTCCTGCTACATGGCTGTAAGTATTGGTGAGCTCTAACAGTTTGCTAGTAGAGTCTTTAGGTTCATTTATGTATAGAATCTTGTCATCTGCAAATAATGATAACTTCATCTCTTCCTTTCCAACTTGTATCCCTTTTATGTGTGTCTCTTGCCTTATTGCTATGGCTAAAACTTCCAAAACTATGTTAAATAAAAGTGGGGACAGTGGACACTCTTGTCTTGTTCCTGATTTCAGTGGAAAAGCTTCCAGTTTTTCCCCATTTAGTAATATGTTGGCTGTAGGCTTGTCGTAAATAGCTTTTCTTATATTGAGATATGTTTCTTCTATTCCCAGTCTTTGTAGGACTTTTATCATGAAGGGATATTAGATTTTGTCAAATGCTTTCTCTGCTTCTAATAAGATGATCATGTGATTTTTGTCCTTAAACCCATTTATATAATCTATTATATTTATAGATTTGCAGATATTGAACCATCCCTGCATCTCTGGGATAAAGCCTATTTGGTCAGGGTGAATGATCTTTCTGATATATTCTTGTATTCTGTTTGCCAATTTTTTGTTGAGAATTTTTGCATCTATGTTCGTGAGAGAGATTGGTCTGTAATTTTCCTTTTTTGTTCTATCTTTGCCTGGTTTTGGTATCAGGGCGATTCTGGCCTCATAGAAGGAGTTTGGTAGAATTCCTTGTTTTTCTATTTCCTGGAAAATCTTAAGAAGCAATGGTGTTAGCTCTTTCTTAAAAGTCTGGAAAAATTCAGCATTGAATCTATCTGGGCCTAGGCTTTGTTTAGTTGGGAGATTATTGATAACTGGTCGGATCTCCATGCTTGTTATAGGTCTATTTATGTGATTAATCTAATTTTGATTTAATTTAGGTAGGTCATATAAATCAAGGAAATCATCCATTTCTTTCAGATTTTCATACTTTGTGGAGTATATGCTTTTATGGTATGTCCCTATGATTTTTTGAATTTCTCTGGAATCTGTTGTGATGTTACCTTTTTCATCTCTGATTTTATTAATTTGTGTCTCTTCTCTCTTTCTTTTGGTCAGATTTGCTAAGGGTTTATCAATCTTGTTTAGCCTTTCAAAGAACCAAGTCTTTGTTTCATTAATTCTTTGGATTGTTTTTTGTTTGTTTGTTTCTATTTCATTAATTTCTGCCCTAATCTTTATTATTTCTTCCCATCTACTGATTTTTGGTTTGCCTTGTTCTTCTTTATCCAAGGCTTTAAGGTGAAGCATTAGGTCATTTACTCGCGACCTTTCTAATTTCTTAATATAGGCACTTAAGGCTATCAATTTACCACTTAGAACTGCCTTCATTGTGTCCCAGAGATTTTGGCATATTGTGTTCTCATTATTGTTTTACTCTATCAATTTTTTGATTTCCTTCTTGATTTCTTCATTGACCCATTCATCATTTAGTAGTGTATTGTTTAGTTTCCATGATGTATGCTCTATAGCCTTTCTTGCTACTGATTTGTAGTTTAATTCCATTGTGGTCACATAGAATGCAAGGAATTCTTTAAATTTTCCTTAGTTTGTTAAGATTTTCTTTGTGTCCTAATATATGGTCTATTTTAGAGAATGTTCCATGTGCAGCTGAAAAGAATGTATATTCTGCAGCATTTGGATGAAATGTCCTGTATATATCTGTTAGGTCCATTCCTTCTATGTCCTCATTTAGTCCAGATGCCTGTCTGTTTATTTTTTTCCCAGGATGACCTGTCAATTGATGAGAGTGGGGAGTTAAAGTCACCCACTACCACTGTGTTTGGTGTTATTTGTGACCTTAGTTCTAATAGTGTATTATGAATTTGGGAGCCCCCATGGTAGAGTGTGCCCTTAATCAATATAAAGTGACCTTCCTTATCTTTCTTGACCAATGTTGGACTGAAGTCTACCTTGTCAGATGTTAGGATAGCAACCTCTGCTTCTTTTCTAGGCCTATTTGCTTGAAATACCATTTTCCAATCTTTCACCCTAAGATAATGTCTATCCTTTGTAGAAAGGTGAGTTTCTTAGAGACTTCAAATTGTAGGATCCTGCTTTTTAACCCATTCTGCAAACCTATGTCTTTTGTTTGGGGCATTGAGGCCGTTCATATTAAGAGATATTATTGAAAGGTGTGTATTTATGTTTGCCTTTTTTTTTTTTTTATTGTTTAAAAGTGTGCTATTCAGTTTCCAGGTGCCGTTAGAATTCTTGGTGGGTCTTTTGTTGTTGATTTCTAGCAATATAGCATTGGGGTCTGATATCATGCAGGGAATTATGTTAATTTTTCTAAATATGTGAAGGCAGTCTTTGTGACCCATTATATGGTCTATTTTAGAGAATATTCTATGGGCTGCTGAGAAGAATGTGTAGTCTGTGGATTTGGGATGAAAAGTTCTTTACATGTCCATTAGATCTAAGTGCTCTATGGTTTTGTTGACCTCTCTTATTTCCCTGTTGAGTTTCTGTTTGGATGATCTGTTTATTACTGATAATGGTGTATTGAAGTCCCCAGCTATGATTGTGTTGGTGGTCATTTCTGTTTTATTGTCAAGTAGCTTTTGTTTTATGAACTGTGGTGCCCCTGTGTTTGGTGCATACAAATTTATGATTATAATATCCTCTTGATGGGTCATTTCCTTGATGAGTAGGAAATTGCCTTGTCTTTTTTTGATTATATTTGGTTTGAAGTCTATTTTATCTGATATTAATATAGCTTTGCCTGCTTGTTTCTTATTCCCATTTGCTTGGAATATTGTCTTCCACCCCTTTACCCTGAGTAGGTATCTGTCTTTAGTGGTGAGGTGGGTTTCTAGAAGGCAAGAGATTGAGGGGTCTAATTTTTTGATCCATCCTGTTAGCTTGTATCTCTTGATGGGTGAATTAAGGCCATTAATATTTAGGGTAATGACTGTGAGATTTGATTTGATCCCTGCCATATTGTTGTGGTAGATGTGTGTTGGTGTTTTCATGGGATTTGTAGTTTTTTGTGCCTACTCTGGGTTTGGTTGTTGTGATCTGCTTCTTGTAGGCAAGTGAGTTTGGTTATTTGTTTCTTCTTTGTGGAGAATTTCCTGAAATACTCTCTGTAGGTTTGGTTTTGTGTTCATATAATTGTAAAGCTGAGTTTTGTCATTTCAAGTTTTTCTTTCACCATCTATTATAAGGGATACTTTTGCCAGGTATAGTAGTTTGGGATGGAATCCATAGGTTCTTAGACTTTGGAGAGTTTCACTCTAGGCCCTTCTATCTTTCAAGGTTTCCATTGATTGAGGTAATTCTGATGGGGTTACCTTTGAAAGGTTCTTAGACCTTGGAAAGTTTCACTCCAGGCCCTTCTAGCTTTCAGGGTTTCCATTGAGAAGTCTGAGGTAATTCTGATGGGGTTACCTTTGAAAGTGGTGTGCTGCTTTTCTCTAGCTGCTTTTAGGATTTTCTCTTTGGTGTCAATGTTTAGAGTCTTAATGATAATATGTCTTGGAGAGTTTCTCCTTTGGTCCAGTCTGTTTGGAGTTCTGTTGGCTTCTTGTATCGTGATGGGCCTTTCTTTTAAGAAACTGGGGAAGTTTTCTTCAATTATTTTGTTAAATAAGTTCTCTATGCCTTTGGTCTGAAATTCTTCTCCTTCTGGTATTCCAATGATTCTGATATTAGGACATTTAAGTGTATCCCACAATTCCCTCATGTTCTGTTCACAGGAACTTTTGAACTTACTGAAGTTTTTGAACTCTCGAACTGTTTCTTCCATCTTGTCTTACAGAACAGAGTTACTATTTTCCATTTTGCTGACTCTGTTCTTTAGGGCCTCTAGAGAGTTTTGGGCTTGTTCAATTAAGTTTGCATTTTCTACTACTTTTCTATGTATACTTTCCATCCCTATGTCAAGCTCCCTTTTCACATCATTTTCTGATTTTCTTGATGATCCTTGGAATTCATTCCTGCATTTCTTTATGTCTTCATTTAGTATGGCCAGCTGATTTTTAAGGTCCTCTTTTTTTCCACTCTCCTTCAAACTATTACCTCTCTTTGAACTCATTCCAATCTCTTATCAATTTGTTCTAGCTTAGTGATGGTAGCATCCACATGATTTTTGGTCCTTTGGTGCTTTCCTGCAAGTTCTATCAGTAGGTTGGTCAGGGTTGCATTGCTCATAACTTCAATTTGATGTTCTGATCCTAATAACTCTTCTATGTTTTGGTTAGATGCATTCATTGTAGGACTGGGTAATCTAACTGGATTTTCTTGCATTTGATTTTTCATGTTATTTCTTTTGCGCTCTGGTCTGCCCATGACAGTGTATGGGCAGGTAGGTGGGTGGATCAGTCTGGACTCTATCGCAGTGGGAATCTGAGGCAGCCTGGGGCAGTTGTCAGGCAGGCTGGGCTTTGGCTCCCAGTTGCCAAAGCCATCTATTTACTGCCTGACAGGATGCCAAAGCTGCCTGCCTTCAAGCTTGGAAGGGGACTGAGGTACAAAGCCCTGAAGCAGCCCAAACTCTGGCTGGGAACCCTGGGTCCCGGCAACAGTCTGCGTTCCCCTCCACAGGAGAATGTAGGATGGCGGGTGTGGCAGAGAGGTAGGAGAGGGCACCTGAGCTGACCCAAGAGAGAGACACTCTGGGCTTGTGTGGCAATTGCTGTGGGACTGGGCTCACTGAACAGTAGTGTGGGTAAGTGTGTAGAGAGGTTTAAGCTTCTGCACGCAGGGATCAATCTGTGCATGCAATCTGGGTATGGAAGCGGGTGCGGCTGTGGCAGTGGAGTGTGGGACCACGACGGTGGGTTGCAGGTCCATGGAGGGGGCCATGGAGCCACGGCGGTGGGTTGCGGTGCAGTGGTGGCTATGGGGTGCAAGGGCTATTTCGTGTTAGGGGTGGTCTATCCACCCAAGAGGGGTCCACGATTCACTGTTTCCCCCCCCATGCCCTCCCACTGATAAGAAGTCCCAGAAAACCCTTAATGTCTTGCCTTTCTTTCCCTGGGATTTTTCAGGCAGCTAGGCAGTCGCTTTTTTGTCTGGAAGTCTAAAAACCTTTTTTCTATATATTGTTTTCTGAGGTTGATCTCACTCTCTAGCCTAGGCTGACCTGGAATTGACTATGTAGTCTTAGGATGGCTTTGAACTCACAGTGGTACAACTACCTCTGCCTCCTGAGTGCTGGGATTAAAGGCATGGGCCATTAAGCTTATATAATAGTAGTTTTCAAAAAGGCTATTTCATATATCCTTAGCTTTGGTTAAACCTCCCACTCACCCCTATCCCTCTGCCTTCATCCACATTTAAATCTTTACATCTCTAGTACTCCACCTCTGTACTTTCATATCATGTGCATCCTACTATCTCCATATCCTCTTGATGCCTCCCCACCCTCCCTGCCCTTTTCTATTGTCCTGGCCTGTACAGAACCTAACTCAAACTTATAAGCAGAAATCTAAAATTTTGAGGTTAAGATCTGTATATGACAGAGAGCATCTGGTCTTTGTCTTTCTGGGCCTGGGAATACTTTATTTAGTATAATATTTTCCAGTTCCATCCATTTTTAAGAACATGTACCTAGTGGCTTATTTCCTCCATCCTCATGTTTCAAATCCACAAAGCTGTGCACTGGGAGCCCTCATGATCAAATTACTTCCTCAGAGCTACACTTCTGAAGGCTGCTGTATTGGGGCCAAGTCTTTAGCACATGAGCCCTTGAGGGATATGTCACATTGACACCACATAAGGAAAGAGCTGCTAGTGCAGTATGTGTGTGAACATGTCAAGTGAATGAGGACTCCAAACTTTCTAGCTCTGTTTCTGTCTTAGACACACATCTCTATGTGATTGGGAAAATAAGGATTAATTGGAAACAACAAAATGAAGACAGAAATGAATTTCCAAGCTCTGAATGCAAATGGGGCAAAAGATTGAAAAGGAGCATTGGTCAAGTGATTCCACAGATATTATTAACAAAATATCTTGTGTCAGAGATAATAATCTACTAAAATTATACACAAAAATGTCACAGACTGAAATATTGAATACTAAAGAGTTTAATACACTTTTACTTTTATTGGTTCTAGTGCAATTTAATAGCCCCTCCCACAATTTTCAGAACTCATTTATCAGAATTAAATGGGAATAAATCTCAAATTTTTCATAACTACCTCTTACTTATTTTTCCATTCTGCAAAGATACATGCACAAATAATGACATGCATGGGAAAAAGCAAAAATATTGGTTACCATTTTAGAATTAAATTATTCTTCAGAACAGTTGCTCTTATTTATTTTTGTTTTGTTTTTAAGGTACTGTTTTATGTGGCCCAGACTGAACTTGAATTTTCAATATTACTGAATTTCTTACCTTATTCCCTCTACCTTCTGAGTGCTAGCATAACAGGGATGCAAGGTCACCTCCTTTTTATGTGGCACCGGGGTTCAAACCCAGTGACTAGAGCTACTCAGAAGTCACTCTTCCAGTTGCCCTCTATCCTCTCCCAGTATCCTCTTATTGAATTTCATGTTTTCCTTTGAAGGACCAGGGGTTAATTAGGCTTGTTATTTGATGTTACTAATTTTTTCTCACTAGTGATTTTAAAAACGACTCTGGGATAGCCCTTAGAAATTATTACATAATTGTGGACACTCTATATAATTGAAATCAAGTTCTGAATATAGACTGTCATGGCAGTGAAAGTTGCAGATGAAGGTCAAAATTTGTCTGATGCATATCCATGACACTGTCACAATGTCTGTGCTCACAGTATATTTTGCTCCTGAGTTCTCAGGATCTCTCTGTTCCTGTATCTTATTCTATACTGGCTGTCAACAATCCTAGAGGTGTCATTCTGCAGAATTAACAGAAATAGTTTTCCTGCCAGGAAACAAACTATATTTTAGCAAAGTTTACTCAAAACCAAGAGAGAAGAGCTGAGTGGCACTATATCATTGACTGCATAAACTATTACTCTAAAATTCTGTCAGTGTATAAAGAAATTCATACTCTTTGGACTCCCTTCAGCAGCAGAAAAGGTGGACCACTTAAAAAGTAAATAAAGTGAATTTTTGTGATGGACAAGACTAGTCTCAGGGAGATTTTTTAAGCACAAAGTATAAACCAGCACTTCTCAAGACATTTTTTTGGCAAAGGAATCCATAAAGATGGACGTGATCATGACTGAATAAATCTATACTTTCATCTTGAAGTTCACTTCACACTCTGCTGATGAAAGATGACAGATTGAGGTCCTACCAAAAAAAAAAAAAAATCATGGCACAGTCAACCTGCTCTCACTTAGCTAGCATGCCACATTGAAGATCTCATAGAAGGGATAATACTGGATATGATGGTTCTTTGAAGCAAAATAGTTCAAGTTAGTATTTTCAGGAAAATAAATAAAATTTATGGCTGGGGCTTAAGTCTCCAATGATGCAAGCAATTATCAGAACTATCAATGTTTTAGCCTACAGGGATTCCTCCCCTGAAACATTAGATCCAATTATTCCATGTGATTCCCTTGAATGTCCTTCACTTGGCCTCAAAGTGTACCCAATGTTGTATAAATCTTCCAGGCTGGCTTATTTGACATAAATCTAATCACAACACACACACACACACACACACACACACGGAATTTAAACATCCAGTTGGCTGGATTTTGAAAACATATATTAATGTATTTCTGAAAGATTCTATTGATCTAAAGCTATTTTAATTTCCGTAATGTGCTATATTTCATGAGCTCGGGGTCCTATTTATTTTATTAATTTGTATCATCTTTGAAATTGGAGTATATTTTAAAATGACATCTGAGGTGTAATGAGTGGAAATATGCTACTTGTAAGTCCCCCTTATAGAATATTTCAGGTCTTCCAATACTGCTTAATTTTCTTTTCAAATTAATACTGCTATTTCAATTGGTAAATCTGACTGCCTATTGCCTATAAAGATGGAATTATTATTTAAGTAACAATGTGCTTAAAATTATTATACAGTTAAGCACCTGGATGTTTTTTGCATTTATAGAGATGTGATATTGACATCCAGGGTCTGCATTAGTTGCTTTTCTTGTTATTATGAAACTATATCATACAAGAAGCCACTTAAGGGGAAAAGGGCTTATTTCAGCTTACAGTTTGAGTTGAAACCATCTACTGCAACAGGGCATAGGGCAACCGACAGCAGATCATACTCAGTCCACAGTCAGGAAGCAGGAAGTGATGAATGCTAGTGCTTAGCTAGCTTCCTCTTTACTTATTTATTTGTTTATTTATTTATTGGTTTTACAAGATATTGTTTCATTCTAGCTCATACTGACCTGGAATTCACTATGTAGACTCAGAATGGCCTTGAACCTATGGAGATTTTCCTACCTCTGACTCTTGAGTGCTAGGATTAAAGGTGTGCACCATTGCACCTTGCTAGCTTCATCTTTTTTTTTTTTTTTTATTAAATCCAGGATCCTAGCCCATGCAATGGTGCTGTCCACAGTCAGGGCTCATCTTCCCACCTCTATTAATGTAATCTAAAAAACTTTCATAGACACTCCCACAGATTTGTCTCTTAGATGATTCTAGCTTCTATCTAATTGACAATATTAACCAGCACAGTATCCTAGGCATGCTCCTCCTATCTCTACTCCACAATTCGAAGAGTCCTCAATCAAATGATAAATGAAGGTTACAAGTAGAAGTATAGACCTAGGCATGAGTTTAAGAATTAAGTTTAAATGGACCCTGCTGTAGTTCAGATTACACTCTCTCCTAGGCCTCTTTGTGCAGATGGAGAACTCCATGGGCATGTGTTATTATAGTCAAAGACTTATTGATCACAGTCTACACAGCTTCCTCTGAGCCCTTTTCTTGACTTGGCTCAACCTTAGCATGAGAACTTCAAACTCTAAATCCAAATGAATTTGTAAGTACTGTCACCATTCAGACTTGTACAAATTTTAACATAACTGACACGTCAAGGTCAATTCCCTGAAATGACCCAGACACTCTGCCTAACTCCATTAAATTACCTGCTTTAGAAGCTTAATACTGCCCAAAGGATTTGCTGTTTCATGTAGCTGAAACCTGACTCTAGGTTCCTGACCTCTCTATCTTGAGCATTCACTTATGAAAAGTTACAATTATAAATGCTTTCTAGGTCTCTTGGAAGTGTCTATGTTGTATAACCCAGAAATATCTTTCTCAAAGACCCAGGATCCTCAATTTAAATGCAATAATCAAGAACAGTAAGACAACGTCTTCCAGTCTCTATGACAGGGTAGGAAACAAGATGAGATAGCAAGCATTGATGGCCTCTACATATTAGCCAACTCTTCTCCACTCAATATCTTTTAGGGATTTCTTTTAGCCAATACATGTTTGCACAGCCACCTGCCTTTTGTCCCTTTTCTTTTAGTGAAGTTCAGCTTAATCTATACTGAAGTTCTCATCCACAACTCTAGGAATTTGAATTAAATAAATCTTACTATTTCTAATATATGTCCAGTAGACAATTCTTTTTGGACAGTTTATATGTGTATGATTATCTGATTACCAGGTGCATTTTTTGTTTTTTAATATTTATTTATTTATTTATTTATTTGAGAGAGAGAGAGAGAAATAAAATAGGCACACCAGCGCCTGTAGCCACAGTGAACAAACTCCAGTATATGTGCCACCTTGTACATCTGGCTTATGTGGGTACTGGTCCCTAGACTTCATAGGCAAGCACCTTAACTGATAAACATCTCTCCAACCCAAGGTACATTTTTTAAAATATATTTTTATTTATCTATTTATTTGAGAGGGAGAAAGAAGCAGAGAGTGTGAGGGAGAAAGAATGGACATGCTAGGGCCAGCAGCCACTGCAAACGAACTCCAGACGCATGTGCCCCCTTGTGCATCTGGCTTATGTGGGTCCTAGAGAGTCGAACCAGCATCCTCTGGCTTTGCAGGCAAATGCCTTAACCACTAAGCTATCTCTCCAGCCCCCCAAGGTACATTTTTTATGAAGCATTTTCATCAAAATAGTTTGAATTCTTTGTGGAGACATTTAAAATTGTTTTATTATGCTGGGTTATGTAAGACCATTTTCATGTAAGTAGATACTGCCCTTTGAGTATAGGACAAGCACGCCTCCCTACCCTTTTTCACTGCACCCCTCTCCTGGTACAGTCTGCTTTATTCCCATGGACAGTGTTGCTTTTATGTTGTTTTGCTTTATTTTATAAAAGTTAAACTCTGGATTACCTTACCCCTTGTTCCCCTTTTCCTGAGAGTTCTCCTTCATGGGATTGTTGGTATTCACTGTGGCATCCTGAAGGCCTTGTGGAGTACTGTGCCTCAGGATCCTACCTACCCTGTGGCTCTTACAATTTTTCTGCCAACTGTTAGACAATGTTCCCTGAGCCAAGATAGGCCTCTTAAGCAGTCTTATATAGTTTTGTGTTTTCTGGGTCCTCTGGGTTTCTGCTTTGATGCCTTTTTTCAAGTGCAAATTATATATATATGTATATATAATCTGTGAGAGAGTGCATCAGCCACTGCAAATTAACTCCAGACATATGTATCCCCTTATACGCATGCATGACATTGTATGCTTGCGTCACTGTGTGTCTGGCTTATGTGGGACCCGGAGATTTGAACATGAGGTTTTAGGCTTCACAGACAAATTCCTTAACTACTAAGTCATCTCTCCAGCCCCAAATATATATATGTATGTATAAATTTTTATTGACAACTTCTATACTTACAGACAATAAACCATGATAATTTCCTCTTCTCCCCCCCTTTCCCCTTCACAAATCCACACTCCATCATATCCACTCCCTCTCTACATTATCTCTGTTTTATTTTGATGTGATGATCTTTTCCTCTTATTATGAGGGTCTTGTGAAGATATTGCTAGGCACTGATAGATGTGTGTATCGAGGCCAATTTCTGTCTGGACAGTTGCATTGTAAGCAACCCTACCAATCCTTTGGCTCTTACATTCTTTCTGCCACTTCTTCCACAATGGACCCTCAGCCTTGAAGGGTGTGATAGAGATGTTTCAATGCTGGATATTCCTCTGTCACTCTTCTTAGCACTATGTTGCCTTCTGGGTCATCCCAGTTGTCACTACCATCTGAAAAGAGAAGCTTCTCTAACCAAAAGTGACAGTAGCATTCATATATGAATATAAACATTAACTGTAGTGCTTACAGGGTCGTTTGATGAGCATAATATATACATTTATCCAGAACAGAGCAGGCTTTATACCCCTAAGGCTCGTGACCTCCCATGCTGTAGGCTTTTCACTAGGTTTTCAGTAGCAGGCATGTATTGCCTCCAATAGAGCAGGACTCCAGTCCAATTAGAGAGCAGTTGGTTTCCCCCAGAGAAGACATGTCACTATTGCACCTGTTTGGTCATTTGGCCTGTCTGGCCAAACTTAAGGCTACATGCAGTGTAGTTTTTTAAATATATATACATATATATGACAATTTCTATACTTACAGACAACAAACCATAGTATTCACCTCCCCTCCCCCACTTTCCCCTTCATAACTCTGCTCTCTGTCATATCTCCTCCCTCTCTCCATTAGTCTCTCTTTTAATTTAATGCCATCATCTAGTTCTCCGGTTATGAGGGTCTTGTGTGGGTATTACTAAGCACTGCAAGGTCTTGGATAACGAGGTCAAATTCTGTCAGGTTAGTTCTATATAAGGAGTGGGATATCCTTCCTTTGGCTCTTACATTCTTTCTGCAACCTCTTCTGCAATGGATCCTGAGCCTTGTAGGGTGTGAGATGTTTCAGTGCTGGACACTCCTCTGTCCCTTCTTCTCAGCACTATGTTGACTTTTTTGGTCATTGCAGTGGTCATCGCCATATGAAAAGAGAAGCTTCTCTAACTAGAAGTGAGAGTAGCATTAGTATATGAGCATGAACGTTAAACATAGTGCTATCAGGGCAATTTTGTGAGAGTAGTGTATGCATTTATCCAGGCAAGAGCAGGCTTTATACCCCTAAGGCTTATGACCTCTCCTGTCATAGGCTTTTGATTAGGTTTTCAATACCAGGCAAGTATTCCCTCCCATACAGTGAGCCTTCAGTCCAATTAGAGAGCAACTGGTTTCCCCCAGAACAGACATGCTACTATTGCACTTGTTCAGTCTGGCGAAACTTGAGGTTTCCAGTGTCTACTGTTTTCACTGCTGATGACTTCTGTCTTGCATACGACTGTATCCAGTGCAGCTTTTTCAAGCTTTCATTTGGCTGGGCTACAGGGAAAAGGTTTTCTGCTCAGCACCAACTTGATTTCTCAGTGACTTTGCCACTCAGGCATTTGAAGTCTTCAGCAATAGGGCCTTATCAGCTTTTTCTCATGGGGAAACCAAGGGCCTTGGCAATAGCCTATAGCGTTTTGGAGTAAACAGGGAGCTCCGTGGCCAACAACTCACTGGAACATATCCCATCCCAGGCACTGAAAATTTTCTAGTAACAATCTATGGCTTTTGGATGTGTCATTATTTAAGAAAGTAGATTTTCATATGTCTTATTCAGAATATCTTGAATTTTGATTGACCATTCCCCCAACTTTGTTTGATACAATCTCTTCCCCTGCCCTCACTTAAGCCTTTCCTCTCCCTGTAATCTGTTCTTCTACTTACATATATACAATATCATCCTCTTAAGACCTTCCCTCTCTTCTCTCCCTTTTAGCCTTTTTCTAGCTTATGGGTCTCTGCTACTGATTTTTAGTTCCAGATCACACACAAATCTATACATTTGTAGCTAGGATACATATATAAAAGGGAACATGTGATGTTTGGTTTCCTGGGCCTAGGTTACCTCACTTAATATTATCTTTTCCAGATCCATAAATTTCCCTGAAAATTTCCTAATTTCATTTTTCTTTACTGCTGAATAGAACTCCATTGTGTAGATGTACCACATCTTTATTGTCCATTCATCTGTGGATAGACACCTAGGCTCGTTCCATTTCCTAACTATTATGAATAGATCAGCCATAAACATGGTTGTGCAAATATCTCTAAGGTAATGAGAAGAGTCATTAGTATAGGAGTCCTATAGATGGATCATATGGAAAGTCTATTTTTAGCTGTCTGAAGAACCTCCACACTGATTTTCATAATGGCTGTACCTGGTTATATTCCTACCAACAGTGCAAAATGGTTCCTCTTTTACCATATCCTCACCAACATTTATTGTCATTTGTTTTCTTGATGGTCTTCATTCTGTTGGGAGAGAGATGGAATCTCAAGGTAGTTTTAATTTGCATTTCCCTGTTGACTAATGATGTAGAACACCTTTTTTAGATGTTTATATGCCATCTGTATTTCTTCTAGTGAGAAATCTCTATTTAGTTCCATAGAGCATTTTATGATTGCATAGTTTGATTTCTTATTGTTCTGTTTTCTGAGTTCTTTGTATATTCTGGATATTAATCCTCTGTCTGATGTGTAGTTGGCAAATAGTTTCTCCCATTGTGTAGGTTGTCTCTTTGCTCTATTCACAATGTCCTTTTCTGTACAAATGCTTTGTAATTTCATAGGATCCCAGTAGTTGATTAGTGGTTTTATTTTCTGAGAAATTGAGGTTACATTCTGAAACTCATTACCTATGCCAATATGTTGAGGGGTTAAACCTATATTTTCCTTTAGCAATTTCAGAATTTCAGATCTGATGTTAGGGTCCCTGATCCACTTGGATTTGATTCTTGTGCATGGAGAAAGACAAGGATCAATTTTTATCTTTCTACATATAGCTATCCAGTTTTCCCAGCACCACTCATTGAAGAAGCTGTCTTTTCTTTAATTTTTGGCATTTTTGTAAAAACTCAGATGGCTGTAGCTGCCTGGATTAACATCTGTGTCCTCTATTCTATTCCACTGATCTACATGTCTTTCTTTGTGCCAATACCATGCTGTTCTTGTTACTATGGCTTTGTAATATAGCTTAAAATCAGGTATGGTGATGCTACCAGCCTTATTTTTGTTGCTCAAAATCATTTTGGTTATTCTAGGGTTCTTTTTTTTTTTGCTTCCAAATGAATTTTAGGATTGTTTTTCTATTCCTGTGAAGATTGCCATTGAAATTGTAATGGGGATTGCATTAAATGTGCAAATTGCTTTTGCTAAAATTGACATTTTCATAGCATTGATTCTTCCAATCCAAGAACATGAGATTTATTTCCATTTTCTTGTGTCTTCTGAAATTTCTCACTTGAGTGTTTTAAAAGTTCTCATTGTAGAGCTCTTTCACTTCCTTAGTTAAGTTTAGTCCAAGGCACTTTATTTATTTATTTGTTTTTGAGGCTACTGTGAATAGAAGAGATTCCTTGATTTCATTCTTTGCATGTTTGTTGTTAGCATATAGAAAAGCTACTGATTTCTGTGTATTTATTTTGTATCCTGCTATGTTGCTAAAAGTCTCTCTAATGGTTTGCTGGTAGAGTTTTTAGGGTCTCTTATGTATAGAATCATATCATCTGCAAATAGTGATAATTTGATCTTTTCCTTTCCAGTTGGTATCCCTTTTATGAATCTCTCTTGCCTTATTGCTATAGCTAAGACTTCCAGTCCTATATTAATTAAAAGTGGGGATAGTGGACACTCTTGTTTTGTTCCCGAATTTAGTGGAAAGGCTTCAAGACTTTTTACCATGTAGTATTGTGTTGGTTGTATGAGTGTCATTAATAACTTTAATTATGTTGAGATATGTTCCTTCTGTCCCAGTTTCTGTAAAACTTTTACCATGAAAGGATGTTGGAATTTGTTGAATGCCTTTTCTGTATCTGTTGAGATGATCATGTGATTTTTGTCCTTCAGACCATTTCTATGATGTATTACATTTATTGATTTACATATGTTGAACCATCCCTGCATCCTGGGATAAAGCCAACTTGGTCAGGGTGAATAATTTTTCCAATATATTCTTTTATTCTGTTTGCCAATATTTTGTTCAGAATTTTTGCGTATATGTTCATGAAGAAGATTGGTCTATAATTTTTTTTTTCTTCTTCCTTTTTTTTTTTTTTTTGTCTTTGCCTGGTTTTGGTATGAGGGTAATGCCGGCTTCAAAGAAAGAGTTTGGTAGAACTCCTTCCTTTTCTATTTTATGAAAAAGTTTGAGAGGCATTGGTGTTAGTTCTTCCATGAAGGTCTGGTAAAATTCACTTTTGAATCCATCTGGGCCTGGCATTTTTTTAGTTGGGAGACTTTTTATAACTGATTGGATCTCTGTACTTGTTATAGGTCTATTTAAATGGTGTTTCTCATCTTGATTTAATTAAAATAGGTCATATGAATCAATGAAAGCATCCATTTCTTTCAGATTTTCACACATAGAGGCATATATATTTTTAAAGTATGTCCTTATAATTATTTGAATTTCTTTGTTATCTGTTGAAATGGTGCCTTTTTCATCTTTAATTATATTATTTTTTGTCACTTCTCTCTTTCTTCTGGTCAAATTTGCTAAGGGTTTATCAATCTTGTTTATCCTTTCAAAAAACCAACTCGCTGGGTGTGGTGGCACATGCCTTAGCTCCCAGCTCCCAAAACGCGGGAGGCGGAGGTAGGAGGATCACCATGAGTTCAAGACCACCCTGAGACTACAGAGTGAATTCCTGGTCTAGAGTGAAACCCTACCTCAAAAAAATAAAAAAAAAATTTTTAAAAAACAACTCTTTGTTTTGTTGATTCTTTGGATTGTTTTTTTTTTTTGTTTGTTTGTTTCTATTTCATTAATTTATCCCCTAATCTTTTTTATTTCTTCCTATCAACTGATTTTCAATTTTCCCTGTTCTTTTTCCAAGGCTTTATGGTGAAGTAGTAGGTTGTTTACTTGAGACCTTTCTAATTTATTAATATAGGCATTTAAAGCTATAAATTTCCCTCTTACGACTGCCTTTATTGTGTCCCAAAGGTTTTGGTATGTTGTATTACCATCATCATTTGATTCTAAGAATTTATTGATTTCTTTTTGATTTTTTCAATGACACATTGATCATTCAGTAGTGTACTGTTTAGTCTCCACGAATTTCTGTATACTCTGTAGCTTTTCTTGTTGCTGATTTCTGTTTAATCCCATTGTGGTCAGATAGAATACAAGGGATTATTTCAATTTTCCTATATTTGTGAAGATTTGCTTTGTGTCCTAATATATGGTCTATTTTAGAGAATGTTCCATGCACTTCTGAGAAAAATGTATATTGTCTAGCATTTGAATAGAATATTCTGTAGATATCTGTTAGGTCCAGTTGTTCCATGACATTATTTAATTCAGATGCCTCTCTGTTGATTTTTTGCCAAGATGACCTTTCCATTGATGAGGATGGAGTATTGAAGTCTCCCACTACAATTGTGTTTGATGTTATCTGTGACCTTAAGTCTAATAGTGTTTGATGAAACTGGGAGCCCCCATGTTAGGTGTATATATGTTTAGGATTGTAATGTCCTTCTGCCAGAGTGATCCTTTAATCAGTATAAAATGACCTTCTTTATCTTTCCTCACTAATGTTCATTTGAAATCTATCCTGTCAGATATTAGGATAGCAACCCCTACTGTTATTTCCTTCTGTGTGTTTTGCTTTCTCTTAGGCATTAATAATTCCTTCAAGTATTTTCTGTAGATCTGGTTTAGTTGTCATAACTTCCTTTATCCTGTTTTTTGTTGTGTAATGACTTTATTTCTCCATCAACTTGGATAAATAGCTTTGCAGGATAGAGTAATCTTGTTTGACAGTTGTTAATCTTTCAGAACTTGGAATACATCATTCCAAGCCCTTTGGGCTTTTAATGTTTGTGTTGAGTAATCTGCAGTTATTCTGATGGGCTTGCCTTTATATGTGACTTGCTTTTTCTCTCTAACTGCTTTCAATATATTTTCTTTGATTTGTGTGTTTAGTAGTTTAATTATAACATGACAAGAAGAGGTTCTTTCCAGATTTTCTCTGTTTGGTGGTCTAAAAGCTTCTTGAATCTGCATAGGCATTTCTTTACCAATTTGGGGAAAATTTTCTTCTATAATTTTGTTGAAAACACCTATTAAGCCTCTCAATTTAAATTCTTTTCCTTCTGTTATATGCTGAATTCTTATGTTTGATCTTTTCATAGTGGCCCATATATCTTGAAATTCCCTTTCATACCTTGCTATTAGCTTGTCTTTCTCTTTGTTGAATTGAATTAGATCTTCCCCTGGTCTTCTAGTTTAGATATTCTGTTCTTTCCTTCATTCTCTCCTTCATCCATTCTACTGGAGAGACTTGAGGCCTCCAGTGTCCACTGGTTTCACCACTGATGACTTCTGTTTCCCATATGGCTACATGCAGTGTCATTTATTTATTTTAGCCTTCTGTTGGCTGGTCTATGGGGAGAAAGTTTTCACCTCAGTCCCAGCTTTATTTCCCAGTGACTTGCTGCCCAAGCATGTGGATTCTTTAGCAGTAGTGTCTTATCATCTGTTACTCATGGGAAACCAAGAGCTTTGGCAATGGCCTGTAATGTTTTGGAGACCTTAGAGGCCTCTCTGGCCAACAACTCACTGGAAGGTATCCCATTTCTGGCACTGAAAATTTTCTAGTAACACTATGGTTTCTGGATGTGCCATTATCCAAAAAAAAGTAGACTTTCATATGTCTTATTTAGAATATCTTCAATTTTAATTGACCCTCCCCACCCTTCTTTTATGTTTTGATTGGAAATGTTGTCTGTCACTATTTCCCTGGTGCTGATTGTTGAGCTAGCAGTGAGAGCTGTGCCATGTCTCTGATTCCTCTACAGTGTGGTCTGGGCCCCAGGTGATATGTTACACATGGGGCATACTGTGGTGGGAAGTCAGTTTTCTTCTCTTATTTTGTTGGTGGATCTTGGATCTCCTCAGCATTCTCTGTCATCTGTAAAATCTAACAGATTTGCCAACCAAAAGGGAGAGCATCTTGGATTAAATGGAATATGCATAGTTATTTGAGAGACTTTAGTGTGTATGCTCCCTCTTGATATCCAGAGAGCAGCAGGAGCTTTTCTCTGGAGCCTCTAAATTTCCTGGCCATTGGACACTGACTTGATTTCTAGCACAAGGTGTGAGTTCTCTTCCCCTGAGCAGGTCTCATTTCCAAGCAGTTGTTACAGCACAGGCTGTGTGCCACTATTGCACAGGTGTGTATACCTATCTTGGTTTGCTGGTAACTTCCTGAGTCCCCTTGTTATTTTTGCTATTGGTGACAATTTTCTTCTGGAAGTTCCCACAGCACTTTCCAGTGCCATGAAGTTAAGCCATGAGTGCCTGGTGACTGTTTCAGTTCCAGCAAGGTGACTCAAAGCCTGGTTGTCTTAAGCAATAGTGTCTTCCCTATGTAGCTCAGATAGATAATGAAGTGTTTTGTTAACGGCCTGCAGTGTTTTGGGGATCTCCTGAGTCTGTCTGATCAATCATTTACTGTGGGAAATAACCCAATTCTGGGGCTAGGATTTACCAGCTACAGCACATGGTTGTAGGATTAAGTTTGTTCCCTCTTCTACAGCACATTTATGTGCAGACTTTTCTCCCTCTCCATTTATTGGTGATTATATCTTGTAGACTTTTGTCTAAAAGGAAGGGTTCTATAGCTTTGGTTCATATTGTCCCAAGTGTTGCATGATTCCCCTCCTTAAACTCCCTACTCCCTTCCCCTCTAAGGCCCAATCCCTTATCTATCCTGTCAAGTATATCCTCTCCTCCTTCCCGTTTTCCTCTTTTGGTCTCCTTCAAGTTCTCTGCCTATATTCCTGGTGCATATTATTGTTTAGACTCATCTGTTGATCTAACATTTGGACCACATATTACAGAGAATGTGAGGCAGCTGTCTTTCTGAGCCTGTGTGAGCTCATTTAGTATTTTTTTTCCCAATCCCATCATTTTCCTGGAAATTTCATTATTTAATATATTTTTTATAACCACTGAGTAGAATTACATTGTGCATGTGGTCCACACATTTATTATCCATTCATCAGTTGATGTGTGTCTGAGCTGATTCCCATTCCTAGCTATTGTGAATTTAAAATCAACAAAGATGGCTGAACAAGTGTCTCTATAGTAAAGTGTGGAGTATTTAGGGTATTTACCCAGGAGTGGAATAGCTGGGTCATTTGGCAGATCAACTTTCATCTTTTTCAGGAACTTCCATACTTATTTCTGTAGTGGTTATACAAGTTTTTCTCCCAACAGAAGTGGATAGGGCTCCTCTTTCCCTACAACCTCAAGCCAGCACTTGTTGTCATTTAATTTTTTTTTCTTTCCCTTTCTATTTTATTTTATTTAAAATTTTTTTAAATTATTATTTATTTATTTATTTGAGAGTAACAGACACAGAGAGAAAGACAGATAGAGGGAGAGAGAGAGAATGGGCGCGCCAGGGCTTCCAGCCTCTGCAAACAAACTCCAGACTCGTGCGCCCCCTTGTGCATCTGGCTAACGTGGGACCTGGGGAACCGAGCCTCGAACCGGGGTCCTTAAGCTTCACAGGCAAGCGCTTAACCGCTAAGCCATCTCTCCAGCCCTCTATTTTATTATTATTATACTAACAACATATTTCACATGGATACATCATGTGTTCATACCCTCTTTGCACTCGTCCCTGACCCCATTCCACTGGAGACCTTCCTCAGTGGGATTGCAAGTATTCCCTATGGGGTTGTAGGTTATGTGTTGTGGGAGCAGAAGACAGTTATTTTGGGCTGGGGGGGGCGGTGGGAGAAAGAATGCCTCTGGGTATGATGTCTCAACCTGTGGCTCTTACAGACTTTCTGCCTTTTCTTCTGCAAAATCCCCTGAACTGTGATGGGGAGATTTAAGAGCTCATTTGATTTTTTGATGGATGTCATCCTGATTAGAGTGATATGGAATCTCAAATTTGTTTTGATATGCACTTCTTGGATGATGAAAGATTTTGAACATCTCTCTAAGTGTAAATTGGCCATTTGTACTTCTTCATTTGAGAATTCTATGTTCATTTCTTTACCCTATTTTTTTATTGGATTGTTTGATCTTACTGCTTAATTTTTTTTTTTTTTTGAATTCTTAGTAGATTGTAGATACTAGTCCTCTGTCAGAGGTAGAGCTGATGAAGATTTTCTTTCATTGTGTAGGTTATATGTTTACTCTGTTGATTATGTGTTAGTCTGTACAATAGCATTTTAGTTTTATGTGGTCCCAGTAGTTGAGTGACTGTCAGTCCTTGTTCTCTGGAACTTCCTCCAGGATGCCCTGTGCCAATGCTCTGGTTACTGGGACGGAGCTGAGACCCCAACATTGGTTCTGCCCACAACTTTGCTCTGTGAGTTCTCCTAGGCTGCTCTGGGATGTTGTCATTGGGAGAGAGCCAGCCCCAAAAGTATGACCACTTCACACCCTTGCTCTCAGTGCCATCCTCTAGGCTGCCCTGTACCTCCACTGCCACTGGAAGAGAACCAGCCACAAAAGTTTGTTCTGTTGTGCCCTTGCCTGCTGGGGCTTCCCCTTAGCTGTGGGGTGCACCCACCCACTGTTTCTGAAACTAAGTTCAGTAAGCTGTTGGAAACCCCTTGGTTGTTTGCCTGGGACTCTCCTGTGTTGCTAGTTAATTGCAGACTTTCATTTAATTTTTTTGAGAAGAGTTTATTTTGGGAGTTCTTTCCTCTGGCTTCCCACCTCCTAATTTCAGTGGTGTAGATCTCATTCTGTCATGTTGACTGGAAGCCTCTGCTTCTACTTTTATGTCATTTCTGCCTACATAATTTCATATACTTAGAAAACATACTTGTTCAAACTTTTCATTTTTTTAAATTCTCCATGTTTCTTTCAGTTTCACTGATGTATAATCAACATGTGAACATCATATACATTCAAGATAAATGTCATAATTGTTAAAAAGCTTTTATTTATTAGAGGAAGGGAGAGAATGGGTGCACTAGAGCCTCTATCCATTGCTAATTAACTCCAGATGCATGTACCACCTTGTGCATCTGGCTTACATGGGGACTGGGGAATTGAATCTTGGTTCCAAGCCTTCAAAGGCAAGTGCCTTAATCACTAAGCCATCTCTCTAGTCCCAATGATGTCATAATATTTTGATACATACTGCAGAATGACTAGCACAATCAAGATCATGGGCATCCACCATTGTTACCATGTATGTGGATGGGTGGAAGAGTGTGCTGTGCTCTTTTCCAAGTGTTTTCACGTGTATTCATTTATTTACTCATTTCACACTCAGCTGTTATGCTGAAAGATACATAATATACATCAGTCACTGATGAGCAAATTGCTGTGTAGGAGAGAAGGATTCAGCTGAAGTCAACCTCCAATAGGATGGACACCAACCCTCTTAGGACAGATGCAATATAATGAACATCAAGATGATACTTCTCAGATGCTCCAGACCTTGATTATCTCAGGATATGTCCATAAAATTCACAAAAATGACCAAACAGAAGCATTAACCTATTCAGACATAGCATTTTTATTTAACTTTGAAGGGCAGAGGAGATGACTCAGTTGGTAAAGTGCCTGCAACATAAGCTTGAGTATTTTAATTTAGATCCTCTCTCACATATTAACACCTAGGTATGGTGGTGCACATTTATATAAATATTGAGGAGGAAGAGAGTGACAGGAAAATCCCTGGGGTTGATAGCAAGCTAGACCAGCTGAAACAGTATCAGTGAAATCCAGTTTCAGTTAGATACCCTGTCTCAAAAGATAGGATAAAGAGTCTAGGGAGATGGCTCAGCATGTAAGAACATCATACATATAATGTACAAAATTTGCACAAATGTGCACACAGATGTATACACCATATATATATATATATATATATATATATATATATATATATATATATATACATATATATATATATATATATTCATGTCACACTACACACAAATAAAATTATATTAAAAAAGAGGTAGAGTGTTATTGAAGAAGACATCCATTTTTAACCTCTATCCTCCACATATATTTATACACATGCATGTGCACCCACATGCACACAGAAACACACATGCACAGCACACACATACACAAAACAATGCTATCTATTTAATTACTTAATTACTTAGCACCCAACATATCTCTGGAGAAAGGCTTTACTATTTCATATGACCAAAGTGGATAGACTTTGTTTCAATATAGACAAAAATATGTTTACTCCAATTTGGCTTGGATTTCCTCTCGTATCACTACAGCTTTCTTTTTTTCATTGAAACTGAATTTGGAGTTGATATTTTGGCAATTGAATCTAGACTGCCAAGTGTTCCTCACTATTGCTTTTAGGGCCTTCACAGCACCTGGTAGATGTGATGAGAAAGAGAAGGAAACAGCAGAGGGACTATAATGTAGTCATAACTGTTTCCCAAGTTGAAAATAAACTTGTTCCTGCCCCTTGAATGACTTAGTATTTTGACAAGCATTCCGCTTTTGCATGTCAGAAGTGAAAAGATAGAATAGAGGGAGCTCATTTTTATTAGGGAAGATTCCTTAATTTTGTCAGGATCAGCAGCTTTGAATTTTTGAAAAATCATTTTACAACACAAATATTTGAAAAATGGGAAACTTTGTGCTACTTCTTTCAATTTACTTATGTTCAAACAATATGACTTACCATCTATTTTTACATAAGCAAGCTTTTATTTTTAAAATAGCTACAGAATGTTTTTTTTTTTTTTTATCATGGAAACTCTTTACTAATGTCTCAAGATCTATGGAATGCCTGTAAGTATTAGCTGGGATTTTCCAAAGAAACATGGCCAATAGGATACAGATACATAATAGAAGTAGTAATGTGGGAATTGGCTCTTGTAGGTACAAAAGTCTCATTTTCGTTTGTGTATGTGTATAGTATGTTGTGTGTGTGTGTGTGTGTGTGTG
The DNA here is from genome assembly GCF_020740685.1 of Jaculus jaculus. Lineage (NCBI taxonomy): Eukaryota > Metazoa > Chordata > Mammalia > Rodentia > Dipodidae > Jaculus > Jaculus jaculus. The sequence goes on along the minus strand of NC_059107.1, from coordinate 74,991,973 downwards.
TGTGTGTGTTGATGTATGTGCATGTGAATATACTAATGTAGCTTATGTGCATGTGAATATACTAATGTAGCTTACCATGCTCTGTGGGCCTCAGCACCTTGTGGGCTTGCTGGCAGAAGATGCAAAAATTATCCAGTGTTCCTTCCTCTCCCTCCCTCCCTCACCTGTGTTTTCCTTGCAGCAGAATTGCTTCCTACTTCTGCGCCTGTAGTTTGGGAGCCCCAGAGATTCTCTAATCTCTGCTCCCCACTGAATTGTGGTCACAGTCATGTGTGGCCATGCCCAGTTGTTCATGTGTGTTATGGAGAGGCAAACTCAGTGTTGTCAGGTCCCCTCAGCTCTTATGCTGGAGTAGGAGGGTTGCTTAACAGCTGAGCCATCTCTTAGTCCCCCCAATGCAATATTCTTGCTGACTGGGGGAGAAAGTGAATCAAACAGAGGATGTACAGGAGAGGGGCAGAGGGGCAAGAGAATAAATGAAAAAGTAAATAACACATATGCATTAAGATGCCATGATAAAAGCCATTACTTTGTGTGCTAATTTAAAATATTAAAGTTAAAAAAGAAGAAAAGAAATCCCATATTATGTGAGACCATGGAATGCTTATTATGTAATTGAGTTGGGTTGAAAGCTTGAAGGCCAATGAGTTGGGCTGAAGGCTTGAATGCCAATAACACACAGACTGAGGTAGAGTCAAAATGCCTTAATATGGGGCAGGAAGCACTAGTACAAATTTTGGAGTCTAAAAGCATGAGGCAGTAGAATAAGAGTGATTCAGCTCAAAAAAAGAGTGACAGAATTTTCCCTTTTCTATCTCTCTTCAGTCTGTCTGTGGATTAGATAGCATCCAGTCCTCCTGATGAGATTAAAGAAAATCTTTACTTCATCCACTACTGCAAATGCTAGCCTTTTCCAGACACACTCTTGCAGCCACACCCAGATGCCATCTTAGAAGCTTTCTGGGGGTCCCTTACCCATCCCATTATCTAGCCACCACCACTGATGTTAATGGTACTCATCCTTTTTCCAGCTTCCTCTCCCTTGGCTTCTTGAGTGTGCTGCCCTTGCTATGGGATCCTCTGCTTGTTGCTGCTGGCGAGAGGTTGTATGGAAATGGAACTAACACGTTTTCAGGTAGCCTGTGATTCAAATCTTGCTGTGATTTTACAGTCCTAATCAGATCACTGGCATTAAAAGTATTTTCTTAAAATTATGTGCAAATGAAAGCAATGAGCGGCAGCTCTTATACTTCCTGATCCTTCATATTTCTTGCTGAATCCACTGTCTCCATTGATTCTCTGTTCTTACTCATAGTCCATCCCCTCACCAACTGAATGCAATGTAATGTTTTAGACATAGGGCATTAGGATATCAAATTCTTTATATCCTCTAGCACTAATTTTCAAACAGATATGGATGGTGATCCTTTCTGCAGGTCTCAGTGAATTTCCACAGGAATTTAGATACAAAGCTAAGTTGGCCAGCAGCAGGGGAATTAATGATGTTAGTTTAGAATTTTTTTCATAATTTATTTATCTGGACTTATTTTATGTCATTCATATTAAGAATAAAAAATTGACCTATATATTACAAATAATGAAGGAGAGATAGGACACAGTTGGCAGGGCAGGGAAAACAACATAATTGTTTTTTTAATTTTAATTAATTTTCTATTAACAACTTCTATTATTGTAAAAAGTTTCCTATGGTAATGCCCTCCCTCCTCCCCCTTTCCACTGTGAAACTCCATTCTCCATCATATCCCCTTCCCCTCTCACAGTCACTCCTTATTTTGATGTCATGAGTTTTAACTCCTATTATGATGGTCTTGCGTAGGTAGTGTCAGACACTTTGAGGTCATGGATATCCAGGCCATTTTGTGTCTGGAGGAGCATGTTGTAAGGAGCCCTACCCTTCCTTTGGCTCTTACATTCTTTCTGTCACCTCTTGAGCAATGGGCCCTGAGCTTAGGAATGTGTGATAGAGATATTGCAATGCTGAGCACTCCTCTGTCACTTCTTCCCAGCACCATGATGCCTTCTGAGTCATCCCAAGGTCACTGCCATCTGAAAAGAGAAGGTTCTCTACCAAAAGTGAGAGTAGCATTAATATATGGATATGAACATTAAGAGAAGTGCTTACTGGGCAGATTGATGAGCATAGCCAGACAGTGCAGTCATTACACCCCTAGGGCTCATGACTACCCCTGTTTTATGTTTTCAGTATCAGGGATGTGTTCCCTCCCATGGAGTGGGACTCCAGCCCAATTAGAGGACAGTAGGTTTCAACCATGACAGACGTGCCACATTTCAACAGTTGGCTCATTTGGCCTGGCTGTCAAAATAAAAGGCTTGCAGTATCCACTGTTGAATATCTTCATTGGTGATTTCTCTCTCTCACACAGAACTGCATGCATAATGACTTCTTCCAGCTTTCTGTCAGCTGCACTACATAGAGGAGATTATCAGCTCAGTTCCAGCAGGATTTCTCAGTGGCCTTGCAGCCCAAGTATGTGGAGTCTTCAGCAATAGGGTCTTACCATCTATTCCTGGTGGGAAACCAAGAGCCTCGACAATGGCCTGTAATGTTTTGAGGGCATCAGGGACCTCCCTGGCCAGCAACTCACTGGAACATATCCCATCCTTGGCACTGAAAATTTTCATGCAACAACCTATAACTCCTGAGTGTTCCATTGTACAAAAAAGTAGGTTTCCATATGATTTGTTTATATTATCTTAGATTTTGATTAGCCCTCCCTCCACCTTTCCTTTCCTCAGTCTCTTCCCGTAACTTCAGTTAGGCCTTTTCACCACCATTAATCTATTCTTCTACTTACATATATACAATACCCCTTTATTAAGTACCCCTTTCCCTTCCTTTATATCTCCCTTGTAGCTAACTTGCCTCTGCTACTGAGTTTTCTTCCTACTCACACAGAAGTCCAGTCATCTGTAGCTAGGATCCATATATGAGAGAAAACAAGTGATGTTTGGCTTTCTGGGTATGGGTTACCTCACATAGCATAATCCTTTCCAGATCCATCCATTTTTCTGCAAATTACATGACTTCACTTTTCTTTACCTCTGAGTAGAACTCCATTGTGTAAATGTGCCATATCTTCATCACCCCCTCATCTGTTCAGGGACATCTGGGCTGGTTCCATTTCCCAGCTATTGTAAATAGAGTGGCAAGCAATGAACATGGTTGAACAAGTATCTCTAAGGTAGTGAGATGAGTCCTTAGGGTATATGCCTAGGAGTGCTATAGTTGGGTCATATGGTAGATCTATTTTAGCTGTCTTAGGAACCTCCACACTGATTTCCACAATGGCTAGAGCAGATTGCATTCCCACCAACAGTGTTAAAGGGTTTCTCTTTTTCCACATCCTCTCCAGCATTTATGGTCATTTATTTTCATGATGGTGGCCAATCTGACAGGAGTGAGATGGAATCTCAATGTAGTTTTAATCTGCATTTCCCTGATGACTAGTGACGTAAAACATTTTTTAGATGCTTATATGCCATTCGTATTTCTTCCATGAGAACTCTCTATTTAGCTCCATAGCCCATTTTTTGATTGGCTTGTTTGATTCCTTATTATTTAACTTTTTGAGTTCTTTGTATATCCTAGATATTAATCCTCTATCAGATATATAGCTGGCGAAGATTTTTTCCCATTCTGTAGGTTGCCTCTTTGCTTTTTTCACTGTGTCCTTTGCGGTGCAAAATCTTTGTAATTTCATTAGGTCCCAGTGGTTAATCTGTGGTTTTATTGCCTGAGCAATTGGGGTTGTATTCAGAAAGTCTTTGCCAAGACCAATATGTTGAAGGGTTTCCCCTACTTTTTCCTCTAGCAGTTTCAAAGTTTCTGGTCTGATGTTAAGGTCTTTAATCCATTTGGACTTAATTCTTGTGAATGGCGAGAGAGAAGAATCTATTTTCATCCTTCTGCAGATATTTATCCAGTTTTCAAAACACCATTTGCTGAAGAGGCTTTCTCTTCTCCAATGAGTATTTTTGGCATTTTTATCAAATATCAGGTGGCTATAGCTACTTGGGCTTACATCTGGGTCCTCTATTCTGTTCCACTGATCTACATGTCTGTTTTTGTGCCAGTACCATGCTGTTTTTGTTACTATGGCTCTGTAGTATAGGTTAAAATCAGGTATGGTGATACCACCAGCCTCTTTTTTGTTGCTCAGTATTATTTTAGATATTCGAGGTTTTTTGTGATTCCAAATGAATTTTTGGATTGTTTTTTCTATTTCCATGAAGAAAGCCTTTGGAATTTTGATAGGGATTGCATTAAATGTGTAGATTGCTTTAGGTAAGATTGCCATTTTCACGATATTGATTCTTCCAAGCCAGGAACAAGGGATGTTTCTCCACTTTCTAGTGTCTTCTGCAATTTCTCGCTTGAGTGTTTTAAAGTTCTCATTGTATAGATTCTTTACTTCCTTCGTTAGGTTTATTCCAAGGTATTTTATTTTTTTTGATGCAATTGTGAATGGGAGTGATTCTCTGATTCCAACCTCTGTGTGTTTCTTGTTAGCATATATGAAGGCTACTGATTTCTGTGTATTTATTTTGTATCCTGCTACATTGCTGTAGATTTTGATCAACTCTAACAGCTTGCTAGTAGAGTCTCTAGGGTCCTTTATGTATAGAATCATGTCATCTGCAAATAATGATAACTTGATTTCTTCCTTTCCAATTTGTATCCCTTTTATGTGTGTCTCTTGCCTTATTGCTATGGCTAAGACTTCCAAAACTATATTAAATAAAAGTGGGGACAGTGGACACCCTTGTCTTGTTCCTGATTTTAGTGGAAAAGCTTCCAGTTTTTCCCCATTTAGTAATATGTTGGCTGTAGGCTTGTCATAAATAGCCTTTATTATATTGAGATATGTTCCTTCTATTCCCAGTCTCTGTAGGACTTTTATCATGAAGGGATGTTGGATTTTGTCAAATGCTTTCTCTGCATCTAATGAGATGATCATGTGATTTTTGTCCTTCAACCCGTTTATGTAATGTATTACATTTATAGATTTGCGTATGTTGAACCATCCCTGCATCTCTGGGATAAAGCCTACTTGGTCCGGGTGAATGATCTTTTTGATATACTCTTGTATTCTGTTTGCCAATATTTTGTTGAGAATTTTTGCATCTATGTTCATGAGGGAGATTGGTCTGTAATTTTCTTTTTTTGTTCTATCTTTGCCTGGTTTTGGTATCAGGGTGATGCTGGCCTCATAGAAGGAGTTTGGTAGAATTCCTTCTTTTTCTATTTCCTGGAAAAGCTTAAGAAGCAATGGTGTTAGCTCTTCCTTAAAAGTCTGGTAAAATTCAGCAGTGAACCCATCCGGGCCTGGGCTTTTTTTAGTTGGGAGATTATTGATAACTGTTCGGATCTCCATGTTTGTTATAGGTCTATTTAAGTGATTAATCTCATTTTCATTTAATTTAGGTAGGTCATATAGATCAAGGAAATCATCCATTTCTTTCAGATTTTCATACTTTGTGGAGTATATGCTTTTGTAGTATGTCCCTATGATTTTTTGAATTTCTCTGGAATCTGTTGTGATGTTGCCTTGTTCATCTCTGATTTTATTAATTTGTGTCTCTTCTCTCTTTCTTTTGGTCAGATTTGCTAAGGGTTTATCAATCTTGTTTATCCTTTCAAAGAACCAACTCTTTGTTTCATTAATTCTTTGGATTGTTCTTTTTGTTTCTATTTCATTAATTTCTGCCCTAATCTTTATTATTTCTTCCCGTCTACTAATTTTTGGTTTGCCTTGTTCTTCTTTTTCCAAGGCTTTAAGGCGAAGCATTAGGTCGTTTACTTGCGACCTTTCTAATTTCTTAATTTAGGCACTTAAGGCTATAAATTTACCTCTTAGAACTGCCTTCATTGTGTCCCAGAGATTTTGGTATGTTGTGTTCTCATTATCATTTGACTCTATAAATTTTTTGATTTCCTTTTTGATTTCTTCATTGACCCACTCATCATTTAGTAGTGTATTGTTTAGTTTCCATGATTTTGTGTATGCTCTATAGCCTTTCTTGCTACTGATTTGTAGTTTAATTCCATTGTGGTCAGATAGAATGCAAGGAATTATTTCAATTTTCCTGAATTTGTTAAGATTTGCTTTATGTCCTAATATATGGTCTATTTTAGAGAATGTTCCATGTGCTGCTGAAAAGAATGTATATTCTGCAGCCTTTGGATGAAATGTCCTGTAGATATCTGTTAGGTCCATTCCTTCTATGACCTCATTGAGTCCAGATGCCTCTCCGTTTATTCTTTCCCTGGATGACCTGTCAATTGATGAGAGTGGGGTGTTAAAGTCACCCACCACCACTGTGTTTGGTGTTATCTGAGACCTTAGTTCTAATAGTGATTGTTTGACGAATTTGGGAGCCCCCATGTTATGTGCATATATGTTTAGGATGGTAATGTCCTCCTGTTGGAGTGTGCCCTTAATCAATATAAAGTGACCTTCCTTATCTTTCTTGACTAACGTCGGACTAATGTCTACCCTGTCTGATATTAGGATAGCAACCCCTGCTTGTTTTCTAGGCCCATTTGCTTGAAACACCGTCTTCCAACCTTTCACCCTAAGATAATGTCTATCCTTTGTAGAAAGGTGAGTTTCTTGGAGACAACAAATTGTAGGATCCTGCTTTTTAACCCAGTCTGCAAATCTATGTCTTTTCGTTGGGGCATTGAGACCGTTGATATTCAGAGATATTATTGAAAGGTGTGTATTTATGTTTGCCATTTTTTTTGTGTGTGTGTGTGTGTTACTGGTTCTATCTGTGCTCTCTTCTGTTAACTGGTATTTGAGTATAGCTTGTTTTTTCTAGGTTCCTTATATGTGTGCTTTTCCTTTTGTTCCGCATGGAGGATCTATCAAGTATTTTCTGTAGAGCTGGTTTTGTCTTCAAATACTCCTTTAACCTGCTTTTGTCATGGAATGTCTTTATTTCTCCATCTATTTGAATGGATAACTTTGCAGGATAAAGTAACCTTGGTTGACAGTTGTTATCTTTCAAACTTGGAATATATCACTCTAAGCCCTTCTGGCTTTAATAGTTTGTGTTGAATAATCTGCTGTAATCCTGATGGGCTTGCTTTTGTAGGTAACTTGATTTTTCTCTCTAACTGCTTTCAATAATTTTTCTTTGGTTTGTGTGTTTGGAAGTTTGATTATAATATGGCGAGGGGAGGTTCTTTCTGGGTTTTGTCTGGCTGGGGTTCTAAAGGCTTCCTGTATCTGTATTGGCACCTCTTTCCCAATTTGGGGGAAATTTTCCTCTATGATTTTGTTGAAGATGCCTACTATGCCTCTGGAGTGGATTTCTTCTCCTTCTACTATGCCCTGAATTCTTATATTGGATCTTTTCATAGTGTCCCGAATATCTTGAAATTCCCACTCATTCTTTTCTATAAGTTTGTCTTTCTCTTTGTTGGACTGCATTAGGTCTGCCACCTGGTCTTCTAGCTTAGATATTCTGTCCTCTCCCTCATCCATCCTACTGGTGAGATTTTCTACAGAGTTTTTTATTTCATTAACTGTGTTCTTCATTGCTAGTAATTCTGACTGGTTTTTCTTTATTATTTCTATTTCCCTATTTATGTCTTGTATTGCCTTCTTTATTTCATTAAATTGGTGTCCTGCCTCTTCTTTGATTCCTTTGATTTCCTCTTTGATTTCTTCCTTGATTGTTTTCATGTGTTCTTTGACCTCTTTGAACATATTTATAATTATTCTTTTGAACTCTTTCTCAGGCATTTCCTCTAACTCTTTCTCTCTGGAGGACATTTCTGTTGCATTAATACTTTTAGGTGGATTTATATCATCTTGCTTTTTAGTGTTTCTTGTGTTATAATGTATATATTTTTGCATCTTGGATTAAGTTAATGATTGGATTTTCTAGCTAGCTGTGTATTCTTAGCTGTATCAATTGATTTGATGTAATATATTTTCAGGGTAGGACCTTAAGGTATTAGGTGTGGCTCTTAACACTCTCAGAGTATCTACAAAGATGTTCTTAGGGGTTGAGATTCCCTGCTATAGGAGTATTCAAGCAGGCTGGGTGGAATAAAATACAGGTAGATTCTAAAATTTAACTAAACACTGTACACATTCAATCAAAAACAGCCCCGAGTATGTATGCAAGAGTAGTTATTATAATGACCAGATCTTCTATCAACAAAGAGGTTTAGATTTCTGGTCTGTTGAGGGATCCAAGTCAGCTTGTGACCAAGTGAGACCCTTCCCTGGTGCAATCCCAGTTACCTTGGGTGATTTTGGTCTCAGTCAAGTTGCTGCCTGGGTCGTCGGGCTGCTGTTCTGATTTCTGGAGCTGGGCACTTGCTTTTCCTACGGGGCCAACCGAGCCGCTGCTGCTGCCTCTGCTGCTCCCATAGCTGCCACCACCGGAGCCACCACCGCTGCCTAAGCTGCCGCTGCCGTGACCACCGCCGCTGCTCCCCCCGAAGCCTCTGCTGCGGGATCTTCCGCCGCTGCCGCTCCTGGGTCCGCTGCTGCTGGGGCCGCTGGTACCGGTGCTGGAGCCACTGAAGTTGCTGCCGAACTCTGCTCCTGCTTGGGTCCCGCTGTCAGCCCAAGTTGGCGTGGCCGGGTCCCAGGCCACTGCTGTGTTCGCTGGAGCTGGGCTCAGGCGGTGGGGGAGGGGAGGGAGCCGCGGCTGCTCTGGTTGTCTCGCTGCTCCACGTGTTCTACCTCGCGGTCTTCTCCTCCGCTGCCCGCTGCCACTCTCCCCTCACGTTTCCCGAGTTGCAGAGAGCGCAGTGTGAGGGGAAAATCCCGCACCTGGCTTTTCCTGCGGCTCGAGCTGGTCTGGCGGTTTTCTGCTGCGCCGTGGCTGCGGCGTTTGGCCAAGCTGCCTGAGCCGCTGGAGCCGCTTTTCCCGCCTGTGCCGGCTCTGGATGCTCTATAACTCTTCTACTTCTCCGCTGCCGCCTCAATTTCCTATACACCTCACTTTTTAGTAAAAGCGTGTATTTTGCTGAGTTTTTTTGGTCTTTTTCCCCCCTAGGCTGCTTTGGTGTGGTACCTACGCCGCCATCTTAACCGGAAGTCGTCCGGTGGCTTTTTCATTTATTTATTTATTTGTTTATTTATTTATTTATGAGAGAGAGAGAAAGAGAGAGAGAGAGAGAGAGAGAGAGATAAGGGGCACACCAGGGACTCCAGCCACTGCAGGTGAACTCCAGATGCATGTGCCCCTTGTGCATCTGACTAACCTGGATCCTTTGGTTTTGCAGGCAAATGCTTTAACTGATAATCCATGTGTCCAGCCCTCTGATATATTCTTTTATTCTGTTTGCCAATATTTCATTGAGAATTTTTGCATCTATTTTCATGAGAGAGATGGGTCTGTAATTTTCTTTTTTTTTGTTCTATCTTTGCCTGGTTTTGGTATCAGGGTGATGCTTGCTTTGTAGAAGGAATTTGGTAGGATTCATTCTTTCTCTATTTTATGGAAAATTTCATGAAGCATTGGTGTCTGTTCTTCCATGAAGGTCTGGTAAAATTCACTTGTGAATCCATGTGGGCCTGGATTTTTTTTAGTTGGGAGATTTTTGATAACTGATTGGATCTCCCTACTTGTTATAGGTCTATTTAAGTGATTAATCTCATCTTAATTTAATTTAGGTAGGTCATATAAATAAAAGAAATCATCCATTTCTTTCAGATTTTCAAACTTAAAGGAGTATATGTTCTTATAGTATGTCCAATATTTTCAATTTCTCTGGTATCTGCTGTGATGCTACCTTTTAAATCTCTAATTTTATTAATTTGTGTCTCTTTCCTCTTTCTTTTGGTCAGTTTTTCTAGGGGCTTATCAATCTTGTTTATCCTTTCAAAGAAACAACTCTTTATTTCATTGATTCATTGGATATTTTTGATTTCTATTTCATTAATTTCTGCCCTATTTTTATTATTTTTTTCCCATCTACTGATATTTGGTTTGACTTCTTCTTTTCCCAAGGCTTTAAGGTGAAACATTAGGTCATTTATTTGGGACCTTTCTAATTTCTTAATATAAGCACTTAAAACTATAAATTTTCCTCTTAGGACTGCCTTCATTGTGTCCCAAAGGTTTTGGCATGTGGTGTTGTAATTTTCATTTGACTGTATAAAGTTTTGATCTCCTTTTTGATTTCTTCATTGACCCATTCATCATTTAGTAGTGTATTGTTTAGTTTCCATGATTTTGTATGTGCTCTATAGCTTTTTTTGGCTATTTATTTGTAGTTTGATTACATTGTAGTCAGATTGAATGTAGAGAAATATTTCAATTTTCCTGTATTTGTTAAGATTTGCTTTGTGTCCTAATATATGGTCTATTTTAGAGAATGTTCCATGTGCTGCTGAAAAGACTATCTATTCTGCAGCATTTGGATGACATGTCCTGTATATAACTCTTAGTTCCATTTCTTCTATGACCTCATTTAATCCGGATACATCTCTGCTTATTTTTTTTGCTGGGATGACCTGTCAATTGGTGAGAGTGGGGTGTTTAAGTCACCCACTACAATGCTGTGTTCCTGCTTGGGTCCCTCTTTGCTGTGCTGTGGTGTTTGGCATTACCTGTGACCTTAGATCTAATAGTATTTGTTTGATAAAGTTGAGAGCTGCCATGTTAGGTGCATATATGTTTAAGATTGGTTTGTCCTCCTGTTGGAGTGTGTGTTTAATCAATATAAAGTGAAGTTCTTTATCTTTCCTAACTAATGGTGGAATGATGTCTACCTTGTCAGATATTAGGAAAGAACCCCCTGCATGTTTTCTAGGCCCATTTGCTTGAAACACCTTTTTCCAACCTTTCACCCTAAGATAGCGTTAATCCTTTGTAGAAAGGTGAGTTTCTTGGAGGCAACAAATTGAAGGATGCTGCTGTTTAACCCAGTCTGCAAACCTATGTCTTTTGGTTGGGGCATTGATGCTGTTGATATTAAGAGATATTATGGAAAGGTGTGTATTCATTTTTTTGCCACTCTTTGTAGTGCTTCTGGTTTTACCTTTGCTCTCTTATATTACCTAGTATTTGAGTATGGTTTGTTTCTTCCAGGTTCCTTATATGTGCTTTTATTTCTCTTCAGCATATAGGATTCTTTCAAATGTTTTCTGTAGAATTGGTTTTGTCTTCAAATATTCCTTAAACCTGTTTTTTTGTTGTTGTTGTTTTGTTTTGTTTTGTTTTGTTTTTATGGAATGTCCTTATTTCGCCATCTATTTGAATGGATATCTTTGCAGGATAAAACAACTTTGATTGACAGTTGTTATCTTTCAGAACTTGGAATACATCACTCCAAGCCCTTTTGGACATTAAAGTTTGTGTTGAGCAATATGCTGTGATACTGATGGACTTTCCTTTGTATATAACTTGATTTTTCTCTCTAACTGCTTTCAATATATATTCTTTGTTTTGTATGTTTGGTAGTTTAATTATAATATGGTAAGGAGTGGTTCTTTCCAGGTTTTGTCAGATTGGTATTCTAAAGGATTCCTGTAGCTGCATTGGCATTTTTTTTTTCACAATTTGGGGGAAGTTTTCTTCTATGATTTTGTTGAAAATGCCTACTATGCCTTTGCAGTAAAATTCTTCTTCTTCTACTATACCCTGAATTCTTATGTTTGATCTTTTCATAGTGTTCCAAATATATTGAAATTCCCATTCTTACTTTCCTATTAGCTTGTATTTATCTTTGTTGGACTATATAAGATCTGCCACCTGGTCTTCTATCTTAGATATTCTGTCCACTCCTTCATCCATTTTACTGGTGAGATTTTCTAGAGAGATTTTTATTTCATTGACTGTGTTCTTCATTGCTAGTAATTGTGACTGGTTTTTCTTTATTATTTCTATTGCTTTATTTATGTCTTGTATTGACCTCTTTATTTCATTAAATTGGTTTCCTGTGTCTTCTTTTATTTCCACATTGAGTCCTTTGATTTCTTCTTTGACTTCCTTGAGCATATTTATAATAATTCTTTTGAAATCTTTCTCCGGCATTTGCTGTAAATCATTCTCACTGGAGGTCATTTCTGTTGTATTAATGCTTTTTGGTGGATTTATATTGTCTTGATTTTTGGTGTTTCTTGTGTTATAATGTACATATTTTTCCATCTTGGAATAATTTAATGCTTGGATTTTCTAAGTAGCTGCAGTATTATTAGATGTATCAGTCAATGTGATGTTTCATATATATCTTCAGGGTAGGAGTTTAAGGTTCTAGGTATGTCTCTTAAGACTCTCAGAGTATCTACAAAAGTGACCCTAGATGTTGGGTTTGCCTGCTATGATAGTATTCAAGTAGGCTGAGTGGAACAAAATGCAGGCAGATTCTAAAATTTATCTAAACAATGTACACATTCAATGAAAAACAGCACAGAGTATTTATGCAAGAATAGGTATTATGACAACCAAATCCTCTAGCAAAGTCACCATCTCTTAGGTAGTGTGTTACCCCACACCTTTAATCCTGTCAACTAGGAGGCTAAAATTTCTGGTCTGTTGAGGGTTCCAAGTTAGCTTGTGACCAAGTGAGACCTTTCCCTAATGAACAACAGAAGAGGAAACCAAACCAATAGAAATCAGGGAGCAGCAAATGACAAACCCAAAATATGGCTTATTTAAGAATGGAAAATCTGACCATCCATAAGATTTAACATATAATTTATCCTGATATGGAAGATGCAATTAGTACTTCTGATTCAAGCCTAAATACCAGGCTTATTTGGTGGGTACTGACCTGATGTAATCCCAGTTACCTTTTGGTCTAAGTAATGCTGTGTTCCTGCTTGGGTCCCTCTTTGCTGTGCTGTGGGTTCATGTAGGCTGGCTGGGTCACTGGATCACAGATGCTGGGATCTGGGAACTCACTTCCACAGGTCTCTGGTGCTTGCTGGTCCTTATACCAACAGTGTGGGTGAGGGAGGAGGTGGATAGTGGCTCTAGTTCTCCCACTGGTCCATGTGTTCCTCTACCCCACGAGGTGCTCCTCTGTTGGTCACTGTGGTCCTCACTTCATATTTCTTGAGCTTGCATGGAGGACACTGTGAGTGGAGAATCCATTCACCTGGCTATTCCTGCAGCTCAAGCCAAGACCTGGTGTCACCACTGCTGGAGCCACTTCTGCTTGCCTGTGTGGCCTCTAGATGCTCTGGCTCTCTCCTACTTCTCTGCTGTAGTTGGTAATTTCTTATAAATTTCACTTTTTAGTAGAAGGATGTATTTTGCTGGTCTTTTTTGTGTGTGTGTGTGGGGGGGGGGGCTTTTTCTCCCCTAGGCTGCTTTGGTGTGGTTCCTACACTGCCATCTTAACTAGAAGTCCATAATCATCAGTTTTAAAACTCTAGTCTTATGTGGGACATTCTACCACATGATATTATATAAGATTAAAAACAGGGATTTAGCTTTTTTCTTTCTAGGCATAAATAAAAGGCTTGCAAATAATGTGATTACATGTGCATTGAGCATGAATAATTTTCATTAAGAACAAGGACTACTATTGACCCTCAATTAACATATGTAATTACCCAAAGAAGTAATGTACTCACCTTTGCCCATGGATAATCTGATCAATTTCATGAATGAATATCTAAGGACATGGTTTGAAGCTTAATATAAAGTTTAATTGGAAAGGGATAATAAGTAAATGAAAAAAAAGAGTTTAAAATATGGCAAAAAAATGAAATAGTTTAGCTTTTGCTAAAAGCATCTTGATTGCACAGTGATTAAATTACACATTGTGGTGTATTGAGTCAGATGCCCCATAAATTTAGGTGTTCTGGATGGTAGGTTCCCCAGCTGATGGCAATTGGAAATAAAAGCCTTCTGGAGGCAGTGTATTGTTGGCATCAGGCTTATGGGTATTATAGCCAGTTTCCCCATTCCAGTGTTTTGCACTCCTTTTGCTGTTATCCATCTGATGTTGGCCAGGGAGTGATGTCCACTCTCTGCTTATGCCATTGTTTTCCCCTGCCATCATAGAGCTTCCCCCTCAAGCATGTAAGCCAAAATAAACCTCTATTTTTCCCACAAGCTTCTCTTGATCCAGTTATTTCTGCCAGCAATGCAAATCTGACTGCTGCAGTAGTAAAGTGCTACCGAGGAGTGGGATTGCTGCTAAACACTTGATTGTGTGACTTTGGCTTTTTGGAGCTGATTTTCAAGAGGAATATGAAAGGATTTGAAATCTTGGTCTAAGAGATGCCTTGCAATGCTGTAAGTACAGCTTGATGGACTATTCTAGTTAGAGTTGAAAGACCTGAAGGTAGTAGGAACTACTGACTGTGAGATTTAGCTTATGAGGGTGAAAAAGAGCTTTGTTTGGACTGGGCTAGCAATTTGTGTGAAAAGCTTGCTGTTATGCTCATGTCCTGTGAAGTCGTGTAGGGTTGCTTTGTGTAGAAATGAACTGGTGTGAACAGAGGGATATGGTATAGGAAAATAAAAATTCTTTGGGTGAATGACTGTCCATTCGGTTGCCATTAAGTAAGATTACAACCCATGAGATTGGGCCGACTGATCTGCACTGGGGCAAAAAGAAGAATGTAGACTCTTTTGAAGGGGCCTGAATGCTCAAGGAGTGTCCTGTTCTTCAATGTCTGCTTTATTCCCCATGGATTAACAAATTGGCACCCTACCTGATATTATGGAGTACAACAAATGTGGAAAAGAGAGGATTGTTGAGTTTGCAATGTGGTCTTGTGTTTTGTAAATGGTCATGGGCAGTGAGAATGTTTGCTGGCTGCCTGCATGGAGACCCCATGGGTCCATGAGGATGAACCATGGGTTGCAGTAGAGACCCAGTGAAGATGCAGGGACCATGAGATGGCTTCCAAGGAGAGCTGGCGGTCCCAGATAGTTTTCCAGGACTGTGAGTAGCCTTGCTGGAGGGGAAGAATTAGAATTTCAGAGACTTGTCACTGGCTAGAGCTGTTGAACTTGGAGCTACAGAGTTTGTTGTTTTCCCTGTTTAAATCATGCATTGCTTGAGTATTTCTTTATTATACCCAATGCCATCTTTTGCAGTGAGAATGTTTATTCTGTCCCATTATGCTTTTTGGTGGGGGGTTTTTTTTTTTTGGTATTATGGCTCAGTTAAAATATCTTGGACTATGTGGATGTATGAACATCATTGGGATTGATAAAAACTATGGGGACTTTTAAGGTTGGACTAAATGCATTGCATTTTACATCATGTATGGATAGCAGTTTATGGGAGCCAGGTCAGGTGTTCCCCATAAACTTAGGTGTTCTGGATGCTAGGTTTCCCAGCTGATGGCAATTGGAAATCAAAGCCTCCTGGAGGCAGTATACTGTTGGGGGTGGCTTATGGATATTATAACTGTTTTCCCATGCCAGTGTTTGGCATACTCTCCTGTTGCTAATATCCACCTGATGTTGGCTAGGGGGGTGATATCCACCTTCTGCTCATGCCATTGTTTTTCCCATCATGGAGCTTCTCCCTTGAGTCTGTAAGCCAAAATAAACATCTATTTTCCCATTGCTTTTGATCAGGTGATTTATTCCAGCAATGCAAATCTGACTACAGCATACATAGATTTTTTTTTTTACGTAGAAGATTTTATGCTCATACATGAACTTGACTTGCTACACTGTGAACTCATAAAGATAGAATAATCACCACTCATGAATCATCCCTCAAGCACTATTCCCAAAATATCACAGCAATGTCAATACCATAAGATGATACTATTATAGTGTAGTGATTAGAAAATGGAACTGGAATGAAGCCAGGTGTAGAGTAGAAATTTAAATGTGCAATCAACCTCAGCTGCCTGTGTTGAGATGAAACACTCTGGAAAGTACTTGTCCTTAAAAAAAATAACTTGTGTAGTTTGCTGGGGTTAAAATATTCTAAGTCTCTTTCATATATGCCTGAGTTTAAAATATTCTTTTAATATCTGAATTTTCTAGTGTGAATGATTCATGGTAATATTAATAATCCACTACAATTATAAGTATTACTCAATCTAAAGATTTCATTGTCTCAAAATCTTGCTTGCATTCAAAGTGTTGGAAGATCAGTTATTAATGGATTGTTAGGTTGCAGTTAGAATTTCCACATCAAATTTTCTGTGATAAAATCATTTTTATTATTTTCTTGCATATTTTAAAATTTGAAATATTTTTATTTATTTATAAGAGTGGAGAGAGAGAGGGAGGGAGAAAGACAGGGAGAGAGAGAGAGAGAGAGAGAGAGACTATGGGTATGTGGTGATTTAAATGTATGTTCCTCAATAGACCCAGGTGTTTTATTAAAGCTTGGATTTCCAGCAGCCTGACTGGAAGAGGTATCACTGGGAGAGAAGATCCGATTCCAGCCTAGAGATACACAGAGTAGTCTGAGCTCTGCCTGAATTCCCTGCTGTTTTGCTGCCACTTGTGTGTGTTTGTGATGCTGGCTGCTTGATGCTCTCTCCCTGCTCAGATCTGTGAAAAAGAGCTACTACCATTGGTGGAACTTTCTCTTGGATCTGTAAGCTGAAATAAATCCTTCCTCCTATAAGCCATGTCTAGTTTTGAGTTTCATCCTAGCAATGTGGAGCTAATTACAACAGGCATCTTGCTACTGAGAATGAGCTATAGACACATGTGCCACCTTGTGCTTTATGTAGGCACTAGGGAATTAAACCTGAGCCAGCAAGCAAGTACCTTTATCTGCAAAGTCATCTCCCCCAGCTCAAACTGTTTTAATATTTCTCATATATGTGTACACTTTTAATCAGAGTACAAATTTTTGAATGTTTGTTCATTTTTGTCATTTGCTTAATTTTTTTCTTTAACATGAGTAATCTGATCTCTCCATAGGGATATTTTTTTCTTACTTTATGTAAATGTTATAAATAATGATTAGTTTTGCAAATTAGTTGTATTTATTATTTATTTAATTAATTTGTTACATGTGTATGTGTGTTGTGTGCATGCACATTCCTATAGGTTATGGGTGTGTATGTGGGTGAATATCAGATGTCCTCTTCCATCATCCTCTATCACTCATCTGTCTTTTTTTTCCTGATACAGTCTCTAACTGAACCTGAAGCTCCCTAACTTTTCAGCTAGATTGTCTCACAATGGAGACCCAGTAATCTTTGTGTCTCTGCCCCACTCAGTACTGGAATTATAGATTATGCACAGCCATGAATGCAGAGGAGAAAATTTAGGTCCTCATGTTTGTACAGCAAGTTATCTTACCTGCCATGCATTTTCCAGCTTTGTAAAGTTTCTTGACACAGGACTTTTAGAATTTCTTTCCCTCAATGTTTAAGTATATTCTGTTAATTTACAAATTACTTTTAAATAATAATGTGTCAATACAGATAATATAGTACTTTTTATATATCAATATATATCAATACATTCTAATTAGATAATAGTGGAGCTGTAGAGTGATACCTTAAGGATATAGCTAATCTGCTATACTCATGAATTGACAGCATATGTGGTTTGGTGCACAAGATTGAGCCCATCAATATTTCATTAAAGATGAAAGTAGTGCTCATGAGAATCCACACCTCCTAGACTAAAAACTGTCAACTGATGACTCTTGAAGAGAGGGATTAATGCCCTTCAATGGTATAACCAATGGAAGGTTTCTTAATCTCTAGTAAATAACCTCCTGACCATTATCATGCAGGCAACCCTAATTTAACCCAGTGTGTCCAAAAATATGCATTTAAGTTAGTATGAAGATCTAATGGAAATAAAAAGGGTCTTAGTGGGAGAGGGAGTGGGAAGAGAGAATGTAATTGGAGGGAGTAGAATAAAAATGAATTTTAAACATATACAAAAATAACAGAAAGTGAGTAAAGCTCACAAAAGTAGAACATTGAATAGATTTGAAGTATGAAATGTATCATATCATAAAATATATCCTATTTATCAGAAGCTTACCCAGTTGTGCCAGATGTATAACATAGCACTAACTGATCTATTGATGGTCCCTGTACCAGGATGATTTAATGTTAATTTATTGATATTATGGTGGTATGGAAGGGCTATGAGTTCAGTATAAACAGTATAGATCATACTGCATACTGATTGTGGTATGGGTTAAAAGGGTGTTTGGCTCTTGTAGGACACTAGACAGCAGAAGTGGGCAGTAATCTTATCATGCAATACACTGGTACTGAGCTATGGTGTCCTGCAGGTTAGGTGTGCAATATGCATTTCCAATCTTTGATATCTTCAGTTATGATAAGTTTATTAGTGTTAGGGCAGGACAAAATGGAGTCACCGAGGACAGCAGGAGTGCAACAGAGACATAAGGAAGTGGGTCATCCCCAGTCCTCCGGAAACCACTGAGCCATTATCCTTTCCTTACCTAACAATGCCCCAGGTCTAGGTTTCCTGCCCCCTTATCTCCTGCATGGTCACAGTTCTGGTCTTACACCCTAGCTATGAAATGGCTAATGTAAAGAACAAAGGAGTTCTTTTACATTCTTCCCCCAACTGAAGAGCAGCCTCAACACCTTGGGTCTCTCACTCTCTGGTCTACTGTACCCTAAGGAGTGCTTTTTGGTTCAGATGCACCATCTTGGGACACACCCTCTCCCTCTCACCTCTCTCTCTCCCTCTCCCTCCCGAGCTCTTCCACTGGCAGTCACTTTCATCTTCCACTGACAGCAGCTTTTGTCATTGAGAGCACAGTTGCCCTCTTTGCCCACTAACAGGCAAAAACACCCACAGTTGCAACCTGTACACCCTCTGCCCATGTGGGAGGTTCAGGCTCTGTTCATCCTAATGGGTCAGGGAGTCAGTCATATTAGTGTCCTGTGTTAACCCAATTAAAGCCCTGGTTTATCTTCCTTTCTCCCATGTTTTTATCTTTCCCTGTCTTCTTAAGAACTTAAATTGGAAACATTGGAGTTAAAAGGATAACCAACATTTTGGTTCCTGCTCCTGGGTCAAAAGGCCACAGGAGATGAGGGAACACTTGAATTTCTAGGTCTAGTAAGTTACCTATCTTTTTGATCAGAGAAGATGTGGACATCCAGAAAAGAATTCCAAGTCATTATATCTTTAAGAGAAGAGTCACATCAGAGGAAAATCAGTAATCCAGGCTTCCCAAAAGAGGGAAGATCACTTGGTCAGCTTGGCCTTGACTTATCCTAGCAGATGACAATGCTGAGTGTCATAGAACTCCTCACAGGTCTCTAAAAGTCTCTCCTACAGTGCCATTTTTGACCTTCCAAAATATACAGTTCATTCTAGTAGCCTACATGGTCTTTATCACCCAATGAGTAAAATATAATTACAAAATATAACTAGAGTATAAACAATGAGTTACACTATTAGGCTCCCCTATCTGATGCTGACTTCCAATACTGGACTCTAACATGAACTCAGGTCTTCTACATCTTCCTGTCCCTGATTAATTTCACCTACCCTGACCCCAGATCCTCCTACTTGCCTTAGCCAGAATCAGAGCTATTCCTAGGGTCCCCTCTTTTCTTAGCCCTTACCCTATCCCACCAAGGGATAATTACACTGCCACTCCAATGGACACTCTCAAACTTAAACTTTCTTGTGTTCCTAGTCTTCCTCTGATCACCAAATGCCCCTCTGTCTCCTCTCTTGCCTCAAGACCTCTATCTTTCACCTCTGAATGCTCATCCTCCCTTTATACCTGGCATTTTGATGTCATAGCTGTTGACAAGAGTAACAAGTTCCTTTATTCTCCCTTCTGTCTTCTTACAGGGTGCACAGAAAACATATCCCTCACCTTCTGTATAACAGGTGCTTGCCAATGACTGCCCTGAAGCCAGATCAATACATGGATTGTATGAGAGAAATCTCTGCTTTGCTCAGGACCAAGTAACAACATGCTATACCGGTTCTATTAATCTCACCACTCTGTCACCTCTAGCCACCATAAAACTGTGTCATTATTGCCTTCCCTGAAGGGAGACCCATCAATTGAATTATCTAGCCTCTCCCATAAGAACTCATCACCTACGGTCAGCATAAAAAAATTTAACCTTCTCTTATCATTAACAAAAGGCTGAAATGTTAGGTCAGCACAAAATGGAGTCCCTGAGGACAGCAGGAATACAACAGAGACATAAGGAAGTGGGTCATCCCTATTCCTCCAGAAACCACCCAGCCATTATCCCTTCCTTGCCTAACAATGCCCCAAGTCTAGGTTTCCTGTCTCCTTATCTCCCATCTGGTCACTGTTCTGGTTTCATACCCTAGCTATGTGAAATAGCTAATGTAAAGAACAAAGGAATTATTTTTTCTTCCTCACCTTCCTCCAACTTAAGAGCTCTATATAGCTCTATATAGCCCACTATCTGTAATAGTAGTACTATTGTGCTTTGCTCTTGAGAATAAGTCCTGACAGCTTGTGCTTTTTCCTGAATAAAAAATTTTCATCTTTGCCTCAGGCTGGTCTCTGTGGTCTTGGTCGCTCCCAAGCCTTACAATTAGAACATAACTCTCATCATCAACCAAGGATCACCTGAATAGTCTGATGATTAGAATAAGGGTTTTGGTTGAGTGGTATAGAAATGGATCTTTCATTTTTCAGAGTATAGAAATTGAACCCAGGATTTATTGCATGTTAGACCAGTGCTCTACCTTTGATGTGCAACCCCAGCTTGATTCTTTCTTATTTCCAATTCCCAATATAATATGAAAAGGATACAACAAACATGTCCATTATTCATTATTTAATCCATTGATTAACTAGCATATGGGAGAAAATTTGTCTAACTCCTATTTATCATCTCAATGTATCATCTCAATACTCAAGTGATTTTCTGTTCTTGTTTGTATGGAAAACAAATGGCTTTAGCAAATTATTATTGACATACACTGTTTTAAAATAATTCATACTAATATCTGTGTATACCCATAAACACAGAAAAGAATACATTTGTGTGAACAGAAAGAATATAAAGTTGTTGCTTGTCATTTGGGATTCTGAACACTAACTAATTTATGACAAATTTATGACAGTACAAGTAGTCTAAGTACAACAACAGCTTCTATATTCCCTAGGTTTAACAATGAACTATATAACAAAATGCTCACTGTTTTCTAAGATTTCAACTCAGTGTATATGGGTGGGGAAACTCTATTCCATACAATTGTAAAGGTTATTTTTATCTTGTGATGATTCCATTGTTACCACAAGACATTCCAAGGTCAGTGCAGAAGTGAAATAACCTACAAAATGGCATTATTTGGATGAGAAAAGCCTAGAGGGCTCTAATCTCTTGGCTGATGTGCCACTATTTACAATGGAGATGTATGGCCATTCTATTTGCAATCAAAGCTGGAGGCATAGCTCCACTGCATTACTGTGCACCAAGAAGGATAAGAAGACATGTATTTGGAAAACATTTAGCTAGGTTCTGTTGCAATATGTCCCTCGGATTATTGGATATATTATTAATTTTTCTTTTCACACATAGGATACATTCAACTTCTCTTTATTTTTACACGTTTTTGACAGCTTCTATAAGTATAGACACTTATCCATGACAATTCTTACCTACCACCCTCATTCTCTTCCTCTCAATTCCACCCTGCATTGAATCCCTTCTTCTTTCCAATTAGTCTCTCTTCTATTTTGATACCATCATCTTTTCCTCCTATTATGAAGGTTTTGTGTGGGTAGTGTCAGACATTGTGAGGTCATGAATATCAAGGCCATTGTGTGTCTGGAAGGTTGTATTATAAGCCGTCCTACCCTTCCTTTGGCTCTTACATTCTTTATGCCACCTCTTTCACAATAGACCTTGATTGAGCCTTGGAGGATGTGATAGAGACCTCTCAATGCTGAACACTGAACTGTCAGTTCTTCTCAGCATAATGGCGACTCTTGAGTAATCACCATATAAAAAGAGAAACTCCTCTAACCAAAAGCGAGAGTGTCATTAATACATGGGTAAAAACATTTAAAAAATGATCAAAAATGCTTACAGTGCAATCTGATGGGCACAGTATGTGCATGTAAGCCAGACAACAGTAGGCACTACTCTCCTTAGGCTGATGATTTCCACAGCCACAGGCTTTTGAGTAGACTTTCAGTACAGACATGTATTCCTTCCTAACCCTAACCCCATAACAGGCATCAGTTGATGCATTTGGCCTGGATGGCCATTCATAAGACTTGCAGGGTCCACTGCTGTTTATTGCCATTGATAACTTCCCTCTCTGAAAAGGCTGCATGAACCATAGCTATTTATAGCTTTATGACAGCTAGTCAACAGGGAGATTTCCAGCTCAACTCCAGCTGAATTTGTCAGTGACCTATAGCCCAGCACATTTAACATCTCTTTAAGGGAAAGAAAGCAGGCTAAAATGTGATATTTTCCAGATGTGTGAAATAGAAGATAAGAAATAAGGCATTGGTTAAACATTCCTCATAACTTCAACAGGGAATTTTGTGATTGGAAAACATCATTTGTGGCATGTATTTCAGTTAAAACTATTAAAAAGATACTTTATTTAACTCTAATTTAAAATTTTTTGTAAGAAAGGCTATAACAATACAGGAAACTGCAAAAAATGAAATATATACATATACTACTAGTAATATGGTGGTAGTTTCTATGTAAAATGCTTCCATAGCCTCAGGCATTTATGATTAAGCCTCCTACTTAGTCCCTTACTGATGAACCTTTGGAAAGTACAGCCTTGCTGGAGAAGGTGTGTTGCTGTGGATGGACTTTGGAGTTGATTAGTCTAACCTACTGAGTGCTCAGAGTTAGCTTACATTCTGTCTATGCTGTGGATGTCTGATGAAGTAAACCAGCTCCCTCAATCAAGACGAAGCATTCCCTCAAAATTGTAAACCTAAAATAAGTTCTTTCCTCTCATAACTAGCTGTCCCAGTGATGAGAAGCAGTTATAAACACTATCACACTTGTAAATGGCTTCATATTGCTGCATTGACCATCCAAACAAGGCACAGTTTATGGGGAGGAAGGGATTTATTTCAAGTTTACCAATCATAAACCAAAGGCAGCAGGGACCTTGCCAGAGCTGACTACTCTGTACACTTCTGGGCTGGAATTCAGATCTGCCCCTAAATATACCTTAGGGCTGGATCCCAGGATCCACCCCCAGTGACACCTCTTCCAGTCAGGTGGCTGGACAGCCAAGTTCTAAGCCTGATTCTATGGGGGACATGCATTCAAACTACTATAATAGTATTCTCAAATATATTTTTAAATATTTTACTTTGATTTATTTATTTGAGGGAGAGAAAGAAAGACAGAAGAAAGAAGAAGAAAGAAAGAAAGAAAGAAAGAAAGAAAGAAAGAAAGAAAGAAAGAAAGAAAGAAAGAAAGAAAGGAAGGAAGGAAGAAAGAAAGAAAGAAAGAAAGAAAGAAAGAAAGAGAGGAAGAAAGGAGGAAGACAGAGAAAATGGGCTTACCAGGGCCTCTAACCACCAGAAAAGAACTCAAGACACATATATCACTTTGTGCATCTGGGTTATCTGGGTACTGGGAAATTGAGTCTGGGTCCTTAGGTTTCACAGGCAAATGCTTTAACTGCTAAAGTATTCCTCCAGTCTCCACAATAAGCTTTAGAAATACTTTAATTTGTGTATGAGAGAGAGAGAAAGAGAGAGAATGGGTACGTCAGGTCCTCTAGCCACTGCAAATGAACTCCTGACAAATTGCACCACCGTGTGACCATGTACATCTCTCAGTCTTACATGGGTACCAGGGAATAGAACCTGGGTTCTTAGGCTTCACAGGCAAGTGCCTTAACTGCTAAGCCCTCACTCCAACCTGAAATACTCTTTTTATGTTTAGCTTTTCTCTACTAGATAGTACCAGAGTTTAGATAAAAGTTAAATTGTGTTGGGTTGGAGAAATAGCTCAGCAGTTACAAAGCCTAATGACACAGGTTCAATTTCCCAATGCTTATGGAAAACCAGATGCACACAGTGGATTATGTGTTTGGAGTTTCTTTGCAGCAGCAAGAGACCCTGGTGTGTCTATTCTCTCTTGACCCCTCTCTGTCAAATAAATAAATAGGGTATTTTTTATTAGTTATGGACGTACGCAGTATATAAATGGCACATGTTGGTACCATCCTTACCCTCATCCCTGTCCCCACTCCAAAGGTACCCTCCTTGTTGTTGGGGATGCACATTATCACCATGAGGACTGTGGGTCATGTTTTGTGGGGGCAGCCATCAGTTATAGGGAAGAGGCAATGTCTGAGAATAACATCCCAACTTATGGCTCTAATACTCTTTCCACCTCCTCTTCTGCAAATTTTCCCGAGCCATGTTGCATTTGTTTTAGGTCTCTTTCCGTAGCTCTTAGGAGCCCCTGTGTCACTGGATCTCTGGTTTGGTAGGAGTCAAGTGTCCTCAGTGTGTAACTCCTTCACCCTTGTACTGATATCAGGTTCACAGAGAAAACAGCACTCTTGCTCATTTCCCCAGTTGCTCTATAGTTTCAGCTGGGGCTCTAGTGAAGTGCTTCTCTCCTCAGGTCCTACTTCCATCCGAAAAACAGAAGCAAATTCTCCAATGGAGAGTGAAATTAGCACAGTTAAATAAGATAACCATTGTTAGTTTAGAGAGAATTTAATGGATGTAGGCCCACTTGTAGCCCAAGATTGGTGGGAGCTTTATATTGGAGAATGAACTTGTTAATCTGGGTATGATTCTGACTTGTTTTTCAAATAAATAGTTTTTCAAGTTAAATTGTCAAATATAGCTAAATAGTATTAATATTTTAATATATTTTTTAATTTATTTATTTGAGAGTGACAGATATAGAAAGACAGATAGAGGGAGAGAGAGAGAATGGGCACGCCAGGGCCTCCAGCCACTGCAAATGAACTCCAGACGCGTGCGCCCCCTTGTGCATCTGGCTAACGTGCGACCTGGGGAACCAAGCCTTGAACCGGGGTCCTTAGGCTTCACAGGCAAGCGCTTAACCGCTAAGCCATCTCTCCAGCCCCATTTTAATATTTTTTTGAGGCAGAATCTCACTCTAGTCCAGGCTGGCCTGGAACTTGCTGTAGCTCCAGCCTGGCCTTGAACATACAGCGACCTTCCTACCTCTGCCTCCCTAGTGCTGGGTTACAAGCATGAGAAACATACCTGTCTTGCTCCTGTTGTTTTATGCAGCTATTTTAACATATTTGCTTAAACTTATGTTAGACTTCCATTTCTGGCAAGGGAGACTGGCTACACTCCAAAGCCTACCCCTACTAACACATCTCCTTCAGGTAGGCCCCACTTCTCAAACTTTTACTAGCTGGGGACCAAGTATTCAGAACATATGAGTTTATGGGAGTCATCTGATTTAAATAACCACAGTCTTCATTCATGAGCATAGAGGCCCAAGCAAGCTTTCCCCATGCCCCTGGCCATCCTCTGGCCCCAGTGATGTCTATGGCCACTTGTTTTTCTGTACATTCTTATCAAGGAGGATTCCTTCTCATGAAAGAGTTGGGGAGGCACTCACATGCCTAGTTCATATTACAGACCTTGCCCCAATTGAAAAACAAAGGGTAGAGAAAAGGGAAGTTCTCAAGGACTGACTGGTAGCATTTGATTCATGGAGGAGGAAGATTGATATGAAGTCTGGTTGAAAAATTTGGCATATAATAAAACAGAATAAAATCCAGCACTTATTTCTAGAATTCCTTAGAACTTTGTATGTGTGTGAGTTTGGTGTGGTGTGGTATATGAATGTGAGAACATATGTGACCGTATGCACATGCCTGTGGAGGCCAAAGAAGGACAGCAGGCATTTTTCTCTATCACTTTTCCACACCTGATTTCCCTAACCCGGGTCCATCACATCTGTTTTTCCATTAGACTGGGTGACCAGTTGGCCACAGTGATCTTTTTTATTTCCAGCTCACTTGGATCTGGGGTTATAGGCATGCATGCCCATATCTTGTTCATTATATGGGGCCTGGGAATTGAACTCAGGTTCTCATGCTTGCATGGCAAGTACTTTTTTAAAAATATTTTTTGTTTTATTTATTTATTTGAGAGCAACAGACAGAGAGAGAAAGAGGCAGAGAGAGAGAGAAAGAGAGGGAGAGAAAAAGAGAGAGAGAGAGAGAAAGAATGGGTGTGCCAGGGCCTCCAGCCACAGCAAACAAGCTCCAGATGCATCCGCCCACTTGTACATCTGGCTAACGTGGGTCCTGGGGAATCAAGTCTCAAACCAGGGTTCTTATGCTTCACAGGCAAATGCTTAACTGCTAAGCCATCTCTCCAGCCTATGGCAAGTACTTTTATCCACTGAGCCATCTCGCCATCCAACTTTATCAGTATGTGGTAATTCTCTGAGAGAGGTATTATAAACAATGTTAATCACACATATTTTACCACAAATCCTTTTTAAGTGGAGTATTTTGTGGTAAAACCTACTTTGGATATACTACCATAATGCTACTGCTACAAATATCATACTTTATTTTCAAATCTGTAAAATTGTATTAAACAAAGATAAAATATGGATTATATCATCCTAATTAATCATAAAGATTAATATAATGTCATTTATAAGGACATTCACCAATGTTATTCAAACATTGTAGAAGTTTTTTTTTTATTACTGTATTTTAATAGACTTTAAGAACTTTTATCCCAAATTACTCTTACTGAAACTTGTCAAACACTACTTTTTGTGTACAAAGGAGTGGGGCAATAATGTGTTTACTCTGTAAAGATCTATGTTCTAAATGAGATACCCTTTAGCGGTGAGAATATAAACTCTGTTTGATATTTAATAGCACATCTAAGAAACTTTGATCTTGTAAATAATTTTCTTTTCATTCATTATTCATTTAAAGCAGCTTTATTTAACATCATCCTGAAAGAGAGCTGATACTTCTCATTTGAAAGTGAATTACAGGGAAGAAACTTACTGTAAAATTGTATTTTTAATATAATTTCCTCTTCAATCTGATTTTTTATTATATTCCTAAGTCAACTTTGTTTTTATAGAAAATTAATGCTAGAGGATTAATTCATTCTATGTGCATGTTTGTTTTGTACCAATATTCAATTCAGAAATTACATGTAATAGTTTGTAAAATAGTAATTTTGGAATAAAAATCAATCTAAATTATTGATAAGTGGTAATATAAATTGTTCCAGGTTTATTTGAGAAGATTTTGACCATATATATATATATATATATATATGTATATATATATATACACACACACACACACACACACACACACACACACACACGTATATGTATTTATTTATTTATTTATATGGAGCTAAAACACAAGACCACAACCTTTTGCCTAGTAAATAAATAACATTAGAAAAATACTGAACATCTGGTATGGAGAGGCTTAGCAGTTAAGGCACTTACCTACAAAGCCAAAGGACCCAGATTTGATTCCCAGGACCCAGGTGGCACATGTATCTGGAGTTCATTTGCAGGAGCTAGAGACCCTGGCATGCCCATTCTCTCTCTACCTGTCTGCCTCTTTCTCTCGTTAATAGATAAATAAAAATAAAAACATATTTTAAAAAAGTAAAATACTTAAATTCTAATACTAGGAGATAAACTAAGTATATTATTGAACATTTGTGAATTGGAACATTTATGTATGACAGCATGACACCAAGCTATTAAATATGTATAAGAATGTACATATTGATATGTAAATATGTTAAAATCTTCATGATATACTGCTAAATAATAAATGTTAGATCAGTCTTTTAATTTTTTGCATGTGTATGAATATGTGTACACAGGTATGTGTGTATGCACGTGTGTGCAGGGGTGCATGCCAACATGTCAGTTGAGCCTCCTCTTCCACCTTCTTTTCAGAAGGTCTTTTAACTGCAGACCTGATAGTTTGGGAACCTTTCAGCCTCTGCCTTCCATTGTATGGGAACACTGGGATTAAAGGTATGCAGGCCACTTTCTGCCCAGTTTCATGTAAGTGCTAGGGATCAATGTCGGGCTTGCATATTTATGATGCAAGTGCCTTGTGCCACTGTATCCCTCAGTACATCTCTCTACCCAGTAAGATCAGTTTATATAAACACATACACATATCCTGTAGGAGAAATTCTACTAAAATAAAAACAGAAGTTAATTAGGTTGACTTTAATGTTTAATCATTTATAATTTCTTTTAAAATATTTTATTTATTTATTTATTTGTTATTATTGAAAAACTCCAAATGCATGCACCTCCTTGTATATCTGGCTCTTGTGGGTACTGTGGAATCAAACCTGGGCCCTTCAGCTTCAAAGTCAAACACCTTAACTGCTAAGCCATCTTTACAGCTCTATATGTTAAGTTTTGTATTATTCATGGTAAAATCAAAATGATAGACAATCATGTTCACCAAGGAAAAGCTCATAAAAATTCACACTTGATGGTTTTTGGAAGTAGTCTCTGAAGTTATTGCATTTTAGGTTAGAGATCTGTTCACAACATGAAACTTTTCTTACATTATTGCTGTGCTTTATAAAAAGTGATATTTCATGAAATGCTATCATAACTATGTGTATATTTTCCATAACTTTGAATTCCTTTTTGTCTCTCATTATGTGGAACACATGATGTCTACATGAGCCAATGTCATGAGTGCATAGTCAAACTTCAAAAGAGAACATTATACTAAAGGCAAAGTTACAATCTCAATCTAAATAGAGGGGCTTTCTGTTTAGCACTTGTTCCTGTCCTGCTAGTCTCCTAAGAATATTGACTATTCTTTTTCTTTTAACCCAGAGTTACCTGGACTTCACTATGTAGTCTCAGGCTGGTCTCAGACTCTCTGTAATCCTCTTAACTTTGCCTCCCAGGTGCTGGAATTAAAGGCCTGTACCACCATGCCTGGCCAAATATTCTTTTTTGCATTTCCCATGGTTTCTGAATGTGTCAAATGTGATTTTGTCATGACATGGTATTTGGCATCTGGTCTATTATCAACTAGTGATTTAAAATGCTTCCACATTCAATAGATTCTAAATAAATGAGACCCCCGTATCTTAAAGTAATGGGACTGTTTGGGGCTCTCCTTGATGTGTTCTAGAATTCGGTCAATGATTACAGCCTTCTCCTTGACCAAAGGATTATGGAGTTGAGAAAGGTATATTAAACAGATCTTTCAGTGGTTAGACAAATGGTATAAATAGTACAAAGTAGTCTTAAGTTTAAATGTGTAGTGCCAGGATAGAGTGCTTGACTTATGTAGCCATTCATTCCTGATATCAGTTTGGTTGTGTTGACCCTATTGCCGCATGGTAATACTCATGTTCTATATCTCTACTTGTAATGGATATTATGATGTTCTAGGGGTTCTTCCTGGAACTCCAAGCCCTGAGTTCATATCTGAAAATTCACCAAAGAACTGGCAATTCCAGGCTAGAGAAAATGGTTTATAAGATACCACATTTCATTTAGGTATCACAGGGATGTTTGGAAGGGAAAGGACTGAGGGCTGAGAAAGGGAAGGTAAAGTGGAGAGAAGAGAGATACAGCATGTAGCTCATGTAAACAAAGATGAATCTTAGATTTAAAAAAAAAAATTAAAAACATGAAAAACAATTTTTAAAAGGACATGCACCTTCAAAATGTTTAAAAGACAGTGTTAAAGTGTCCCTTCTCACCCCTGCGGGGTGAGAGAGAGAATCCTTATCAGGGCAAAGACACAAACATATTGCTGTAACAGTTCCAAAGAAAGGGAGAATCTCTCCATGCTTCAGAAAAGATATACTTTAGAGTTCACACCTAGTACACCTGGACACACCTGCACCAGGTGTCCCAAACTATAGGCCTGCACTCAGAAGAAGAATCAACCCACACCTGGGCAGGGTGCAAGCTCAAAAGAGCTCTGATTGGGTGAGGTGGGCAGATGCTGAATACTACAACTGAAGGAGGGAGGTGGGGTGAGCTGTGATAAGAGGGGTCAGCTAGTGTAAGCATGGTGAGATGTTGAGGGTGTGAGTCAGATCATCCTAAATTAGCTCCCTTCAAAGGCCATCCTGGTCCTGCCTAGCCAGAAACTACCTGCCTGCTCTGGATTCCCCACACACCCATCTTGGGCCTGGTTTGTTCCTGTAGGATTTATCCCCTCACCTTGATTCTTTACAATGCCAGTGATGTTAACTATCATTGTTGTAGATAATACAATGTGAATTGAAACTCTTTTTGCAAATGTTTTGCAAAGCATCCTCTTAGTTCTAGTTAATCTACCTTTATATGCCAATCACTGTTGGCTAAAACCTGAGACTGTAAGCTTGGTTCATCATTCTCCTTCCCATTGCCAAGTCTGTGGCACATAGGCACCAACAGCTTTAATGCCCAGGACATTGAAGATGTCTAAATATTAACTGAATGAACAAATCTTCACTATAAGAAGGAACATGAAACGAATCAACATTTATGTGTTAGGCACTGCAGCAGAAGTTATGTGATGTGTATGACACCCACTAGAGATTAGCAACCTAAGTCTCAGAGCACTGTCTTGCTTCTTATATGCAGATGTGGAGCTAAAATGCCCATCCAGCAGTGATGTTAATTATTCATAGCCTTCATTATCTGCTGTCACGGTGTAACCTTTCTACGAATGCTTTACCAATTCAGGGGTTCAATGATCACACACCACAATGACTCTTAGATTTGTTTCTCCAGAATGATCATTCCCATGATTTTCATTCTATTTCATTCATCTGCCTTTGGCACATCTGCTTTGGTATCCCTCAGGTACTTTAAAAACAATCACTTCTCAATGAAACTTCTCATTTTCCCATTCTGGTTGATTTGATCCTCTTCTAAGTAGCCATTATCATGATGAATAGGTACCATTAGTAAATGTAGTTTTCAAAGTTAGAAACTTGGAGAGAATTCTGATTCTAATGGCTGCATATACTCCTTTGGCACAGCAAATTAATTCTGTTTTATAAATAACTTCAGGCTTGTTCTCTAACTTCTGTCTATAATAAAATTGCTATATTTGGAAAACAATAAATATCTACTAAATTTAATCTCATTAACTAAATTTCTAGATTCTATAATGCAAATGGTATAGTAAAAATGTAGGTATGTCTAAAAAAATGGAAACCAAACTAATTTTTCTCTTTCACACTAATAACTGAAAACTTTTAGCAGGTTGGCATACAGAAATCCATTGTAATATACCTCAAGTCCATATCAGTTCTCAGTAGTCTCCCTTTTTATATCTAAACATGCTTTCTTAGGCATGTGCAGGCCTCAGGGAGAGCTTTGCTATCCTCTTTTTACCTGTCTTTGTATATCTTCTTTTGATAAGTTCTTTGTGTCTCCCTCACCTTCAGCATGCCCTGGCACACAGCTTAGATGCCCCCCCACCTTTTAGGAAGCCTTCTCTGACCTTGCAACCCTAGCCTGGATTGCATCTATTAGGTTTCCTTGTAGTCTAATCATCTGTGATTATTGATACACAATATCTGACTTCTCATAAGAATTTGACCTTTACCTGTCTGTTTCACCTATTATATTGAACATTTTGGATAAGATTATAACTTTTATCTTTGTGTTATGGATTAAGTGTAAAATATCTCCTATAGATTCATGTGTTTGAACACTTGTTTCCCAGATGTTTGGGGTAGGTGGTAGAGCTGGAAGGCACAGCCTTGTTAAAGGAAGTGGATCACTAGTTATGGGCTTTTGGGGTTTCTGGGCAAGACTTATTTATTTCTTGCCATCTGTCTTCTGAGTGTGGCTGCAATGTGGCCAGTTAGCTTTCTGCTCCTGTTGCTATACCTTCCCTGCCATATGGAGTGTGTCTCCATGGAACTGTAAGCCAGAATAAACTTTTTCCTTCCTTAAATTGTTTCTTGTCAGGTTTTGGCCACAGCAATGAGAAAGTAATAATACTCCCATAGACTAACACATATTTGGTGCATTGTCACAGTCAGCCTCATGTTGCTGGGATGAACTTTCAAACCAGACACAGTTTATAATAGGAATGGAATTTATTGAAGCTTCTGGGTTCAGGGGAAGTTCCATAATGGAAGAAGAAATTGGACCCATTTCACAGAGCCAAGCAGAGAAAAAAGAAGAAAAAACAAACAAACAAAAAGCAACCATCACCAGCACAAGCAAGCACACTCCAAGAATCCCAGGCAGGACTCAAGCATTTTGCCTATATTTAGACTGGAATTCAGATTCACCCCAAACATCTTAGGGCTGGACCTAGGGTCCACCCACAATGACACCAAGTTACAAACTGGAATAAAACTCCTGAAGCTATTGAGATGAATTCATTCAATCTATAATCATGAAGACTTGTTTTAGTCAAACTGATGACTGAATGGACTAAAACTCAAAATAATGTTTAATAGCTTCACTGAGGCAAGATCCACATATAAAATACTAGCTTATTTCAGCTGCAAATGCAAAATATTTTATTTGGAGTAGCTTCTCCATAAGATAAATACATTTCTTATAGCCTTGGATAATGGGAAACCCAAGAACAGAGATCCCATTCTATCTGTCTGTCTCTCTCCCCCACCTCTCTCAAATAGATGATAAATAAATAAATAAAATCTTAAGGGGCCACTTCCTTTGTAAATGGATGCCATACATAGGTGAACACACCCAGAAGTTTTTTGGGGCTTCTTATAAAGGTACTCATTTCACTCTTGAGAACTCTTCCCTCATAAAACAATGGAACCCCTGATGGCATCACTTAGTACTGAATCCTTGTGGGCTAAAATTTCAACATATGGATTTCTGTGAAACCCACACATTCATCATAGCACTTTAAAGTCATTCAAGGAGGAAGAGTTTATTTCAAATGACAGTTTGAAGTGATATAATCCATCATTGTGGGGAAGGTGTGGTGACAGAAGGATCAGGCAGTTGATCACATTGCAAATAGTAAAGAGGAAGAGAAAGAAGGCTTAGCTAGCTTCCTCTTATCATAAGATCTGGGATGCCAGCTTATGAGTCAATGCCTCCCATGTGTAGTGAGGGACTTTAGACCTCAAATAACCTAATCTAGAAAATATCTTAAAGACTTGACCAGATATTTATTTATATTTTGATTCTACATATTGTCAAATTAACATCCCAGATTAACCATCCCACATCCATTTATGATAATCCACTTTAATTGCACAATTCAATGATTTTTAGTATATTTACAAATATACTAAAATCTAACTTGTGAATCATAACTACCATTAATTTTAGAATATTTTTATCATCTTCTAAAGGAAGCCCTATACATTTTATCAGCCAGTTGATAGTTCTGTACACACCCACAAACCCTAGGCAATCATTAGTCTATGTTTTATATTCTGACCATTTCAAATAAATTGGGTCATATAATCTGTCACATTTAGTAAGGGTTTTTTCATTTTTCATTTTTCTTTCTTTCTTTTTTTACTTAGCACGTTTTCAAGAGTGGTTATGCAAATTAGTCAGTATTTCTTTTATCACTAATAGTTACTCTACTGTATGGACGTACCACACTTTGTGCACTTATTCATTAACTGACTGTGGGTGGAGTCCAATTTGTCAAGTTAGCCATTGCTTTCTTTCCTTGCTTCTGTTTTCTGTATCATATCTCATATAATATCGGTTAATCCAGGAGCATGAAGATTTATATTATTGTTTTCTTCTAAGAGTTTTGTAGTTTTTGTTCTTATGATTTATCTGTGAATTTATGTATGTATATATACATATATATGCATACACATACACACTTACACACATACACACACGGAGAGAGAAAGAGAGACACTTACATATGGGTACCTAGTTGCCCCATTGCTGAGATTGAACCTGGCTCTACAAATCATGTACACTGAGAAACATATCTACCCCTTATTAGGAGATTTATTATTTCCTCCTGGCAGGGCTTTTGCTCTTTTGTTTTTATTTCTAAACGAAATTCTATTTCATTTCTCTAACTTTCTCTTATGCTACCACATATTTGTATTATCATATTTGTAGTAATGCTCAAAATTGAGAAATGTGAAATCTCTAAACTTGTCTTTTCTCAAGATAATTTTGGTTATTCCTAGAACTACTTTAAATTTTCATATAAATTTAAGTGTCAGCTTATAATTTTCTGTGAAGGAGTAAGCTGACAGTTTCAATGGGTCTGCATTGAATCTCTACATCATTTGGGCAAGATATTGACATTTTTGTAATGTTAAGTATTTTAATTCATGAACATCATTTTTTTCATTCTTATGAGTCTTCACTGTCTTTCAAAAATGTTTTATATACTTCAGAGTATAAATTTTACACTTAAGATTATTGTACTTGACATTACTTTAAATGTATTTGCTTAACTTCATGCTTGGAATTTTAGCATTCTGTCATTGTGATCAAATATCTGAAGCAAACAAAGGTTGCTCATGCTTTCAGAGGTTTTGGTCCATAGTCACTTGGTGCCATGATTTCTAGGCCAATGCTAGACAAGAGTTCATGACAGAACAAGGCCGCTCATCTTATGAAAGTTAAAAATCAATGAGAGAGAGAGAAGGAGAGAGTGCACACAAGAAAGAAATAGAGGAATGGGCCAGAGATAAAATGCACTTTGCCCTAGTGACCTACTTTCTTGAAATAGATCCCATCTCCAAAAGATAGCATCACCTTCCAAAAGATGTGTAATTCTCATGGCACATTTCAAGTCCAAACCATAACAAAGCATTACAGATTGACCGAAATACAATTGCTTTTGTATCTAAATCATGTATCCTGTAACCCTATTTATTATTTCTTATATGTTATTTGAGTGTGTTTGGGGGTATTTCCTCTGATTTTCTACATGTGATACAATGTGATTTTCAAATACAGTTGGTTTTATCTCTTCCTTCCATTTTGGCTTGCCTTTATTTACCTGTATAACTTATTATCTGAAAGTGCTACAGTGAATAGAAGTGATAAGAACAATGTGGTCCTTTCTTCTTGACCTTAGATTTGCCAAAAGTAAGTCAGTATATTTCACTATTTTGAAATTAGTTGTAAGCCTTACATAGATGACCTTAAAAGTAGAGTGTGGTGGTTTGGTTCAGGTGTCCCCCTAAACTTAGGTGTCCTGAATGTTAGGTTCCCAGCTGATGGAGATTTGGTAAATAATGCTCCTGGAGGCAGTGTGTTGATTGGGGTGGGCTTACAGGTATTATAGCTAGTTTCCCCTTGCCAGTGATTGGAACACTATCTTGTTGCTCTTGTCCACCTGATGTTGGTCAGGAGGTAATATCCACCCTCTGTTCATGCTGTTGTTCTCCCTGCCATCATGGAGCTTCCCCTCTAGTCTGTAAGCCAAAATAAACCTTTTTCCCACAAGCTGCTCTTTGCCAGGTAATTTTTGCCAGCATTACGAACCTGACTGCAACAGCAAAGTTGGTATCAGAGGAATAGGATTGCTGATAGACACCTGAATGTGTGGCTTTGGCCTTTTGGAACTAATTTCCAAGAGGAATGTTGAGGGATTTGAAACCTTGGCCTAAGAGACACCTAGTAGTGCTATAAGTACAGCTTGATGGACTATTCTATTCAGAGTTGAAAGACCTGAATGTAGTAAGAATTATGGATTGTGAGGTTTGGTTTGTGAGGGTGAAAAAGAGCTTTGCTGGACTGGGCTAGGAGCAGTTTGAGTGAGAAGTTTGCTATTATGGTCATGTTCTGAGAAACTATGCAGGTTTGCTTTGTATAGAAACGGACTGGTGTGAGAAGAAGGATATGGCACAGAAAAGAATGAAATCTTTGGGCTGAAACTTCTGCCTGTTCAGCTTAAATTATATGAGAGATTACAACCTTTGAGATTTGGCCAGCTGACCTGCGCTGGAGCAACAGGAAGAATGTAGGCTCTTTTTAAGGGGCCTGAATGCTGAATGAGTGTCCTGTTCTTCAAAGTCTGCTTTATTCCCCCCGCCCCTCGAATTGACAAATTGGCACCCTACCTGGTATTATGGGGTATAAGAAATGCAAGAAAGAGAGGGTCACTGAATTTGCAACATGGTCTTGTATTTTAGAAATGACCATGGGCAGTGTATAGCATGGAAATCTGATGGAGCAGTGAGGAGGGACTGTGGGTTGCATTCAAAACCCAGTGAAGATACTGGAACCACTAGATGGCTTCTAAGGAGAGCTGTCTGCCTAGGATGAAGTTTTCCAAGACTGTGAGTAGCTTAGCTGGAGGGGCAGAATTGGAATTCCAGAGACTTGCCAGTAGTTAGAATTATTGAACTTGGAGACTAGTCATTGACTAGAATTGTTGGACTTGGAGCTACAGAGTTTGATGTTTGCCCTGTTTAAATCTTGTATTGTCTGGATATTTCTTAGCTATGCCCAATGCCATCTTTTGGAGTATTAATGTGTATTCTGTGCCATTATGGGTTTTTGATATATATGTCTCTCTCTCTCTCTCTCTCTCTCTCTCATATATATATATATATATATATATATATATATATATATATATATATATATATAATCAGCTCAGTTAAAAGATCTCACACTATGGGAATGTTTCAACATCATTAGGATTGATTAAAAACAAACTATGTGTACTTTTAAAGTTAAACTGAATACATTGGATTTCATATCATGTATGGTTATCAGTTTATGGGGGCCAGGGCACTAGGTGGTGGTTTGATTCAGGTGTCCCCCATAAATTTAGGTGGCCTGAATGCTAAGTTCCCAGCTGATGGAGATGGAATTAATGCTTCCTGGAGGCAGTGTATTGTTGAGAGCAGGCTTAATGATATTATAGCCAGTTTCTCCTTGCCAGTGTTTGGCACACTCTCCTGTTGCTGTTGTCCACTTGGGGTTGGTCAGGATGTGATGTCTACCCTCTGCTCATGCTGTTGTTTCTACTACCATCATGGAGCTTCCCCTTGAGTCCATAAACCAAAACAAACCTTTTATTCCCCCCCTCCCACAAGCTGCTCTTGGTTGGGTGATTTCTGCCAGCAATGTGAACCTGACTGCAAAATAGAGGAAGTCTTTTGTCTCCATTTAGCTTTTAGCATGAACAGATACTGGCATTTATCAATTGCTTGTTCTTCACCTGTTTGGAGAGTTATGTGAATTTTTAACTTTATTTTAAATAAAATCTATGACATTAATTGTTTTTTCTGATGTGAAACCTTGAATCCTTAAGGGAAATATCAATTGTTCATTTCATGTATGTATATGTATACACACACACACACACACATATATGTATGTATATATATATATATATATATATATATATATATATACACACACACACACACACACACACACACATATATATATATTTTGCCCTGGGATCCTGCTGTATACCTCCTCACCATTGGGATCATAGACTGGGCCCCCACACCTACTTTGCGAGACTGGAGATTTGAACTCAGGCTTGCATGGCAAATACTTTAAACACTGAGTGGTCATCCCAGATCAAAGTACATGTCTTGAAAGATAACTAATCTGCTCAAAGTGGAACTAGCAAAAAATACAATTTTGGCCTTATCAAAATATAGTTCAAGCCAATACCTACCATTTATTCTCAAATCAGAACATACAGCAATCTAACTGGAAAACTCCTTCATTTTTACATATTTTCTCAAGTGATTTCTGATCATTCCCTAATGGATAATTTTTTAAAGATGAAATTTTGCTTGTTAATTCATAATGCAATTTTCTGGGGAAATGGAGGATTAAATTGTGGGCCATGAAACACCACAAAGTCAAGTACTATATTATTGGTTAAGAAAAAGCGTAGTATAGGTCCCTTGTCCAGTTGAAATACAGAGGAATTTCTAAATTGTTGGTTTTCTGTGTTTTGATCCTAATGGGATTTGATTATTGAATGTTTATGAGGCAACTAAACTGGATCAAATCATGATTAACCTTACTTAATTTAATCCCTGATTTTTAAAAAAATGTTATTGCTATTTTTATTGATTTTTATAAATGCACTTTGTTTTAAATTATAGACTGTTTATTTGATTTAGGAAACACATTTATTAAAGGAAACTACAGGGTCAAGATGGCGACCACCTAACTGCGCTTCACATCTGTGGGAAAGAAAGGCAAGACATTAAGGGTTCACTGGGTCTTTTAGGGGAGATCAATCTCAAATAGATTGCCAGTGGGAGGGCACAGAGGGGAAAAAATAGGGAATCCCTGATTCCCTCGCGTGCGGGTAGCCCGAGTCCCCCAATCCCTCCCAAGCAGCCACTGTACCCACTGTCCCAGCTTCAGGATACTCTTGTACTTACTGTACAATGAGGGTCCCAGGCCAACATAGTTCCACTTGCCTTACTGCACAGGGGCGATCACCCTGCTAACCCTTCCCATGAGTGACCTTGAGCAGGCTCTGCCTACTGGCCCATTGGAGCTCAGGCTCCTTTGATCCATTTGCCCACCACATGGACTCCACTGCGCCAATCCCTGCTTGTTCAAGCTTAGCATGCTTGGCCCATTTGCTCAATTACTGCTCTGGCTGTCATACATTCAGGTGTGAGCCCAGGCCCACTTCAACTGCCCACAGGAGCTCAGGCTGTCTCTGCCTGCCTGCCTGCCTCAGCTCCAGTGCCAGCTCCTCCTTGTCTGCCTCACCACCATTGTCCTGTTGTAGAGGAGCTCAGACTGCTTCCAGGTCCCAGTGCTGTGCCACACCAGAGTTGAGGCTGCTTCAGTGCTTGGTGCCTCAGGGTCCCTCCTAGTGGGAGCACAGGCAGCTTTGGCATATTACCACATGAGAGCTCAAGTAACTTTTGTGCCCCTGCCAGGCAAGAGCTCAGGTGGCTTTGGCAAGTGACAGCCAAAGCCCAGACTGCTTGGCATCAGCCTCAGGCTGCTTCAGCTTCCCACTGTGCTTGAGCTCAGGCCAATCCACCCACCTATGTGCCCACATACCATGATGGGCAGACCACAGCTCAAAAGAAATAACATAAAAAATCAAATGCAAGAAAATCTAGTTAGATCATCCAATCCTATGATAAACATCTCTAATCAAAACATAGAAGAATCAATAGGATCAGAACACAAAAGAGAAGCTATGAACAATGCAACACTGACCAAGCTACTGGTAGAACTTGCAGAAAAGAAACAAAGGACCGATAATTGTGTGCATGCTGCTATCACTACACTAGACCTAATAGATGAGAAAATGGAAGCAATTCAAAGACAGTTAAGAGATATGAAGGAGATTGAAAAAAAAGAGGACCTCAAAAATTAGCTGATGATGCTAAATGAAGACATAAAGAAATGCAAGGATGAATTCCAAGAAGCATGAAGAGAATCAGAAAATTATGTGAAAAGGGACCTCAACAGAGGGATGGAAACTATACATAGAAAAGTAGTAGAAAATGAAAACCTAATTGAACAAGTCCAAAACTCTCTAGAAGCTCTCAAGAATAGATCCAGCCATGAGGAGGATAGACACTCTGATCTGGAAGACAAGATGGAAGAAACAGCTTGACAGTTCAAAAGTTTCAGTAAGTTCAAAAGGTTCTATGAACAGAACATGAGGGAATTGTGGAATACACTGAAATGTCCTAATTTCAGAATCATTGGAATACCAGAAGGAGAAGAAATTCAGACCAAAGGTATGGAGAATTTATTTAACAAAATAATTGAAGAAAACTTTCTCAGGCTCTCAAAAGAATGGCCCATCAAGATACAAGAAGCTAACAGAACTCCAAACAGACTGGACCAAGAAGAAACTCTCCAAGACATATTCTCATTAAGACTCTAAACATTGACACCAAAGAGAAAATCCTAAAAGCAGCTAGGGAAAAACAGCATATCACTTTTAAAGGTAACCCCACCAGAATTACTCCAGATGTCTCAAAGGAAACTCTGAAAGCCAGAATGGCCTGGAATGAAACACTGCAAAGTCTAAGAACCTATGGTTTCCAACCCAAACTACTCTACCCTGCAAAAGTATCCCTCATAAAAGATGGTGAAAAAAAACTTTCTATGACAAACTCAGCATTTCAATTATATGAACACAAAACCAAACCTACAGAGAGTATTTCAGAAAATTTTCCACAGAAAATCAAATAATCAAACTCAAATTCCTACAAGGAGCATATCACAATAACCAAACTCAGAGAAGTCACAAAAACTTCTAAGTCCATGAAAACACCAAACCACATATACCATCACAATATGGCAGGATGGATCAAAAAATTAGACCCCTCAATCTGTTGTCTTCAAGAAACCCACCTCACCACTAAAGACAGACACCTTCTCAAGGTGAAAGTGTGGAAAACAATATTCCAAGCAAATGGGAATATGAAACAAGCAGGTGTAGCTATATTAATATCGGATAAAATAGACTCCAAACCAAAATTAATCAAAAAAGACAAAAGAAGGCCACTTCCTACTTATCAACAATCTATCAAAAGTATATTACAATCATAAATTGGTATGCACCAAACATAGGGGCACCATAGTTCATAAACTAAAACATAATTGACAATAAAACGGCAATAACCTACAACACCATCAAAATTGAGGACCACAATACACCAATATCATTAATAAATAGATCATCCAAACAGAAACTCAACAGGGAAGTAAGAGAGCTCAACAAAACCATAGATCACTTAGACCTAATGGACATCTACAGAACATTCCATCCCAAATCCACAGACTACACATTCTTCTCAGCAGCTCATGGAACATTCTCTAAAATAGATCATAACTGGGTCACAAAGCCTGCCACCATATATTTAGGAAGATTGACATAATTCCCTGCATGATATCAGATCACAATACTATATTGCTAGAAAATAACAACAAGAACCACCAAGAATCACATCAGCCCCTAGAAACTGAACAGCACACTTTTAAACAATAAATGGATAGTGGACAAAATAAAAAATGAAATTCCAAAATTTCTAGAAATGAATGATGCTGAGAATACATCATACCAAAACTTATGGGACACAATGAAAGTGGTCCTCAGGGGAAAATTCATAGCACTCCGTGTCTTC
Source organism: Jaculus jaculus (assembly GCF_020740685.1). NCBI lineage: Eukaryota > Metazoa > Chordata > Mammalia > Rodentia > Dipodidae > Jaculus > Jaculus jaculus. The sequence goes on along the minus strand of NC_059107.1, from coordinate 74,950,992 downwards.
ATAATAAAGACAGAAAGATCCCAAATCAATAACCATCCACCTAAGGGAACTGGAAAAGCTAGAAAAATCCAACCCAAAAAGCTCCAAATTGAAAGAAATAATTAAAATCAGAGGAAAAATTAATGAATTGGAAACTAAGAAAACAATTTAAAAAATTGACAAAACAAAGAAGCTGGTTCTTTGAAAAAATAAACAAGATTGACAAACCCCTAGCAATTTGATCAAGCAAGAAAAAGAGGTGCTTCAAATTAACAAAACTTGAAATTAAAAAGGAAAGTTCACAACAGACATATGTGAAATTGGGAGAATCACAAGGAGTTATTTCAAAAACTTCTACTCCACAAAACAGGATAATGTGAAGGAGATGGATAAATTCCTGGAAACATACGATCAAAGATAAACACAGAGCACATTAATCTCCTGAACAAACCTATCACACTTATTGAGATTGAAAAAGTAATAAAAAACCTCCCCCAAAAGAAGTGTCCAGGAATAGATGGATTCTCAGCTGAATTCTATCAAACCTTCATGGAACTGAAACCAATCTTCCTCAAACTGTACCACACAATTGGAGAACAGGGAAAGCTACCCAATTCCTCCTATGAAGCTAGTATCATCCTAATTCCAAAACCAGGCAGAGATGCCACAAGAAAACTGCTGGCTTATTTCCCTGATAAACCTAGATGCAAATATCCTGAACAAAATCCTCACAAACTGAATCCTACAACACGTCAAAAGCACTATCCACCTTGATCCAATGGGATTCATCCCAGGAACACAGGGGTGGCTCAACATACAGAAATCTGTCAATGTAATATACCACATAAACAAGGCTAAATACAAACACCACATGATCATTGTGATAGATGCAGAAAAGGCCTTTGACAAGATACGACATCACTTCATGATCAAAAAATTGGAGAGAATTGGCATGGTTGGTTCATATCTTAACATAAAAAAGGCAATATACAAAGTTCCTAAGGCCAAAATAATACTTAATGGAGAGAGACTGGAGGAATTCTCATTGAGATCAGCAACAAGACAGGGTTGTCCACTCTCACCTTTGCTCTTCAATATAGTACTGGAAGTCCAAGCTCAAGCAATAAGATAGGAGAAAGAAATAAAAGGGATATAATTTGGAAAGGAAGAAGTTAAGGTAGTTCTATTTGCTGATGACATGATTATATAGGTAAGAGATCTGAGAGACTCCATCCCAAAGCTCCTAAAGGTGATTAACTCCTATAGCAAAGTAGCAGTATACAAAATCAATGCACAAAAATCAGTAGCCATTCTATATGCAAATGACAAAGATAGAGAGAAAGAAATGAGGGACATTGTCCCATTTTCAATAGCAACAACAACAACAACAACAAAAATACCTTGGGATAATGTTAACCAAGGGAGTGAAAGATCTACACAATGAAAGCATAAAAACACTCAAAAAAGAAATTGAAGAGGCCTTGAGAAAATGGAAAGACCTCCCATGCTCCTGGATAGGCAGAATTAACATTGTGAAGATGGCAATCCTACCAAAGGCAATATATAGATTTAATGCAATTCCAATTAAAATCCCTACAGTGGTCTTCACAGAGATAGAGAAAATGATCTCAAATGTCATATGGAAAGGCAGAAGGCTTCGCATATCCAAGCATATCCTCAGCAAAAGAAATACCTCTGGAGGCATACTTGATCTAAAGCCATAGTAATAAAAACAGCATGGTACTGGCATAAAAACAGGAGTATAGTCCAATGGAATAGATTTGAGGACCCAGACTTTGGGTCAAGCAACTATAGCTACTTGGTATTTGACAAAGGCCCTAACAATATACGCTGGAAAAAAAGACAGCATCTTCAACAAATGGTGCTGGAGCATCTGGATAACCATATGCAGGATATTGAAACTTGATCAACCCATTTCACCATGCACTACACTCAAGTCAAAATGGATCAAAGACCTCAATATAAGACAAGAAACTCGGCTACTACTGGAAGAAAATATAGGAAGAACTTTTCATGATATAGGAATGGAAAAAGACTTCCTGAACAAAACCCCAGAAGCTCTTGATCTTAAACAGTTACTCAACCAATCACATGAAGCTAAAGAGTTTCTTTACAGACAAGCATACAATAAGCAAAGCCAATAGATTATGCACAGAATTGGAGAAAGTATTTCCTGGTTATCCAAATTACAGAGGCCAAATCTCTAGAATCTATAAAGAACTCAAAAACCTAAACAATCAAAAGTCAAAAAGCCCACTCACAAAATGGGGCAAAGAACTGAACAGGCCGTTCACAGAGGAAGAAATACAAATGGCAAACACACAGTTCAGAAAATGTTCATAATCCCTAATCATCAGGGAAATGCAAATGAAAACAACTATGAGATTCCACCTTACCCCAGAAAGGATAGGAAACACCAAAAAGTCAAATGAAAATAAATGCTGGTGAGGATGTGGAGAATTAAGAACTCTCATCCACTGCTGATGGGAATGAAAGATAGTACAACCACTTTGGAAAGCAATATGGAGACTCCTACAAAAGGTTACTATAGAGTTACATACAGACCCAGTTATTCCCTTATTGGCCGTGTACCCTAAAACCTTTAAACCACAGGCCAGAGAGGTTTGGTCAACCATGTTTGCAGTGGCTCAATTTGTAACATCTAAGAGCTGGAATGAAGCCAGATGTCCACCCCTAGAAGAATGGATTACTAAGATGTGGTATATCTACACAATGGAATTCTATACAACAGTAATAAAAAATGACACAATGAAATTTGAGGAAAAATGGTTAAACCTGGAACAGATGATTCTCAGTGAACTTACCCAATCACAGCCACATAGTCTCACTTATCTACAGCACCTAATCTGTATCTACCCAATATGTCATCATACCCAGCAAACATCTCGAGGACTAGACAATAGGAGGGGTGAGGAAGGAGGGGAGGACAAGGGAGGGAAGGGAAATACAAATCTAGACCCAAAAGGCAATGGTCCACAAAATTCTATATCCTAAATGGCATACCAAATGACTGAACCTTCACCAGGCCCTTAGAGGGAACACCTGAGCCACAAGAAACTGGAGAGGGTATGATGAAGACTGACCTTAATCTTCTACAGCTTCTTTCTCTCTCTCTCTCTCTCTCCTCTCTAACTCTTTTATATTAGTTATCTTTTTCTTCCTTTTCTTAGTGGGCACTGACCTGTTAACTCCCAGAACTAGCCTGTGGCTATTATCCACAATGAGGTTTTGATCAAGGGTTTCCTAAAAGAAAGACAGATTTCTGTCAGAATACTTGTTGACCCACCAAAGGTTAGTGGTAAGACCTTATTGCTGAAGACACCATATGCAGTTGACATGTAAATGGAATGGCATGACTGGAAGTTTGAAGAGAGTCAGTTGTCAGACTGTCAGCACATCTAGTGCCAGAAGGTGCTACATGGGTGACTGGGGGAAAAGGACCAATATCTGCCCAAGCAACTCATCGTCTACCCTACTTAGCAGCAAATAACCTGTCGTGATGCTCACACAGTTGTAATAATTGTGCACAGGGATGGTAGGAAATCAACTGCTCTTGATTTGGCTAACTGATCCCCCCAATGGTACAGGATCCATAGCTGGAGCTGGGAAACAAGTCAGAACAATATCCAAGCATAAGCCCACTCTCCATTGTCAAGGCACCACTAATTGTGGGCTACAAGTGGGCCTACACTTATTAAATTCTCTATAAAACAAAGTAAGGGTTATCTCATTTGTCAGGTGCTAACTTTACTCTCAATTGGAGAATCTGCTTTTCTTTTTCATATAGATGCAGATCCTAAGGAAAGAGCCATGTCAAAAGGACCTTATCTGAAACTAAGAACAATTGGTGAAACAAGCATGGATGTTGTTTTCTTGGTGAACTGGGTACCAGCACAAGGGTGAAGGAGATCAACACAGAGAAAAATCAACTCCTGACAAATCAAAAAGCCAGAGACCCAGAGGCCCCCAAAACCTCATCACTGAAGCAGACCAAAATGAACACAACATGGTTCAGGGAAATTTTGCAGAAGAGGGGACAGAAAGAATGTCAGAGCCACATGTTAGGTCATGATATGCAGAGACATTTATCCTATCCATAACTGGGCACTAACTCCATAATGCATGACCCATATACCTCAACAAAGAGGGGACAGGGGTAAAAGGTAGGACATGGATGAACCTACCAATGGTACCAGATTGACTGTATTCGCTGAGTACAAAACTAATTAATAAAAAAAGAGGAAACTATAGTTTTCAGTATTTTTTCCTTTTTAATTAAAAAATTATCTGCTTTGGTTCTTTCCTGCTTCATCCAAGTGGACAACAGTGTGATTTCTCATCACACCATTCTTAGTTCACATTTTATACTTCTTCTCAATGACTATTACTATCCATGAAACAGGCTGAGGTTTCAAGATGAAAGATAAAGTGGCAAAAGTTTTTTTTCTTATTTACAAAGGAAGTCATTGAAGATTAATTATAGATGTGAAATATAATCCTAGTTGTGAAATACCCTCAGAATATCAACTTCTGTTAGATAATTGCTTCATTTTGCCTATACTGTGTTTTTCTCTAATTTTTTCCCAATATTATAAGATTATTAAAAAAAAAACCTACAAATGCCATAGTTGATACATTATGAAGGTCATACCACTTTCATAAGCCATAATCTGTTGCATGTGGACAGATTTCTTTTTACTATTTACTCCCTTCCCCCCCCTCTCTTTGTGTGTGTGTGTGTGTGTGTGTGTGTGTGTGTGTGTGTATGCATGTATTTTGGTTTGCTGTTGAATACATAACCTTTTATAATTCTGATTATTTTATTATTTCCTTGTTTCATGATTGATAAAACATTTTCCTTTTTTCTTAATTCATAATATGTCTATTGACATTGAGTACACATTATCAGGATGGTCTGAGGGAAAAGAATAATTTCTTTCTAATCACTCCCATTGCTAGCACACACATATTGAGTATCAGTTAGATATGGAACACATTTTACACAATAAAGAAGAATGGACAAGAGAGACAAAGCCCTCTGTTCATAGAGCTCATGTTCTTATTCAATGTCTATATAGCCTTAATGAAATAATTTTGGATTGAGTTAGATTTGCTACTTTTTAAAAATTTAATGAAAGTAATAAATAAAAAGCATTTGTGATCTTAATTTCCACTACTTATAGTTTTCACACTTTTTTCAAAGTAGGGTCTCACTCTTTTCCAGGCTGTCCTGAAACTTTATATGCAGTACCAAGCTTGTCTTGAACTCATGGCCATCTTCCTACCTCTGCCTTTTGAGTGCTGGGATTAAAGCCATGCACCACGAGAAGGCCATATCTCCCTCCCACACCTCCCATGCTTCTCCAAGTTCTCTGGTCTTGGTAAGTTCCCTTGCAGCTGGCTTGGGGCTGCCTGAACCCTGCAAATTTGCTGTGGAAGAAGGCCCCTTGTTCCACCTTCCTGATTGAAGGGCCCCTGGTTCCCCAACTCCTGGACCCCTGCTCTGTATGGTATGCATGCTAAGTGAGTAGGACAGAGCTCCTGGTTGGCTCCTCACCTCTGATTTCCCTCCTCTTGGTACCCCTGCTGCTGCTTTGGGGAGGTCTGGTCCTTGTGTGTAGGCTGCAGAAGTAGGACTGTTGCTCTGTTATTGATTGGCTCCTAGGTACCCAAATCCCTATTCTCCTGAGTCAGAAGGTGCTTGGGCCACTATAGTAGCTGGCTTCTTGTTCCTGGCTCTCCAGCTTCCTGGCTTCAGTTTCCCAACCCCTGATCCCTCTGTCCTGAAAAATATGTACTGGTGGATTGAGTAGGCCAGAAATATTCACTGAGGATGCCTTGTCCCACAATGTAAGCCCTCAATGCAATCATGGAGAAATCAACATAAATTCAATCCTGAAATGAAACACAGCAACCAAGGTGACTCTGATCAAATTAATTGCTGACCTGGAAGCAAACCACCAAAAAAATTAACAATTGTGTCAATGTAATTGACCAGAATCATCTCTTAGAGCATTCATCTTTTGACAGTAGGCTTAACTTAATTGAAGAAAACATTAGAACCCTCAAAAGAGATGTAAATGAATTGAAGGTGAGTAACAAGTGGAAGATCTCATTAACCAAATGATTAAGTTTAATGAAGACTTGATCAAAGGTAATAATTAATTACACAAAGCATCAAGAAAACCAGAACTCAAACTGAAATCATACCTCAAAAAAGAGATGGACACAATACAAAATCAATACAACAGAAAACAGAAATCAAATAGATGTTATGAAATCCTCTCTAGAACCCCTCATAGAGTTATTCAAGTGGAAGACAGAATGTGTGACCTGGAAGATAAAATAAAAGAAATTGATTGGGAGGTCAAAAACTTTGCTAAGTTCGAAGAATCAATTGAACAGAGTACAAGGGAACTGTGGGATACCCTAAAATGACCAAACATTTGGATCATAGGTACACCACAATGAAAGAAAATCCAAGCCAGATGCATACAGAACATATTCAATAAAATGGCTGAAGAAAATTTTCTCAATCTCTCAAAAGAGAAGCCCATTCATATATAAAAATACCACAGAACACCAAACAGACAGGACCAAAGAAGAAACTATCCAAGGCACATCATAGTGTAACTCTAAACATTGCAAACAAACAGAGAGTGCTCAAAGCAGCAAGAGAGGAACAACTTAGTATATACAAAGCAATTCCATCAGAATTACCTTATATTTCTCAATGGAATCCCTGAAAGCAAGAAGTGCCTGAAATCAAACACTTCAAACTATGACTTTGAACACAACCTACTTTACCCAGCAAAGGTATCCCTCATAATACAAAGTGAAAGGAAAACTTTCCATAAAAAATATCAACTCTATGATTATATGAACAGAAAGCCAAACCTAAAGAAAATATTTCAGGGAATACTCCATACAGAAGAGTCAAACAACCAATCTCAAGAGCCAATAAGAAGAAGATCACAATAACCAAAACAAGGTCAGGCTCAATGAAATACATAATACAAAAAAGCACCAAACCCCATGAAACACCTCATCATGGAAGGGATTAAATTGAAGCTCACAGTTATAACCTTAAATATTAATGGTCTTAAATCACCCATCAAAAGACACAAGTTAACTTAACAGGGTGGATCAAAAACATGGTCCCTTCTATCTGATGTCTTCAAGAAGCCCACCTCACCACTAAAGGAAGACACTGCATCAGAATGAAAAGATGGAAAATGATATACAAAGTAAATGGAAATAAGCTGCAAGTGGGTGTTGCTATATTAATATATTATAAAATAGACTTCAAAACAAAAGTAAGCAAAAAGAACAAAGAAGGCCACTTCTTACTCATGAAAGAAATGACCCAGCATGAAAACATCACAATCATAAATCTATATGCCAAACACATTTTATAAAACAAAACCTACTGGACAACAAAACAGAAATAAATACCAATACCATCATAGTCAGAGACTTCAATAATCCACTATCAATAGATCATCCAACTGGAAAATCAACAGGGAAATAACAGAGCTCAAAAGCACCAGAGACCAACTACACCTAACAGACATCTAAAGAACTTTCCAATCCAATTTTACAGAATACATATTATTCTCAACAGCCCACAGAGCCTTCTCCAAAATAGAACATATATTAGGCCATAGATCATCCCTCCATAAATTCAGGAAAATTGAAGTAACTTCTGGCATCATATCAGATCACAATGGTTTAAAGCTAGAAATTAACAAGAGATACATCAAGAACTCCATCAGCTCCTGGGGACTAAACAACACACTTTTAAGCAATGAATGGATTGTGGAAGAAATAAAAAAGAAATTTTAAAATTCCTAGAATTGAATAATAATGAAGATACAAGGTACTAAAACATGGATCACTAGGAAGGCAGTCCTAAGGGGGAAATTCACAGTACTAAATGCCTTCATAACAAAGACAGAGAAATCCCAAATTAATAACCTAACTGTCCACCTAAAGGCACTGAAAAAAAACAAGAAGAATCCAACCCTAGAAAAAAAATAAAGATCAGAGCAAAAGTTAATTAATTAGAAACTAAGAAAACAATTAAAAATTGATGAAATGAAGAGCTGGTTCTTTGAAAAAATAAACAAGATTGATAAACCTCTGGCCAGTTTGATCAAGCAAAAAAAATAGACATCTCAAATTAACAAAATCAGAAATGAAAAAGGAGAGGACACAACATATATCAATGAAATTGGAAGAAACATCAGAGTATACTTCCAAAAAATCTACTACACAAAATTGGATAATCTGCCTAGCCACATACTACTATTAAAACTAAACCTTGAGAAGATTAATCTCCTAAACAAACCTATTGCATCCATATATATTGAAAAAGTAATCAATAGAAAAAGAAAAGTCCATGACCAAATGGCTTCTCCATTGAATTCTATCGTACCTTCATTGAAGAACTGAAGCTAATTTTTCTGAAACTGTTTCACATAATCAGAGATCAGGGAATCCTCCTTAACTCCTTTTATGAAGCTAGCATCATACCCTAATACCAAAACCAGACAGAGATTCAAGAAAACTACAGGCCTATATCCCTGATGAATTTAGATACAAAGATCCTGAAAAAAATATTTGCAAACCAAATTAAATAACACATCAAAACATTATCCACTTTGATCAAGTAGGCTTCATCCCAGGGATGCAGGGATGGTTCAATATATGGAAATCAGTCAACATAATACAGCATATAAATCAATTTAACCATAAGAACCACATGAAAGTCGGGCAGGGTGGTGCACACCTTTAATCCTAGCACTCGGGAGGCAGAGGTCAGAGGATTGCCGTGAGTTTGAGGCCACCCTGAGACTCTATAGTGAATTCCAGGTCAGCCTGAGATACAGTGAGACCCTACCTCGAAAAACCAAAATAAATAAATAAGTAAATAAATAAATAAATAATAAAAAAGAACCACATGATCATCTCCATTGATACAGAGAAGGTCTCTGGCAAAATACAATACTGCTTCATGATCAAAATGCTCAAAAGAAAGGCATGGATGGTTCATAACTCAAAACAATAAAAGGCTATATATAAAGCACCTAAATCCCAAATAATACTTAATGGGGAAAGACTACAGGAGTTCCCATTGAGATTGGAAACAAGACAGGGGTGCCCACTCTAACCACTGCTCTTCAATATAGTACTAGCCCAAGAAATAAGACATGAGAAAGAAATAAAATGGATACAAATTGGAAAGGAAGAAGCCAAGTTAGCACTATTTGCAGATGACTTGATCCTATACATAAGTGACCTGGAAGTCTCCATATCAGAACTTCTAAATGTGATTAATTCCATCAGTAAAGTGGCAGATTACAAAATTACTGTCCCCAAATCAGTAGCCTGTCTATATGCAAAAGACAAATATAGAGAGAAAGAAATCACTGAGGATGTCCCTTTTTTAATAACAAATAATAATAATTATCATCATTATTATTATTAAATACCTTGGAATAATGCTAACCAAAGATGTGCAAGGCCTGTATAATGCAAACAACAACAACAACAAAAAAAAAAACAAAAACTCAAGACAGAAATTGAGGAGGACTTGAGAAGATGGAAAGACCTCCCATGCTCCTGCATAGGTAAAATTAATATTGTGAAAAGTTTATTCTACCAAGGACATTATACATATTTAATGCAATACCAATAGAAATTCCAACACCATTTTTCACAGAGATAGAAAACATGATCTCAAAATTCACTTGGAATAGCAGCAGGCCTCAGATATTCAAACATACCATGAGCAAAAACAAACACTTCTGGAGTTATCATCGACATGATCTAAAGCTATGTTGCAATGCAATATAACAAAAACAGGATGTTACTGGCACAAAAACAGAAACATAGACCAGTGGAACATAATTGAAGAAGCAGACCTTTGGTCAAGTAACTACAGCTACATGATCTTTGACAAAGGGGCCAATAATGTAGACTAAAGAAAAGATAGCATCTTCAACAAATGGTGTTGGGCAAATTGGATATAACCATATATAGAAAAATGAAGCTATACCCATTCATCTCTCTGTCCATGTGGATTAAGGATCTCAATACATATATATCATGCAAAACTCTTCTCCTGCTGGAAGAAAAAAATAGGTGGCACACTCCATGATATAGAAGTAGGGAAAGAATTCCCGAACAAAACCCCAGTAGCCCAGTAAATTAAATAATCACTGAACAAATGAGATTTCTTGAATCTAAAAATGTTTTGCACAGACAAACATAACATAAGCAGAGCCAATAGGTCACCCAGTGAGTGGGAGAAAATCTTTACCAGCTATACCACTGACAGAAGCCTAATATCTTGAATCTACAAAGGACTCAAAAATCTAAATAATAATAATAAAAATCAAACAACCCATTCCAAAAAGAGAGAAGCAGATAGAGATTTCTCAGAAGAACTACAAATGGCTAACACACACACTCCAGAAAATGTTCAACATCCCAAACCATTAGGGAAATGTAAATTTAAAAACCATGACATTCCTTGAAACCGGATATCTAGAGACAGAGAGGCTCCCTAGACCTCATCACTGAAGTAGACCTAAAACAAACCATTGAAAAGATTGTTAGAACCACATGTTGGCACATTATGAACAAAGACATTGCCTCTGCACCATAACTGATGGCTAACCCCACAATGCACAACCCACATTCCCCAGTGAGGAAGGTCCTTGCAGAAGAGGGAGGACAAGGAGGAGGCTAATGATGGTACCAACATGGCTATATACACACTCTATACATAACTAATAAAAGAATTCTAACAAAGACAAATGTTGGAGAGGATGTGGGGAAAGAGGAACACTCATCCACTATTGGGAATGTAAACTTGTACATCCACTAGGAAATCAATATGGAGATCCCTGAAAAGGATGATCATAGAGGTGCCAACAGTCCAAGTTATTTCCTTACTGGGGATTTATCCTAACTGTTCAATACAGAGATATTTGCTCAACCATGTTCATAGCTGCTCAATTCATTATAGTTAAGAACTGAAATCAATCCAGATGTCCATCACTGGACAAATGGATAACAAATTTGTGGTACATTTATGCAATGGAATTCTACTCACCAGTAAGAAAATAGAAAGGAAGGGAGGAGGGTACTTAATAGGTTGGTATTGTATATATGTAAGTAGAAGAATAGATTAATGGGGGTGAAAAGGCCCAATGTGAGGTCAGGTGAAGAGAATGAAGGAAAGGTGGAAGGAGGGCTAATCAAAATCTAAGAGGATACAGATAAATCATATGGAATCCTCTGGTTTCAGACAATTGAACACTCAGGAGCCACAGATCATTGTTAAAACATTTTCAGTGCCAGGGATGGGATACCTCCAGTGAGTTGTTGGCCAGGGAGGTCCCTGATGCCTCCAAAACATTGCAGGCCATTGCTGAGGCCCTTGGTTTCCCACCAAGAAGAGATGGTAAGACCCTATTGCTGTAGACTCCACATACTTGGGCTGCAAGGCCACTGAGAAATCCTGCTGGAACTGAGTTGATAACCTCCTCCATGTAGACCAGCTGACAGAAAGCTGGAAGAAGCCATTCTACATGTAGTTCAATGGGAGAAAGAGATACCATCAGTGAAGATACTCAACAGTGGACACTGCAAGCCTTATAATTGGCCAGCCGGGATAAATGAGCCAACAGGTGCAATAGTGGCAGGTCTGTCATGGTGGAAACCAACTGAGCCTCCAATTGGACTGGAGGCCCTACTCCATGGGAGGGAACACATCCCTGATACTGAAAACTTAAAACAGGGGTTGTCATGAACCCCAGGGTTATAACATCTGCTGGTGTCTGGATAAATGTATATACTATGCTTATCAAACTGCCCAATAAGCACTTCTCTTAATATTTATACCCTTATATTAATGCTACTCTCACTTTGGGTAAAGAATCTTCTCTTTTCAGATGGCAGTGATCTTGGGATGACTCAGAAGGTATCATAGTGCTGAAAAGAAGTGAGTGGAGTACTGAGTAACATCTTGATCACACCTTCCAAGGCTCAGGGTCTAATGCAGAAGAGGTGACAGAAAGAATGTAAGAGCCAAAGGAAGGGTAGGACTCCTTACAATGTGCTCCATCCAGACATAAAATGGCTTTAATATCCATGACCTCATAGTGCCTGACACTACCCACACAAGACCATCATAAGAGGAGGAAAAGATCATGACATCAAAATAAAAGAGAGACTGATTGAGATGGGGAGGGGATATGATGGAGAATGGAATTTCAAAGGGGAAAGTAGGGGGGAAGAAGGGTATTACCATGGGATATTTTTTATAATCATGGAAAATGTCAATAAAAATTGAGAAAAAAAAACAATACAAAAAGGAAAAAAAAGGAAAAGAAAAAAAAGAGCAGGAAAAAAAAATTTGTAGAAAGATGGACAGACATGGAACAAATCATACTCCACAAACTCACACAATCACAGAAAGACAAACGCTGCATGCTGTCACTTATCTGAGGTTCCTAACCTGGACCTACTCAAGTTGCTGACATACCTGACAGGCAACTCAAAGCCCAGACAGTAGGGATGTAAGAGTTTGGGGGGAGGGGAAAGGAAGGGGTGAAACAAAAAACATGAAATCCAAAATGAGCTGGTACCATAGAAACCTTTATCCTTAGAGATTGTCTAAAAGATATAACCCTCAAAAGGAGTAAGGGGGAAGCACCTAAAAAGTAGGGCCTTGGAGAGGGTGAGATGAAACCTAAGCTTAAAAGAACTTTTTTTTTTTTTTTTTTTTTTTCTGACTCTGGCCTGTAAATCCTGTTACCAAAGACTGGTTGCTACCTACATTGAACTGTTGATCAGAGAGACTTACTAGATCCCCAAATAAAGACAACTGTCTGTCAAAGCATGTTATTACCAGCCTGAGGCAAAAGCTAATTCCCTATTGCTAAAAACACCATGTGCTGCTGACACAGAGGATAGAGAGAAGAAATCCAGCCCACGGACAGCCTTTCTAGTGCTGGAAAGCACTACATGAGCTACTGGAGGATAGTGGCCAACAGCCATCTGAGCAACCAAAGGCCTAAGACACTCAGAAGCAAACACCCTGACACGATGTTCATGTAAGTGTGTAGTGGCACACAGCCTCAGTGAGTAAACAATAGCTGTCTGATTAGCCAGTGATCTGTTCAGTGTAAAAAACCCATATCAGGAATTTGGAACCGGATCAGAATCCTATGGAGACAAAGATTTTTGCTCGCCAATGTCAAGCTTTCACTAGTCTTTCGCTAATAGAGGGGTTACAGACTTCAAATTCTCCCTAAATTAATAATGCTTATACCATTTAAACTATTTTAGCTTCACTCTCCGTTGGAAAATCTGTTCTTCTTTTTCAGAAGGTAGTAAGACTGGAGGAGATAAACTACCCTTGCACTTCAGGCAAGTAGCAGCTGAAACCACAGAGGAATTGGGGAGATGAGCCTGAGTGCTGCTTCCATGCAGAACCTGATAATCAGCATCAGGGTAAAGGAGACAGATCCTGAGGATACTCATCCCCTACCAAAGCAGAGATCCAGAGGCTCCTAAGAGTTCATCACTGAAGTAGACTTAAAAGATATCCACCATGACTCAGAGAATTTTATGGAAGAGAGAGTGGAAAGATTTTAAGAGCCAGAGGTTGAGACATTATACCCAGGGGCATTCCATCCCCCCTAAGATAACTGACTGCTGCTCTTACAACACATAATTCACAATCCCATAGAGAATATCTGCAATCCCACTGAGGAGGGTCCTAAGTGGGATAGAGGCAGGGAAAGGGGGTAAAGGGGACCAACACATGATGTATTCATGTAAAATAGGTTGTTGTGATGATAATAATAATGATAAAAAGAAGAAGAAGAAGGAGAAGGAGAAGGAGGAGGAGGAGGAGGAGGAGGAGGGGGAGGGAAACAAATAATGTGATTTCAAGGTTCCTATAGAGATGAACTTAATTTTTTTTTAATTTAATTTATTAGTTTTCTTTTCAGTAAATACAGGCAGTTTGGTACCATTGTTTAGGCTCCTCTGTGATCTACCCCCTCCTATTGGACCCTCCTTGTTGATGAAAATGGGTCGTGCATTGTGGAGTTAGCCCCCAGTTATTGGTGTGATAAATGTCTCTGCAAATCATGACCCAACATGTGACTCTGACATTCTTTCCGCCCCCTCTTCCGCAAAATTTCCCTGAGCCATGTTGGGTTCATTTTTGGTCTGCTTCAGTGCTGAGGTGTTGGGGGCCTCTGAGGCTCTGGCTCTCTGATTTGGTAGGAGTTGATTTTTCTCTGCATTGGTCTCCTTCCCCTTTGTGCTGGTATCTGGTTAAATTTGTACTACTTTATTCTTTGATTGTAATAAACTATACATAATTTACCACTTAAAATTTTTTTTAACATTTGCAGTTGCATGGCGTACAATCTAGTTTTCATTTTGTGTTCTGCTCCCTTAGTTTGAGAGATAAGGAATTGCTTTGAAAGTGCTCTTATGCATGTTGCTAATGTCTGTGAATAAGATGGAGAAGTTAATGCATTGCTAAAATGTGATGAGCAGTTACATATTTTGACTCAAGACTAGATGAGTTGATTTGGTGATGATTCAGAACTGGACCTAAAAGTTTAACAAACATGATCAATTTGGTTTACCAGTTTTCTTTGTGGATGAAGTAGAGGTCATACATCAATCCTATTGCAATGAGCCATACTGAATTTCAAGGATACTCATCCCAAGAACTGAAACCTGTGAGGACTTCTGCTCAGTACAACACATTATAATTATACCTAATTCCTGGAAGGTCACATGATCTTTTTCAGGCTTATTTCCAATCCCCTCTTGTCTCAAAATAGTCTTTGTGGTGGGTAATGCTATTTCCTATGTTTATTTAAAGTAAATATATTTTCTTTGTTGTATAATGATTCTGAGTTTTCATAATTATCAAATCTCATCTTGGAACTATGATTTGTGACAGGATTTTAATAATTAGACCAGTAAGGTAGAAAGGAGCCACAAGAGAGGGAGGAGAGGGGAGGACTTATAGAGATGCTATTGTATAGATGTAAGTAGAAAAACAGATTACTCAGAGTGGAAAGGTCTAAGTGAGGTCAGGGTAAGAGTCTGAGCAAAGATATGGTAGGGGAGTGCTATTCAAAATTTAAGTGGGTATGAGTAAGTCATAGGGAAACCTACTGTTTTTGGACAATGGTGCAATTCTAGTAACTTGTTAGACAGGGATGCCTAATGGTCCCAAAATGTTATAGGCCATTGCCAAGTCTCATAGTTTCCCAGCAGTAATAGATGGCAAGACACTATTGCTGAAGACTCCACATGCTTGGGCTGCAAGGTCACTAAGACATCTTGCTGGAGCTGAACTGAAAACCTCCTCCATATAGACCAGCTGACAGAAAGTTGGAAAAAAGCTATGCTGCACGCAGCTGTATGGGAGAGAGAAAAGTTATCAGTGAAGATAAACACCAGTGGACACTGCAAGACTTAAGTTGGGCTAGCCAGACCAAATGAGCCAATGGGTACAATAGTGGCATGTCTGTTATGGGGGAAACCAGCTGCTCTCTAAGTGGACTAGTGGCCTGCTCCACTGAAGGGAATACATGACTGATACTGGAAATCTATGCCTGGAGAAGTCATGACCACTAGGGATATAACACCTACTGGTGTCTGGTTAAATGCATATATTATGCTCACCAAACTTCCCCAAGAAGCACTTCTCTTAATGTTCATACCTATATATTAAGGCAACTCTCACTTTTGGTTAGAGAAGCTTCTCTTTTCAGATAGTGGTGACCTGTGAAGTGACTCAAAAAGTACCTTAGTGCTGAGAAGAAGAAACAGAGGAGTGTTCAGCACTGAAGCATCTGTATCACACCTTTCGAGGCTCAGGGTCCATTGCAAAAGAGGTGATAGGAATAATGTAAGAGCCAAAGGAAGGATAGAACTCTTTAAAATGTACTCCTCCAGACACAAAATGGCCTGGATATCCATGATTTCATAGTGCTTGACATGACATACACAAGACCAGTATAATAGGATGAAATGATGGAATCATCAAAATAAATGAAAAAGTCATTGTAATCTGTGTATATCTCTTCAAATTGCAAATTTGATGTATTTTTCTCCTTTTCAGATGGCAGATGTCATTAAAAAAAAAAGGAATGAAACAAATTAAATAGTTAAGAGAAAATAGACTAATAGTGTCCATGGGGGTACTCTCACAAGTAAATTCTTTACCCACAGAATGGGAGAGAATTTTTGCTGGCTATACAACTGACAGAGACCTTGTTTCTAGAATATAGAAAGAACTCAAAACCTAAACAATAAAAACAATCAAACATCCAACTTACAAAATGGGGCAGAGAATGGAACAGGGAGTTCTGTGAGAAATAAATACAAATGGCAAAAACACACTTAAGAAAATGTTCAACATCCCTACCATCAGGAAAATGCAAATTAAAACAGCTATGAGATTCCACCTTATCCCAATAAGGGTAGCAAACTTAAAAAAATATATCAAATGAAAACAAATCCTATCAAGGATGTGGGGATATTTCTTTATTCTCTGTTGGTGATAATGTGAGATGACATAATCACTATGGAAAGCAATATGGATACTCCAAAAAAGGTTGACTATAGAGTTACCAACAGACCCAATTATTCCCTTACAGGACATTTACCCTAAAAGCTCCATGCCTCAGTTCAGAGAGATTTCCTCAACCATGTTTATAGCTGCTAAATTCATAATAACTAAGAACTAGAATCAACCTAGATGTCCATCATTAGATGAATGGATAACCAAGATGGGGTATATCTACATGACGGAATTCTACTCAGCAGTTGGAAAATATGATGCAATGAAATTTGAAGAAAAATGATTGAACTTCAATCATTCTCAGTGAACTCACCTAATTTGAGAAAGACAATTATTGCATGGTCTCACTCATCTGTGTCTCCTAACCTGGATCACCCGATATGCTGACATCCATAATAGGCATCTTGAGTACTGGACAATAGGGAGGGTGGGGCTGGAGAGAAGGGTAAAGGGGGGGGGGACACAAAACTGGACCCAAATGGAACTGGTACCATAAAATCCTATATCCTGGAAGACAGACTAAAAGGTTGAACCATCATCAGGTACTTAGAGGTAACACCTGAATCAAAGGGCCCTGGAGAGGATATGGTCAAGACGAACCTTAATCTTACCAAGTTTCTCTCTCTCACTCTCTCTCTATCTCTCGCCTATCTTTCTCTTTTGTATTATCTATCATTTCTTCCTTCTTTTCCCTTGGCACTGACCTGTAACTCCCAGTACCAGAATTCAGTTAATATCCACAATGAGCTGTTGATCAGAGAGACCTACAGGGCTTCCCAAAAGAAGATAGAATTCTGTCAGAGCACTTTATTACCCACCAAAGGTTAATGGTAATATCCTACTGCTGAAGACACCACGTACAGAACATGGAGAGACCTGGCTGGTGTCTAGAAGAGTCAGTCCCCAGACAGTTAGCTTGTCTAGTACCTGAAGGTGCTACATTAGTGACTGGGGGAAAATGGACAACATCTGAATAAGCAACTCGAGTTCTAAGCTACTCAGCAGCGATCAAACTGACATGATGCTCACCCAAGTGCAATAGTGGCACATAGCCTTGGTGGGTAACCAACTGCTCTTTGACTGGCTAATGGATCAGCTCAGTGGAATGGGATCCATAGCTAGAACTAGAAAACAAGTCAGAATCATATCCAAAAAGTTAGTTCATTTTCCAATTCAAGCTCCCACCTCCCACCAGTCTTTGGCTACAGGAGGGCCTACACCTATTAAATTCTCTCTAAAATAATAATGGTTATCCCATTTATGCATTTATGCTAACTTCACTCTCCATTGGAGAACCTGCTTCCCTTTTTCAGATGGATGAAAATCCTGAGGAGAGAGTCAACCCATGGCACCTCACCAGGGCCCCAGCTGAAACCATAGCATAATTGGGGAAATGAGTAAAAGTGCTATTTTCTTGGTGAACCTGGTATTAGCACAAGGGTGAAGGAGATAGACACAGAAAAGACTCAACTCCTACCAAACCAGAGATCCAGAGACACAGAAGCTCCCAATGCCGCATCACTGAAGTAGACCTAAAATGTACCCAACATGGCTCAGGGAAATTTATGAAGAAGAGGAGGAAAGATTGTTAGATCCACAAGTTGAGACATTATGCACAGACATTGCTTCTTCCCCATAACTAATGGCTACCCTCATAATGCATGACCCACAATCTCCAATGAGGAGGGTCCCTTCTGAGGGGGGAGTACAGGGAGGATGCTAATGGTGGTACCAACATTTACTGTTTACACACTGAGTATGTACATAACTAATAAAGAAAAGAAGGAAATATTTTTAAAAGACAGGGATATGTAGATATTTGGGGTATCAGTGCAGGTCTAAATACATCCACATACTCAAGTATGCACATAGAATAACAGTTACTTCCAGAGAGAATTGGGAGATGTGTTTTATATTTGCTTTCATTATGTATACTTTACTGTTTGTATTTCTGTCATACATCTATGTTAATTTTTGAATAATTTAGAACTATGATTTATAAATATATAAGAAACTCATTTATAAATAAACACCCATTTCTTAGGCTTAAAATGTATTAGTACCACAGAAATTCTGTGCTTGCCTAGACAAAAGGTAGTAATTTGTTCATGAGCAATATTTACTTCTAATTGTGTCTTTCCTAGAAATCCTGTGTTTCTTGGAAGACAAAACAAACAAGCAGGTAGACAGACAAATAGACAGAAAAAGTGTCAAAGAGGGAAGCAAGAAAAGATGTGACTATATTATTTTTAAAAGCCCACAAATTCTTCATTGATTTTGTATTTTTAATTTATGGTCTTGAGAAACAGCATATTTTCATGTATATAAAATGTGTATGGTTGGATTACTATCAATTTCCTGTTCTTTAGTCGAAGTGGATCAGGTATACTTTTAGAGAAATTTGTGGTTGGTATATCTATACACATGGAAGGAAGTTGAGAGATTCTTAGTCACACTCTGAACTCTGATGAGTTAAATCTTGCATAAGGTGAAAGGAGCCTTTCTAAATATTCCATGCTATCTTTGTCCTATGTAACTCATCATTTCTTACATATTTACCAAATAGCATGACTTTTTTCTTTTTGCATGTGTATTATTGGTATATAGTTGTATATACAATTCACAATGTGTGAATGAACATGTGCAAGGAGGTATATGAGTGAGATATGCCTGCAAAGGCCAGCAGTTGATGTGGGTTGTCTTCATCAATCATTCACCATATGATTCATTGAGGCAGAGTTTCTTCCTTGTCCTTAGAGCTCACCAACTCAGCAAGTCTGCCTACCCAGCTTGCCATGGGGATCTCAAATTCCTTCCTCATGAGCACTCTGAGACTTTTGGCTGGATACCATGCTCATCCAGCATTGACATGGGTTCTGAGGATTCAAACTCAAGTTCTCAAGTGTGAGTTGCAAGTACTTCATCAACTGAGCCAACTTGTCAGTTCCTATCTCCTATTTTCATTAATTTGTGGAAAGATTTTAATTGTTGAGCACTTTCATGTTTTTTCACTGCATTGAAAGTTTTAGCTCTTTCACCACAAAGTCACAGGACTTATTTTTTTTTCTTATTCATTTGCCTTACCTCCATATTTTATATAAATAGCATATAAAGTACATTTTTCCTTTTGTGGCTTGCTTCACTTTTGAAATTCTTCTATAAGCTGCTGATATACTTCAGTAAGACAGTGTTTGATGAGCATGCATGAGAACTTGGGTTTTGATAACCATGAATGAGAAGTAAAAAATAATAATCATTCTTATAAAATCTATGAGTAGCTCAATTTTAAAAAATGATGAATAATATACTTATGTTTAAACATACATATATACATTTATTGATTCACTACCTGATTTGGATTGTTTTTAACTTATTTGTGACTCATGAACAATTCTTCTATGAACACTCACATATATACATATAAGTGGATTACAATTTTATTTTACTAGAATGGATTTTCATTTTTAATGTATAATTTTATTTTGACAACTTCAATACTTACAGACAATAAACTGTGATAATTTCCACTCTGCTCCTGCTTTCCCCTTCACAACTGTACTCTCCATTGTATCCTCACCCTCTTTCTGTTAGTCTCTCTTTTATTTTGATGTCATTATCTTTTTCTCCTATTATGAGGGTCTTGTGAAGGCATTCCTAGGCGCTGTGAGGTCATGACTATCAAGGCCAAGTTCTGTGTGCACATTTGCGTTGTAAGGAGACATTCCTTCCTTTTCTCTTACATCCCTTCTGCCACCTCGTCTGCAATGGACCCTGAGCTTTGGAGGGTGTGTTAGAGATGTTTCAGTGCTGAACTTTCCACAATCACTTCTTCTCAGCACTATATTGCCGTTTGTGTCATCTCAGTAGTCATTGACATTTGAAAAGAGAAGCTTCTCTAACCAAAAGTGAGAGTAGCATTAATTTAAGAATTTGAAGATCAAGTGTAGTGCTCAATAGGCTGTTTGGTGAGCATAATATATGCATTTAACCAGACAAGAACAGGTTTTATATCCCTAAGACTCATGACTTCCCCCGCCATAGACTTTTGATACAGGCATGTATTCTCTCCCACAGAGTGGGCCTCCAATCCAATTAGAGAGCAGATGGATTCCTCTAGAGCAAACATGCCACTACTCTACCCATTCAGTCATTTGGTATGTCTGGCCCAACTTAAGGCTTCTATAAGGCTGCATGCAGTGCAGCCTTTTCCAGCTTTATGTAAGCTGGTATACAGGGAGGAGGTTTTCAGCTCAGCCCCAACTTGATTTCTCAGTGACCTTGCTGCTCAGGCATGTGAAGTCTTCAGCAATAAGGTCTTACCATGTATTTCTTGTGGGAAACCAAAGAGCTTGGCAATAGCCTATAATTTTTTGGAGGTAATAGGGACCTCCCTGGCCAACAACTCACTCAAAGGTATCCCATCCCTGGCACTGAAAATTTTGTAGTACCAATCAATCTATGGCTTCTGAATATGTTATTATCCAAAAAAGTAGGTTTTCACATGTCTTATACAGCATATCTTGAATTTTGATTGACTCTCTCCCCACCATTCTTTTACTCAATCTCTATCCCTGGCTTCACTTAGGCCATTCCATTCCCTTTACTCTGTTCTTCGACTTACATATATACAATACCATCCCCTAAAGTCCTTCCCTCTCCTCCCTTCGTTTATATTTTTGGTTCCTGCTCACACATAAGTCTGCACATTTGTAGCTGGGATCCACATATGAGAGAGTACTTGTGATGTTTGGCTTTCTTGGCCTGCATTACTTCACTTAGTATATAATCTTTCTTAGATCCATCCATTCATTTCCCTGCAAATTTCATAATTTCAGTTTTCTTTACCACTGAATATAATTCCATTGTTTAAATGAATCATGCCTTTATTATCCATTCATCTGTTGAGGGGCATCTAGGCTGGTTCCACTTCCTAGCTATTGTGAATAGAGCAGCCAAAAACATGGTTGTACAAGTATCTCTCAGGTGGTGAGATGAGTCAATAGGATATATGCCTAGGAATGCTACAGCTGGATCATATGGTAAACCTATTTTTAGCTGTCTCAAGAACCTCCACACTGATTTCCACAATGGCAGTATGATAATACATTCTTACCAACAGTGTACAAGGGTTCTCCTTAGTCTGCAATCTGGCCAACCTTTATTATCATTTGTTTTCTTCATAATAGCCATTCTGACAGGAGTGAGATGGAATCTCAAAATACTTTTAATTTTCATTTCCCTGATGAATAAGGATGTAGAATAGTTCTTTAGAAGTTTATATGTCAGCTGTATTTCTTCTTTTGAGAGCTCTCTCTTTAGTTCCATGGCCCATTTAAAAAATATTATTAATTTATTTTTTCTACTTAAAAATATTTTATCTATTTATTTATTTGAGAGAGAGAGAATGAGAGAGAGAGGAAGAGAATAGGTGTGTCAGGGCCTCCAGCTACTGCAAATGATGTATGTGCCTCCTTGTGCAGATGGTTTATGAGTGTCATGGATAATCAAACTAGGACCCTTTGGCTTTGCAGACACTTTAACCACTTAACTAGCTACAGCTAGTACTTTCAGAACTATATTAAAGAAAAGTGGGGACAGTGGACACCCTTGTCTTGTTCCTGAATTTAGTGAAAAAGCTTCAAGTTTTTCCCCATTTAGCATTATGTTGGCTGTAGGTCTGTCACAAGTAGCTTTCATTATGTTGAGGTATGTTCCTTCTATTCCCAGTTTTTGTAGGTCTTTTACCATGAAGGCTGTTGGATTTTGTCAAGTGCCTTTTTGGCATCTATTGAGATGATCATGTGATTTTTTTTTGCCCTTCATTCCATTTATATAGTGTATTACATTTATCAATTTGCATATGTTAAGCCAGCCCTCCATCTCTGGGATAAAGCCTACTTTGTTGGGGTGAATAATCTTTTTGATATATTCTTGTATTCTGTTTGCCAATATTTTGTTGAGAATATTTGCATCTATAGTCATGAAGGAGATTGGTCTGCAATTTTGTTGTTGCTCTTCTGTCTTTGTCTGGTTTTGTTATCAGGGTGATGCTGGCTTCTTAGAGGAGTTTGGTAGAATTCCTTCCATTTTTTTATGGAAAGGTTTGAATAGCTGTGGTTGTAGTTCTTCCAAGAATGTCTCCTAAAGTTCACCAGTGAATCCATCTGGGCTTGGATATTTTTAGTTGGGAGAACTTTTATAACTACTTGGATCTCTATCGTTGCTATAGTACTCTCTGAATGGTTTATCTCATCTTGATTTAGTTTTGGTAGGTCATATGAATCAGGGAAATGATTCATTTACTTAAGATTGTCAAACTTAGAGGCATATATATTCTTAAACTGTGTCTTTATGATTTTCAGAATTTCTTTGGTATTTGTTGTAATGGTGTCTTTTTCATTTCTAATTTTATTAATATTTGTTTCTTTTCTCTTTCTTCTGGTCAGACTTGCTAAGGGATTTTTTAATCATGTTTATCATTTCAAAGAATCAACTCTTGGTTTCATTGATTATTATTTTTTGTTTCTATTTCATTAATTTCTTCCCTAATTGTTATTATTTCTTCTCATCTACTGATCTTTGGTTTACCTTGTTCTTCATTTTCCAAGGCCTTAAGGTGAAGCATTAAATTTTTTACATGTGAGCTGTCTGATTTCTTCATATAGGTACTTAGAGCTATAAATTTCCCTCTTAACACTGCCTTCATTATGTCTCAAAAGTTTTGGTATGTTGTATTCTCATCACCATCTAATTCTATGAACTCTGATTTCCTTTTTAATTTCTTCAATGACTCATTTATCATTTAATAGTGTACTGTTTAGTCTTCATGAATTATTGTATGCTGTGTAGTTTTTGTTGTTGTTGTTGCTGATTTGTAGTTTAATCCCATTGTGATCAGGTAGACAACAAGGTGTTATTTCAACTTTCCTGTACTTTTTTAAGATTTTCTTTGTGTCTTACTATATGGTCTATTTTGTAGAATGTTCCATGTGTAGCTGAGAAAACTGTACATTCTGGGGTGTTTGGAAGGAATGTTCTATAGATATTTGTTAGGTCCATTTGTTCCATTACATCATTTAATCCATATACCTCTCTATTTACTTATTTATTTTTTTGGCAGGATGACCTGATAGTTGATGGGGTAACTGATGTCACCCACTACAATTGTGTTTAGTATTACCTGTGACCTTAAGTGTAATGGTGTTTGTTTGATAAAACTGGGAGCCCCCATATTAGGTGCATATATGTTTAGGATTGTAATGTCCTCCTATTGGAGTGTTCCTTTTAGCAGTATAAAGTGACCTCCTTTATCTTTCCCCATTTATCTTCGTTTGATGTCTATCCTGTCAGATATTATCATAGCAAACCCTGCTTATTTCCTAGGCCCATTTGCTTGAAATACCATTTTCCATCTTTTCACCCTAAGACCCTGTCTATCTTTTATTGAGAGATGAGTTTCCTGAAGGCAACCAACAGCAGGATCCTGACTTTTAATTCAGTCTTCAAGCCTGTGTCTTTTGGGTGGGGCATTGAGGCCATTGATATTAAGAGTTATTATTGAATGGTATGTAGTCTTCAAGCCTGTGTCTTTTGGGTGGGGCATTGAGGCCATTGATATTAAGAGTTATTATTGAATGGTATGTGTTTATTCTTGCCATTCTTTCTTTTTCTTTTTTTTTTTTTTTGTAGTGGTTCCTGATTTGCTTTTATTTCCTTGTTTTAACTGTTATTTGAGTATGGTCTGTTTTCCCTCCTTACTCATGTGAGTGCTTTGCTTTCTCTTCAGTGTGAAGGATTCTTTCAAGTATTTTCTGTAGAGCTGCCTTAGATATCATAAATTCCTTTAGCCTGTTTTTGTTGTGGAATGTTCTTATTTTTCCTTCAATTTGGACAGACAGCTTTGCAGGATCAAATAATCTTGGTTGACAGTTCTTATCTTTCAGAATTTAGAATACTTCATCCCAAACCCTTCTGGATTTTAAAGTTTGTGTTAAGTAACCTGCTGTGATCCTGATGGGCTTGTTTTTATAGGTGACTTTCTTTTACTCTGTAACTCCTTTGAATACATTTTCTTTTGTTTTTATGTTTAGTTTTTTAATTATAACATGACAAGGAGAGTTTCTTTCCAGGTTTTGTCTGTTTGGTGTTCTAAAGGCTTCCTATACCTGCATTTGGCATTTCTTTCCCACTTTGGAGAATATTTTCTTCTATGATTTTGTTGAAAATGCCTACTATGCCTTTGGATTGAAATTCTTCTCCTTCTCCTATATCCTGAATTCATATGTTTGATCTTTTCATAGTATCTTGAATATCTTGAAATTCCCATTCATACCTTCATATTCGCTTGTCTTTCTCTTTTTTGGACTGTTTTAGTTCTGCCACCTGGTCTTCTAGTTTAGATATTCTGTTCTCTCATTCATCCATTCTACTGTTGAGACTTTCCACAGGGTTTTCTTTCTTTCTTTCTTTCTTTCTTTCTTTCTTTCTTTCTTTCTTTCTTTCTTTCTTTCTTTCTTTCTTTCTTTCTTTCTTTCTTCTTTCCTTCCCTTTCCTTCCCTTCCCTTCCCTTCCCTTCCCTTCCCTTCCCCTTCCTTCCTTCCTTCCTTCCTTCCTTCCTTCCTTCCTTCCTTCCTTCCTTCCTTCCTTCCTTCCTTCCTTCCTTCCTTCCTTCTTTTTCTTTTATGACTGTGTTTTTCAGTGCTAGCATTTTTGCATAGTTTTTCTTCAGGATTTCTATTTCCTTACTTATGTTTTGTAATGACCTCCTTATTTCATTAAGCTGGTTTCCTGTGTTCTTTTGGAATTCATTCAGGAGTTTGTTTTCTTCTTAAATTCATTTGTTTTCTTGCTCGATACCTTTGATTTTTTTCTTTGATTCTTTGAGTATAGATAAAATATTTTTTTTGAAATATTTGTCATGTATTTCATGTAAAACAGTCTCACTGAGGGTCATTTCTGATAGATTTATAATTTTTGTGGCATTGTATTGTCTTGAATTTTTGTGTTTCTTGGATTATAATGCAGTGATTTTTGCATCCTGAGTTGATTTGATGCTTGGTTTTTCTAATTATCTGTGGTGCTCTTAGACTTGGAAATACATCTTTACGTACTTGTGCTCCAAGCCAGCCATGGAAGTAATCATAGGTGTTGAATTTGCCTGCTATTCAAGTATTGTAGTGGGCTGAGTGGAGAAATTCTGGCAAAATTCTAAAATTTAACTGAGTAATACCCATTCAATAAAAATCATCACAGAGTATGCAAGTGAGGGATTGAAACAGATAACCATATAAGGCCAAAACAACCAAGGTTGTGCATTGTTCTACACCCTTAATACTGTCAGCTGGGAGGTTGAAATTTCTGTTCTGTCTGTTGGAGGATGGGAGTAGTACATGAAGCCAAGAGTTTTACTGGAACTAGTCTGCTGGTCACATCTGTATCCCTTTCAGCAGCTCCTTAGCTGATCTCTGCTGTCTTCCCTTCAAATTTGGTGAAGTTGGAAAATCTCTTTGTTTTGTCTTTGCTCCTACAACTGGGCACCAGGTTGGGCTGGTACATGGATCTGCTTGGGTCGCAAGTACCTCCATGTGATTCAGGGTGGTTTCCTCCTTTCCTCCTTTCTGATAGATCTTGGTTTCTCCTGCTTCTCCACTGTGGCCGATAAAAAACTATAAGCCTTCAACTTTTGGAAAAAAAAGTGTATTTTTATGTTTGCTTTTTTTTTTTTCTTAAATCTCTCCCAAAGCTGGTTTGGTGTCACTCCTATGCAGCCATCATACCTGGAAGCCCATAGAATGGATTTCTGTTTGTAGAGTTTGTTCGTAGCATGTTACATTTATTGTTGCATCTATTAAGGTCATCATACATTTCTGTCATCACAGTTTCATAGTTTAAATAGTTTTAAATAATGTTTAATGTTTCTAATGTGGTCTATTACTTATAAAATAAGAAGAGTAAATAGTTCCTCTGTAAGAATTTTTTTGAGGCAGTGTTTTATATACAATAACCTTAGGAGAGAGTATTAAAGGGTGCATTGTAAATTTAAGATGCAGTTTAAAGGTTGACAAACAAGCCAGGCATGGTAGTACACACCTTTAATCCCAGCATTCGGGAGTCAGAGATAGGAGGATTGCCATGAGTCTGAGGCCACCCTGAGACTCCATTGTGAATTCCAGGTCAGCCTGGACTAGAGAGAGACCCTACCTTGAAAAACCAAAAAATAAAAATAAAATAAATAAAAGAAAAAATATAAAGGTTGACAAACAGAGGAACCTAGTTAACTTGGTTGGGGACTCTAAATTCAGTCTTTCATAAACATTACTATTATTTTTTAAGAATTTTAAAATTTATTTGAGAGCAACAGACACAGAAAGAGGCAGACAGAGACACACACACAGAGAGAATGGGTGCCACAGGGCCTTCAGCCACTGCAAAGGAAGTCCAGATGCACGGACACCTTGTGCATCTGGCTAACATGGGTGCTGGGGAATCAAGCCTCGAACCGCAGCACTTAGGGGTCATAGGCAAGGGCTTAACTGCTAAGCAATCTCACTAGCCCACCATTATTATGATTATTATTATTCATAGCATGAAGAACTTCATGTACAGCATATTATTTCTAAATATATCTCTGCAATCCACTGTGAATTTTTTTAATCTTAATTTTTTTTCTCAATTTTTATGAACATTTTCCATGATTATAAAAAAATATCCCATGGTAATACCCTCCCTCCCCCCACTTTCCCCTTTGAAATTCCATTCTCCATCATATCCCCTCCACATCTCAATCAGTCTCTCTTTTATTTTGATGTCATGGACTTTTCCTCCTCTTATGATGGTCTTGTGTAGGAAACATCAGGAACTATGAGGTCATGGATATCCAAGCCATTTTATGTCTGGAGGGAGCATGTTGTAAGGAGTCCTACCCTTCCTTTGGCTCTTACATTCTCTTTGCCACCTCTTCCGCATTAGACCCTGAGCCTTGGAAGGTGTGATCAAGATGTTACTCAGTACTCCAGTCACTTTTTTCCAACACTATGATACCGTCTGAGCTGTCCAAAGGTTACTGCCATCTGAAAAGAGAAGATTCACTACAAAAAGTGAGAGTAGCATTAATAAAAGGGTATATACATTAAGAAAGCGCTTACTGGGCAGTTTGATAAGCATAGTATATACATTTATCCAGACATCAGCAGATGTTACAGCCCTAGGGCTCATGACTACCCCTATTTTAAGTTTTCAGTATCAGGGATACATTTCCTCCCATGGAGTGGGCCTCCAGTCCAATTGGAGGGCAGTTGATTTCCACCATGACAGACCTGCCACTATTGCATCTGTTGGCTCATTTGACCTGGCTGGCCAATAATAAGGCTTGCAGTGTCCATTGTTGAGTATCTTCACTGGTGGTATCTCTTTCTCCCATTGAACTACATGTAGAATGGCTTCTTCCAGCTTTCTGTCAGCTCGTCTACATGGTGGAGGTTATCAGCTCAGTTCCAGCAGGATTTTTCTGTGGGCTTGCAGCCAAGTATGTGGAGTCTTCAGCAATAAGGTCTTACCATCTATTCCTGGTGGGAAACCAAGGGCTTTAACAATGGCCTGTAATGTTTTGGGGGCATCAGGTATCTCCCTGGCCAACCACTCACTGGAAGGTATCCCATCCCTGCACTGAAAATTTTCTAACAATGATCTATGGCTCCTGAGTCTTCCATTGCCCTAAACCAGAGGATTCCATATGATTTATTTATATCCTCTTAGATTTTGATTAGCCATCCCTCCACCTTTCCTTTAGTCAATCTCTTCCTCTCATCTCATTTTGGGCCATTTCACCCCCAATAATCTATTCTTCTACTTACATATACAAAATATCAACCTATTAAGTACCTACTCCCTTTCTTTCTCTTCCCTTTATGTGTCCTTTTTACTTACTGGACTCTGCTACTGAGTTTTGTTTTTTGTTTTTTTCCTTCCCATACAGAAGCCCAATCGTCTGTAGCTAGGATCAACATATGAGAGAGAGCAAGTGAAGCTTGGCTTTCTGGGCCTGGGTTACCTCACTTAGTATAATACTTTCCAGATCCATCCATTTTCCTGCAAATTTCATAACTTCATTTTTCTTTACTACTGAGTAGAACTCCATTGTATAAAAGTGCCACATCTACATTATCCACTCATCAGTTGAGGGAAATCTAGGCTGGTTCCACTTTCCAGCTATTATGAATTGAGCAGCAATAAACATGGTTGAGCATGTACTTCTAAGGAAATGGCATGAGTCCTTAGGATATATGCCTAGGAATGCTATAGCTGGGTCATATGGTAGATCAAATTTTAGCTCTCTTAGGAACCTCCACACTGATTTGCACAATGGCTGGACCAGATTGCATTCCAACCAAATAGTGTAGAAGGGTTCCTTTTCTTCCATATCCCTGCCAGCATTTATGATCATTTGTTTTCATGATGGTAGCCGATTTGACAGGAATGAGATGGAGTCTCAATGCAGTATTAATCTCCATTTCCCTGATGACTAGGGATGTAGAACATTTTGTAGTGGCTTATACGCCATACATATTTCTTCTTTTGAGAACTCTCTATTTAGCTCCATAGCCCATTTTTTAATTGGCTTGTTTGATTTCTTATTATTTAACTTTCTGAGTTCTTTGTATATCCTAGATATTAATCCTCTATCAGATATATAGCTGGCAAAATTTTTTCCAATTCTTTAGGTTGCCTCTTTACTTTATTCACAGTGTCCTTTGCAGTACAAAATCTTTGTGATTTCATGAGGTCCTAGTGATAAATCTGTGGTTTTATTCCTTGAGCAATTGGGGTTATATTCAGAAAGGCTTTGCCAAGACCAATATGTTGAATGGTTTCCCATACTTTTTCCTACAGCAATTTCAGAGTTTCAGGTCTGATGTTAAGGTCTTTAGTACATGTGGACTTAATTCTTGTGCAACAGGAGAGAGAAGAATCTATTTTCATCCTTCTACAGGTACTTATCCAGTTTTCACAGCAGCATATGCTAAAGAGGCTTTTCTTCAATGAGTATTTTTGGCATTTTTATCAAATATCAGGTAGCTGTAGCTACCTAGACTTACATCTGGGTCCTCTATTCTGTTCCATTGATCTACATGTCTGCTTTTGTACCAGTACCATGTTGTTTTTGTTACTATGGCTCTGTAGTATAGGTTAAAATCAGGAATGGTGATACCACCAGCCTTATTTTTGTTGCTCAGTGTTATTTTAGATATTCAAGGTATTTTATGATTCCAAATGAATTTTTGGATTGTTTTTTCTATTTCTGTGAAGAATGCCATTGGAATTTTGATGGGGATTGCATTAAGCGTGTAGATTGATTTTGGTCAGATTGCCATTTTCACAATATTGATTCTTCCAATCCAGGAACAAGGTTTGTATTTCCATTTCCTAATGTCTTCTGCAATTAGTTGCTTGATTGTTTTATAGTTTTCATTGTAGAGATCCTTTACTTCCTTGGTTAGGCTTATACCAAGGTCTTTATTTTCTTTGATGCAATTGTGATGGGAGTGATTAATTGATTTCATCCTCTGTGTGCTTGTTGTTAACATATAGGTATGCTACTTATTTCTGTGTATTTATTTTGTATCCTCTGACATGGCTATAGATGTTTATGAGCTCTAACAGTTGCTGGTAGAGTCTTTAGTATCCTTTGTATATAGAATCTTGTCATCTGGAAATAATGATAACTTGATTTCTTCCTTTCCAATTTTTATCCCTTTTATTTGTGTCTCTTGCCTCATTGCTATGGCTAAGACTTCCAGTACTATATTAAATTAAAGTGGGGATAGTGGACACCCTTGTCATTTTCCTGATTTTAGTGGAAAAGCTTCCAGTTTTTCCCATTTACTATGTTAGTATGTTGGCTGTAGGCTTGGCATAAATAGCATTTAGTATATTGAGATATATTCATTCTATTCCCGGTCTCTGTAGGACTTTTGTCATGAAGGGATGCTGGATATGTCAAATGCTTTCTCTGAATCTAATGAAATGATCATGTGATTTTTATCCTTCAGTCTATATATGTAATGTATTACATTTATTGATTAGCATATATTGAACCATTACTGAATCTTTGGGATAAAGCCTACTTGGTCAGAGTGAATGATCTTTCTTACATATTCTTGTATTGTGTTTGCCAATATTTTGTTGAGAATTTTTGCATCTATGTACCTGAGGGACATTGGTCTGTAATTTTCTTTTTGTGGTTCTATCTTGGCCTGGCTTTGGTATTGAGGTGATGCTGGCTTCATAGAAGGAGTTTGGTAGGATTCCTTCTTTTTCTATTTTATGGAAAAGCTTAAGAAGCAATGGTGTTAGTTCTTCCCTGAAGGTCTGTTAAAATTCACAAATGAATCCATCTGGGACTGGACTTTTTTTAGTTGGAAGTGTTTTGATAACTGCTTTGATCTCCATGATTGTTATAGGTCTATTTAGGTGGTTTATCTCATCTTGATTTAATTTAGGTAGGTCATATAAATCAAGGAACTCATCCATTTCTTTCAGATTTTCATATTTTGTGGAGTATATGCTTTTACAGTATGTCCCTAGGATAATTTGAATTTCTCTGGCATCTGTTGTGATGTTACCTTTTTCATCTCTAATTTTATTAATTTGTGTCTCTTCTTTCTTTCTTTTGGCTAAATTTGCTAAGGGTTTATCAATCTTGTTTATCCTTTCAAAGAACCAACTTTGTTTCATTGATTCTTTGGATGTTTTTGTTTTCTATTTCATTAATTTCTACCCTAAATTTATTATTTCTTCCTGCCTACTGATTCTGATTTTTGGTTTGCTTTGTGCTTCTTTTTCCAAGGCTTTAAGGTGAAGCATTAGGTCATTTACTTGCAACCTTTCTAATTTCTTAATAGAGGCATTTAAAGGTATAAAATTCCCTCTTAGGGCTGCATTTATTGTGTCCCAGAGATTTTGGTATGTTGTGTTCTCATTATCATTTGACTCTATAATTTTTTGATTTCCTTCTTGATTTCTTCATTAACCCATTCACCATTTAGTAGTGTGTTGTTTAATTTACATGATTTTGTGTGTGCTCTATAGCTTTTCTTGCTATTGATTTGTAGTTTGATTCCGTTGTGGTCAGATATAATGCAATGAATTATTTCAACTTTCCTTTATTTTTTAAGATTTTGTTTGTGTCCTAATATATGGTCTATTTTAGAGAATGTTCCATGTGCTACAGAAAAGAATGCATATTTTGCAGCACTTGGAAGAAATGTCCTATAGATATCTGTTAGGTCCATTGCTTCTATGACCTCATTTAGTCCAGATGCCTCTCTGTTTATTTTTTTCACAGGATGACCTGTCAATTGATGAGAGTGGAGTGTTGAAGTCACCCACTACCACTGTGTTTGGTGTTATCTGTGACCTTAGTTCTAACACAATTTGTTTGATGAATTTGGGGGCCCCTATGTTAGGTGCATATATGTTTAGGATTACAATGTCCTCCTGTTGGAGTGTGCCTTTATTCAATATAAAGTGGCCTTCATTATCTTTCTTAACTAATGTTGGACTGAAGTCTACCATGTCAGACATTAGGATAGCAACCTCTGCTTGTTTTCTAGGTCCATTTTCTTGAAACACCATTTTCCAATCTTTCACCCTGAGGTAGTGTCCATCCTTTGTAGAAAGGTGAGTTTCTTAGAAGCAACAAATTTAAGGATCCTGCTTTTTAACCCAGTCTGCAAACCTATGTCTTTTGTTTGGGGCATTGAGTCCATTGATATTAAGAGATAATATTGAAACATGTATATTCATTTTTGCCATTATTTTGTAGTTCTTCCAGTTTTACCTTTGCTGTCTTGTGTTAACTAGTGTTTGAGTATTGTTTGTTTTCTCCCGGTTCCTTATATGTGTGCTTTTCTTTTTCTTTAGCATGGTGGATTCTTTCAAGTATTTTTTGTAGAGCTGGTTTAGTCTTCAAATACTCCTTTAGCTTGCTTTTGTCATGGAATGCCCTTATTTCTCCATCTATTTGAATGGAAAGCTTTGCAAGATATAGTAACCTTGGTTGACATTTGTTATCTTTCAGTTCTTGGAATACATCACTCCATGGACTTCTGGCTTTTAAAGTTTGTGTTGAGTAATCTGCTGTAATCCTGATAGGCTTGCCTTTGTTAGGTGTGTTTTTTCTCTCTAACTGCTTTCAATATTTTTTCTTTGGTTTGTGTGTTTGGTAGTTTGATTATAATATGGCAAGGAGAGGTTCTTTCCTGGTTTTGTCTGGATGGTGTTCTAAAGGATTCCTATATCTGCATTGGCACCTCTTTCCCAATTTGGGGGAAGTTTTTTTCTATGATTTTGTTGACCATGCCTACTGTGCTTTGGAGTGAAATTCTTCTCCTTATACTATGCCCTGAATTCTTATGTTTGATCTTTTCATAGTGTCCCAAATATCTTGAAATTCCCACTCATACTTTTCTATTAGTTTGTCATCCTCTTTGTTGGACTCTATTAGATCTACCACCTTGTCTTCTATCTTAGATATTCTGTCCTCTCATTCATCCATTTTACTGGTGAGATTTTCTACAGAATTTTTTATTTCATTAACTGTGTTCTTTGTTGCTAGTAATTCTAACTGGTTTTACTTCATTATTTCTATTTCCATATTCATGTCTAGTATTTACCTCTTTATTTCATTAAATTGGCAGTCTCTGTCTTCTTTGCTTCATTTGATTTCTTCTTTGAGTTCCTTGAACATATTTATAATCATTCTTGTGAACTCTTTCTCAGGCATTTCCTCTATCTTATTCTCACTGGAGGTCATTTCTGATGCATTAATACTTTTTGGTGGGTTTTGTCTTGATTTTTGATGTTTCTTGTGTTATAATGTATATTTTTGCCTCTTGGTTTATTTGTTGATAGGATTTTCTAGTTAGCTTTGTATTATGAGATGTATTAGCCAATGTGATGTTATATATCTGCAGGGTAGGAGCTTAAGGTGCTTGGTGTGTCTCTCAAAACTCTCAGAGTATCTCCAAGAGTGACTATAGGTGTTGGGTTTGCCTATTATGAGAGTATTCAAGTAGGCTGAGTGGAACTAAATATAGAAAGTTTCCAAAATTCAACTAAACAATATACCCTTTCAATGAAAAACAGCACAGGTATTTATCCAAGAGTAGGTATTTTGACAACCAGATCCTATGTCTGTCCCTTAGGATGTGTTGTGCCTCACCCACTCCCTTCATCCTGACAACAAGGAGGTTAAGATTCTGGTCTGTAGAGTGTTTCAAGTCAGCTTGTGACCAGGTGAGACCCTTCCCTAATTTATTATAGAACAGGAAACAAAGCCACTATAAATCAAGAAGCAACAAATAACAAGCCCAAAATACAGTTTACTTACTAATGACAAGTCTGACCATCCCTCAGATTTAACATATAATTTATTCTGATATGGAAGTTGCAATTAGCACTTCTGGTTCAGGCCTATATACCAGGTTTTTTAGGTGGGTACTGACATGTTGTAATCCCAGTTACCTTTTGGGATGATTTTGGTCTCAGTTATGCTTGGGTGCCGATGTTGGTTCAGGTCAGCTTGGCCTGGGTCCCTGGACCACTGCTCTTTTTGCTGGAGCTGGCCACTGGTGGTGCGGGAGGGGTGGCTGCTGATGCTGCTCTAGTTCTCTTGCTGTTCTACGAGTTCTACCTTGTGATCTGCTCCTCCCTTGTTACTGCCGCTCTCCCTTCACATTTGTGTAATTTGTGGAGAGCTCCAGTGTGAGTGGAAAACCTCACCTGGCTTTTCCTGTGGCCCAAGCTGAGCCTGGTGGTTGGCTAGCACACTGCCGCCATCGCTGTTGCCGCTGAGGCCAGCGCGTGGACCTGCCAGAGGCGCTTCTGCCCGCCTGTGTGGGCTCTGGCTGCTCTGGATTGCTCCTATTTCCATGCTGCTATTTCATTTTCCTATACACCTCACTTTTTCTAAAAGTGTGTACTTCGCTGTTTTTCTGTTCTTTTTTTTTTTTTTTTTGCTTTCTCCCCCAGGCTGCTTTGGTGTGGTACCTATGCTGCCATCTTAATTGGAAGTCCTAAATTACTTTTGATTGTACTGTAAACAGGATTAATTTATTAGTTTTCAAGTTATCATTAATACATTTAAATGTCATTAATAATTATATATTTATAGTCTTACTATATAGTTCTGGTTTCCCCTCAAACTCACGGAGTAATCAAGGCTACCCTAAAACTCACGTTATAGCCAGGTTGTCATTGAATATACAATTCTACTTTCTCTGCCTTCTGAGTACTTTATTGACAAGCATCAGCCATTTTGCCAGGTTACTATTGATTTTTTTCCATGGTGATTTTAGTATCCTGAACTTTTTCTTTATTTAAAAATAGTTGTATTTATGAAAGTGATAGGGAAGAGAGAAAGTATGGGCATGTCCGGGACCCCTGCTTTTATAAACAAACTCTAGAGACATCAAGGATTTTTGTTACTTAATTCATCAGGTTTTGGGCTGTAGTTTTCTTGTTTTATCTGACCTTGGTATCATGATTCAGCCATACTTGAAAACACGAGTGTGGTAGTGTTTTGTGCTCTTTAAGTTGTTGGAATACTTTGAGAAGGAATTGTGTTCATTTTTACTCAGGTGTTTAACAGAATTCAACATGAAGTCATCGTTCTATGAGATGTCTTTTATATGTGATTTTTGATGACTGATTTTATTACTTTTTCCATTTATTTGGTCAATTGTTATTTTCACTATGATTGTGTCTCAATGGGATGACTCATTCTACAACTTTACCCATTTTGTCTAGATCATTCTTTGTCTTCGTATAATTCCTGAGTGCAATCTTTCCATGTCTCTGGCTTTCTTTGGAAACAAGGGTTCCTATACAAATCTGGCCTCAAATACACTATTTAGCTTGTCTCCAGTTCATGAGTATTACAAGTATGCACTACCAAGGCCAATGCTGGGGAGTTAACCTGTGTCTTTGTACATGCTACTTATGAGCCATTTCTCCAGCCCACAAGAATGTCCTATGATCTTAGGACTTTTGGATTTTTATATAAATTGTAATTCCTTTTTGTTCTATTTCTTATCTCCCCCATTGTAGTCTTTGTGTTTGACAGTTCTGTTTATATTTTCATAAAATAAAACATATTTTTTACTGATCTTTTCCATATTAATTCTAGATATCTATTTATGTGTGATCAGATATTTGTTATTTATTTCCTACTACTAGCTTTGGGTTCCGAATTTCCCTCTTTTCTTGTTCCTTAAAGAAATTCCATCTTAATTAAAATTTTTCTTTCTTTTTTAACTTTTGGATTTGTTGAGGTAGGCCTAGTCACAGGTGACCTGAAATTCACTATGTAGTCTCAGGCTGGCATCGAACTCACACTGATCCTCCTACTTCTGCCTCCTGAGTGCTGTGATAAGAGCATGCACCACCATGCCTATCTAAGTTTGTGTTTTTTTTTTTTTTTTTATGTAGGTATTTAGTTCTTTACTCTTAGAACTGCTTCTGCTACATCCCATAATTTTGTTCTACAGTGTTTCCACTTTTATTTCTCAATTTCAGAATTTGATCTTTGATTTTTCTTTATCTTGTAAATTGCACTGTAAGATGTTATATACACACATTGGTGAGTTTTCCAGTTTTCCTACTGCTGTTGATTTCCAGTGTCATATAATTTTTGTCATAAATGGTAATTGATAGGATTTCCTTCTTAAGTTTGTTAGTTTATTTTGTGGTCAAACATATGACCTGTCTTAGACAGTGTTCTGTGTACACTTTACAGAATATATAATATGCTGTGGATGAAATAATCATACACAGCTAGCTGGGAGGTCCATGTGCTTAGAAGTGTGGTTAAAGTACAATCTATTTATTTTCAGTTTAAGTTAGTTTTTTTGCATACTATATAGTGAGACTGTATGTTAAACATGTATAAATTAATAGCCAATTGTCCCATATTATATATTGAAAACACTGACATCACCATATTACATTATCTTTATATTTGTGCATAATATCAATTGAATGTAAAGAGATGTCAATTACATGCTTATTTTGGCATAGAACATTGACCATTTTATCAGAGCATATCAGTAAAGTCTTCAAACTTGTCTTTTCAAAGCTGTTTTGGCAATACTGGACTTTTGTAGTTCCATTTAAATTGAAAAGTCAGCATTCCAAACTCTATTTAAAATAATTTTGGCTTGAGAGATTTTCAGTGGTTAAAGTTCCTTTCTTGCAAAGGATGATGGCTTGGGTTCAATTTCCCAGTAACCATGTAAATCCAAGTGCACAAAATGGTGCATGCATCTGCAGTTTATTTATACTGGCAAGAGGCCCTGGTGTACACATGCTTTCTTTCTTTCTCTCTCTTTTTTTTTTCTCTCCCTCCCCTTCTCCCTGTCTTTTTAAAAGTATCTCTCACCTTACAAATAAATAAATAAACATTTTTTAAAAAAATGTTTAATTTTGACAGGTATTGTGTTAAGGTTACAGGTCATTTCACATAAGGTGTATATTTACAATATTGAATTTTCCACTCTATGAACATGGAATGGCTCTCATTTTATTGAGGGTTTAAATTTTTTTCACAGCATTTTTTAATAGTTTTCACTATAACAAATATATAAATTATTTTGGTAAGTTTATTTGGAGTCTTTTGTTATGTTTGGTGGCATTGTATCTGAAATTGCCTGCTTAAATTCTGTTTAGGCATTTTTGATACAAGTATATAGAACTATAAATACTTTTAGTTTATTTATCTTGTATTCTAAAAACTTGGTGCACTCATTTATTAATCATAATGGACTTTTGTGAATTCTGTGTAGTTTCCTACATGTTGGAAAATGTTATATGTGAATATATAGCATTTTACTTCTTCCTGTACAATATGAATAATTTTATATTTTTTCTTATTGCAATGGCTAAATACCCCACTGTAGTGTGTAATAAAAACATGAAGAAGGCATTCTTACAATTCTTTCTATTGCCTAGGGAAGGCATAATGTCTTTACTCTTTTGTAACTATTTTTATTTATTTATTTTACAGAGAGAAAGAGGAAAATAGAGATAGTATGACTCCATCAGGGCTTTCTGACACTGCAAGTGAACTCCATATGCATATGACATTTTGTGCATCTGATTTTACATGGATGCTGGGAAATTGAACCCAAGCCATCAGTCTTTGCAAGTAAGCACCTTTAACTGCTGAGTCATCTCTCCAGTCTAGTCCCTTACTCTTTTGTATGATGCTACATTGGTTTTCTTAGATGATCTATGATCTTTATCAGGATTAGAAAATTCCATTCTATTCCTTGATTTCTTTGTTCTTTTTTATGTTATGTGTGTGTTGTGTATTTATGTATGTTCATATATGTGTGAGTGCACAAGTCTGTGCAAATATGCGTAGAAGTGTGTCCACATGCATGTGGTAGCCAGAAATTGACTTCAAATATTTTCTTCAGCACCTCTCCACTTTATTTATTTAGGGTTTTTCACTGAACACAGAGCTCACAGATTTGGCTTGTCTAACTAGCCAGCTGGCCCAAGAAATCCCATTTTGCCTCCCAAGCACTAGGCTGCCAAGCTCTGTAATTACATGGGTTTTAGGGATTCAAACTCAGGTCCCCTTGCATGTATGTCAAGTGCCTTACCATTTGTGCTATCTCCAAGAACCTTTGTGTTCTTTTAATCATTATTGTATATTGGACTTAAAAGTGAATATTTATATTCAATAATATTATTTACATATCAGTGCTTTTATCTGTATTGTATATTGTATTTTTTTCTTTGTGTGATGGCTACATTCGTTGATTTTTATATGCCAAACTTTTGTTTATTTGTGATACATATCTCATGATGTTATATGTACCATTAATTTTATTTCACAAGAGTGAGTATTTTTGACCATTCTCAGTAAGCTCCTAGCCTTAATGAAAGGTCTTGTTCTGGCTGGGGGCATCTTGAGGCAGGAGTGTTACAGATGGATCATTTTTACCCAAAGACCAGCAACTCTTCAAGTTTACTGTCTTCCAGACTATTATAAGTTTGAAACAAATTTCATATTATCAACATTATTAGTCTTGTAACTCTTTCATTAGCTAAACTTTCTCTTTGGAGAAAGTTTGGAGAAACAGTGTCTCCTGACTGAATCACAGCCAAAAGTCAGAATTGTCAGCATAGAAAATTGAGAAGATGATACATGAAAAACTAGGGAGAAAATTTCTTCCTCTTTTACTTAGTACTATATGTCTATCACTAGAACTATGTTAATGAGAAGAAGAAAAAAATGAATTAAAAAAAGACAAAAATATAAAAATGATAAATTCAAGATTGCACAACCATTTACAGAGTAAGCACATACAGGGAATTTACAGTTCATGAAGCTTTATGTAAATGGTTATGCAAAACACTTGGAAATGTGAGGAACTTGCAAATAATAGTGTTCCTAAGCTGTCACTTGCATGACTAGCTCTTGTCAGTAGGGAGAAGGAAAACATCCAAGATGTCTGAGTCATGGAGGTTTTATTTCTAGACACAGAAACTTGTGACCTTGAGCTCCCTATTGTGAATTTTAGTCTAACTTCTTCTATGTCTTTCAAAAGAGGATGTGGTGATATGAATAGAGGTGATATAAGGCTGAGTTAAGTTAATGGTGATAAAATATTGTAAGTCCCTGGGAACATACATATTAGGGTATGTAGTTCAGAAGATGCGATATTTAAAAATAGTATTATTGGGTGCTTCTATGATTCCAATAATTTGATTTTCCTCCAATATTTAAAGTAAAGGTGTCATCCCTATCATTTCTTCTGGCAGAATTATGAAATGCAATAGTACCATCAGAAGGTAATGGCATAGTTACACTTAGTATGCAGTACATGTCTATTCAGAAGTAAACAAAATAGAGAAGTCAAGGTCAGTGAATGAAAGTAAGGTCTGGGTGAGAGGTTCTGGGATGGGAATGGTGACAGACATTGTGTATCTCCTTCAGATGTTCATGCTGGGTGCATCCCCTCCAGCTTTATCAAGCTGTTAGGCCCCCCCTTTTTTTAAAGTATTGGGAGCTTTCAAGTGTGCCTTTACTCTGCAGTGAACCTCAATTATGCTCTTCTCCATACATTTACCACATCACCAGATGAAACTACAATTATTTAAATATAGGTTTCTCTTTAATGGTGTAGCTTTGCACCATTCTCCTTTGCAGAAGGAGAAAAATGAATGGCGATTTTCCTTCTCAGAGTGAAGATATTTAAAAGATTACATTATGTGAAACACAGAAATCTATTCTGTGCTCTTTTAGCTTTGGTTCTCCAGAGAAACTAAAACTGTCCACTGTGAGGGTTCAGAGACACAGCTCCACACCACCATCCTCAGCAGTAGCCTGAAGAGCTCCCCTGGCTTTTGGGGATCTAATTCAGGCAAACCTGTGATTCATGGCTTTGCCACAGAAAAGAATTTCAGGAAGAGCTAGTATGAAGCAGAGCTAGAGATTTATGGAAGATTTTAAGAATAGAACTCAACAAGGGAATGAAAATACACTTAGGAGCATAGATGTGGGCTTTCTAAGCAAGTCACTGAGAAACAGTAAGAGATGCACAAGTATGTGAATGGGTTCCTAAGGAGAAGTCATTATTTATGTCTCAGCATTAGCTGAAAATATATACACTTTTGTTGGTTCTCAATATATCTCAAAAGGCAGCCAAGGATCTTTTGTTTTCCCTGTCTGTCTGGTTTTTGTGAGGTAGGCTCTTGCTCTATCACAGGCTCATCTGGAATTCACTGTGTAGTCTCAGGGTAGCCTTGAACTCAAGCCTATATTTGCCTCCTGAGTGCTGGGACTAAAGTCATGTGCCACCATGCCTGGCCCTTTACAAATTACAAAGTGGCCCTGGAATTGCCATTGGTGGAATGTAAATGGTTTTACAATATAAAACCAATTTACTTGCATTGGAAAAATGGTTTTTTACCTGTCCTTTCTCTGTAAATTAGGTTTGGGATAAAATTTCTAGAAACTTGTAGGTTTATGTTGGAATTAAAAGTAAGTCCTCAAATTGTTGTTAATTGTGCTGAAATTTTTGCTAGCAAAAGGCTTCAATTAGACTTCAAGATGAGGGGTTTCTTGTCTTTTTCACATTTCCATAACCTTTTGTCTATCTGTCCAACCTTAAAATATGGAAAATAAATATCTATCATCTACCTATCCTCTACATGTATGTATATATTCACAGTAAATGTGCATATATGCAATATACATATTATATATAGCTGTGTGCATATATATAATATATACTATATATTATATGTACTATTATACTTTACTATTATGATAGATAGATTTGGATTGCTGAGATAAACCTACAAATCAGCCACAGTTATAGAAGAAGGGGTTTATTTGAAGCTTAAGGATCCATGGAAAGTTCCATAATGGCAGAAGTTAGCCCACTTTCACAGGTCCAAGCAGAGTGAGAAAAGCCACAAGCCACACTAGCACCATAAGTAAGCACACTTAGCTACTTCAGGCAAAGCTCAGGTATTTTGCATATCTTTGACTGGAATTCCAAATCTACCCCCATGCCTTAGAGCTGGACGCTAGGATTTACCCACAGTGACACCTCCCCCAGTCAGGTAGCTAGAACTCCAAGAAGCTTTAATAAAACACCTGAATCTACTGGGGGCAACTATTCAAACTACCTCATTCTGCCCATAGCCATAAACAGATTCATAACCATATCACATTTTATATTGTCAAATTTAAAGATCTCCAGTCTTTACAAACTTAAGATACTTCCAAAGATTTAAGATTGTCTCTTAGCTGTGAATTCTGTAAAATCAAACAAGTTATATAATTTCAACATATAAAGGTACAGAGTAAACATTTCCAACTGCTATAAGGCATAGAAAGGAGAGATTGGAACAATGCAAACTCAATAACCATCAAGCAAACATCAAACTCCTGCAGTTCATGTCCAATATCATAACCAGTTGTGGGTTCCTGTGTCCTCCGGGACCTGGCCATGGTTTCTCTGAATGCATCCCAAGCAATTGTGGAGACCAAGTTTGTGCACGCATTATGGGAGAAAGAATCACTCCTGGGAGTCATTTTTGGTGAACAGCTCTCGGTTTATTGTCAGGGAAATGAATTTATAAGCAGTTGAATGCAGGAAGAGGACCCTAGGGGGATTAGTGGGTTTAAAAGTTGCTAGCCTATGCCTAATATGAGGACATTCATTTCAGCATGTAGGTAATGGCAAAGAGAAGGTATGCACAGGTGCTGATTGATACCATATAAGGAATTTCCTAGGCAACTGGCCCAAGGCCACAGGGTTATAGGCAAAGCCTAAGTCTTATGTGAATGTCCAGGTAACCCATGCTTGGAGATGGAGTAGCCTTATTTTCTGCCAATCTCAGAGTCTGAGATTTTGTCCAGGGTTCCAGGCTCACTGTGACCCCCCAAAATGGGGGGAGGATCCTGGCTCACTGCAGCCCCCGAGAATGGGGGGAAAAGCTCCCCTGCCTGTCTGGTCCCCAAGATATGACCAGTGGCTTAGGCTGCTGCAACCCCTCCATAGCCTGGGGCCTTCATGTCAGACAGCTTTGGTTTGTTTTAGTCCAGGGCCCTGCCTATGTCTCACAACCAGTGACTAACAGTCCTCCTATTTTCCAATTCTGGCCCTCCAGTTGGGCTGAATAGCCAAGGAAATGTTACATCCCAGGCTAACAACATACTCCATGGTAGACCTTGCACAGTTCTGGTATATCCAAAACATCTTTGGTCCATCTTCCAATGGTTTTGCCAGCCTATTTCTCAGGTCATTATGCCCTACCTATATGCCATGCCTCAGCAGTGGCTCCTGGAACCATCTGTAATTTATAACCCCTTCACACATTTTTCATGCTTTAAAAACAAATAGCAGGTGTGTAGGACATAGCCATATTCTTTCTTAATTTTTTTTAATTTATTTGCAAGCACAGAGAGAGATAGAGAGAAGAGAGGTAGACAGAGGGAGAATGAGCATGCCAGGGCCTCTAGCCACTACAAACGAACTCCAGAAGCATGTGCTCCTTGTGCATCTGGGTTATGTGGGTCCTGGGGAATTGAACCTGGGTCCTTTGGCTTGGCAGGCAAATGCCTTAACCTCTAAGCCATCTCTCCAGCCCACAGACATATCGTTAATTCATGGACAAAATAAATCATAACCTTGAAAATTAGGTTCCTTTTCAAGTCAACTCTTCCAAAAGAGTTTGCATTTCTATCATAATCTTTCCTTAGGCATCCTTTTCATTGTTTTAATGTAAAGCACTTAGGCCATCTTCCTTTAGATTGTTAATGTGTTTGACAATAGTAGGTTTAGTAATCTAAAACCAGTCTCTGTGACAGTAGACTTTAAACTTGCTCAAATTTAACAACTTAAAATTTTAAAACTCTCAGCCCTATATCTTTAGCCAAGCACATCAGTCCATTACAAATTAAACCTTGATCGAACTCTCTGGGCATGGGCAGTCAAACCCATCCAGCCTTTTTGCTAATAGTCCAGTTCCAACAAAGTTTTCTGCAGTCTTTCCTTCTCTTTAAAAAGTTCATAAGCCAACACTCCAAATACAATTCTCTTTTCACTTAGTATTTTCAAACTCTCACAAGAATAGTCCATAACACTTGGCTTGCTGCTCCAGAAGGGGACTTCAGTTGCAATTACCAACTCCATGCCCATTTTTCCAAAAGAAGGGTTCCAAAAGACCAAAATCCATATGGTCAGATTCATGTCATCCAGATCCTACATTCTGGCACTGATTCTGTAGTAAACAACTTCAGATTGCTGGATGAACTTCCAGACCAGGCACAGTTATGGAGGAGGTGATGTTTGAAGGTAGAGAAGTAGTTCCATAATGACAGAAGAAGATGGTCCGCTTCCACAGGTCCAAGCAGAGAGAAAACACACATGAGCTATACTAGCACTGTAAGCAAGCACGCTTAGGAACTCCAGCCTAAACTCAAGTACTTTGCATATCTTTAGACTGGAATTCCAAATCCACCACCACACCTTAGGGATGGACCCTAGGATCTGCCCTGTGACATCCCCTCTATCCATGTAGCTGTAAATCCAAGAAACTTTAATAAATCTCCTGAATGTATTGGGGGCATCTATTAAAACTACCACAACATATTAATATGTAAATATTATATATTATTCTATAAAGGTTGAGATTCTTTTCAAAGAGTAATTGCTTCATGTGATTTTTTTTTCAGCATTAGATGTATAATAAAATTGGAAAAGCATGACGCAAGAGACCAAGAACAGATGGTGCTATAGATCTACTCAAAGTCCAAGTGTCAGAGAGCCAAGGAGAGCAGACAGTACAAGTGCCACTCTGAGGCTGAGTCTATAGGCAGGTGACTGATGTCCCAGCTCAGTGACAGTGAGGCAGATGGAAAGTAGTCCTTTTTACTAGGACACTTTCTTTAACCATT
The DNA here is from genome assembly GCF_020740685.1 of Jaculus jaculus. NCBI lineage: Eukaryota > Metazoa > Chordata > Mammalia > Rodentia > Dipodidae > Jaculus > Jaculus jaculus. The sequence continues at coordinate 74,906,854 of NC_059107.1, read as the reverse complement.
CAATCTTTCACCCTCACAGGAGAGTGACACATCTTTCTCACTTAGTTTATGGACATACATGTTAATCTCTCCAGAAACATCCTCACTTACCCATCCAGAAATAATGTGAACCAGTCAAGGTGACATAAAAGACACTCATCACACTATGTCAAATGTTTCAACCAATGATAATGATCTTTAAGTATTATCTCACCAATTGATACAATGAATATACTGAATGAACACTTCTCATATTATATTGAAGGCTGTGGCAATATCCCTGGCCACAGGAACTACTGATGTAATAGGCATCCAGACATTGCTCAGCCAGATTCTATTTACATGGTCCTCACAAGTTTGGGATCAAGATAACAGCTGTCCCATGTGCATCATCTAAAGACTCATCTAGGGACAAGTCAGAAGCTACCTGTTGCTGGCTACATTCAGTGTCTTTGAGGCTGTTTCCAAGACACCTACATTTTCTACTCTTTGTTGCCACCAACTTGCCTCTGTGTTGATTTTGGACATGGCCACTAGCTTCCTGACTATGCCAGTTAAGAAGACAATAGATGGGCTGAGGAGATGATGAATTGAGTACAGTGGTTGCTGAACAAGCATGAGGATCTGAGTTCATATCCTTAGAACCTACATAAAAAATAAAGTGTAGATGGATCAAATAAAACACCTGCCATTGACATCTAACCTCCACACACGTCAGCCTACCTACAAACAAACATACACACACACAAATATGTATACCATACACACATACACATGCATTCCCCCCAGAAGTTCATATAGCATTTTTCATCACTATATGGGCAAACCATCTGACAGCTGGCTTCCTTGCAGATCCAGCCACATCTCTCAATATTCTGCATAGGCAGCATGGGATATCTTCAGCAATAGGATCTTACCTTTCACCTCAGGCAGGTAATCAAGTGCTTTGACAGAAGCCTGTCTTGTTTTGGGGACTTTGTAGTTCTGTTGGATCAAGAGCTCCACATGGGTTACAATCAATTGCTGGTACTGGAAGTTACAAACCAGGGCCAAATATTTAATGGTTAGGCTTTTCCCACTCTCTCCAGGGCCCTTCTTACAAAATGATCTCTCCATATGCCTAATGAGGGTTATAACTTTTAGTCTGTCATTGAGGAGGAAGGTTTCTATTGTAGCAATTCATTTTGAATTTGGATTTGTGTATATCTCCCTCTGCTCTCCTGTTCCTCTTACTCCAAACCATTCCATACCTCTTATCTATCCTTCAAGATGCTTTTCAGGTATGCCTGCAACTCAAGCAGTTCCAGTTTAGGAACCACAGATGCAGGAGTAAATGTGGTGTATGTCTTTTGGTGCCTGTGTGACTTTGCTTAGTATGATCTGTTCCAAGTCCAAACAATTTCCTACAAATTTTATTTTTCCTTATAGTTGAGTAGAATTCATTTTTTTATATTACCTCATCTTTATTATCCATTGGTCAAATTATAGGCATCTGTTTTGATTCCAGTTGTTAGCTATTATGAATTGAGCAGCTAAATATGGTTGATCAAATATCTCTGCAGTGAAGAGTGGATACTTTAAGGTAGATGCCCAGTAGAGGAATGGCTGGGTCAGTCGATAGCTCTATTTTCATCCTTTAAAGGAGTGTTCAACATTTATTGTAATAATTTGATTTTTCCTTTTTTGGTCATTTAATTTTTTAAAGATTGCTATCCTGATTGGAGTAAGGTTGAAGTTCATAGTTGTTATAAATTGCATTTCCCTGAAGGTTAAGAATCTTCAACATTTTCTTAGGTGAGTATTAGCCATTTATATTTCTTCCTTTGAGAATTCCCTTTTCTGTTCTCTGCTCCACTTTTTGAGGAGATTATATAATTTTTTATGATGTAGTTTTTTGAGATCTTTGTAGATTTTAGATATTAATCCTTTGTCAGTGCCCCACTCTTCTATCATGGAGAGTTCCTTCTATTTTTTTCTTCAGGTAGTTTAAGTTTAAGGTCTTATATTGAGGTCTTTAATCCATGTGCAGTTAATTTTTGTGCATGGTGAAAGCAGTGGGTCTAGTTTTATTTTTCTACAAGTGGTTATCCAATTTATCCACCACCACCTGTTGAAGATGCTATCTTTTCTCAAGTGTATGTTGTCAGCTCCATTGTCAAAAAGACAAAGTAGCTATAGTTACTTGAATTAAGGTCTGGGTATCCAGTTCTCTTCTATTGCTCTACATGTCAGTATTTATGCCAGTACCTTGCTGTTTATGTTACTATGGCTTTGTAGTATAGCTTTACATGAGATAAGGTGATACTTCCAGATGTGTTATTTGTTTAGGATATTTTTGGTTATCCCAGACCATCTGCCATCCCATATGAATTTTGACATTATTTTCCTATCTCTATGAAGAAAGAAGGTGGGATTTTTTTATTGGTATTGCATTGAATATGTATATTGCTTTTGTTAGATTGACAATATTAATCCTAACTATCCAGGAGTATGTTTTTCCATCTTCTTAAGTCCCCTAAATTTCTTTCTTGAGTGCTTTTATATTTTCATTATATAGATTTTTTACTTCCTTGATTAGTGTTATTTCAAGGTATTTAATTTTTTGTGTGTATTGAAAATGGGACCGCCTTTCTGACCTTTTTCTGTGTATTTGTCTTTTGCATACAGGAAGGCTACTATTTTTGTGTGTTGATTTTGTATCCTGCCACTTTGCTGAAGGAATTTATTACCTTTCAAAGTATTTTGGTAGCATCTTTCAGGTTACTTATGTCGAGCCATCCCAACATCCCTACAGTGAAGCCTGCCTGATAGAGGTGGAAAATGGTTTTGATATATTGTTGAATTTGGTTTTCAAGGATTTTGTTTAGGATTTCTGATCTAAGTGTATTAGGGATACAAATCTATACTTTTCTTATATCTCTGTCTCATTTTGATATTATGGTAATTCTAGCTTTATAGAAGTTGGGGAACATTCCCTTTGCTATTATTATGTTAAAAAAATCTTGAGAAAAAGTGGTTTCAATCCTTTGATGAAGGTTTGGTAGAACTCAGCTAAGAATCAAATAATTTCTGGACTTTTTTATTGTGTAAGTCTTTGATTTGATTACCTTTTAAATCTTGATGGATATAATAGGTTTGTTTTGGAGACTGATCTGCTTTTGATTTAGTTTTGATATGTGATATGTGTCTAGGAATTCATCCATATCTTCCAAGTTATCCAATTTTGTGGAATAGGCATTTTGGAAAAATGTACTGATGACTCTTCCAAATTTTCATTGGTGTCTGTTGTGACCACTCCCTTTTCATTTCTAATTTTGTCAATTTGAGAATTGTCCACTTTTCCATTGTTTTTTGTTTGCTTCATCAAATTGGCCAGGGGTTAATCAGTCTTGTTTGTTTTGTTCAAAGAACCAGCTCTTTTTTTCATCAATTGTTTAAAATTATTTTCCTAGTTTTCAGTTTACTAATTTAAGTTCTGATCTTGCTTATTTCTTTCCACATGGAGCTCCTATGGTTGTATGTTTCTAGTTTGACCAATGCCTTTAGGTGAATATTAGGTTATTAGTGTAAGCTATCTTTGTCTTTGTTATGAAGGGTTTTAGCGCTATGAATTTTCCCCTTAGGACTGCCTTCATTGTGTTCCATAAGTTTTGGTATGTTGCATTTTTGTAATCATTCAGTTCTAGAAAATTTACAGTTTTATTCTATGGCCAATTCATTGTGTAGTCACATGTTGTTCAGTGTCCAGGAGCTGGCATAATTTATGTTGTTCCTATTTTTAATATCTAGCTTCAAGGAATTGTGGTCCAATATCATGCAGGAAGTAATATCAATTTTCCTGAATTTATGGAGGCATGGTGAAAGTTCTGTGGGTTGCTGAGAAGAATGTGCCTTCTGCAGTATTGGGGTGGACTGTTGTATAGATGCCTGTTAACTCTAATTGATCTACTGTGTTTTTAAGATCTATTATTTCCCCATTGGTTTTCTGCATGGATCACCTGTCTATTGATAGTATCAGGGTATTGAAATCCCACACTATGATAATATGAGAATTTACTTCTGGTTTGTTGTCAAGTAGGCTTTGATTTATCAGCTGTGGTGCACCAGTGTTTAGTGCATGTATTTTTATGAATGTGATGTCCTCTTTTTGGATCATTCCCTTGATGAGTTAAAAAGTGGCCTTCTTTGTCCTTTTGTATTACTTTTATAACTTTAACCATAGAAGATTGTTCCTTTCACCATCTATTATGAGGGATACTTTTGTTGAATGTAGTAGTTTAGGTTGTCAACCACAGTTTTTTTGTTTTTTTGTTTTTTTGTTTTTTTTTTTTTTTTTTAGATTTTGATGTTTTCTATTACAAGCCCTTCTGGCTTTCAGGATTTCCATTGAAAAATCTGATGTAATTTGAATGATATTGCCTTTGTATGTTATGAGTTGTTTCCCTCTTGCTGCTTTTATCATTTGCTCTTTGTTTTCATTGTTTAAAGTTTTCACTATGATGTTCCTTGGAGAGTTTCTTCTTTGGTCCAGTCTGTTTGGTGTTCTGTGAGTTTCTTATATCTGGATGTCTCTCTCTTTTGAAAGTATGGGAAAATTTTCTTCAATAGTTTTGTTAAATATGTTCTCCATACCTTTGGGATGAATTTCTTCCCCTTCTGGAATATCCATGATCTGGATGTGTGGTTATTTTAGGGCATTCTACAATTCCCTCATATCCTGTTCCCATGATTTTTTGAATTTATCAGAGTTTTTGGACTCACAAATCATTTCTTCCATCCTGTCTTGCAAATCTGAAGTTCTGTCCTCTACATGATTAACTCTGTTATTGAAGGTTTCTAGGGAGACTTTTGCAAGCTCTGTTTGATTTTCTTTTTTGTTTTCTATTGCCTTTTTCTATATTGAATCTATCCCTTTGTTGAGTTGCAATTTCAGATCATGGTTTGATTTTCTTGTTGCCTCTTGGAATTGATTATTGCATTCAATCAATCACATCTTCATTAAGCTTAATCAGCTGGCTATTGAGATCTTCTATTTGTTGATTCACCTCACCTTAAATTCATTTATCACTCTTTTGTGGTATCTCTGGATTTCCTCCATTAAGTTCATCCTGGTGATGAAAGCTGCATGCTGTAAGAGATAATTCTGCTCAATTTCATTTGTGTGATTGTTAGCTTTTTGATCATGTGCTTCCATTTCAGTGATTTGCTTGATCATGGGAAATAAGCTTATTGTCCTTGCATTTTGGAATTTAGTTTCTCTTTCTCCTCTATGTTTTCACTGGAGAGTTCCATTGTGGAAACAGGCAACCTTGGTGGAAGACTCTCAGTTTGTTTTCTTTTTTTTTAAATTTATTTTTGTTTAATTTTATTTATTTATTTGAGTGCAACAGACAGAGGGAGAAAGAAGGAGGGAGGGAGAGAGAGAGAGAGAGAGAGAGAGAGAATGGACACACCAGGGCCTCCAACCATTGCAAACAAATTCCAGACACGTGCACCCCCTTGGACATCTGGCTTACGTGGGTCCTGGGGAACCGAGCCTAGAACCAGGGTCCTTAGGCTTCACAGGCAAGTGCTTAACCACTAAGCAATCTCTCCAGCCCAGTATGTTTACTTGTATTGTTTTTCTTGCATTTGGGGGGGGGTGTATCCATGTCAGGGTAAAAGTATGTTTTATTAAGGAGCAATCAAGTATTTCTCCTTGTAGAATATTCAGTGAGTGTTCTATTTTGGGTTTAAACTGGATTGGAGTGGGAAGTCATTGCATCCACAGCTGCATAGATTGTGGAGATAACTAGTGCATCTGCATCTCTGAGCTGGTGGTGGATGTGAGAACTGTGATTGGAGTTCTGAAATCTGTTCAGCCCAAAATAACAGCCATGTCTTGCATGTTAGGCCCAGGGGCCATAGAAATTGACCCTGCTCCCATACTGTACCCAGCTGAGAAGGTTGTAGAAGACTCACTGGTAGCCCCTAGTAGGTGGTTGCCAAATATTTCTATGCTCCCAGTCTGGCACTGAAGCAATGTCCTAAGGGGACAGAGATAGGTAGATATCATGGTGGGGCTTAGTAGAGGTGGGCATGGGGTGTGAGTCACTAGTGTCCCTATACCAGACTGGGTATGAGTAGTTAGCTGGTATAGGGGTGTTGGTAAGAGAAGACAGCCAGCAACACAGCTTGGTAGGATCAGAGGAGATGGCTGAGGCCCTAAAGCTCTGCTGGGGCAGGAGGTACTGAGGGATTAGGAGGGTGATCCACTGGGGCACTGGAGGTAAGGATTGGATACATAGGTCCCAAGCATGCTATACCTCTCACCAGACCTGAGTGCACAGGCCCAAAACTCAATGGCACCTCAAAAACACAGAACCCAAAGACACTGTGCCCCCTCACCCACTTGGACTGCACAGGCCCCAAACATGTTGCTACTCAGCACACATTTATTTGATTTTTTGATCCTGGGTGTCATATAGTCCAAGCTCTCCTTGAACTCATGCTGTTTCTTCCACAGCCTCCTGAATGTTTGGATTACAGGTTTGTGCCACTACACCAAGTATATTTTATCAGCTCTTTATCTCCTATCATTTATCTATCATCTATCTTTTGTTTATCATCTGCAGTGCTGGAGATCAAACTGAAGGCCTCCTGTATGCTAGCCAGTTGTTCTATCACTGAGCCACATCTGCAGTTCCTCAGTAACTTTTAAAAGGTATTCTTTGATTGTTTTTGGCAGTCTGTCCCCTCTGCTATGGACTGCAACTTCTCCCCATGCTGCTATTTTTGACCTGTGTTTTCTTGCTCCCTTCTGATTCAGTAAGTTATTTTCTATAGGTTAAAGCCATACCCATGTTAAAAAGCTTGAGGAGTTTTATGTCTTGAAGTGGCTTTGGTTTCTGCTTACAGGTGTGATGACAGGTCTTCCTTGCTTTAGACAGGGTGAGAAAGCTCAGCATCTGCACATATATCTTCTTTTCCATTCCATACGCAAATTAAAATCTGCAGTCTGAAATCCTGCTTTTGTGGTGGGAGAACTTATTCATGCTGTCTAAACTTATTCATTATCTTCACAAGGCATCTCATTTCAGGAATATTGCAAGTATGTATGTGTGCATATAATAAATGTAGTGTATGTTGGGTGTGTGCACATATGAATGCAAATGTATGTGTCCCAAGTGCATGTGTGTGGAAGCCAGGGGAAGATGATAAATGTCTTCCTCTATCACTCTTCTGCCCTGTCTCCTTGAGACAGAGTCTCATAAAGAACCCAAAGCTCACCATTTTTTTCAATTAGATCAACCTGTGAGCTCCAGTGATCTTCCTGCTTCTGCTCTCTTTAGAACTGGGGATATAAGAGTTTATGTCCACACCTGGCTTTGTGTATGTGATGCATACTTGTATCCATATCTGTATGCAGGTATGTGGGTATATGGGCCTTGCATGCCCCATGCACATGAGGAGGTCAGGAGATAATCTTAGGATATTTGTTTTTTCCTCTCACTCTGCTTGAAAAGCATCTTCATTGTTGTTTGGTTCTTGATGCTTCATGTAAGCCAGCCTAGTTGACTTGTGAGCCTTTGTATTTTCCTGGCTCTGCCTTCCATTGCTGTAGGCATGTTTAGATTACAGACACATGTTCTTCTTTATTTCAGGCTTCATATGTGTGCATGGGAATTAACCCTGGGTCAGCAGACTTACAAATACCTTTAACCAAGCTTATCCATCCCCTCATCCCATACATACCCAGATTTTTATGTTTTTTGGGAGGGGTGTTAAGCTAAAGTTCTCATGTTTGCATAGCAAGTGTTTCTAGCCACTGAAACATCTCCTAGCACCCAAAGACTTCTAAACAATGGATCTGAAGAAATTTTTACCAGCACATTGGTAAGGTAATAACACCAGCAATCAAATTATCTCTTGTGATTTAAAAGCACAGGTTGGCATGCACTGACCTTGTTCTGTGAAGATACATTTGTAGGTATCTATTTAACTTTTGCATTGAAAGAGAAACCATGTATTTTTTTTTCAAAATGTGAAAATAATTCTTTAAGACAGCATTCAAAACCATGGTGACAATTTTACAATTAACCTTTAAATAGTTTTTAACAATTACATGTTGAATCTTCATAAATTACAAATAGCTGTGCAAAAGTTATAACAAAGATCATAGTTTGGTCCTGGCATTAAGAGGTAGACAATTAGTTGTTTGGGGAAAATGTGTGCCAAAACTGAGAAGATGGCTCAGTTTATAAAATGCTTCTTGCACAAGTATGAACACCTGGGTTTGACTTTGGATCTCCAGAAGCCATATATAGATGAATGCAATAGCAATACAACTATAACCCCAGTGCTCCTATGGCAAGATGGAAAGTAGAGACAGGAGATTCCCCAAGAAGCTCATGGGCCTCATTCTGCCCCACCAAAGCTCCAACCCATTCGCTTTCAGCAGGGAATAACAGGTACTTAACTACTACTTTGAGGATATAGGTAAAGGAATAATAACAGCACAAGGTTATGTTCTTTTTCTTTCAAACTTCATCTTCTAGCCTGACAAATAAAGAATAAATCTGTCTTTGAAAATAACATCTTTTATATCATAGTATGTAAATATAAGCACATTGCCTTTTCAGCAGGATCCTCAATTGCAATGCTCCTTTAGAAAATAAAAACATGTATAGAATGTGTGTTGGTGTATAATTCACAATGGATACAACCCTGTCGCCCTGTCTCCAGTATAGTGCTTGTGGATCTATTGACTCAAGAACAGGTGATGCTCTTTTATTAGAAGCTGCCTGCCATGTCAGTGTCCTCATTGTTCCTTGCTGTCCCTTTATGCCCTTCTGCACTGAGGTATTTAATGACCAGAGCTAAGATTTTTGGAGGCTTCAAAATATTTATCCAACAGTTCTTGAGGTGGTTCGGATGTGGATTATCCCTCATAGCTTCATGTGTTTGTGATTAAGCCTTACATAGCCTGGGGAGCCTTGAAGAAGTGGAACCATGTTAGAAGAGATGTGTCACTAAAATTGGCCTTGAGGTTTATTAGTGCAGGCCCATTAGTGTTCATAGCTCACTCTCCTTCATCCCTAATACTGTGGTGATTTGATACCTAGCTGTCTGCTCATACATGCTTTCCCCACCATGATGAAACAGCCTGTGGAAACTGTAAGCTGGAAACAATAACCCTTTATGTCCATAAGCTAATGAAAGAGGCTAAGAGAATGGCAGCTTTTTTAAGGCATTTTCAGTTAGGGATTGAGGCTCAAAGAGAACCATGAAATGGCACCTCACCTGACACAAGAATGAAACTCTTGGCAAAAATGGAACTCACGTCAGATAGAGACTGATCCACAGCACCCTGCTGCCCACAGTCTATCACACTATCGAAATAAAATTCCTGGTTGTGAAATATACCCACCAAGTTTACTAACCAATCAGGTCTTCCCCTTACATACCTGAATCTGATGCTATAAATGCTATATAGGCTGCCGTCTTCCAGCCCCTCCCTTTTCTCTGGCACAACCCTGTGTATGCATAAATGTGTGTGTGTGTGTGTGTGTGTGTGTGTGTGTCCAGATATTAACCTGTGCTGCTCAAACACTTGTGATTCTGGCCTCTACCCTCACCCAGCCAGACTGGGTGGGGTTGCAAAAGCATAGCATTGTTTCTCTTGATCAAAACATTTCTCTCTTGCCTTATAGTGTGGGGTAACTTCTCACTTTGATTGCATACATAATTTTCCTCTGATATCTGAATGTACCACATGGGTGCTCTCACCAACTCTAGACTTGCTACCTTTGTAGTTACTCTAAACTCAAGGTAACCATGAATGTAACCTTCATAACTTATTTTGACTCAATTTCTTGGTCTCTGCTTTAATACCTTCCCTCTTCAGGAAAGCACATGGCAGATGTCATGTGTGTTCTTTCTGAGTCTGTCTACATACACTTCTAAGTTCTACTTTCCATGTGCTCACCACTCTATTCCAGTCTTTTTTTAAAGACCTCAGTTTCTCTTAAATGAACCTTATATAATATATAGTGTTTTCATATGAGAGTGTTTCTGACTTCCCACATATTTAGTCTCCCTTCCTAGACCCCCAAGCTCACTTAAATAAACCCCATAATTTGTGATTACCCACTAAATAAGCTTAATAATTTATGACTTATCTTTCTTGATTCTGTCTTTATGAATTCTTTACTAAAGGTAAGACTGAATCCAAATCTTGGGGTTCATAAATTCTGAAAGAGCCCTCCAGAACCCCAAAATACTGTATCACTACATCTGGTCAGATGCATCATCTCAACAAGAAGGTGGCTGTCATCGTTCTGTAGATGTTGCAGCATGAGGGAAAAGCAGGCCAACAAAGGTAATTGAGCAAAAGGAAAAAAGATCCTCACCCTGGGATGTAGTTTGTGTTTCCTGTTGGCTCAGAGTCAACAGACTTTAGTACTAACAAAGTCAAGATTCTTTACACAGATAGTTTCCCCAGGCAAGGATGGTAAAAGCAGTGGATTATATTTACTTAGGGCCAGAATGTTTGTGACCTTTGAGCTTAATATTCCTCCTTGTCCCTAAATTCCACTGGTTTATGTGGATGTTGGGGACTCAAACTCAGATGGTCTCAGGCTGTCCTCAGTTCCCATACTTGTATGGCAAGCACTCTTAATTTAATATAATATTCATTAACTAATTTTATTTATGTTTGTGGAGGAATGGTACCCCACACAGTCACCTGCTGCACTGAGCACTCACCTGCAGTGTTTGGAGTAGATCACTGGGTATTCCACTCCATTGTTCATCCATCAGGTCTTGTTTAGAGCTGGAGTTTCTTTACTGATTCTGAAGCTTGCAGAGCTCTGATGATCCTTAGGCCTCTGTTCCCCTGCTGGATTGGAGAAACAGATATGCATGACCATTCCCAGCTGTCTTTGTTAGACCTGGAGATTTGACTCTGGTGGTTTTAGGCCCTAGCATATTTTTATGCTTATATGGGAAGCACTCATCCACTGAGCCATATGTCCCCTGACTGGGTAGGGGAGAGCACTGCTTTTTGGCCTGGGTTGTTTTCTGTTGCCTTCTATCTGTGTTATGCTTTGGGGTACCTTCTCACTTTGGTTACATGTATGATCTTTCTCTGATCTGAGTCTACCATGCATGTTTTTCCTTTAAACTCTAGATCTACCATGTAGGTATTTTATTTAAACTCAGGTTAACCATGGGTGTAATTCTCTTTACTACACATTTCACATATGAATTTGCTGGTTTATGCTTTGATACTCTTTCGCTGCTATTCTTCCTTAAGTCAAAACTGCTTAATTCCTTAACTTTCATCCATGTTGAGGCTCAGAGATGATGTTGTGCCTCCCACATGAGTGCACCTTTCTTCTACATGAATTTCTAAAGCCTGTCTTCCACATGCATGTAAATCTCCTCTAGCTTTTTCCTAGATATTAATGTCCCTTAAGTAACCTCATGATTTACGATTTCTCCCTAAATCAACTTAAAAATCATAATGTATCCTTCCTGAGTCAATTTTTAACATTTTTTTTTGGGGGGGGGGGACTAAGAATTGGATAAGGAGGCAAAATTGGGGTGCATAAGTTTGGGAGACCTCTCCTGAGGCCCTAAATCCTGCATCAGTATGACCCCATATAAAACCATGATTAAGAACCTGGGTTCTAGAGCTGGAGAGATAGCTTAACAGTTCAGGCATTTGCTTATGAAGCCAAAGGATCCCGGTTTGACTCTCCAGGACCCATGTAAACCAAATGCGCAAGGAGGCACATGCATCTGGAGTTTGTTTGCAGTGGCTGGAGGCCCTGGCATGCCCATTCTTTCTCTCTTTCTCTCTCTCTCTCTCCCTCCCTCTTTCTCTCTCTCAAATAAGTAGAATATATTTTGAAAATGAAGCAGGGTCCTAGTGCTTTCTTTAGAAATTGGGGCTCCTTGTTTGAAGAAATGCTATGGGATAATGGGAAGCAGGGAAATTCTTTCCCTGGTCTGTGAATCCCAATTTGTGGATTCTTGCTCATTACAACAAAATATTGAAAAAAAAAGATTTTAAAAAGGTTAAATTAATAAGGTTGAGAAAATTGGTATCCAGGGAAAGGCTAGGACAGTGGAGATCATTTCTGGGAAAACTGAATAAGGGCCAAAGCTTAAAGAATCTCAATCTCTCTCCCTCTCTCCCTCTCTCCCTCCATCTCTCTCTCTCTCTCTCTCTCTCTCTCTCTCTCTCTCTCTCTCTCTCTCTCTCTCTTTTTCTCTTTCTCTCATACACACACACAAAATGGAGCAAAAGGATAACAGCCTTTCACCTTCACATTAGAAAAAAAAAAAAGTCAGAACCCAAAATTAGAGGAGAGTGAGTAAATGAAAAGGACTCCTCTTCTCAGAGGCCTTTAATCCCAGCACTCCTGAGGCAGAACTACGAGGGAATCACTGTGAGGTTGAGATCATCCAGAGGCTATAGAGTGCCTTCCAGGTCATCCTGGGCTACAAGCTATAGAGAGACCCTACCATTAAAAAAAAAAAAAAAAGAAGAAGAAGCCTTTACCATGTAGCCCAGCCATTCTAGAATAGGGGAAAGGGGCTTAACAGATGGAGGTGAATGAGCAGCCACCCCCAACTATGTCTTGCTTACCTTGTAAGCCTCTTTTGTAGTTTATTTTGGATGGGATTTACTATCAGGTTTAGGTGAGTCTTGGAGAATGCTAATTGGTCTGGACTCAAGGGGCTGACCCAGATGCTACACCACCTAGGTAGTATGCTAGATTGGAGAAGCAGTACAGGGCCTGACACCATTGTGGATCAGGTGCTAAATTCCAAGGCAGGTGGGGTGACATCTTTTGGTGTCCTCTTTGGTCCTTTCCCTAGATGATTTCCTATAAATAAAAAAAACTACCTAGCTCCCATTTCTCCTTCAAAATTATACCTTTCTCAGAGGAACAGAATACAACAAACCTCATATTATTTTTTAAAAAAATGGGGGCTGGAGAGATTGCTTAGTGGCTAAGGCACTTGCCTATAAAGTCTAAGGATCTAGGTTTGATTCCCCAGTACCAACATTATCCAGATCACAAAGTGGTACATGCATATGGAGTTTTCTTGCAATGGCTGTAGGCCCTGGCATACCCTTTCTTTCACTCCCTCCCACCCTCTCTCTCTCTAATAGACAAATAAAATAAAAATTTATGGTGCTGGAGGTATGGCTTAGCAGTTAGGTGCTTGCCTACAAAACCTAAGGAGTCAGGTTCTATACTTCAGTACCCATGTAAAGCCAGATGCACATAGTGGCACATGTATCTGGAGTTCATTTTCAGTGGCAAGAGGCCCTTGTGTGCCCATTCATATCCCCCTTGTCTATCTCTGCTTGCAAATAAATAAATAATTTTTAAAACTAAAAAAATAAATTGCTATTATTCAGGCTGCCTAACTCTGCCTTCAGCTAATGTAGCTTCATGTAGTAATATGTCTCAACTATTATCTTTATTCTTTTCTCTTATTGAAAACACAGATTGACCATATACAAAATATAACCTACAAGAGGTGTTAAAATGAAGCTGGATTTTCATCTTGAAATGACTATGTCTTTGTTAGAAGCCAATGTGTTTTAAGTGGTTCTTTTTCTGTATTAATTTTTGTTTCCCAAATACATGTGCAGGTGTCTGGACCAGACAGAGAAAGCAGGTGTGGAGAAAATGATGATCTGGAGCCAACAGGGACTTTATCTCGTCTCCAAGGATGACTGCTGAACCAGAGCTATTGGTTGGGACTGCTGTTCAGACAAAAAATGAAAAGGTTAAGAGGGGTGGGAAGTGGATTGTTTTGCTTTTTTTGGGGGGGGGTCTTCTTTCTTCTCTCTCTCTCTTTCTCTCTGTGTGTGTGTGTGTGTGTGTGTGTGTGTGTAATAACAACAGAAAGTCAGGCTTCAAAGAGCTCCCAATTTGAAAAGAGTACTGCTTTGTGAATGCAAAGCATCCTCTGGGACAAACGAGCACTCAAATGGCAGGCATTAGCCCACATCTGCCAGAGGCAATAAATATTGTAATTGCTTCTTTCAGAATCTCACTGGTTAGAAGGGTGGACTGGATATCACTGGTAGTGGGTGATGTTCAAAACAATTCATTATTAGGAAAAAGAAAAGGAAAGAAGAAAGCAGGCATTTGAAATGCATTATTACATAGTTATCTGCAGACAGAACAAGGCAACTTATGTATCATCAAAATTATAGAAATGAGGTGAATTTCTAGTTCTACCTAATTTTACCAGTTATATTTCTACCAACATAGTTGCTGCTGGATGACTTGGTAAACTTTTGATGAGTGTAGATTAAAAGATTAAAAGATCAAGGAATACATGTTAATTTCTGCTTCAAGAAAATTAGCAACTGAAAATATTAATATCCTTCTTTGTGGATTGCTCCTACAATTGAATAACTTAGCTGTGGTTGAATTACTGAAATAGTGCAAGACATGCAGAACACGTAAAAAGACTATCACAGTACTTTAGAATCTGTTTGTAAGACAATGTCCAGCCTCATTATTATCCAGCTGGTTCTATATTCCATACCCTGAATCACTCAACAACCAACATAATTCTCTTTGGACCAGATTTCTCACCATCTCCTGGCAGTGTGCTTTTCTAGTCTTTCCTGTGAAAATGCCCCAAGCAGTGTTCACGTTCTTGGAAATTAATATCTCTGAGTATGTCATTTTTTCCTTCACAAAGTATCCTTTCCTTTCATGTTTTGGTTTGGTTCCTAATCTCAGTCCATCTTGCACTTGATATCAGAGTACTCCAGTGCATCTGTATCTTAACTGATTCCTCAGCCATAAGGTTCTTTTGAGGAACAGCAAGCATGCTTTGCCCATATTTCAACCTATGACCTGACATATAATATAAAATAGGCACTCAATAAATACTAGCTAAAACAAAGAAAAGATGAGAAAAGCTAGAAATATGGATATGTAACAGAGTGCTAAGCATCCATGAAAGTCCTTGAACACCAAACCCTACGTTTGTTCCTAATTTTAATCAAAGAATTGAATAAAAAAGACTGAGAAGGATAATTATTAAGTTATTGAGGGAAGTATAGAGCCAAGGAAAGGCAAAAAGAATTTACTTGTTTGCTTTGTACATATTCCAAATTCCTTGTTTCAATTCAGTAACTACAATTGTTTTGAATAATTAATAAAAAAATGAAATACTAGCCTGGATATATAATACCTTATTTTGTGATTTGAAAAAATTAAAGCAAAAGTGAATAAATCAAATGAATTATCCTGTGTTTGTTGAGGAACTCAATGTCTAGTACTCTTCTGAGAAACAAAAAGGACTTAGAAAAGTCAAAGAAGGAAAACAATGTGTGAGAAGGTAAAAGACTTAGTTCGCAAACTTATTTTATACCGAGCCAAATATAAAGGTTATGTTTGTTCTTTCATGCCATTTTGGTTTGGTTTCAATTTGGTGGCTCTGTGGTAGAATCTAGTCACACACACTAGCATCAGTATGCTAGGGGAATTCTGGTCCATATTCTTTTGGAAAAAGACATCGTATATACAGGCTAGGCTGTGTGCCATCTATAAATATGTAAATGTACTCTATGATTCCACAGGGAACAAGCCACTTACTGATGCATTTCTCCGTCTATATTCCCATTGTTAAGTGATGCATGATTCTACTACTACTATTTTCTTACCTGGCCAACTGGTTTGAATGGTGTCTTCCAAAATTTCATGTACACTCAGAACCCCATGGTTGTGTCTCTGTTGAAAATAAAATCTTTACAGAGGAAATCAACAGCAGTTGAAACTCTTGTGGACTAAGATATAGCCTAACTCCAGTGGCTGGTATCCTTGTAAGGAGAGGGAGGTTTGGAGGTGGAGACACAGAGACTCTGAGGAACAACCAAGGGAAACAGAGGCTGAAGTGATGCTTCTGCATGCTGAAGACTCCAGGTGCTTAGTGAAAACCAGGAGAGAGCCCAGACACAGCAGGTATCTCACAGTTTCCAGAGCAGGGGCACCACCTTGTCTCAGGGTCTCCAGAGCAGGAGTACCACCTTGTCTCAAGGTCTTCAGAGCAGGAGAACTACCTTGTCAACACCTTGATTTTTGTTTTTAAGCTTCCCAAACTGTAAGAGATCAAAGTTCTATTCTTTTAAGCCATGAAACTTGCAGCAATCTTTTGCAGCAGCCCCAGCACAGTGATGGGCACAAATTCAGGCATACTGACTTTTCTGGTTGAATGAGTATGGCTTGCCTTAGGTGATGAATTCCAGAGCTTTAGAGTATGAGAAAATGCACCTAGAATGAATATTATTTTAGTGCAATATCATATTTCTTAGAAGAATTAGAGATGAATTACTCTAAGACTGATAGTGTTTTCAGGAGATCATAAAGAGTATATAATTTTCTAAACCTTCTGAAATTATGTTGTTCCAATGCAATTAAGTTGTAAAGGTAAACTAAGATAATGTTTTCCCTCAGAACCATAAAGATCAGTAGTATAGGAAGTTGTTCTACCCAGTAAAAGCTTTTGAATGCAAATCACAATGGTAAATGCTGGGGAAACATTGTTGAAGTCAATCTTTGCTGATAATTTTTGGTGTAAATTTGAAAATTCTCTTAAAGTAATTTTACTTGTTTATATCAGTGAAAGAAATCTGTTATGTCTATAGTTACCAAAAATCAATATATTACCACCCCTGTCTTCCTCTGTCATTCATGGATAATTTAGGAATTAAGAGTAATACACAGAAAATAAATGCTTCTGCCAGGGAGCTAAGTTTAATTTTATACCCAATGTTATGACCTGGATATTGACAGGAAATAAAATTCTAGGCCAAGCCAGAGGGTAATTCATGATGTGATATGTATCAGAGCATACTTGGGAAAAATATTAAAGTGCATTTGTTAAGTCAAAGTTTTGACTAATGTTCAGTGATTTCTTCTTGATTTTGCAGCCTGAACTAACAAGAGAGAGCATTTGTCATTGTTAATGCCTAAGGCTGCATCTGAAGATGTCAATATTAGAAAATGTGGCTCTCTGAATCAAATGTTTTTTGACAATTAATACAGTATCTCTACATTTTCCACTGCTGGTAGCCCAGCCCCTTCTCTCTAGAGTTGTTCAGAATTCTTCAGGTTCAGAGTACAAGTATGTGTGGAGTGTCTCAGAGAAAAGGAAGGGCTTGATTCTTTTTAAACTGTGTGTGGTGCATACATGTGTATATGTATGTTTATTCATGTATGTTCAAGTGTGTCAGTATACATGTGTGCATGCATGCATGTTCAAGAGGGTGAATGCATGTGTGTATGTATGTATGCATGTTCAAGTGTATGACAGCATATGTGTGCATGCATGTATGTTCAAGTGGGCTAGTAAAGCTTCACACCTACCATGGCATTAATGTGGAGTTCAGAGGATATTTTGGGGTGTTCCACCTTGTTTGAGGGAGTATGTTTGTTTTTTACACTGTGTTTACCAGTCTAGCTGTCTGACCATCTTCTGGGGGTTTCTCCTGTCTGCACTGAATTCTTGCTGTAGGTATTTTGTGATTACAAAGGCCCACCACAGTGTTGGGTTTTACACAGATTCTAGGGATCTAAACTCAGATATGCTTGCACAGAGAGTGTTTTCTACTGAGCTATCTCTTCAGCCTAGGGCTTGATAATTATAGTGCTCAGAAAGATCTGTCTGGTTATAAAACATGTATGTAGAAGTAATGACTTGGAACTCTTAGGTATCCATTTTATGACTTGTCACAAAGGGTTGTTCTGCTGAGACAGGGTCTCATGATATAGCCCTGATGGCCTGGAACTTTCCATGTAGACCAGACTATTCTTAAACTTGTGGCAATCCTCCTGCCTCTACCTCCCAAGTAAAATAATTGAATAAAGGAAAAAAAGAAGCTTCATATATTTCATTATTAGGTAGAAGATAGACTTGAGTGATGCGCTAGGGAGTAGAGCATCCTAGATGACAGACCAAACCTTCCTGCTGTTGGGAGCTATGAACCAAACCTTGGCCATGTTAACAGAAACTGCCATATAGAAAGTTAAGTTTCTACTTCCTCACCTAGTATTCAACTACCAGAAACAAAGGGATCGTATGCTTGGCTGACTGCTCCCCTATGCTGCCGGTAGCTGATGAAGAAACAAAGGCATTGCAGCTTAACCAGTAACTCTGTGGTCTTTGGCCTGATTACGTTTCCCTCCCCCCTACAACCTTATATAAACCTACATGTAAGAATAAACTCTCGAGGTCTTGACAAACACCTAGCATGGTCTCCTTTTTGTGTCTGTTTGCCTTCTCCCACTCATGTTAACTTCCCCTTGGGTCCTTGTTCAACTCCCTGCTGGCCAGGGCATCCTGCATCTCACATAGCCTGACATACTATTTTAAATACCTCTTCCCTATTTGTAAAATGAAGCCCAAATTTTAAAATTAACAGAATGTCTTAACCAAAGGATAATAACATATCTTAAGTGACAGCCATGAAATCAATCATGTGACCTTTAGCAGTCTTTAAAGAAGTTAGATATGAGGTAACTAAGAAGCCTCTGTATCTTAGTAGGTGTGTTGCCTGACAGTAAGCATGCCTCTTTGTGGTTAAAATCCTTGAGGATGTAGATAGGTTTTGCTTACTGTATAAAAACTAAGGCACCAGAGCGTTTCCAATATGTTCCTTAAAAGACTTCAGCCTCATTGTAACATCATTTGCATAGTGGTTTGGTATTAAGTTTTTGTTGGTCTCCTGAACCCATGATGATATATTGATAGGGTCAGTATTATGCAGGGTCTCTCATGCAGGTAATGGCAGGTGCTAGGAGGTCATAAATGACATTGGATGGTTTGCATCTAGAGAGCAGCATTCAAAAGCACTCCTATCTATCCTTTGGCTTTGACATTCTTTTTCTATCACTTCCACAATGTTCCCTGAGTGGTAGAGTGTGATAGAGATGTCTCATTTAGTGCTGAGAACTCATCAGATACTAATTTCTCAGAACTTTTGACATTTTGAAGCTTCTCAGTAGTCATTGTGATCTGCAGGAAAAAAAAAAAAAAAAAAAGGTTCTCTGACCATAATGAGAGGCAACAGTAATATATGAGCAGGAACATGAGCATTTTAGAGGACAATTTTATGAGCACAACATATATTTTCAGTATCAGGCATGAATTCTCTCTCATTGAGCAAGACTCAAATAAAATCTAAGAATATTTTTTTACCCCCATAATAGATATGCCACTATTGAACTAATGTGTGTCTATTGCCTGGTGGGCCAGTTGTATTGCTTTCAAGATACACTGCTGGTTAAGGCCATTGATGCCTTTTCCCAACTAGAAGCCTTTCCAGCATTTTCCAGCACTATGGAAGACAGGCAACAGGGAGGAGCTTAGCTCACTTCTAGCCTTGATTGCTTAGCTTTGTGCAACTGAAGCAAGAGGTATATTCACAGATATGGTGCGACCATCTAGTTCTGATGGGCAAATAACTGAGCACATTAGCAATGGATTTATTGTTTATGGAGTTTCAAGGAAACTCCGTGACCAGCAACTCATCAGAAGGTATCCTACACCTGGCAGTGGATTTTCGTATAACAACTTATGACTCCTATGAGCAGCAATACCCACCTCTTCAGGGTGCTTCTGCTCAAACTCCTGAGAGGCTTCTGTAACAATATCAACTAGGTACAGTTATTTAAGTCATCTAGGACTTTTACACCTTCACTGAAGAGAATTGAACCAATAGCAATGCAGATTATAGAAGCTGTAATGTGATATATGATAAGTAGAAAAATTTAGGCTTAAACTCTTTTTAGCCAATTATATGCTCTTGCAAAACAACATTTCAACTTTATTCCTAGAATTTAAATTGTTTTAAATTTAATTTAGGCACTGTGATGGTTTGAATAGATGTCCCCCAATATATTCAGTACTTTATTGTTTGTAGTTTGCATCTGCTGGCTACCTGGCTGAAGGCAATGTCACTGGGTGGCTATTAAGGTGTGGTGGTGGGTTTCAGATTTAAGTCTAAAGATATGCAAAGTATACCTAGGTGGAGTTCCTGAAATATGTTCTGCTGTGTGGCTTTTGGCTTGTACTTCTCTCTGTCTGCTTGGTCCTAGGAAGGCAGGCCAGCTTCTTCTACCATTTATGGAACTTCCCCTGGATCTGTAAGCTTCAATAAATATCCCTTCCTCCATAACTGTGTCTGGTCTAAACGTTCATCTCAGTGAACCTGAAGCTGTTTGCTACAGAACTTGGTACCGAGGAATGGGCTGAGATTTACCTGGCCATGTGGATGTTGATCTTTGGGAACCTTTGTTTTGGAGGAATAGGCTTGGACTTGGTGCTTGCAGCTGAAGATGTCTTCTGGAGTGGTAAGCCAAGTTTTATGGACTATTCTGATGAGAGTCTGAGAATGCTAAGTGCAGACAGCATTGAACTTCGAGGCTTGGTTTATGAGCTTTCTAAGGGGAAGGAAAGACTGCAGAGGACTTTGTTGGAACTGGGATACTGGCATAAGGGCTGGCTGCATCCTGCTGCCCAGTCCCAGAGAGTTTGATCAAGGTTAAATTTGTAATGGACTGATGTGCTTGGCTAGAGATATTGGACTGAGAGACTTAAGATTTTTAAGCTGGAAAACTTTAAGCAAGTTAAATTTACTGGTACAGAGACTGGCTTTAGATTACTAAAGCTGCTATTGTCAAACACATTAGCAATCTTTTTTTTTTTTAATTTTTTTATTTATTTATTTGAGAGCGACAGACACAGAGAGAAAGACAGATAGAGGGAGAGAGAGAGAATGGGCGCGCCAGGGCTTCCAGCCTCTGCAAACGAACTCCAGACGCGTGCGCCCCCTTGTGCATCTGGCTAACGTGGGACCTGGGGAACCGAGCCTCGAACCGGGGTCCTTAGGCTTCACAGGCAAGCGCTTAACCACTACGCCATCTCTCCAGCCCCACATTAGCAATCTTAAAGGACAATGGAAAGGATGCCTGAGGAAAGACTATCATAGAAATGCAAACACTTTTGGAAAGAGTTGACTGGAGAAGGAACCTGCTTTCCAAGGTTATGATTTATTTTGTCTGTGAATTAAGAATATGGCTGTGTCCTGTACACCTGGTATTGGATTCAGAAGCATGGAAGTTGTGAGGAGTGGTCATGAATTGCACACGGTTCCAGGAGCTGCTGCTGAGATGCCCTGATAGGCTGAAAGAGCCTTTGGAAGATGGACAATGGTTTGCATGAAGACCTCAAGATGTTTTGGATATACCAGGACTATGCACTGTTGGCCCAAGATGGAAGTGTTCCTTGCTACTCTGCCCAGTTGGAGGAGCAGAATTGGAAAATCTGGAGACTGTCAGTCGCTGGTTATGTTAAACTTGAACTGCAGAAGTTTGATGTTTGTTTGATGGTGGTTGAGTTTGCATTGTTTTAGTCTCTCCTTGCTATGCCTTATACCAGCTGAAAATGTTTACTCTGTGTGTTAGAAATGTTTAACTTGTTTGATTTTACAGGTCTTAATATCTTAAATTGGTCAAGACTGTGGGGACCTTTGAAATTGAACTGAGTACAATATACAATGTGTAATGGTTATAAATGTATTGGGGGCCAGGAGCAGAATGTGGTGGTTTGAATAGATGGCCCCCAAAATATTCACTTCTTTATTGTTTGTAGTTTGCATCTGCTGGCTACCTGGCTGGAGGCAATGTCACTAGGTGGATCTTTAGGTGTGGTGGTGGGTTTCAGATTTCAATCTAAAGATATGCAAAGTGTACCTAGGTGGAGTTCCTGAAGTGTGCTGTGCTGTGCGGCTTTTGGCTTGTACTTCTCTCTCTCTCTGCTTGGTCCTGTGAAGGCAGGCCAGCTTCTTCTGCCATTTATGGAACTTCCCCTGGATCTATAAGCTTCAATAAATATCCCTTCCTCCATAACTGTGTCTGGTCTGAAAGTTCATCTCAGTGAACCTGAAGTTAGTGTGATAAATGGCCCAGATCCTTCAGGAATGAAGGTATGGGATACCTCTCCAGGTAAAGAACCAAGACCTGCTGAGATGCTTACTGAAGGTGGAGGAAATACAGATGGGTAGTAGAAGAAGGCAGTTACAAATACCAGCTAAGGCCATGTGACCAGTTACAGAAATGAGGACTGTGATTGCAATGTTTCTGTCCTGCCTTGATAACAGGGTGTTTGTATGTATCTACACCAATATTATGATTATATCATTAGCTAACTGTTCAAGTTATATTAGACCCATTATATTAGAGACTGAGCTTTGTATTGGGGGAAGATTTTGAGGTTCTGGTTGTACATGGGATGGTTATGCCATGTTAGGCAGAATTATGAGCTAGTTACTGTTTTCATTGGAAATTAAGTATGATGTAAGGAGACATGATTTGATGCCAAGTTGACAAGGGGTGGACTTGTGATAGTTAAGGTGTTGTCAACTTTATCTGTTTAGTAGTCCATAGGTTGCTTCTAGGAGGATCAACTAAAGGAGGAAGTCTTTCCCCCACAATGAGCCCTTCCCCCAGAGTGGGCGGCCCCGCTCAGAGGGGGACTGGATATAAGGAAGCTCTGGGTAAAAAGAGTTCCTTCCTTCCACTTGGCTGGCGGAGCTACTCGCTACCTTCCAGTGTGGATTGAAGACCAGTGCGGACTAAAGACCAGCATCAACTGAAGACCCATGTGGATCTAAACCCAGAGGCTCCTTGGGAAGCCTCCAGGCTTTCCGGCACCATCTGCAGTGCTAGATCAGGACTGCTGAGGCATCTGGACATGAGGACTGAGCAGCTACCAGGTTCGGTGATTCTTGGGCCTGCAACTGCTATTGGAGTACTGTAAGCTTATCCAATAAATCCCCTTTTTAAAATAATTAATTCTAGCAGTTCTGTTCCTCTAGATAACCCTGACTAATACAGGGCAAGTAAAACTGAGGACCATGCACAGCTAGTCTTCACATTCTACAAAACAGCTAATCCAGTTTCCGATGTGCCATGAGATTTCAATATTTGTAGTAAATGTGATTTGGTTCAAACAGAAAATTAAAACGCTTTTTAATCAGATTAATTTTGTGCATTCTTGGACTGGCTAATCATGGAGAAGACAAATCTTCTAAATTTTGAGAAATAGAAAATTCTAATGTTTAAATAGTTTATATGCAAACAAAGATATCTGATAGTCCTAACTTTTAGTGTACTTTGATCTGATAATCTTAACTTGTACAGAGAGAGATACAAGGATCTATTTTCATCCTTCTACAGATACATATCCAGTTTTCCCAACACCATTTGCTGAAGAGGCTGTCTTTTCTCCAATGAGTATTTTTGGCATTTTTATCAAATATCAGGTGGCTATTGTTACCTGGACTTATATCTGGACTTGCTTTAAATTAAGGCTTGAGTCTCCAGGCATAAGATATTCAAAGTCCAAACCTTAAAAAAAAAGTATAACTTGAGAACAGGTAGATCTAACTTAAGGAATTATTAATTTATAGTATATAAAGATGAAATTGATCCCAAATTAAACACATTTTTTTGAGGTAAGGTCTCACTTCAGCTCAGGGTGAATTCACTATGTAGTCTCAGGGTAGCCTCGAACTCTTGGCAATCCTCCTACCTTTGCCTCCCAAGTTCTGGGATAAAAGGCATGTACCACCACACCTGGCTAAACACAATTTTTTAAAAAAAGCTTTCATTTATTTATGAGACACAGATGGGAGCATGAGATAGGCAGAGATAATGGGTATGCCAGGGCCTCTAGCTACTGTAATCAAACTCCAGATGCATGTGCCACCATATGCATCTGGCTTACATGGGTTCTGGGGAGTCAAACCTTGGACGTTAGGCCTTGCCTTAACCATTAAGCCATCTCTCCATCCCCGAAACAATTTTTTATACAGACTTTTACACTCGTATATTTTCTCAGTGTCTATATAGTATATACAAGTAGTAGAGTCATAAAAGTTTAAACTAAAAATTTAGCATCAATAAAATAAAATTAAAATATGGGCTGGGAAGATGGCTCAATGTTTGAGGCACTTGCCTGTGAAGTCTAAGGACCCATGTTTGATTCCCCAGAACCCACATAAGTGAGATGAACATGGTGGTACAAGCATCTGGAGTTCAGTTGAAGTGGCTGGAGCATGTCCATTCTCTCTCTCTCTAATAAACAAATAAATAAAAATTTAAAAGTATGCTAGAGGTCTGGTGGTGCCAACATGCTATTTGGGAGGCTGAGACCGAAAAATCATGAGTTCAAGCCTAGCCTGATCTATAGAGTGAATTCAAGACCAGCCTGGGCCACTTAGTGGGACCCTATGTCAACGTTAAAACATTACAAAACCAAATAGGCTTGGAATGTAGTCAAGTATAGGAATGCTTGTCTATCATATATGAGATTCCAAGGCCAATCACCAGTACATGAAACAGAAAAATCTTGGTGATTTCAAATAATTATAATTTAAAAATGAAAAGTTCATATTTATATTTTGTTGGAAGTTATACATATTTAAAATAAAATTACATTACTCTTTTTAAAATATATGTTATTTATTTATTTGATAGAAAAAGGCAGGTAGAGAGAATGTGCATGCCAGGGCCTCCAGCCACTGCAAACAAACTCCAGATATATGTGCCAGCTTGTGCATCTGGCTTATGTGGGTCCTGGGGAATCAAACATGGGTACTTAGACTTAATTGTTAAACCATCTTTCCAGCACAAAGTTGAATGATTCCTTAAATATTTAAAGAAACAGTTAAACAATGATCATTTTAGCACTTCTGAAATAAGAATTAATGCAGCAGGTATTTAGCTCAGATGTGTGTCTGCAGTCAGGTGTTTCCAATGCAGTTAGAGATGTATTTTGAACAGGCACCTGGACTCATGCTTAAAGAATGCATTTTATTCCATGGATTACCTTGGGTAATGTTACATATCAATGTATAGCTACTCTTTAAGTTTTCCAGTTTTGCATCAGAATTCATGAATATTAGTCATCTTACTTCCTCTTAGCAGAGGTCAGAGACACAGGTGATTTCAGGTCTAGTGGGATGTGAATTATCATCAAATAATCTACAAGAACACCTTTTGTTTAGAAAATCAATGCCTAGTGAACCATGCATAGAGCATGCACAACAGATTTGACCTTAGGAATTTTTATATTGATTTCTCGTATTTTTCCTTCTTCAATTGCTGCAAGTCATTCAATTATTTCTACTTTCTAGGAAGCCTACACCTCTTATATGAAAAGAACATAACAGAATTAAACATGGGGAAAATACTAACAAATTCCCTATTGGGTGACAGTTAAAAGTAACAATTGCATATATAAGACAGGTATTTTATACTTTTTAGCCCTTAGCATTAATATTGCTTTTATTTTCATTTTATCAGCACATAATAAAATATACAGCCAATATTTAAAATATTTTAAAACTAATGTGAAGAAGTAATGTTTATAAAATGGCAAATACATTTTTTGTTTTAGCACAAGTTAAAAAACGTTAGCACCACACAAATGGTATAGCCATTATTTTTTTTTACAGAGAATTTAATAGGTGTAGGCCCCCTTGTAACCCACAACTGGTGGTAGCTTGATAATGGAGAGTGGGATAATTTTTGGATCTGGTTTTGACTTGTTTCCCAGCTCCAGCTATGGGTCCCGTTCCACTGAGTGGATTAGTTGGGCAGGTTAGGTCTAGAGTTGCTTGGACAGATATTGGTCATTTACCCCCAGTCACCCATGTAGCACCTTCTGGCACTAGATGCACTGACTGTCTGGGGACTGACTCTCTTCCAGCTTCCAGGCATGTCACTCCATGTTATGTGTCAACCACATATGGTGTCTTCAGCAGTGGGTTCTTACCACTAACCTTTGGTGGGTCATCAAGTACTCTGACAGAAATCTTTCATTCTTTTAGGAAACCTTGTAGGTCTCTATTATTAAAAGTACATTGTGGATTATAGCCACCTGCTGGTACTTGGAGTTAACTTATAACCTCAGTGATAATAATCTAGCAATTTCAGCTTGAACAGACAAGACCGTCTTAAAATTACAGTTTTATCCAGTCATGGTGATACATGCTTATTGATAGCCAAACATCATGCACTTTCTATAAATCAATTTACAATATTCTAATATTGTGACATCTGGAAAGACTGATATTAGCAAAAAGTAGAGTTTACATATTTAAGGCACATAAGGCTACACAGAGTAAACCATGAACAAAAGATCTGCTGACAGAATTTAAATTATACATAAAATCTATATTATGTAGTAACATTTTTGGCTTAAATATGAAGATATGAAAAGTTTTCTAATTTTTAAATTCCAGAGGTGGGATACATTTTATATATATATATATATATATATATATATATATATATATATATATATGTATATGTATATGTATATGTATATGTATATGTATATGTGTGTGTATGTATATATGTATATATACACACATATATATATGTATATATATATAAAAATATATATATTTGTGTGTGTGTATTTTTATGAGGAGATTTAGCACTTTTAAAAGCTAAATAATATGTTCATCCAATCTATAAGTCAGTTTCTGAAATTAACTTAGCTACATTTAACATGCCCAAAAAATAGAGGAACTAGGTTAAACTGCCATGATATAATGAAAAAGGGACCCAAGTCTCATGGCAAAGAGAGGGAATTAGCATGCCAGGGCCACTTGTCACTGCAAACAATTTCCAAATGTATGTTCCACTAGGTGCATTTGGCTTTGCAAATAAGCACCTTTAACTGATGAGTCAAAAAGAAATATTTCTAATCTCTTCCAAATCAATTTTATAGAATTATATTGAATTCCAAACATACACAAAAATTTATGACTCAATCTATAAGCATTCAAACCTTAATCAACTTTATAATTCTGTCTGTGGTACTTTGGTAAACTTGTTAAGTAATGATGTAAATTTAAATTGTTAAGACTGATTGTTGGAAGAATCTTAACGTTGCTTAGAATTTTATTTTACCATGAAGTAAATAGTTTTCAAGTGTGTGACAGATAAATACTGCTTGAAGTTTCTAATGTGGTCTACTACCTTATAAAATGAGAAAAGAAGAGTAAATAGTTCCTTTGTAAGAATTTTTTTTGAGGCAGTGTTTTTGATATAATAACCTTAGGAGAGAGTATTAATGAGTGAATTATAAATTTAAGACTTACTTTAAAGGTTAACAAATAGAGGAACCTAGTTAACCTGGTTGGGTACTCTAAATTCAGTCTTTCATAAACACCATTATTATTACTTTAAGAATTTTTAAATATTTATTTGAGAGCAACAAACAAAGAAAGAGGCAGACAGACAGAGAGAGAGACAGAGAGAGAGAGAGAGACAGAGAGACAGAGAGAGAGAGAGAGAGAAAATGGGTGCCCCAGGGCCTCCAGCCACTACAAAGGAACTCCAGATGCATGGCCCCCTTGTGCATCTGGCTAACATCGGTCCTGGGGAACCGAGCCTCGAAGCATGGTCCTTAGGCTTCATAGGCAAGCACTTAACCACTAAGAAATCTCTCCAGCCCACCATTATTATTATTATTATTATTATTATTATTATTATTATTATTATTTTTCATAGCATGAAGAAATTCATGTACAGCATATTATTTGTAAATATATCTCTGGAATCCATTGGGAATATTTTTTTAATTTTAATTTTTTTCTCAATTATTATTAACAATTTTGATGAATATAAACAATATTCCATGGTAATACCTTCTCTCCCCTCTCATTCCCCTTTGAAATTCCATTCTCCATCATATCCCCTATCCTTCTCAATCAGTCTCTCTTTTATTTTGATGTCCTAATCTTTTCCTCATCTTACATTGGTCTTGTGCAAGTTATGTCAGGCACTATGAGGCCATGGGTATCCAAGCCATTTTATGTCTGGAGGGAGCATGTTGTAAGGAGTCCTACCCTTCCTTTGGCTCTTGCATTCTCTCTGACACTTCTTCCACGTTAGACCCTGAGCCTTGGAAGGTGAGATCGAGATGTTACTCAGTACTCCAGTCACTTCTTTCTAGCACTATGATATCTTCTGAGTTGTCCCAAGGCCACAGCCATCTGAAAAGAGAAGATTCTCTACCCAAAGTGAGAGTAGCATTAATGTAAGGGTATAAATATTAAGAGAAGTGCTTACTGGGCAGTTTGATAAGCATAGTATATACATTTATTCAGACATCAGCAGATGTTACACCCCCTAGGGCTCATGACTAACCCTGTTTTAAGTTTTCAGTGTCAGGGATGTATTCCCTTCCATGGAGCAGGCTTCCAGTCCAATTGGAGGGCAGTTGCTTTCCACCATGATAGATGTGCTACTATTTCACCCATTGGCACATTTGGCCTGGATGGCCAATTATAAGGCTTGCAGTGTCCACTGTTGAGTATCTTCACTGGTGGTATCTCTTTCTCCCATTGTATTACATGTAGAATGGCTTCTTGCAGCTTTCTGTCAGATGGTCTACATGGTCTATCAGCTCAGTTCCAGCAGGACTTCTCAGTGGCCTTGCAGCCAAAATATGTGGAGTCTTTAGCAATAGGGTCATACCACATATTCCTGGTGGGAAACTAAGGGCCTTGGCAATAGCTTATAATGTTTTAAGGCAATCAGGGACCTCCCTGGCCAACAATGCCCTGGAGGGTATCCCATCCCTGGCATGGAAAATTTTTAGCAACGATCTATGGCTCCTGAGTGCTCCATTGTCCAAAACTGGAGGATTCAATGTGATTTATTTGTATCTCTTAGATTTTGATTAGCCCTCCCTCTACCTTTCCTTTACTCAATCTCTTCCCCTGATCTCATTTTGGGGCATTTCACCCCATTAATCTATTCGTCTACTTACATATATACAATACCAACCTATTAAGTACAGTCCTCTCTTCCTTTCCCTTCCCTTTATAACTCCTTTTTAACTTACTTGCCTCTGCTACTGAGTTTTTTCCTTATCACACAAAAGCCCACTCATCTGTAGCTTGGATCCACATATGAGAGAGAACATTTGATGCTTGGCTTTCTGGGTCTGGGTTACCTCACTTATTATAATCCTTTCCAGATCCATCCATTTTCCTGCAAATTTCATAACTTCATTTTTCTTTACCACTGAGTAAAACTCCATTGTATAAATGTGTCATATCTTCATTTTCCACTCATGAGTTGAGGGACATCTAAGCTGGTTCCATTTCCCAGCTATTATGAATTGAGCAGCAATAAACATGGTTGAGCATGTACTTCTAAGGAAATAGCATGAGTCCTGAGGATATATGCCTAGGAGTGCTATCTATAGCTGAGTCATATGGTAGATCCATTTGTAGCTGTCTTAGGAACCTCCACACTGATTTGCACAATGGCTGGACCAGATTGCATTCCCACCAAGAGAGTAGAAGGGTTCCTCTTTTTCCATGTCCCTGCCAGAATTTATGATCATTTGTTTTCATGATGGTACCTGATTTAACAACAGTGAGATGGAATCTCAATGTAGTATTAATGTCCATTTCCCTGATGACTAGGGATGTAGAACATTTTTTAGAGGCTTATACACCATCCATATTTCTTCTTTTGAGAACTCTCTATTTAGATCCATAGTCCATTTATTCATTGGCTTGTTTGACTTCTTATTATTTAACTTTTTGAGTTCTTTGTATATCCTGGATGTTAATCCTCTATCAGATATATAGCTGGCAGAGATTTTTTCCGATTCTGTAGGTTTCCTCTTTACTTTATTTACAGTGTCCTTTGCAGTACAAAATCTTTGTAATTTCATGAGGTCCTAGTACTTAACCTGTGGTTTTATTGCCTGAGCAATTGGGGTTATATTCAGAAAGTTTTAGCCAAGACCAATATGTTGAAGGGTTTCCCCTATGTTTTCCTATAAAAATTTCAGAGTTTCAGGTCTGATGTTAAGGTTTTTAGTACACGTGAACTTAATTCTTGTGCAAGGGGAGAGAGAAGAATCTATTTTCATCCTTCTCAGATACACATCCAATTTTCGCAGCACCATTTGCTGAAGAGGCTGTCTTTTCTCCAGTGAGTATTTTTAGATTTTTTATCAAATATCAAGTAGATATAGCTACCTGAACTTATATCTGGGTCCTCTATTCTGTTCCATTGATCTACATGTCTGCTTTTGTACCAGTACCATGCTGTTTTTGTTACTATGGCTCTGCAGTATAGGCTAAAATCAGGTATGGTGATACAACCAGCCTTATTTTTGTTGCTCAGTATTTTTTTAGATATTTGAGGTATTTTAGGATTCCAAATGAATTTTTGGATTGTTTCTTTTTATTCCCATGAAGAATGCCATTGGAATTTTGATGGGAATTGCATTAAATGTGTACATTGCTTTAGGTAAGATTGCCATTTTCACAATATTGATTCTTCCAATCCAGAAACAAGGGATGTTTTTCAATTTCCTAGTGTCTTTTGCAATTTCTCACTTGAGTTTTTTATAGTTTTCATTGTAGCGATCCTTTACTTCCTTGGTTAGGTTTATTCCAAGGTACTTTATTTTCTTTGAAGCAATTGTAAATGGGTGTGATTCTCTGATTTCATCCTCTATGCCTTTGCTTTTAGCATATAGGAATACTACTGATTTCTGTGTATTTGTTTTGTATCCTGCTACATGGCTGTAGGTTTTTATCAGCTCTAACAGTTTGCCGGAAGAGTCTTTAGGGTCCTTTGTAAATAGAATCATGTCATTTACAAATAATGATAACTTGATTTCTTCCTATCCAAATGTAATGCCTTTTATGTGTGTCTCTTTCCTTATTGCTATGACTATGACTTCTGGTAATATATTAAATAAAAGTGGGGACTGGGGACACCCTTGTCTTGTTCCTGATTTTAGTGGAAAAGATTCCAGTTTTTCCCCATTTAGTAATATGTTGGCTGCAGGCTTGTCATAAATGGCCTTTATCATATTGAGATATGTTCCTTCTATCCCAGCCTCTCTAGGACTTTTATCATGAAGGAATGCTGGATTTTGTCAAATGCATTCTCTGCATCTAATGAGATGATCATGTGATTTTTTTCTTCAGTCCATTTATATAATGTATTACATTTATCGATTTGCATATGTTGAACCATCCCTGCACTCTGGGATAAAGCCTACTTGGTCAAGGTGAATAATCTTTCTGATATACCCTTTTATTCTGTTAACCAATATTTTGTTGAGAATATTTGCATCTATGTTCATTAGGGAGATTGGTTTGTAATTTTCTTCTTGTGTTCTGTCTTTGCCTGGTTTTGGTATTAGGGTGATGCTGGCTTCATAGAAGGAGTTTGGTAGTATTCCTTCTTTTTCCATTTTATGGAAAAGCTTAAGAAGCAATGGTGTTAGTTCTTCCCTGAAGGTCTGGTAAAATTCATCAGTGAATACATCTGGGCCTGAGCTATTTTTAGTTGGGAGACTTTTGATAACTGCTTGCATCTCTATGCTTGTTATAGGTCTATTTAAGTGATTAATCTCATCTTGCTTTAATTTAGATAGGTCATATAAATAAGGAAATCATCCATTTCTTTCAGTATTTCATACTTTGTGGAGAATATACTTTTATAGTATATCCCTATGAGGCTTTTTATTTCTCTGACATCTTTTGTTAGGTTACCTTTTTCATCTCTAATTTCATTAATTTGTGTCTCTTCTTTCTTTTTGTTGGCCAGATTTACTAAGGGTTCATCAATCTCGTTTATCCTTACAAAGACCAACTCTTTGTTTCATTGATTCTTTGGATTTTTTTGTTTGTTTGTTTGTTTGTTTATATTTCATTAATTTCAACCCTAACCTTTATTATTTCTTCCCATCTACTAATTTTTGCTTTGCCGTTTTCTTTTTCCAAGGCTTTGAGATGAAGCATTAGGTCATTTACTTGCAGCCTTTATAATTTCTTAATATAGGCACTTAAAGCTATAAATTTACCTCTTAGGACTGCCTTCATTGTTTCCCAGAGATCTTGGTGTGTTGTGTTTTCATTATCATTTGCCTCTGTAAGTTTCTTGATTTTCTTCTTGATTTCTTCATTGACCCATTAATAATTTAGCATTGTGTTGTTTATTTTCTATGATTTTCTGTATGCTCTGTAGCCTTTCCTTCTATTGATTCATAGTATGATTCCATTGTGGTCAGATATAATGCAAGGAATTATTTCAATTTTCTTGTATTTGTTAAGATTTGCTTTGTGTCCTAATATATGGTCTATTTTAGAGAATGTTCCAGGTGCTGCTGAAAAGAATGTATTCTGCAGCATTTGGGTGAAATGTCCTGTAGATATCTGTTAGGTTCATTACTTCTATGACCTCATATAGTCCAGATGCCTCTCTGTTTAGTTTTTCCCAGGATGACCTGTCAATTGATGAGAGTGGGGTGTTGAAGTCACCCACTACCACTATTTTTGGTGTTATCTGTGACCTTAGTTCTAATAGCATTTGTTTGATGAATTTGGGGCCCCCATGTTAGGAATATAAATGTTTAGGATTGTAATGTCCTCCTGTTGGAGGGTGCTTTTAATCAATATAAAGTGGCCTTCCTTATCTTTCTTAACTAATGTTGGACTGAAGTCTACCATGTCAGACATTAGGGTAGAAACCCCTATTTGTTTTCTAGGTGCATTTGCTTGAATCACCATTTTCCAAACTTTCACCCTGAGATAGTGTCCATCCTTTGTAGAAAGGTGAGTTTTTGGGAGGCAACAAATTGAAGCATCCTGCTTTTTAATCCAGTCTTCAAACCTATGCCTTTTGGTTGAGGCATTCAGTCCATTGATATTAAGAGATAATTTTGAAACGTGTGTATTCATTTTTGCCATTATTTTGTAGTTCTTCCAGTTTTACCTTTGCTGTCTTGTGTTAACTAGTATTTCAGTATTTTTTTCCCCAGCTCCTTCTATGTGTGTGTGTGTGTGTGTTTTTTTTTTTTTTTTTTTTTTTTTTTTTTCTCTTCAGCATGGAGGATTCTTTCAAGTATTTTTTGTAGAGCTGGTTCAGTCTTCAAATACTCCTTTAGCTTGCTTTTGTCATGGAATGTACTTATTTCTCCATCCTATTTGAATGGATAGCTTTGCAAGATATAGTAACCTTGGTTGACATTTGTTATCTTTCAGAACTTGGAATACATCACTCCATGGACTTTTGGCTTTTAAAGTTTGTGTTGAGTAATCTGCTGTAATCCTGATAGGCTTGCCTTTGTAGGTGTGATTTTTCTCTCTGACTGCTTTCAATATTTTTTCTTTGGTTTGTGTGTTTGGTAGTTTGATTATAATATGGCAAGGAGAGGTTCTTTCCAGGTTTTGTCTGGATGGTGTTCTAAAGGATTCCGATATCTGCATTGGCACCTCTTTCCCAATTTGGGGGAAGTTTTTTTCTATGATTTTGCTGACCATGCCTACTGTGCTTTGGAGTGAAATTCTTCTTCTTCTACTATGCCCTGAATTCTTATGTTTGATCTTTTCATAGTGTCCCAAATATCTTGAAATTCCCACTCATACTTTTCTATTAGTTTGTCATCCTCTTTGTTGGACTCTATTAGATCTGCCACCTTGTCTTCTATCTTAGATATTCTGTCCTCTCATTCATCCATTCTACTGGTGAGATTTTCTACAGAATTTTTTATTTCATTAACTGTGTTCTTTATTGCTAGTAATTCTAACTGGTTTTCCTTCATTATTTCTATTTCCATATTCATGTCTAGTATTTACCTCTTTATTTCATTAAATTGGCGGTCTCTGTCTTCTTTGCTTCATTTGATTTCTTTTTTGAGTTCCTTGAACATATTTATAATCATTCTAGTGAACTCTTTCTCAGGCATTTCCTCTATCTCATTCTCACTGGAGATCATTTATGATGCATTAATACTTTTGGGTGGGTTTATATTGTCTTGATTTTTGGTTTTTCATGTGTTATAATGTATATATTTTGCTTCTTGGTTTATTTAATGATTGGATTTTTTAGTTAGCTTTGTATTATTAGATGCATCAACCAATGTGATGTTATATATCTTCATAGCAGGAGCTTACAGCACTAGGTTTGGCTCTCAATACTCTCATGGGGTATCTACAAGAGTGACTCTAGTTGCTGTGTTTGCCTATTATGAGAGTATTCAAGGCTGAGTGGAACCAAATGCAGGAAGTTTCCAAAATTCAACTAAACAATATACCCTTTCAATGAAGAACAGCACAGGTATTTATCCAAGAGTAGGTATTATAACAACCAGATCCTATGTCTGTCCCTTAGGATGTGTTGTGCCCCGCCCACTCCCTTCATCCTGACAACAAGGAGGTTATGATTCTGGTCTGTAGAGGGTTTCAAGTCAGCTTGTGACCAGGCGAGACCTTTCCCTATTTTATAATAGAATAGGAAACAAAGCCACTAAAAATCAAGAAGCAACAAATAACAATCCCAAAATACAGTTTATTTACTAATGATAAATCTGACTATCCATCAGATTTAATATATAATTTATCCTTATATGGAAGATGCAATTAACCCTTCTGGTTTAGGCCTATATACCAGGTTTATTTAGGTTGGTACTGACGTGTTGTAATCCCAGTTACCTTTTGGGATGATTTTGGTCTCAGGTATGCTTGGGTCCCACTGTTGGTTCAGTAGGAGTGGCCAAGTCCCTAGACCACTGCTCTGTTCGCTGGAGCTGGGCACTGGCAGTGGGAGAGGGAGCCAGGCACTGGTGTCAGGGGAGGGGTGGCTGCCAATGCTGCTCTAGTTCTCTCACTGTTCCACGTGTTCTTCTAGCTTGTGATCTGCTCCTCTGCTGTTCACCACTGTTCTCCCTTCATGTTTCTTGAGTTTGCGGAGAGTTCTGGTATGAATGGAAAATCCCCTTACCTGGCTTTTACTGTGGCTCAAGCCAAGCCTGGCAGCTGGCTGGTGCACGCCTCCGAGGTCCTGCACATGGACCTGCTGGAGGGGCTTCTGCTGGCCTGTGTGGGCTCTGGATGCTCTGGATCTTTTTTACTTCTCCACTGCCATTAAAATTTCCTACATACCTCACTTTTTAGTAAAAGTGTGTATTTTGCTGGATTTTTTTTTTTGGGGGGGGTGTTTTCCCCCAGG
The DNA here is from genome assembly GCF_020740685.1 of Jaculus jaculus. NCBI lineage: Eukaryota > Metazoa > Chordata > Mammalia > Rodentia > Dipodidae > Jaculus > Jaculus jaculus. Next base: position 74,871,776 of record NC_059107.1, on the reverse strand, counting down.
CTGCTTTGGCATGGTACCTATGCCACCATCTTCCCACCATTATTATTTTTAAAACTTACTTATTATTAAGTCTACAACCTGAATACCATAGTAACTTGCTACCAGCCAGAACCATACTTTATTAGTCTGATATAAACCATAGGCTAATAGTCATTTTATATCTCAGGAAATCCGTAATATGATTGAGTGCTTTGTCTTTTACCTTCTGTTTAAGCTTACTCATATCTTCATCTCCATACTTCACTCATACCTTCATCTAAATATTTTTACTTTACAATCCATGTAATCACTCTGTAACAATGTCTTTCACCAAAAATTTAGCATCCAACATATAAAGTTTTCTCTCCAGTTTATCTTCTTTAGTTAGTTCACCTCATAAATACCAACACAAATGTTTATTGTCCTTACCATAACACTCTTAATATGAGCATTTTCTTTTTTTAAGAGGCCTTTTGAAATAATGTTTTGTTAAAAGAAAGATTAGGTCAGTCTTGACTTATATTATTTATCCAGAATAAACATTGATTTTGGAACTATGTTTTTATCACTTTCCTCAAACACATTTTTTAAAAAAAATATGAAAACACATTTGAACATTGGAAATTTCAGAAAATTTTTTACAAACTCAGTATTGGGTAGTTTAAAATTTAAGCATAAATTTTGAGGCCATTGTCTGTTAGTATTTCCATAGAAGCATAGAAAGATAAAGTAAACATAAAATAGTTACACATTTCTTATAAGAAGCCCCTATCTGTTTGTAGCAACTTGGCATTCTTTCATCATCATGCTGGGGCCAGGATCCTGAGATTCCCTGTGTTTTCAGCCCCCTGGCTCTGCAAGTCAGGGAAGCTAAGAAAGAGCCTTTGATTTTTTTTTCCTTCTAAATTCCAGGGAGAGTGTTGGTCTTCCCGCAGGACTCTAGGCTCCTTTCCAATCCTGCTACTTTACTACTCTTTACGAGGTGGAGAGGGCTGGAGAGATAGCTTAGTGGCTAAGTGCTTGCCTGTGAAGCTTAATGACTCCAGTTTGAGGCTTGATTTCCCAGGACCCACGTTAGTCAGATGCACAAGGGGGGCGCACATGTCTGGATTTCATTTGCAGTGGCTGGAGGCCCCAGCATGCCCATTCTGTCTCTCTCTATCTGCCTCTTTCTCTCTGTTGCTCTCAAATAAATAAAAAGTAACAAAAAACAAAAAAAAATGAGGAGAATCTTGTATTTTTTTTCTATGATCTTAATTAATTTTAGTGTTCCTTCTAGGGGACACTCAGCAATAAAATCCGGCTATGCTGTGTAGTACAGTGGACTTGGTGGAAAACATCCCCACAATGAAATTGTACTTCTCGGAACAGAAATCATTCTGCAGCCTCAGAGCTGTGAGTCACGTACATACTTATAAACAGACATTCATTTCAAGTGCACTTTTCATATAGACTCTAGAAATCCATTTCCACTTCACATATTCATTCATCCATTTATTCAGAAGTTATGCATTCCCATTTTAAATTTCTACTTTATTTACAACTCTTGAGACTAAAATAAAACTTTGTGACCAGGCAGGGTGTCAGATGATGAGGGAGCTGGAGGAGCTGATGAGGCAAGGTGACTAGAAGTGATAAAAGCAGGTAGAACAGAGAGAAGGCCATACACACAGAGTGAAAATAGGGTATTTTAGACCATTTGCCTGTACATTGGCAGAAGTTTTTTAAATCACTGAGAATTTTGAAATCAAAAGTATCATTCTCAGGCCATGTGGACCCATTGTCCATTTTATGGATGTGGCCAAGCAGAATTGCAGAGAAAGATAAGATATTATCCAAGAGACATAGAGGCTTTAAGTTCTTAAGGAGACAGGGAAAGAGCAAAGCAAGGGTGAGAGAAAACATAAACCAGAGCTTAAGCTGGGTTTACATAGAACACCAATATGACCCCTGGTCCATTAAGGTAGATGGGGTCTGCACCTCCCATGTGGGCAAAGGCTGTACAGGTCACAACTGTAGGCTTTTTAGCCTGTTAGTGAGTAAGGAGGGTAACTGTGCTCCTGATGGCCAAAGAAGCTGGCTGTGAAAGATGAAATTGGCTGGAAGTGGAAAATGCTCTCAGAAGGGAGAGGAGGTGGGGGAGAGGGTGTCCCAAGAAAGTGCAACGGAGCCAAAAGGCACCCCTTAAGGTACAGTAGACTAGAGAGCAATAGACCCATCATTTTGAGAGTGCATCTTTCTCAAGACCTGGGGTTGGGGCTTAGAAGCCAAGAGGTGTAGCCTTGCATGCCAGCACAACTTCCACAAGCAGGCATGAAACCATAGACAGGCCAACCCAAGAGGAGTAGAGAAGGAGAAGGGAAGAAGAGCAAGCCAAATTGTGGTGGGTGTGAGGGCCTGTATCAGACAGAGATATTCCGAGGCCTTCAGAGAGTCAAATGGCAGCTTGGTGGTCTGGTCAGGGAAAAAGGAGGTCTGGCCACCCAAAAGGGCATCCAGGAGCCTCCTCCAAGTCACAACAACCAGATGTAAGGTTCAAAAGTGACCAAGACCGCAGAGACCACTCAGAGGCAAAGATGAAAGCTTTCATTTGGGGAAAACATGAGCTGTCAGGACTGACTCCCAAGAGCTTTGAGGTTACAGACATTGTGCTATATAGAGCAAGTTCACTGCTTACCAGAGTAAAGCTCAAACAGGGGCCTAACTAGAATTGATATTTTTGTTTATTTTTAAGTTACAGATTCTCCTGCTTAGCAGGCTGTTCACCTGTTCCTTTTTTGTTTGAAGAGCCATAAGAAATCACTGAATGCTCTACTTAGCATCCCAGCCCCTTAGCTGAAACGTCTTAGTCCTACAGTTTTGAGCCCTAAACCACAGACACATTGAGGTGAGTGCTGGGTTCTCAGACCTCTTTCATTTTCCTGGGCATCTGATTCTATGAAATTGAAAATTTCTTGAATCCCCAAATATGTGAAATGCCAACAAAAATTTAGGCACTGATTTTAAATCAGCAGATAACTGTAAAATGATCTGACTTTCTCAAAAATTTAGATTAAATTATGAGTGTTTTCAGCCTGTATATATGAGAGGAGGGGAAGAAAAGCAAACTAAACAAAAATATCCACTTCTCTTTATCTCTCTCAAATAAATAAATAGATAAGTTTATTAAACAAAATATTCTTAAAGAACATATTTCAAAAGGGGTGGGGGATGTTGGAGACATGATTTGCCAGTTAAGGTTCTTGCCTGTGAAGCCTGTGTACCAAGGATTGAGTCCACAATACCTACATAAGCCAGATGCACAAAGTTTCACATGCATCTGGATATTTTTCCAGTGGCCAGAGCCCCTGGCATGCTCATCTATCTGCCTCTCTCTGTCTCTTAAATAAATGTTTTTAAAATATCCACTTTTCGTACCTATACATAAAAGAACTTCCCTGACTTTTCAGGGTAATATACAACAAAATTCATCAAATATTAATCTTTGTTATTTTTGTTGGAATCATTCCCTTAAAGACAGAGAATAATGCAAGAAAGCCCTCTGTGATTCCTTCTCTGAACCATACTAGTATTAGGTAGGACAAAAGCACCAGCCTGATTGATGGAACTTTAGATGTTTACATTGCCTGACACTTACTCTTCTGACCTCACAATGCCCTGGGCCACAGCTTTTCTGCAGCTCTTACCTTAGAGACAACCTGACTCTCTTCTGATGGCAAAGCATTCTCTATGATTGATTACCTCCTCATCTTGGTCCCTGCCTACCCCTGAATTCCTCAGTCCTTTTGTCTTCTGTATCCCCCTCTGTGGCAGTTTGAGTAGATGGCCCCCAATATAGTAAGTGTTTTATTAGTTTGTAGTTTGCATCTGCAGCTATCTGGCTGGAGGCAGTGTCACTGGGTGGATCTTAAGGTGTGGTGATGGGTTTAAGATTTCAATCTAAAGATATGCAAAGTGTGCCTAGCTGGAGTTCCTGAAGTGTGCTGTGCTGTGTGGCTTTTGGCTTTGGCTTGTGGCTTCTCACTCTCTGCATGGTCCTTTTAAAAGAGAGGCCAACTTTTTATGCCATTATAGAACTTCCCTGGGATCTGTAAGCTTCAATAAATCCCTTGCTCCATAACTGTACCTGGTCTGGAAGTTCATCTCAGTGAACCTGAAGCTGTCTACTACAACCTCCCCCCGAAGAAATACTCTATAAAAACTCAGGGCTTGAGAGATGGCTTAATGGTAAGGCACTTCCCTGAAAAGCCAAAGGACCCATGTTTGATTTTCCAGGACCCATACAGATACACAAGGGGGAACATGCATCTAGAGTTGGTATACAGTGTCTGGAGGCCCTGGCACACCCATTTTCTCCCTGTCTTTCCCTCTCTCTCAATGCCTATTTCTCTCTCTACCTCTCAAATAAATAAGTAATAAAATATTACCAAATAAAAAACATACAGACTCACTCCAACTCTTTCCCCCCACCAGCCAGACATCCCAGCAGCTTAGGCCCATTAAGCAGGTCTTTTCCTGCTTCAAAGTTGTTGTGTATGTTCTTTGGTCATTCATGAACCTTACACCTGGTTCTGTGACCCAGATAGGAGACTCCCAGTTGTCCTCCAGTGTGGAACCCTCTAGGGTCCTTTCCCCCAACAAGACCACTGAGCTGTCACTAACTTCTGATGGCCTTGGATCATCTGTCAGGTGCTACTCTCCCACCCACCACTATTTAGCTTCACTCCTACTTCCCCTGTCCTCTTCTCCTTGGTACGTGTCTCTCATGGGTTAGCCTTCTCTTGGAAATTCACTCCCTTGCTCTTTCTCATCTAAGCCTTACTGGTATGCCAGGTCACACCCCTCACCATTTCTGAGATTCCCCAGGTTTTAACAAAATACACTCTTGACATCTCAGGACTCTTTCACAAGGAGCCTTAAGGGATGCCTTTCAGCTTGATTTTCCAGCTTTGGGGACACAGTCTTCCTTCCTTATTCTGCTCCTTCTTGTACCTAACTTCCTTGGCCACTCTTAGAGAGGAGCAGACAGTCTCCTCCACTTTCCTCCCCAGCCCCTTCCTCCTCTCCACCAAGCTTCCCTGGCCTGGTTTTGAGGGGAACACACACTTTCCTCCTTCCTGCCCCTCCCAGCCAAGCTTCAGCTACTCTCAGCCATAATGGCACATGTGTGCTGCTGCCTGCTGCTGCTCCACAGTTTCACAGGATTGTTGGGTCTATGTTGTGACTGGCCTTGGCTCTGAGCATCCAACTTCCCTGGCCACTAGTGGCACTGAGCCACTCTGATTTTCAAGTTCCTGGCTTTGTCTCCCAAGTTGCTCTTATATTCATGCCTCTGGCAATGGCCCTCACTGCCACCATGGCCACCACCACAAGTGCCACCGCCAGGAACATAAAAACAAAACCCCACTGCCTTTCCTCTTTCCCTTCTCCTCCTAAGATCTCATTTTTTAAAATTTTTTTAAAAATTTTTTATTTATTTATTTGAGAGCGACAGACACAGAGAGAAAGACGGATAGAGGGAGGGAGAGAGAGAGAATGGGCGCGCCAGGGCTTCCAGCCTCTGCAAACGAACTCCAGACGCGTGCGCCCCCTTGTGCATCTGGCTAACGTGGGGAACCGAGCCTCGAACCGGGGTCCTTAGGCTTCACAGGCAAGCACTTAACCACTAAGCCATCTCTCCAGCCCCTAAGATCTCATTTTTAACTGCTGGCTGATCACTCATTTGGGTGCACCCATCTTGCCCTCTAAGAGGTTAAACAGCTTTCAGCCTGACCTGAACAGATTTTGCCTATGTAGGAGGCAAAAGCCTCATATGCCTTCAAGGGCCAGGGGCTCATATTGGTGATTTTCTGTGTAAACCCAGTTTGAACTCTAGCTCTTTTTTCTTATTCTGACACTCTCCTCTCTCTCATCTGAAAAGGGAAATCAGCCTTCAAAACTGTCTCAGTTAGGGCTGGAGAGATGGCTTAGCGGTTAAGCGCTTGCCTGTGAAGCCTAAGGACACCGGTCCGAGGCTCGGTTCCCCAGGTCCCACGTTAGCCAGATGCACAAGGGGGTGCATGCCTCTGGAGTTCGTTTGCAGAGGCTGGAAGCCCTGGCGCACCCATTCTCTCTCTCCCCCTCTATCTGTCTTTCTCTCTGTGTCTGTTGCTCTCAAATAAATAAAGAATTTAAAAAAAAAAAAAACTGTCTCAGTTATCCCCTACTCCCCCTCCCCCCCCAAGCTTGTTGCCTTCAAAACTTAAATAAATTAAGAGTATGGGCTGGAGAAATGGCTTAGTGGTTAAGGTGTTTTCCTGAGAAGTCTAAGGACCCCTGTTTGATTCCCCAAGGCCCAGGTAAGCCAGATGCACAAGGGAGCACATGCATCTGGAGTTCATTTGCAGTGACTAGAGGCCCTGACATGCCCATTCTGTCTTTCTCTCTCTCAAATAAACAAATAAGTAAAATATTACTTTAAAAAAGAGGAGTCTTATTATAATCATTAATCCCACCTAAATTTTGAGATTTTTTAAATTTTTTAAGTCTGTAAGGCAATCTAAAATCAATTGGGATCCAAGATTGGCTCCTCATGGTACATAGAGAGAGGGAAATGAAAGACCAAGGAGATGTAATGTGCTGCATCTGGCTTCTGTGACCTTGTTTAGTGGCTGGACAGTGGTGCTGCCATTTAAAATCAGATAGCCATTTTGACTCAGATGAGGAACTAGCTGACTAATGTGCTATTTTGGCTTCTGTATCTATGCTTGCTTAGCTATAGGTACCCCGCCCCCTTGATTTCTGGGAAGCCTCCTCTTCAAGGACATTTCAGAGATACCGGGCCACGGAGGCTTCAGCCTCTTGCAAAAGATAAGATCTACAAACAGGTCTTGCAATAGGTTCTGCAAACAAGTTACTACCTAATATAAGTACACTGGAGCTCCCACATGCGCCCTCTCTGAAATTCCCGTGCATGCCCTCTTAGAACCAATCATTTTAAAAGTCACAATATGATGTAACCTTTCCTTTATAAACCCCTTTCCTCTGAGGGTTGGCGCTCTCTCCCTCACTACCCCTGTGCGGGACTATGCGGACAGAGCCCAGGCCTAGGCTTGCAATAAAGAAACCTGCTGCTTTTATATTCAAGTGTCTTGGCTTCTGTAGTGGTTCTCTGGGTGAATCCTGCATGACTGCCAGACTTCACTCATGGTCAACGGTCTTGGCACAATATCTTGGGGACTTGTCTGGGATCCTTGGAGACCCCCCCCCCCCCAAATGAACCCGAGATCCTGAAGGTTTCTTCTCTGACTGGTCAGTAAGTTTTCCACATGAGCACTGTCCTTTCTCTTTCACTCTGTAGGCTAGCTGCATCTGTTTTCTTATCAGGTCATATGTGCTGGTGGATGCTTATAAGGACAGACCTGGAGAAGGCAGGAGATGTCCTGTCCCCTCATCTGAGTGGGGGCTCTGTCCTGGACAGAGCAAACCTGCTGGGGAGACCTGTTCCCATTTGTACTGTGTTTGGTATTACTCTTCTGGCCACCATGGAACTGAATCTGTAGTGTGCATCTGTTTTTTTTTTTTTTTTTTTTTCCGGGGGGGGCTGTGTGTTTGTGTAATACTTGTGTGTCTTGCCATTGCCCTAATCCTATGGACATTCCTCCCCTGACTCAATAACATGGGACATATTCCTTCCTTCCCTTTAGGACTCTGCCTTGTGCACTGGAAGGACATCAAAGCAGTTGCCCATAAAAATGGGGTAAAGTTAAAAAAAAAAAAAAAGACAGATGGATTACATTTTGTTCCACTAAATGGCCTACCTTCAATGTAGGATGGCTACCAGAGGGGACCTTTCATCTAAATACTATACTTGAGGTTAAAAAAAAAATGTTTTTCACCTTAGGAGTGGACACCTGATCAAATCCCTTATATTGTGACCTGGAGGAACGTGATAGAAGAGCCTCTCCCCTGGGTGAAGTCTTTCCTCCCTTCCTTGCCCCCTCCTTTATAGGTGCTGGCAGTAACACCCAGAAGAGACACCAAGCCCACTGCTGAAGCCTCAGCCCCAATTCTTGTGGGGGCACTGATGAGATGGACAGGGTGGATGAGTGCTCTCCCAGAGGGACCGGGAAACATCAGCCCATGCGGCCTTGCCTCCATGTTTTTGAGGGCTGGCAGGTTTCTCTTTCTCCTCCTTTATTTTCAGTTCACACCATCGCGTGGGACCAGACACGATGAACTGGCATCTGATGTCTCTTGGCCAAGGCCACTCTTTGGTATTGGCTGAAGGCCAGCCGTCCTTTGCCTGGAGCCTGATGTTCCATTGGGTGTTGGCAAAAACCCTCTATCTATTTCTCTCTGACACACACACACACACACAAAAACCCCAGTAACACACCAACCTCTTAAAAGCCTGTAGGGCAGGTCACCAGCCTCTTAAACTTGTGGACAGGCTCACACCTGGAGCTTTGGGGAATCCCCCATGTGCTAATCAGCCCTCAGGAACATTGCCCTCTGGTCTTGGCATTTGTAATCTTTCTCTGTCATGGGTAACATTGCCTCCCACCAATATAGATAGATAGATAGATAGATAGATAGATAGATAGATAGATAGATAGATAGAGAGATAGAGAGATAGAGAGATAGAGAGATAGAGATAGATATAGATATATCTCAGATTCATGGAATAAGAGCTCTTCTGAAAGTTCTAAAGTCACATCTGTTAGATAAAGTTAAATAAAAGTTAGATAAATGTTAAATAGGTAAATTGAGTCAAGGTTTTTAATCAGGTTACAAACTCCTTACATAAGATTAGCATCAGGCATACCTAATGTATATATCAGGGTAAGGGCCCCTTCACTGAAACATTTAATTGGATTAAATCTAATGTTTACCTGATGCCAAGGTTTTAATCAGTGGAGAAACTGAGTCTTATGATAAGGCCTCACTCATTAACAGATCACTGATGCTAATTTGTTATGATTTGAGGGTTTTAAAACTGGCTTTAAGACTCTCTCAGCAAAGTAAATTAGGCTCCTTTTTTCATCAAGGTTTTAACTATTCTTAAGATGAAGGCTCACACAGAAGTGGTTCATTTCCAAAGGTAAAGTACTTATACCTAAAGACATTGTGACTTTAAAGATAGCTTCTGTCTTATTTATTCTAACTCTATTAAATGGTCATAACTAGGTTTAATCACTTAGGTTTAAGTGATTTAATTTCAATAATTATAACTTTCATCTTCCTGGGATATGTTGGGATAGCTCTCTTAAGCTTTATCAAATTTAAGTCATGGATAAAACATAAAATTGTTTTATGTTAATAAAAATTTTGTGATATATAAAATCAATAGCTATCAAGTGTAAGCCAAAATCATTGGTTGCCAAATAATGTTTTTTTCTTTCAAAAAGATTTATCAAGGTTTATATTAAAATTTAGCTAGGTGTTTTGGTTTTGAAAAAACATTTCAAGCTCTGTGGTTCTGTTTCCAATGTTCTCTGGGTAATTTGTACCAACACAGGTATCTGAACTAATCAAACATGTTTTCAAACACAGGTGCTAAGACTTTATACTGCCTTACTTGTCCTTTTCTGGCAATTTCTAGGTTAAATGAGTTAGTCTATAAATCAATTGGTACTGTTTTCAAGACTAGTAGCAGGTTCTGTCTATATTTATAAATGTTAGATATTTAAAATATAAGATATGTCTACTTTCTATACCTCATATATAAGGCTTATGCTACCATAGTACAACCAAAATTTTAAAGATAGGATAAAATAATTTTAAAAGCCCTTGTGCCATTCTTTGTCTATTTCAATAATCAAATGTGCTCTCTATATGTACATACATCCAGGCTGGTGTAACTTCTTTTCTAAGTGTGTTACTTACCTACTTAGAAGCCAAAGCCAACTGGAATCATCAGAGCAAGAGGTGCCAATATTTTGGCCTGTGCTCCCAGGTCATGAGGCCACTGGAGATGATGGGACACTTATACACTGGCCCCCTGGAAAATCACCTGTCTTCCTGAGCAGGGAGGATATGTAGATCCAAACAAAATTGGTGTACAGTCTGAAAGAGGAGAGTCACAATTGAGGAGCAATCAGTCCTTCTGACTTCCCAAAGAAGGGAAAACTACTTAGGCAGCATGGCCCTGACTCATCCTAACAGACAGAAGACACCAGTAAGCTATGGAGCTACTCCTGGGTCCCTAAAGTCTCTTTAGAGAGTCATTAGTGACCTCCAAAACTAATCCTTAATTAAATGTGGCTATCTGCATGGTCTTAAACACTCAGAGAGAAATGTATAATCAAAGATAAAAAATACCTTACATATATGAATGGCCTATTAAGTAACACAATAGCATTCCAAGAGGGGAAACAAACATTAAGACATCTTTTCCCCATAGTTTTAATTCTATAATAGAAAAAAAAATAGATGTTCAAAGGGTTATTTTCAAATCTAAAATATATAAATATGTAAAATTTATAAATAATCCGGGTAACTGGGTGCCACGAGACACTGGAACCCCACTGAAAAGGACCCTACATCTTCATCCTGACCACACCTACCACTGTAAAAATGGACAGAATTGCCTCTTGGATTCATCACACCCACCCACATCCAACCAGCAGATCCACTGGCTGAACCTGAGGACTATCAGCCACAATGAAAATGCAGCACCTCACTTAAGCTTCAACTCAAATGCTCCTGATCCCGACTATGCTTTTAACTGTATGTATTATGGCAGCTACTCCCCATCAAGTTTATAATCTGACCTGGGTAATAACCAACACTGCCACAGGGGAGATTGCTTACTCCAAATCACATCTTGCCCCACAGGGAACCTGGTTTCCTGATTTGATCTTCGACCTCCATCAACTAATGGGTAACCCATGGGACTCTGGAAAATCAGGAAATTTCTTATTTCTATGTATGCCCTGGGCACTTAGGGAAAGCAAGAATCAAAGGGGGATATGGGGGACCTGAAGTCTTGTACTGTGCTGGCTGGCAATGTGTGTCTACTGGAAGGGCATATTAAAACCCATCTACTAAGGGGGAATATATGTGGCCTTAGGAAAGCATGTTGTTTTTATATCAACCAATCAGGTATAATTAGAGACTCAATGGTGATGCTACGAGATAATTTAAACAAACAAACAAACAAAAAGCTAGTAAGGGATGGTTTAAGTCATGGTTCAGTCATTCCCCATGGTTAACAACTCTGCTGTCTGCTTTAGCAGGGACATTACTTTTATTTTTGTTGCTAATCACAATAGGACCTTACATTATTAATAGATTAGTTACTTCTGTCAGAGAACACATTAATACAGTACAGCTTATAGTTTTAAGATCACAGTGTATACCATTAAGACTCCACTCACTAACTCAACTGGGATCCAAGATTGGCTTCTCATGGTACATAGAGAGGGGGAAATGAAAGACCAAGGAGAAGTAATGTGCTGCATCTGGCTTCTGTGACCTTGCTTAGTGGCTGGACAGTGGTGCTGCCATTTAAAATCAGATAGCCATTTTGACTCAGATGAGGAACTAGCTGACTAATGTGCTATTTTGGCTTCTGTGTCCATGCTTGCTTAGCTATAGGTACCCCCCGCCCTTGATTCCTGGGAAGCCTCCTCTTCAAGGACATTCCAGAGATACCTGGCCACGGAGGCTCCGGACTCTTGCAAAAGATAAGTTCTACAAACAGGTCTTGCAATAGGTTCTACAAACAAGTTACTACCTAAGATAAGTACACTGGAGCTCCCACATGCGCCCTCTCTAAAATTCCCATGCACACCCTCTTAGAACCAATCATTTTAAAAGTCACAATATGATGTAACCTTTCCTTTATAAACCCCTTTCCTCTGAGGGTCAGGGCTCTCTCCCTCACTACGGCTGTGCCAGACTGTGCGGACAGAGCCCCGGCCTAGGCTTGCAATAAAGAAATCTGCTGCTTTTACATTTGAGTGTCTCAGCTTCTGTGGCAGTTCTCTGGGTGACTCCTATGTGACCGGGGGACTTGGCTCCTGATCAGGGGTCTTGGCACAACATAAACCTAGTTAGGTCTGGTTGTTGTTTGTTATGTTTGTCTGAGGACTGTAGTCTAACAAGGCTTACTTATATTTGACAAGACAGAAATTGAGAGAGAACCAAAATTATATGCTGTCTGTCATTTTTCCTGTCCATGTCCAGAGGCAATAGGCCAGTTTGCCTAATGACAAGGTATGGATGACACATGTTTGTTTGTTTTTGTTTTTCAAGGTAGGGTTTTCACTCTAGCCCAGGCTGACCTGGAATTCACTATGTAGTCTCAGGCTGGCCTTGAACTCATGTTGATGATCCTCTTACCACTGCCTCCCAAGTGCTGGAATTAAAGGTACATGCAACCACTCCTGGAATTTTTTTTTTTTTTTGACACATAGTTTTAAATAAGGTTGGGGTATATGGTAGTTTGATTCATGTGTTCCCCATAAACTTAGGAGTTCTGAATGCTAGGTTCCCAGCTGATGGAGATTTGGGAATTAACAACTTCTGGAAGCAGTATAATTTTGAGGGCAGGCTTATGGATATTATAGGCAGTTTTGCCATGCCAGTGTTTGGCATAATCTCCTGCTGCTATTGTCCACCTTATGTTGGCCAGGGGGTAATGTTCACTCTCTGCTTCTGCCATCATTTTCCCCTGCCATCGTGGAGCTTCCCCTCGAGCCTGTAAGACAAAATAAGCCTGTCTTTCCCATAAGCTGTTCTTGGTCAGGTGATTTCTACCAACAATGTGAACCTGACTGCAACAGGGTCTTAGTTATGATGGGGCAACCCATTTCTTAGAGTCCAACTTCCCATGAATTTAAATAGCATATCACAACCAACATAATTTATATTACAGTAAAGTAGAAACAATCATTAGCAAATATCTCTAACCATTGAGATGTTTTAGCCTTTACCTGGCAGACTTTAGGACCCAACTTGCTTTGCTCACTGGTGCGTCTGGCGATGGCATGGGGTTTCTCTGTCATCATCTTGCTTCTGTTTGCCATCTAGCATGGGTCATAGCCTTGCTGTATTTGTGCACCCCCCACACAGAATATATCCATACACAGAGTCCTCCATGGAGTCTTGCCAGTGACACTATGCATGTTGTTTGAATCTATGTCCCACAGCCCTGCTTCAGACACAAACCAGCATAGCCAGAATCTGCATTTCTCACAGACCAGCACTGATCATTAGTATCTTAAATTCAGGTTAATGTTCAATCTCACATTCATGCACAGCCATTTAGAGCTAAAATCTTTTGTTTCCTAGTTATATTTATTATTTCTTATTCTAGCTAAATGGGATCAGTATCATCTTGGCTAGAAGAATCTGTTGAGTCGGTCAAGCAGAGCATGGAAAAGTGTAGGCATGCAGAGTGAAAAATGTTGGAATATGAGAATTTGGTCCACTTGCCTGTGCATTGGCAGAAGTTATCTAAATCAGTAAGAATTTGGAAGTCAAAAGTACCATTTGCAGGCCATGTGGCCCCATTGTCCAATATATATTGAGGCTGGGCCATTTTGCACAGGGCACAGATATATAGATATATTTAGTAATTCTAAGTTACTAAAAACAGACTGCTATGTTTTCAACTTTAAAATCAGAAGTACTTGTTTATATCTGCTACAATAGTACCCAGAAGTTTTTAAGTAAAAAAAAAAAAACCCAAAGAAAAACAAAAGCAAAACAAAATTTACCTCTGATTTTAGATTGCCTTCTCGACTCAATTAAAAACTCAAAATTTAGATAGGATTAATGCTTATTACAATATCTTAATTTCTGACAGATTGCTTGATTTTAGTTTATTATTAGAAGAATATAAACTGGTTATATAAATCACACTGATAAAAGTTTACTGAATGACAAAAACTATTGTTATTTGTCTCATATTCAATTTCAGATCCTCCAATTTAGGGAAAAAAACTTATGTCTCTCACCAGGGCACTTAAACTAAATAAAAGTCAGAGTTGATATTTATATTTTTGTTAATAAAAATTGTCTGCAGGGGGCTGGAGAGATGGCTCAGCAGTTAAGCACTTGCCTATGAAGCTTAAGGACCCCTGTTTCGTGTCTTGATTCCCCAGGAACCAGGTTAGCCAGATGCACATGGGGGCACACGTGTCTGGAGTTCGTTTGCAGTGGCTAGAAGCCTGGGCACTCCCTCTTTCTCTCTCTCTCTCTCTCTCTTTCTCTCTGTCTGTCGCTCTCAAATAAATAAATAAAAATAAACAAAAATATTTAAAACGTTGTCTGCAGGACTGTTAACATGTGTTGTCTGTACTTACTGTTATGCAGGACAAGAGTCCCAAGACGGAGTCAAGATGAAGAAGAAGAACAGCAGCAGCCTGACTGATGTAACTGCAGATGTTTACATTGCCTAACCCTTACTGCCCTGACCTAACAATGTCCTGGGCCACAGTTTTCCTACCAGACAACCTGGTTCCTCTTCTGATGGCAATCCAGTCTCTGACTGATTCCCTCTTCAGCTTGAAACCTGCTCCCCTGAATTTCTCCATTCTTTCTCTTCTGTATCCCCCTCCTCAAAAGCAAAAGCAAAACAAAACAAAACAAAAAACCAAACAACAACAACAAAAGCACCTCTATAAAACCCCAAACTATCCACACTCATGCCAGCTGTACTCTTCCTCTCCTCCTGTGAGACAGACTGGCAGCTCTGGCCCCAATAAACAGCTCTCATAATGGTGATGTGCGATCTTTGGTCATTCACAAACTCATTTCTGGTGCCATGACTTGAATAGCAGGCTCCTGGTTATCCTTTTGTGCATCTAGACCTCCTTTCACCTTGACCAGGACACTGAATTGCTACTGAAGCTCTGACAGCCTCAGACCATCTGCCAGGTTCAGTCTTCCACACTCACCATGATTCAGCTTCATTTCTCCTTCCCTATCTTTTAATAAGTGTCCCTTACAGATCTCTTGTTCTCAGAGGTTCTCTTTCCCCTCCTCTCCCTTCTTCTAAACCTTCTCTCATTCACCCCGCCCCCCACCGACCAGTAAGTGTCCTTCACCATGGGCTGGTCTGCTTTCATTCCCAGAGGTATATTTCCTCTATCTTCGAAAGCATACCAATATGCCAGACCACACCCCTTGCCATTTCTTGACTCCCTAGGTCTTGAGAAAAGTGCGTTCTCATCTACTCAGGACTCTCTTCCATCCACTGAGCCTTAAGGTGTTCCTTTAGGCTCAGTTTGCTGGCTTCAGGACACTCTTCCTTCCCTCTCCTCCTCCTCCCCATCGCACTTCCTTGGCTGCTTTAGGAGAGAGCTCCTCTCCCTTCCAGCTCCTCTGCTCTACCAAATTGCTTTAGCTGTTCTCAGCCACTGGGGTGCCTGCTGCCTGCTGCAGCTTCACCATCCACTGCCTCAGTTATCAGCTCTGACCATGCGACTGTCTTAGGCACGAGTGGCACTGAGTCACTGTAATTTACACCCTCCTGTCTTGGGGCTTGGTCTCCCAAGCCACTCTGGTTTGCAGACCCTCAGTCTAGAGGCCTCCACCTCCACTGACAAAGACACCATGGAAAAGAAAATAAAAAAGAAACAATCTTCACCACCTTCTCTCTCTCCATCCTCCTAATATCTTGTCCAACCTCACTGTTTAATCTAAAAAAGATACTTAAACTTTTTTTATTAGTTTTGTACTCAGTGTATACATTCAAGTTAGTACCATTGTTAGCCTCTTCCCTTCCTCCCCCCTCTGCAGTGACCCTGCTAGTTGGGGAATATGGGTCGTGCATTGTGGGGTTAGCTATCAGTTAATGGGAAGAGGAAATGTCTCTGTGTATCATGATCCAACATGTGGCTCTGACATTCTTTCCGCCCCCTCTTCCACAAATTTCCCTGAGCTATGCTGGGTTCATTTTAGGTCTGCTTCAGTGATGAAGTCATGGGAGCCTCTGTGTCTCTGGATATCTGGTTTGATAGGAGTTGAGTGTTCTCTGTGTCCATCTCCTTCACCCTTATGCTGGTACCAGGTTCACCAAGAAAATTTTGATTTCCAAATTCTTACTGATTGAAACTTCAGCCACTGTATAGGCAGCTCGTCTGAGTCTGCTCTGCTTGCTCTACTTACCAGATTCCTCTAGCCAAGGTCTCAGAACAAAGTGCCAAACTCAACAGCCCCTAGTTATTTTTACCCACCTTCAGCTCTTGGTCATGATGTTATTGACAACCTGCTCCCCAAACTGTACGTGTTCATGTCCCATTTTCTACATCTGCCCTGTCTCAAGTTAAAGCTTGCCTAGGATCCTTGTCATCTGACCCTGCCCATTGTACAAATTCTGCTGCCTTACCCAGACTTATGATTTTACCAGCCATGATCTCCATGTTTTCCTGCCTACTACTCTCATACTGACCACTGATTTGCTAGGAAAGGAGGGCTATAGTTAAACCTCAAAGGGTTTCTGAGGTGAGACTGGTCCCTTTTAGATATGAACAAAAATTAATGGAAATAGCTAGGAAACAACTGTTTTAAACTTCCAATGATTGTACATAAATATGAAATTGAACCTTAACCTAAATTTCAGATACTAATGAGAAGTGCTAATCTCTGGGACATGCAGATTTTGGCTGCACTGGTTTGTGTCTGCAGCAATGCTTTGAGACATAGATTCAAACAACATGTGCAGTTATGCTGACGAGACTCCATGTAGGACTCTGACATGATCTGTGTGGGATGCACAAACACAAGAAATTTGTGAACCTTGTTTGATAGCAAACAACAACAGGATGGTGACAGAGAAAACCCATGCCACAGCCAGACACACAGGATCAAAGAACAAGTGGGATACCCATATCCGCCCGGTAAAGGCTAAAAAACCAAGACATCAAGGGACTGGAAGGTTTCCTCAATGTTTAGAGGTACTTGTTAATGATTGTTTGTACTTCATTGTAATGTGAATTGTATTAATTTTGGTATGTTGTTTAAATTCATGGTAAGCTGGATGCTCAGAAATGGGTTGCTGCCCCCCACCCCCCAAATCAGACCCCAAGCACATTTAATCCCATATGTCATCCACATCTTGTCCTTAGGCAAAATGGCCTATTACCTCTGGACAAGGAAAGGAAAAATGACAAGCAGCATATAATTTTATTTTTTTCTCAAGTTCTCTCTTGTGTAAGATCACCATGAACAGATGATCCTAATTTGTTATATCATAAATGTAGTTCAGATTTGTCATTATTAATAAAACCATTTCCAAGTGCGTTGTACTATCTCAAGGGCAGTTATCAAGTTTTAACTACATTTACAAATCCAAGCTTTTCAAATGTGTTTCATAAGATTATAAAAAAAAAAGTCTCAAACCAACAAGCTATAAAGTCTGAAATTCAATTCAGTGATATTATGTTGATCATAGTGACAGTAAAAAAAAATGCTTTCAAAAGTTTGAGTTGGTAATGCATCTATATTAAAGTTTTAACTACAAAAAACTGAATCTTTATATACATACATATATATATATGGAGAGAGAGAAAGAGAGTCTCAATTATACTTACAGAAAACACTTTCTCCTTCATAACTCTGCTCTCCATCATATCACCTCCCTCTCTCCATTAGTCTCTCTTTTAATGTGATGTCATTTTATGAGGGTCTTGCATGGGTATTTCTAGGCACTGCGAGGTTTTGGATATTGAGGCCAAATTCTGTCCAGACAGTTATATGTAAGGAATGATACCCTTCCTTTGGCTCTTAAATTCTTTCTGCAACCTCTTCTGCAATGGACCCTGAGCCTTGGAGAGTGTGAGATGTTTCAGTGCTGGGCACTTCTCTGTCCCTTCTTCTTAGGATCATGTTGCTTTCTGAACAAAACCCCAGTAGCCCAAGAAATTACACAATGACTCAACCAATGGGATCTCATGCAGCTAAAAACCTTTTGCATAGAAAAACACACTATAAGTATAAGTATAGCCACTACATTACCCACTGAATGGGAGAAAATCTTTGGAAGCTATACCCTTGATAGGAGTATAATATCTACAATCTACAAAGAACTCAAGAAAACTAAACTTAGGGCTGGAGAGATTGCTTAGTGGTTAAGGTGCTCACCTGCAAGGCCAAAGGATCCTGGTTCAATTCCCCAGACCCCATGTTAGCCAGATGCACAAGGGGGCACACACATCTGGAGTTTGTTTGCAGTGGCTGGAGGCCTTGGTATGCTCATTCTCTCTCTCTATCTTTCTCTGTCAAATAATTAAAGTAAAATATTTTTTAAAAACCTAAACTATAAAAAAAAAAAAATCAAAACAATCCACTCCAAAATGTGGCAGAGAACTAAATAGGGTGTCCTCAGAGGAAGAATTACAAATGGCTAGCACACACTTAAGGAATTGTTCAACATCCTTAACCAGTACAGAAATGCAAATTAAAACAACTATGAGAATCCACCTTACCCCAGTAAGGATAGCATACATTAAAAAAAAAAAAATCAAATGAAGAGAAATGTTGGCAAGGATGTAGAGAAATAAGACACTCATTCACTGTTGGTGGAAATGTAAGCTGGTGCAACCACTGTGGAAATCAATATGGAGACACCTGAGGAGGATGAATGTAGAGTTACCAACAGACCTTGTTATTCCCTTATTTGGTATTTTCTCTAAAAGCTCCACATCTCCATTCAGAGATATTTGCTCAACCATGGAATTCTATTCAACAGTAAGGAAAAAAATGATCCAATGAAATTTGTAGAAAAATTGTCACACTTACAACAGATCATTCTAAGTGAACATATACTATCACAGAAAGACAAATGTCACATGGTCTCACCTAGCCTACATCAGCCTGAGTTCCTGACATACCTGAATATGGAAGCTTGGGCAATAGGGAGGCTAGGGCTTGGATGAAGGATGGGGAGGACACAAAACTGAACCCAAGTTGAACTGGTACCATAGAATCCTATATCCTGGAAGTCAGACCAAAATGTTGGACCCTCAAGAGAACCTTAGGGGGAACACTTGAATTGAAGGTTCTTATAGAGGCTGAGATACAACCTAACCTTAAATTTCTACTGTTTCTCTTGCTTCTCTTTTTCCCTTCCTTCCTTCCTTCCTCCCTCCCTCCCTCCCTCCCTCCCTCCCCCCCTCCCTCCCTTCCCTTCCTCTCTCTCTCTCTCTCTCTCTCTCTCTCTCTCTCTCTTTCTTTCTTTCTTTCTTTCTTTCTTTCTTTCTTTCTTTCTTTCTATCCTTCTTTCTTTCTTTGCTTTTCTTTCCTCTTGGCACTGGCTTGTTATTCCCTGTACCAAGATGTGGTTTACATCCACAATGAGCTGTGGATCAGAAAGACTTGCTAGATCTCCCAAAATAAACAAGACAGACTTCTGTCAGAGCACTTGATTAACCATCACAGGTTAATGGTAAGACCCTACTACTAGAGACACCATACACTGTTGGCATGGACCATGTAGAGAACTGGTTTGATTCTGGAAGCATGCTAGTCCCCAGACAATTAGCCCATCTAGTCCTAGAAGGTGCTACATGAGCTACCAGGGGAAAGTGGCCAACTTCTTTCCTAGCAACTGAAAATCTAAGTGACTCAGAAGCAACCAACCTTGTGTGATGCTCACATAAGTGCAATAGTGGCATACAGCCATAGTGGGTAACCAACTTCTCATGGATTTGCTATAAGATCAACTAAGTGGAAATGAAATCATATCTGGAACATGGAAGCAAGTCATAATTTTATCCAAATAATTATTCTGCTTTCCATCATCAAGCTCCCACTAACCTTTGGCTATAAGAGGGTCTACACACTGTAAATTCTCTCTAAATTAATAATGGTTGTTTCTTTTAACTGGTTCTGACTTCACTCTTTTTCAGAAAGGAGCTGGACCTGAGGAGATAAATGACCCAGTGCACTCCACCCCAGCCCCAGCTGAAACCACTGAGCAACTGGGGAAATGACTAAGACTGCTGCTTTCTTGGTGAACCTCATATCAGCACAAGGGTGAAGGAGATAGACGCTGAGAATATTCAACACCTACTAACCCAGAGATCTAGAGGCTCCTAAGTGCACATCACTGAGGTAGACTTAAAATGTTCCCAGCATGGCTCAGGAAATTTTTTGGAAGAGGGGGCAGGAAGATTTTTATAGCCACAAATTGGGACATTTTACACAGTCCTTGCCCTACCCCCCCCCCCCATAATGCATGATCCACCATCCCCATGGGATTGACCTGCATCCACAATGAGGAAGGCATCTTCAGAAAAGGGGCAGGGAGGAGGGAAAGGATGGTGCCAACATGTGTTGTTTACATACTATATATGTCCATATCTAGTAAAAAGAATATAAAGAAAAAGAAAACACAAAAGCCATACCACCCAGCCCATTTCAGGAACTCCAGGCATAACTCATGTACCTTGTAGATATTTAGACTTCAATTTCAAATCCATTACCACACCTTACGGCTGAACCCTAAGATCTGCCCAGTGACATCCAGCAAGGTGGTCAGTGATACCAACTCCAGCCAGATAGCTGGAAGTTGTTTTTTTTTTTTATTTTTATTTATTTATTTATTTATTTTGAGGTAGGGTTTCACTCTAGCTCAGGCTGACCTGGAATTGACTGCGTAGTCTCATGGTGGCCCTTTAACTCATGGCAATCCTCCTATCTCTGCCTCCCAAGTGCTGGGATTAAGGCATGTGCCACCATGCCCAGCTGCCTGGATGTTTTAATGAACTACTGAATCTATTAGGGGTAGGAGACATGTATTCAAACTACCACATTTTGTTTCGTGCCCTGAATACATTCAAAACCATCTCACAATATAAATTTTATTCACTTCAATTTCAAACTTCTCCATAGTTTTTACCAATTTAAAATACTTCCAAAGCCCCAAGTCTCATCTGAGAGTTAAGATTGCCTTTTAGCTATTGTTGTGCCACGACCCCTGACCAGGAGCCAAGACCCCCGGTCACCCAGGAATCACCTAGAGGACCGCCACAGAAGCCGAGACACTCGAATGTAAAAGCAACAGGTTTCTTTTAATGTCAAGCTTAAGCAGGGACTCAATCCACACAGACCGACGCAGCGGGAGTGGGAGAGAGCCCCGACCTTCTAAAAGTAGGGGTTTATAAAGGAAAAGAGTGGGAAGGGGGAAAAGGGGTTACATCACATAGCATCTTTTAAAATGATTGGTTCCAAGAAGGCGCGCGCGGGAACATTTCTAGTTGCTCATCTCTGGTCAGCAGACTGCTTGCAGATCCTATCTTTTTCAAGGGGCCAGAGGCCCCCAGAGCTAAGTATTTCTGGAATGTCCTGTTGAGCAAGCGAGCATGAGTTACAGAAGCAAAGGTCGGCACTTTAATCAGTTAGTTCCTTATCTGAGCCGAGCCCGGGATCCTCCTTTGTTCACAATGGTTTGTCCTACAATGGCAGTGTCATTGTATAATTAGTTACGTGTTATTTCTTTCTGGTCTCTCACTATGAGTCCTGTAAAATAAAACAAGCTATGTATTTTCAACATATAATGGTGCAGGGTAAACATTTTCAACTGCTGTAAGGCATAAAAGGGATAGAGTAGAACAATGCAAACTCAATAACCAACAGGCAAACATCAAACTTTTGCAGTTCAAGATGTCATAACCATCCCTAGTTCATAGACTCCACGGCATCTCTTGCGGTTTTGGTATATCTAAAAACATTTCCAGATCTCCAAGTAGACCATGGCTCAGCTACCAAAGTTTCTTCCACCCTATTCATGAGGGTCACCACATCCTGGCTATATGTCAGATCTCATCAGTGGATCCTAGCTATGTGTGCCTTTCATGACCACTCCACACATTTTTTTTTCTCAATTTTTATTAACATTTTCCATGATTATAAAAATATCCCATGATAATACCCTCCCCCCTTTCCCCTTAGAAATTCCATTCTCTATCATATCCCCTCCCCATCTCAATCATTCTACTTACATATATACAATACCAACCTATTAAGTACCCTCCTCCCTTCCTTTCTCTTCCCTTTTTATCTCCTTTTAAACTTACTGGCCTCTGCTGCTGAGTTTTTTCCTTCTCATGCAGAAGCCCAATCATCTGCAGCTAGGATCCACATATGAGGGAGAACACGAGCACTTGGCTTTCTGGGCCTGGGTTACCTCACTTAGTATAATCCTTTCCAGATCCATCCATTTTTCTGCAAATTTCATAACTTCATTTTTCTTTACCGCTGAGTAGAAGAACTCCACTCCACACATTTTTAGTGCTTCCAAAACCAATACCAGGTGTGCAGGACAGAGCCAGATCTTAATTCAGGCAGGAAATAAATCATGACCTTGAAGAGCAGGTTCTGTATTTAGTCTACTATTTCCAAAAAGTTTGCATTTCTTTCATAGTTTTTCCCCAGACATCCTCTACATTGTTTTAATGTAAAGTGGTTAGGCCATCTCCCTTAAGATTGCTAATGTGTTTGACAATAGTAGCTCCAGTAAGCTAAAATCAGTTTCAGTGCCTGTAATTTGATCTTGCTTGGTACTTTCCAACTTAAAACCTTAAATCTCTCAGTCCAATATCTTTAGCCAAGCACATCAGTCAATTCCCAATTTAAACTTGATCAAACTGTCTTGGCCTGGGCAGTAGAATGCAGCCAGCTCTTATGCTACAAAGTTCCAACAAAGTCCTCTGTAGTCTTTCCTTTCCCTTAGAAAATTCATAAACCAAGCCTCCAAACACAATTTTCTCTACAATTAGCATTTTAAAACTCCCATCAGAATAGTCCATAATATATGTTACCACTCCAGAAGCCATCTTCAGTTGCAAGTACCAGTTTTCCCACTCCTCCACCGAACAAGTTCCATAAAAGCAAAATCCACACAGTCAGATTCAACTCAGCACTCTATCCTACTCCTCAATACCAATGTTTGTAGTTGACAGCTTGCAGGTCACTAAAATGAAGTTCCAGGCCAGACACAGTTATGGAGAAAGAAATATTTATTGAAGCTTACAGATTCAGTGAAAGTTCCATAATGCCAGAAGAAGTTGCCCCCCTCTTAAAGGAGCAAGCAGAGAGAGAAAAAACACACCACACAGCACACTCAGGAACTCCAGGTGGGACTCAGGCACTTTGCTTATCTTTAGACTTGAATTTAAAATCCACCACCACACCTTAGGGCTAGACCCTAAGAACCACCAATTGTGCCTCCTCCAGCCAGGTGGCTGGAAGTTCAAGGTTTAATAAACTCCTGAATCTATTGAGATGAGGGGTGATGGGTGGGAGACATCTATTTAAACTACCACAAGGGACAACAAATGTTTAGGGGAAGACTGGCCAGTGTTGTACAGGAACTTTCTCTAAATTGAAATATTCCCTCCTAAGGAGAAGAGGGAGGTTCAGGAGACTCTGGGAGAGCTGAAACTTAAAAGATACTTCCATAAGGTTATATAAAGGGTGAACAATTTACTGGGGAGAAACTCTCCAACCAACCTTGCTACCTGAAAGTTGTGTAGTGTGCTGAGACTGTGATCAGCTGAGCTACTTGCCAATTGTCCAATGAGCTCTGTGGCCAGCTATGCTAGAGTGGCCTTTTTGGTGATGTCTATGAGTTGCCCGGGTTTCTGTAAGCAATCCCTCACTCAGCTCAGTAAGTAACCTCAATAAACTCATTGGTTCAACCAAACTGGTTTTGCTGCAATTGAGCTTTGGTCTGTCATCTGTGCTGTATCTCTAATAAATGTGTTTGTGGCTCCTCAGGGCAGGGGAGAAGTTTCATGAGACAGTTCCTTTTTAAAACAAAGTCAGATTTATTCACTCAAAATTGTATATATAGTAATAGTTAATGATCAAAATGAAATATAATGGTTCTGTAGTATGTGTATAACTGTGTAAAAAATGTAACCATATTTTATATAGTTTATTTGAATATACATTCAGAAAAGTCATTATTTCATTGCTATAAACCACATAGTCTAAATCAATAGTGAGTTTTCTCTCTTGCTTGTCTTAATTACATCAAATCATAATTTATTTTTTTCCCCTAGGGCTGATGTAAAGCATGATATTTTCAAAGTCCTGTGGCAACAGAGATTAGCTAGGTCCCCAGTCCTTGGATTTTTCTGGCATTTAATCAGTTCTGCCATCTGATTCTCTGATACTTTCTACTCCTGTACTCTTTCATCATGAGTGCCACCCCTGGCAGAGATATTTATTTTCTCTTTCTTGCTCTTCTTGCAGTTTCCTCACTTTCCCCTCTCTTTGTTTTATTTTCACTGTTCACACTGTCCTAGATATTTGTTTTTTGGGGTTTTGATTTCTTTTTTGAAGTAGGGTCTTGCTCTAATCAAGGCTGATTTGGAATTCACTATGTAGTCTCAGGTGGCCTTGAACTTGCCACTGTTAGGTCAGGACAAAATGGAGTTACAGCATGAGGGTGAAGTGAATCATCCACATTCCACAAGAAATTTTCCAGCCATTATCCCTCCCCTGCCTAACAAGTCTCCACGTCTAGATTTACTTCCCCCTTATCTCTCACTGGTCACTTCTTGTCTCACCCTATCGCTAATGTAAAGAACAGGGATTAACTGCCCCAACAAAGAAATTCCTTCCTTCTCTCACCTTTCTCAAACCAAAAAGCCTATAAAGCCCACTATCTATACTCCAAACTGACTGCTCTGCTCTTGAGAGTCAGTACTGACAGCTCATGTTTTCCCTGAATAAAAACTTCCATCTTTTCCTCAGAGTGGTCTCCATGGTGCTTGGTCACTCCTGAACTTTACAATCTTGACCCTCCTACTTCTGCCTCCTGAGGGCTGGGATTAAAGGCGTGTATCACCATGCCTGGCTTTGCTATGGATATCTGAAGAGGATTCTGTGACCTAGTATTATCCTATATGCAAATGTGAATAGAGAGTTTAAAGAACAACATGGGAACTTTTCTATGTTAATGTTGACCAACTTTTCAGAATGATTCTTTCAGACTCTTAATAATGAAACAATAGTCTAGAAGATCAGAGTGTCCAAGTTAAGGCACTTGTCTGCAGAGCCTAATGACCCAAGTTCTTTTCTTCAGTACCCATATAAAGCCCGATGCAGAGGTCATTTGCAGTGGCTACGGGCCTTGTTTTGAACATTTTCTGTCTCTCTCTCCTTCCTTCAAAATAAATGAATAAAAAAAATATTTAATAAGAGTAATACTAAAAGCTTATTTTCAATGGTGACAAGAATCATCCTCTTGGGCACTTTTTTTTTAACCTAAAAAAAGTGTCTTAAATGGACATTATGAAGGATATTTTTTGGTTCCAGTATTCTATGATTTTCAATGGAAAAAACATAGTGAACTATTTTCTATTAGAAATTACAGGAGGAAGACCTTTCTAACTATTCACTTTTAATCATATTATTAAATCTGTTATATAAACTTCCAAGTATTACAAAGTTGAATCTTCAATGAAACTTGGTCTACATG
Organism: Jaculus jaculus; assembly: GCF_020740685.1. Taxonomy (NCBI): domain Eukaryota; kingdom Metazoa; phylum Chordata; class Mammalia; order Rodentia; family Dipodidae; genus Jaculus; species Jaculus jaculus. The sequence continues at coordinate 74,846,374 of NC_059107.1, read as the reverse complement.
AACTTTTAAATATTCCCTAGCTTTCATTTAAGGGAAATAGAGATAATAGATTGATTGTTATTTATCCAGTCTCTAGAGTGAGATTAAAATGGGGACATGGAAGGAACTTTAATTGCTAAGCAATACCTATGTCCAGACAACCCAGTTTTGCCTTTTGTATCTTTTGTTCAAGTTTTTCTAAAATAAATATTGTTCATTTTTTTTCTATATATAATAGATTGAAAACTGTTCATTCCACTCTTATCAGGCCCTAATTCTAGGACCTGTATATATTCCCATTTTGGGAAACTACAGGTCTTTGCATATGTGGTTAAGCTGGGATCATGAGCAGGGAATATAATTACAGGTTATCTGGGAAAATTCTTCATGCCATTATTCAGAGGCAGGGTCAAACATGCAGACAGAAGAGCAGACTGCAATGTGAAGACAGAAGCAGTGATGGGACTAAGGTGGCACATGATATGATATGCCAAGAGCCAGCAGAAGGTACAGAAACAAGGGGGAGGCTTTCTCCTGGGTCCTTGGGGGATACAGCTGCAGGATCATGTAGAAACAGATCAGAGAGGTAAGGTCAGGAAGTTGAGGTGCAAAACATGGAGTACTGAGAGTCCCTGGGGACAGAAGAAGCCAGGCACTGGATCTCTGGTGGAACTTTAGAGAGCGTGACATATAGCCAAGCCCTGGATTACAACCCATTAACACTGATTTCAAATTTTAGATTCCAAAATAAAATAGTCTTTTAATATTAATAATCAACTGTGTCATAGTTATGGTGACTTAAGATGGTAATTCCTGCCTCAGCTAACATTAAGAGTGAGCTGCAGCTCATGTGTCTGAACATGAGTGGAAGCCACGTGTGTCCTTTTGTACATCCTTCCTTTGTTCTATTCTTTCTTCTTGTTGGACACAGATCAGGAAGAGGACTGCAGGATGGCTACAACCATAGGCAGTTAAGGCTCTGATGACCATGACCACCTATGTCAGACAAGGGGTGAGAAAACACTTGTCATTTAGGCCAATTTGCTATTGCGCAGAGCCTTCTCAGCTTATTATGCATAGATAGACTGAATATGTCTAACTGTGACCACAGAACCACTGAGCAATTTGGGGGAACCTGAAAGTGTGAAAAGGGATATCACACCCTGACAAGTTGGCAATACACTCACACTCACATTTAGTTGAACAGCCTACTGTACTCATTGTGAGACAGCCTAAATGGCCACTTTCAGCTCTGAAAGTGATGGGAAAGTATTGTGATACTGACTTTTGCTTTCTGCATTTTGTAAGGTGTTGCTTATAAGATGAGTACAAGCAAGAATTTTCAGGTGTGAAGACAGTTATAGAAAAGATAAAACAAAGATATTTGCCAACTTAGGGAATTAGGAAATCAAGTGATTATGGTTCTCAAAGATTGGACATTCTGCTGGTGCTTCTGTAGCCCAGCCTGTCTCTGATGATTTTATGGTGGACTTCCATTAGTTAAGAGCTAGATATGGACTGGAGAGATGGAGCAATTGATAAAACACTTTCTTATAAAGCCTGACAGCCAAGGTTTGATTCCCCAGTACCCACATAAAGCCATATGCACAAGGCAGTATATATATCTGGAGTTCATTTATAGTGGCAAGTTGCTCTGTTATACCCATTTATTCTCTCTCTCTTTCTCTTCTTGCAAATAAAAAGAATATTTATAAATATTTTCAAAAAAGAGTTAGAGAAGACAAAGATGGAGCAAAAATTCAAACACATAAAAAAATTATTTCTGGGAAGATAACTTGACTTCAGATAATGGAACATGTAATTGCAAGAAAGCCACTAAATTTTGGAGGGAATTGTATTGGCAAAAGATCACAGGACTGATTTTTTAATTGTATATGTGTTCAAGTCTGAGAATAATATTTAGGGCTTTATATTTGGGAACAAATTGTAAGTGTAGATTTCGACTCTTTTTCCCTATGAATTCTAAATAACATGTAAAAAAAAAAACAGTCCCTTATTCCATCCTAAATATTCCAACATAATAATCCTCCAAACTGTGAATATGTAATAAATATGGAATTATATATTTTTATTTCTTTAAAATCTCCAGTGTCCCTGGGATAAAGTGCTCCTTATATCTGTAAGAGCCTCACGCCCCATCCACACTCACATACACAAACATGGGTTACATACAGCACTTCTTCCCATATTTACGTGATTATCACTTAGCTCTTTACTTTATGTAGACTGTCACTTGGCACCCTGCTACATGGCTCATTTTCTCATGAGGCTGTGCACCTATCATAGCTTATTGTATTCATATTACGCAGGAGTCAGTTGATTGCAGTGATGGATCTCTGTTAACTCATAGAGGACTAAAGCATTTTGGTCATTCATTTAAGATACACTAGGCAGATAGCTTGATTGCAAGAGTGAGGATCTTTGTTCAATCTTCATAATTCATATAATAAAACAAAGATAGGTGTGCATGCCTGTGATTCCAGCTCTAGCAGGTTGAAGACAGGGAGATCTCTAGTGATTACTGGCTAGCTAGTCTGGCCTACTTGGAGAATTTCAGGAAATTAATAGACCTTTTTTCAGAACAGGCGGACAAAGCCTGAAGAATGATACCTATGGTTCTCTAGTCTCCACACACATGAGCATACATGTGCACCAACACTTACACACACATGCATACAAACACATACACATGTGCAAACATCCTCCCTCACAAAAGATCCTCTCCTCTCCCATCAGAACCTAGGTGCCTCCCTGAAATTCATGTTGACAGTAATTTATACCAGTGTAGCTGATATTATAGTCAAACTTGATGACTCTTAAGTTCAACCAATATATCACACACGTGTATGTAGGTATACATGGACATGACCACATATGCATCTCTATCTCCATTAACTCACAAACATGCTATCTATATTATTGTGGCATTACATATTTTATTGAACATTGCAGAACTTAGTTATTAAATATCTCCTCAATACTATATTTAAGTAATATAATAAATTAAATAAATTTTGGCAATGGCCTATAAATATAAATTAACATTAAAACAGGTATTCACTTTTATTTTATTTTTTTAAAATATTTATTTATTTGAGAGCAACAGACAGAGAGAGAAAGAGGCAGATAGAGAATGGGCACGCCAGGGCCTGCAGCCACTGCAAACAAATGCCATATGTATGCGCCACCTTGTGCATCTGGGATACATGGATACTGGGGAATCGAACCTTGAACTGGGGTCCTTAGGCTTCACAGGCAAGCGCTTAACCACTAAACCATCACTCCAGCCCCAGGTATTCACTTTTAGATGGTCTCATTTAGACATCACCTTGTAGAATGTGGAATTGGGGACACTTTCTTTCCCTTGTTACCTTTTTCTTTTGTCTTAATTAGGGATGGGGATCTGTATTTAGACAGTTTTTGCCCTTTGTGGAAAGCACATCATTTACAACAGAGAACAATGCATCAGTAATGCCACAAAAGCAGAAGCCAATTGCACAGCCTATTATGGTGACAAACAAGGCAGTCCTGTATAAGTACCAGGAGAGGGTTACTGTTTTGTGCCCCACCAAATGCATAGCTCCCTTTCTATAGCTGAGCTTATAGTTGTGTTTATCTCCTTTCCCATTTTGCCATTCAATTTACTATGTAGCAATTGTCTAATACAATGAATCATAGAAAATTTTCCACTGTGCGGTGCCAGGCTGGTACCTTGCTCTTTCCATGGAGAAAATGGGAGTTGAGGAGGTTGTTAACATGGGGTAGCACTGTGATATATTGGAAGATGGTAAATATATAAAATTTATTTTTCAGCTCTGTTATGTGAGTCACAGCACAAAATCCCAGGTGTCTCTTCAATGGGATGACTTACATATCATTATTTCCTCTAGTAGTGTTCCTTAACTCCTCTTGGCTGCTTGAGAACATACCACATAAATCAACAAAATGGTTATTTGAGAGGGCAAATCTGTGCTATAATTAAGTAAAGCAAGGAACACTGAAACAGGAAATACATCAAGTTTTTTCTCTTGTTATGAATTTTAATTCCTTAGCAGCAAAGCAATTTTACATTCTGGAATATGGAGAAAACTTAGACTGTTGGCTCTTCTGTCACAGATAGTTGAGAGCCTGTGAGATTTTGTAATCCATAAGCAATTTTCATGCTTAGCCAGCCCAACCTCAACCCAGGAATTGAGTACTTTATGAAATATTATTAACATTATAAATTACCCTAGCTTTTAATTTGTGTGTTTATATTTTGGGGCTGGGGGATTTTACTCTTACTCTGAAAGCAACTAAAAACATTTATAATAGGAATTCATGTACAGAAGTAAAAATAAAAACTGAAGACAAGCAATGTGTTTTCAGTGCAATGGATAAAATCCAGGGCTTGGGGCTTGCTAATTAAGCACTGTACCATTGAGCAAAATCGCCAACCACAAGGAAATGTGGAAGTAGAAATTATAATGGCAGAAAATAGAAGAGATGCCAGTATTTCCTTAATTTTACTAAGATATTAGAGATTAAGGCAAGGTATAATCTATCGTTGGGGAAGAAGGTATCTCACAATACAGAGGATCAGAGATCTTAGAAATAAGTATGCTTGGGAAAATCTGAGACAAGGCACTAGTAATATATATATATATATATATGTGTGTGTGTGTGTGTGTATATATATATATATATATATATATATATATATATATATATGTGATCTTGTCTTTGTTCTTTCTGGTAATATTTATTTATTTATTTATTTATGAGAGAGAGGTAGGTAGAAAGAGAGAGGAACAGAGAGAAGGGGCATGCCAGGGTTTCTAGCCATTGCAGACTAACTCAAGACACATGTGCCACTTTGTGCAACTGGTTTTACATGGATACTGGGGAATCAAACAAGGGTCCTTTCACTTTGCAGGTAAACAAACACCTTAACTGACAAGCCATATCTCCAGCACCCATCTCTTTGTTTTCTGCTTCTTATTGCATTAACTGTTTTTTAGGGCGGGGGGTTGAGACAGAGCTTACTTAATAGCCCAGGCTAGCCCTGAATTTGCAATTATACTCCCGCCTCAGCCTCCCATGTGCTAGGATATAGACATGAGCCACCACATCTGCTTTTTTTGTTGGGGGGGTAATAAAATTCGGTTTTTATTTAAATACTGTACTTCATTGTATTTTGTAGGCTTTTTTTCCTAATCCATATTTTAGCAAAATTTTAAGTAGATACAAGTGAACACTAGACATGGATGTATTACTTAAGGTAAGAGTCATCTCTCTCATCTGTGGTTACACTTTGTTTGGTTTCAGTTACTTGTGGTCAACCAGTCTGAAATATAGCACAGCTCTGTAAGATATTTTGAGATCATATTCACACAACCTTTATTCAATTCTTATATTGATATATTTCATTGTAGTTAGTTATTACTTTACCCAATTTAGAAACTTTGTCATAGGTATGTATACATAAGAAGAGATAGTATATACGTTTGGTACCATCTGTTTCAAGCACCCACTGGAGGTTCTGAATGTATATTCCTCGAATCCTTAAGGACAGGCACAATTGTTTCTGGTCAGTATATCATACCTTCTGGACAGGCAATAATTTACTTAAAGTCCGTGATCATTTTCTGTAGACTGCAGGCAGAGGATTCTCCCCAGAGGAGTGGTAATTTTACTGATTAGAGTGACTGAAGCTTTCAAGTGGGAAAATAATTGTCCCATGAATCCTTTCCTTCTTTTTGGAGAATTTCAAATGTTTAGTAGGTGTGATAGTTAAGGTGTTGTCAACTTGATCTGTTTAGTAATCTACAGGTTGTTTCTAGGAAGGATCAACTAAAGGAGGAAGTCTTTCCCCCAGGGTGAGCCCTTCCCCCAGAGTGGACACCCTGCTCAGAGGGGGACTTGATATAAGAAAACTCTGGGTAAAAAGAGTTCGTTCGTTCGTTCGTTCGTTCGTTCGTTCCTTCCTTCCTTCCTTCCTTCCTTCCTCCCTCCCTCCCTCCCTCTCTCATCCCTCCCTCCCTCCCTCCCTCCCTCCCTCCCTCCCTCCCTCTCTCCCTCCTTCCTTCCACTTGGCTGCCAGAGCTGCTTGCTACCTTCCAGCATGGATTGAAGACCAGTGTGGACTGAAGATCAGCATCAACTGAAGACCATGTGGTCAAAACACAGCAGCTCCTCAGGAAGCCTCCAGGCTTTCCGGCACCATCTGCAGTGCCTCGGGACTACTGAGGCATGTGGACAGGAGGACTGAGGAGCTACCAGGTTCGGTGATTCTCAGGCCTGCAACTGCTATTGGACTACTGTAAGCTTATCCAATAAATCCCGTTTTAAAAATAATTCATTCTAGCAGTTCTGTTCCTCTAGAGAACCCTGACAAATACAGTAGGAATTCTGCAGCTTTATATGCCATTGAAATGCTATCCACATAAATAAATACTTTTTTTCTTGCCAGACACAGGCTCAATCCATTTTTCAAACACTCTAGTCACAACATATTTTGTTTGGGAAATATAAACAGAGACAGAATTCATTTCATAACTTTTACCATTAGCATACACTTAACTGGCAACAATAGTAGCACTGTAGGAGAAAGTTGTGGTATCAAGCAACAAAAATTTGCAGTTTAAAATATATTTTACTATAGTAGTTTTTACACTGATATTAATTTTTAAGTAATTATGAGCAACATTTTATGCCTCCCGTCATATCAAAGAACATTCTTATGTTAACACTCTGATATATTTTATATCCTAGCAGTTGCTGATTTTTGTTCTGCCACCAGGTATACATTGGTTTATGGGAAAGGGACTTACAGACTTTTAGACATACTTTTTTTATATAAGTCTAAAAATTGATTTTTCTTCCAATAGCAATTCTACTTATTTTCTCAAAGTTGATTTTTTAAAGTAATATAATACTTAATAATCATTATTTCCCCAAGAAAAGTAACTGCTGTGATATGTTATTATACTTGATTGATAAGGTCTTTAAAATCTTATTTTCTTTAATACTTTTATTTATTTTCAAGGTAGGGTCTCACTCTAGCCCAGGATGGCCTGGAATTCACTATGTAGCCTTAGGGTGGTCTTAAACTCACAGTGATTCTCCTACCTATGCTTCCCAATTGCTGGGGTTAAAGGTATGACCACCATGCCAGGCTTCGTTAATACTTTTACATCATGAACTATCACTATGACCTTAACTAATTGTCTGAAAAGGAGCTAATTATTGTTAAGTATTTCACTGTGCTAATTTTTTTAGACAGTTGTTTTAGTCTAATTCAAAAGGATCCTAAGAGCATGATGGAAAGTTCAGGTCTAGAATTGTTTGGCCAATCAAGTTACAATCATTCATTTAAACTATTTTTTTTATTCTGCTTGTAAAAACAAAAACAAAATAAAGGTAAAGATATTTAAATTGAGTACAAATAATTCTGACTATAGAGAAAAAGGTGCAAGCAGTTTGACTTAACCACTGCCAACACGATTATAGGTTGTATCATACATTGTTCTTTACCCCAGATATGCTCTTAGAGCTAGCTCTTATCACTGGCATGCTATTGTTGATGATATAAATAGGAATGTTGTGTGTGTGTGTGCGCACAGGTACATTTAGGCATGGGAATCTCAGCACTTTGGAAGAGGCAGGAGGATCAGGAATTCAAGGTCATCCCCAGCTACATAGTGAGTTCAAGGCCAGACTGGGCTACATAAGATCTGTCTCAATAAACAAGCAAACAAACAACCTATATGTAATCAGAGGTGGGTGTATCTTGAGAAGTTTTTAAACTAGTTTAAAAGAATACAGGAGTGTGGAGGGACAACAATAAGTCAACATATTACTCAGCTCTGAAAGTCAAACTAGGAATGGTTTCCACTTTAACAGCTTAAAAACATGCAAATCCAAAGCAGATAAGACAGTATTACTATTTCTATAGGGAAATGGGAGCTACAGACCACTGGTGTGTGTGTAGGTTTTCCCATTTTTCAGTAAAGTTGTTAACTGCTCCACAGATTTGTCCAGGGATTTCAGTCTACAATATTAGGAAAATAACAAGGCCAGTCTCCTTTCAATCTCATCCATTAATGTGTTCATTTGAATTTTCCTCACTTGTATTCATTAGCTGCACTGTTATTATATGCACAGTATTATATTATGCACAGTATTATATGCACCAGCGGAACAGTACCTTCAGCTATCAGCAGGTTGTCTTCTTGTACAAAAGTTACAAATTGCATATACAACCTGCCCTTGGCCTGTTCTAGCTAGATAATTAACATTCCCACTTATGTATGCACAAATACACTAAAACATTTAAGAATTATGTAAAATTACACATAACATGAAGAACCATAAAGATTTCCTAAGTATTAAGTACCAAGAAATACATGCAGAGTGAGCCTACTAAAGTATACAGCCTGTGGGATATATAATTTGATTTTTTTTTTATTTATTTATTTGAGAGGGACAGACACAGAGAGAAAGACAGATAGAGGCAGAGAGAGAGAATGGGTGCGCCAGGGCTTCCAGCCTCTGCAAACGAACTCCAGACGCGTGCGCCCCCTTGTGCATCTGGCTAACATGGGACCTGGGGAACCGAGCCTCGAACCGGGGTCCTTAGGCTTCATAGGCAAGCGCTTAACCGCTAAGCCATCTCTCCAGCCCTATAATTTGATTTTTTAGTTTATAGTACCTGTAGGATAATAATGTCTTTTCCTTCTCAAGAGGCAAAATATTCTTTCACAAGTTTAGGTACTGCCCGCTGCATTACATTTAAGGTGCTATGCACACAGAAGAAGCAAAACAACTTAGAACACATTCAGAGTGATGTTGAACACATCAGACGCTACCCAGTATGTTAGCCATTGGGCATCATCATCTTTGTCGGCACTCTTTATGGCCTTCATTGAGATGTAGGTTGGGTATTCAAATCCTATCAGGTTTCAGAGAAGAGAGGCTCCATAACCGAACACCAGGTAAAAAGCCACCAGCTCAATACACCCAGAGGGATGAAGCTCCGGTTCACCCCAGTCTTGGCTTCGGGCTTGGCCAGCAGGTTGGTCATGCAGCTCTTCTTGCACAGGAAGCGGTCAAACCTCTCCGTCATGGCTGCAGATGTGGCGGGACCCAGGTCCTGTGATCGCGAGGTGAGGGTGCACAGATGCAGGGCGCCACATCTGCTTTTATTTAACTCTTTTAGCAAATACATAAAATAGGGTTGGGAAATTAGCTCAGTGGTAAGGTACTGGCTTAGCAAGAGTAAGGTCCTAGGTTCACTCTCTAGTATAAGAGGTTTTTAAAAAAGGAAAAAAATCCAGAACCTTAGACTAAGGTAGGTTAAACCAGGGAATAGCTAAAGTCAAATGTATAGACACCAGTCTCTTCCTCTATTCTGGACCTATATTGACATTTTAAACTTACAAGGTCTAGATAGCCACATGTTTCTGGAGGCCACACTGCCATAGAAGAAGACAAACTATTCCCAAGAGAGGAATACCAAAGGGACATTAGCTTTGATTTTCCTGACATATAACACATAAACCAAATCTGGCTTTAAATTTCTTTTGTGATAAAACACACCATAGTACTCTAAAAGAAGCAAGCTCTTCCTTGACCTTTGCTTATAAAATGATTTACATCAAAAAGACTCTAGATATCAAATTTGGCAGTATCTCAAATTAGCAAGATTGCAATAAGTACAAAGATCTTTGGTTTGGGTTTTTAGTATAATGAGTTCACGCTGTTATTTTGTACTTCAATCTATGCTCTGAATTATGGAGTGTCTTAGACCACTTGGTCCTGGACATGTATCTAGCACAGACTGTAAGTGTCCTTTCTCAAGTAGTACTTATCTTCACAATACAATGAGATAATCGATTTATATATAGGGTATGAAAGGGCCTCAAGTCATCATACCTCATACAACAAGTCCTGAGAGGGAGCAGCAATTCAAATAAGTGGGATAGTTTATTTATTGACCTGGCTGGGAAAACAGACACTTTTAGTTCCTGTGAATAGAGGTAGTTCTATAATTTTTTCTTGTTTTCCTCCTTGTAGTTTATAATTTTTAAGTCTTATTTAAAATCTAATTTTTTTCAAATTTTTTATTAGATATGGACATATTTAGTATGTAAACAAGACATGCTGGTGTCATCCTTTCCCTCCTCTCTGCACCTTTTCTGCATCCTTGGGGATGCAGGTTAACCCCATGGGGATTGTGTGTCATGCATTACCTGGGGTGGGGAGGAAGAAGAGGCAATGTCTCTGTGCAACATGTTTCTACTTGTGGCTCTAACAATCTTTCTTCCCCCTCTTCTGTAAAATTCCCTGAACCATACTGGGAGCATTTAGGTCTACTTCAGTGATGGACACTTAGGAGCCTCTGGATCTGCGATTTGGTAGGTGTTGAGTGTCCTCAGTGTCTATCTCCATCACCCTTGTGCTGATATCAGATTCACTAAGAGAGCAGCACTGTTTGTCATTTAACCAATTCTTCTGTGGTTTCAGCTATAGCTGGGGTGGAGTGCACTGGGTCATTTATCTCCTCTGGTTCAGCTCCCATATGAAAAATAGAAGCATATTCTTCAAGGGAGAATGAAGTCAGCACCAGTTAAATGGGATGGACATTACTAATATAGAGAGAATTTAGAGTGTAGACTCTCTTATAGTCTAGGGGTTAGTGGGAGCTTGACAATGGAATATAATTATGACAATGGATATAATTATGACTTGTTTCCCAATTCCAAATATGGTTTCCTTTTCACTGAGTGGATCTGTTAGTCAATCCAAGAGCAGCTTTGAGTTGCTTGGACAGATGTTGGCCACTCTCCCCACCCCCGTAGCTCCTTTCAACACGAAATGGGCTAGTTGTCTGTGTACTGGCTCTTTTCAGGACTCCAAACAGGTCTCTCCATAGTCCATGTGAATAGCATATGGTGTCTTCAGCAGTGGGGGTCTTACCATCAACCTCTGGTGGGTAATCAAGTGCTCTGACAGAAGTTTGTCTTATTTGTTTTGAGAGATCTAGTAGGTTTCTCTGATTAACAGCTCAGTTTGCATGTAGATCACATTTTGGTACAGGAAATTACAGGCCAGAGCCTAGGGAAAAGAAAGAAAAAGGACAGTGAAAAAAGAGAAACAGGAGAAATTTGAGGTTATGTTTTGTCTCATTCTCTCCAGGGCACTTCAATTCATGTGCTACCACTAAAATCCTCTTGAGGGTTCCAACTTTTAGTCTGACTTCCAGGATATAGTTTTTTTTTTTTTTTAAGGTTTATTGTTTAAATTTATATTTGTTTGAGAGTGACAGGCAGGCACAGAGGGGAAGAGGAAGAGAGAGAAGAAATAATGGGTGCACCAGGGTCTCCATCGACTGTAAACAAACTCCAGATGCATGTACCATCTTGTGCATCTGGCTTATGTAGGTACTGGGGAATTTAGCTTCAAATTGGGGTACTTAGGCTTCACAAACAAGTGAATAACTGCTAAGCCATCTCTCTACCCCCAAGGATATAGTATTCTATGGTACCAGTTTAATTTGGGTTCACTTTTGTGCCCCTTTACACCCTTCCCCCAAGCCCTACCCTCCTTATTGTCCAAGCCTCAAGATGCTATTCAGTTATGCCAGCAACTTGAGCTGATCCTGGTTAGGAATAACAGATGAGTGAGATCGTGCAATGGTTGTCTTTCTGTGATTGTGTGAGTTCAGTTAGAATGTTCTCTTCCAAATTTGACCATTTTTCTACAAATTTTGATGTCATTTTTTTTCTTACCTCCTTGTAGAATTCCATCATGTAGATATACCACATCTTGGTTATCCACTCATCCAATGATGAGCACCGAGGTAGTTTCCAGTTTTTGGCTGTTATGAACTGAGCAGCTATAAACATGGTTGAGCAAATATCTCTGAACTGAGATGTGAAACTTTTAGGGTAAATGCCAAGTAAGAGAATAACAGGGTCTGTTGGTAACTCTATATTCATCCTCTTCAGGTGTCTCCATATTGATTTCCACAGTGGTTGTACCAGTTTACATTACCACCAAAAGTGAATGAGTGTTCCTATTTCTCCACAGCCATGCAAACATTTGTTTTTACTTGATTTTTTTAATGTTTGCTATACTTACTGGGGAAGGTGAAATCTTATAGTTATTATAATTTGCATTTCCCTAATGGTTAGAGATATTGAACATTTTATTAAGTGTGTTAGTCATTTATAATTCTTCCTCTGGGAACTCTCTATTTAGTTCTCTGCCCTTCTTATGGAGTGAGTTGTTTGATTTTTTTTTTTATTGTTTAGTTTTTTGAGTTCTTTGTTGATTCTAGATATTTTGGTCTTTGTCAGTGGTATGGATGGTAAAGATTTTCTTCCACTCAGTGGGTAATCTATTTGCTCTGCTTATGGTATGTTTGTCTGTGCAAAAGCTTTTTAGCTTCATGAGATCCCATGGGTTGAGTGCTTGTTTAACTTCCTTGGCTACTGAGGTTTTGTTCAGGAAGTCTTTTCCCAATCCTGTATCTTGGAGAGTGACTCGTATTTTTTCTTGTAATAGCTGAAGTGTTTCAGGTCTTATATTGAGATCTTTAATCCATTTGAACTTGGGCTTTGTTTTTTTATGTATGGCCAAACAGATGGGTCTAATCACATTTTTGTACATATGGTCTTCCAATTTGTCTAACACCATTTGTTGGAGATGCTGTCTTTTCTCTAGTCTACATTTTTGGCACCTTTGTCCAAGATCAAGGGGCTGTAGTTACTTGACCTATGGTCTGTGTCTTCAATTCTGTTGCATTGGTCTATGTTTCTGTTTATATTCCAGTACCATGCTGTTTATGTGACTATGGTTTTGTAATATAGCTTTAGATCAGGTATGGTGATACCACCAGAGGTGTTTACTTTGCTGAGGATATGTTTGAAACCTTCTGCCATTCCATAAGAATTTTGAGATTATTTTTTCAATCTCTGTGAAGAATGATGCTAGTATTTTTATTGCTATTCCATTAAATATGTATGTTGCTTTTGGTAGAATAATAATTCTCACAATACTACTTCTACCTACCCAGGAGCATGAGAATCCTTTCCATCTTCCCATGTCCTCCTCTATTTCTTTTTTGAGTGTTTTCATGCTTTCACTATATAGTTCTTTCACATCCTTGGTTAGTGTCATTCCAAAGTATTTAATTTTTTGTTTCTATTGAGAATGGGACAGCCTCACTGACTTCTTTCTCTGTATATTTGTCCTTTGCATATAGAAAAGCTACTGACTTTTATTCATTGCTTTTGTATCCTGATACTTTGATGAAGGAATTTATCACCTTTAGTTTTGAGATGTATACTTTCAGGTCACTTATATATAGGACCATGTCATCTGCAAATAGGGCTAACTTGACTTCTTCCTTTCTAATTTGAATCCCTTTTCATTCTTTGTCCTTTCTTATTTCTTGGGATAGTACTTCTAGTACTATGTTGAAGAGCAGTGGTGAGAGTGGGCACCCCTGTCTTGTTCCCAATCTCAGTGGGAACTCATTGAGTTTTTCCATATTAAGTATTATTTGGGCTTAAGGAGCTTTATATGTAGCTTTTATTGAATGGAGATATAAACCCTCCAAACCTATTCTTTTGAATGTTTTGATCATGATGTGGTGTTGTATTTTTGTCAAAGGCCTTATCTGCATCAATTGCTATGATTATGTGGTTCTTATGGTTCAGTTTATTTATGTGGTGTATTATGTTGATCAATTTCCACATGTTAAACCATCCCTTTTTCCCTGAGATGAAGCCTACTTGCTCAAGGTGGGTAATGCTTTTGATGTGTTTTTGAATTCAGTTTGCAAGGATTTTGTTCAAGATCGTTCCATGTAAGTTCATCAGGGATATAGGCTAACAGTTTTCTTTCCTGTTACATCTTTGTCTGGTTTTGGTGTGAGGGTGATGCTAGCTTCATAAAAGGAGTTGGGGAGGATTCCTTTATCTCTGATTATGCAGAACAGTTTGTGAAAAATTTGTTTTGGTTATTTTATGAAGGTTTGAAGCCATCTGGTTCTGGATTTTTCTTTTGGGGGAGGTTTTTGATTACCTTTTCACTCTTGTTTATTTTCATTTATTTGAAAGTGACAGAGAGACAAAGAGGCAGATAGAGAGAAACAGAGAGAATGGGCGCGCCAGGGCTTCCAGCCTCTGCAAACGAACTCCAGACGCGTGCGCCCCCTTGTGCATCTGGCTAACGTGGGTCCTGGGGAATAGAGCCTCGAACCGGGGTCCTTAGGCTTCACAGGCAAGTGCTTAACCACTAAGCCACCTCTCCAGCCCACCTTTTCACTCTTCATGCATCTGATAGGTTTGTTTCGGCGATTAATCTGCTCTGAGTTTAGTTTTGGTAGTTGTAATGTGTCTAGGAATTCATCCATTTCTTCTTGATTACTTAATTTTCTGGAGTAGAGATTTTGGAAGTATGCCTTGATGATTCTTCCAATTTTATTGATGTCTGTTGTGATCTCTCCTTTTTCATTTCTGATTTTGTTAACTTGAGTCTACACTCCTTTTTTTTTTTTTTTTCTTGATCAATTTGGCCAGGGGTTTCTTAATCTTGTTTATTTTTTCAAAGAACCAGCTCTCCATTTCATTGATTTTTTTTTAAAATAGTTTTCTTACTTTCCAATTCATTATTTTCTGCTCTACTCTTGATTATTTCTTTCTGTCTAGAGCTTGATGGCTTGGATTCTTGTTTTTCCAGTGCCTCCAGGTAGATAGTCAAGTTACTGACTTGGTATCTCTCAGTCATTGTACTGAAGGCATTTAAGGCTATGAATTTTCCCCTTATGACTGCTTTCATTGAGTACTATAAGTTTTGGTAGGTTGTGTTTTCATTATCATTCAATTCTAGAAATTTTACAATCTGACTTTTTTTTTTTTTTTGCATTGTTGTCTACCCGTTTTGTGAAAACTCTTTATTTTATTGAGGAGGAAGCAAGATTTAGTCATTTGGCCCATGCACCCTCTGACTCAAGTGAACGGGGATGTTTGTACCTAATGGCCAGTCAGGATACCTGAGCAAAATGCCTGATTCCACTCCTCACACAGGGAAGAAGCCTCTCCAAGTAAGGCACAATAGGGCCTACCACAACCAGGGAACTGGGAGGACCATGGGAACAGGGACCTGGACTACTTTGTGCTGAGTCTTACAGGACACAGACCAGTTCAGGCAACTCAGATTGGGGAGGTGGGGGGAGCCCAGATACAGGGGTCTATTCACTCCAGACCACTGCACCTGCCCACACCTGTACTTTATACTTTTACATGAAGTAGCAGTTCCATGCATGTTGCTCAAAACTTTGAGAGAGATGTTTCTGCACAATTAAAACTGAGCATTTCTTGCCTTCCTGCTGTTTGCATTGTGCAGGGATGGTTCATATATATTGGTGGTTAAAACTGCTGTCAGTGTTGCACAAATGAAAGGGCAGCACCCATAATACAAAGAGTCACTGTGTTCTCTTCCTTCATGCATTTGTAGGAATTTTTTTTTTAAAAGCTAAGAGCTGAAAATATAACTCAATTATTACAAGGTTTGCCTGTCATGCTTGAGGTCCTGGGTTTGACTTCCAATAGCACATAAACTATATGAGGTGGCACATGCCTGTAATCCCAACATTCAGACGTTGAAGTCAGGAAGATCAGTTGTTCAAGTCACCCTTGGCTATATAGAGTTCAAGAGCAGCATGGACCATATGAGAGACCCTGTCTCAAAAAATAAAAATAAAAGTAAGGTTACTACCTACACTAGTCAAGTAAAAAAAAGTTGCTAATTTGGGGGCTGGAGAGATGGTTCAGATATTAAGGTGCTTACCTGCAAAGCCTAGCCACCTGAGCTCATTTCCCCACTATCCACATAAAGCCCACATAAAGTATTTATTTATTTATTTATTTATTTATTTATTTATTTATTTATTTTTCAGAGAGACAGAGTAAGGGAAAAAGAAAAAGAGAGATAGAAAATGGGAACCAGGGTCTTTCAGTTGCTGTGAACAAACATCAGATGTGTGTGCCTCCTTGTGCATTGCATGCTTGCATCACTTTTGTGTCTGGCTATAAGTGGGACCTGGAGATTTGAACACGCAGTTAGGCTTCACAGGCAAGCATGCCTTAATGGCTAAGTCATCTTTGCAGCCTTTATGTAAAGTTTTATCATAACACAGATGCACAAATTGGTGCATGCATCTGGAGTTTGGTTGCAGTGGCTGGAGGCCCTGGCATGCCCATTTCACCCTCTGTTTTTCTCTCTCTGCTTTCACATAACTAAGTAGAGATGTTTTTGATCTTATATAATCTTGATGCTTAAATGCATGTTTTTAAGTATTCTGGAAAATGTAATGAAAAATGGATATTAACTAAAGTAGCACATCAGCTTCAAGGGATTCTTCATGGAAAGCACACATAAGATTAAGTTGTAAGCTGTGCCTGGCACTACTCTTCATGGCACCTCATTATTCCTTGGAAGAATATCTGGCAAAGGCTAAGATATCTCATTGGCTAAGATGCTTGCTGCATAAGCATGAAGACCTCAGTTCACATTTCCAACACCCTTATAAAAGGCCAGGCAAAGCAGCATGTGTCTGTAATCCCAGTTCTAGGCAGGTGAGGAAGGGAAGATGTCTGGAACTTGCTGAGTAATTAGTTTAGGCAACTTAATGAGCTCCAAGGTTCAAGAGAGAGCTTGATGCAACAAATAAGGTGGTGAGTGACTGAGGAAAACACATAGTCTAGACCTTTGGCCCCAACATTCATGCTCACACATGTGTGTGCAAACACACACACACACACACACACACACACACACACACACACAGTCACTCACTCACACACACCACAGTTGCTAACAGACAATCTTGGTATTCAGATTTAGTTTGTTATTTCAGTGGAAATAGATGATAAAATTCAACATCCAAATTATTTGTATGAAAAATCTGTATCTACCACTGTAAATTTGGCAGCTTCACAGTTCTAAAAGATTTTCTGATAACATGAATGGTGACTTAAATGTGGCTTTTGGTAACATATATCAAACACACCAATATATGCAAGACTTGTGTAACTTGGTGAACCAATACCTACCCAATGGTCAATGTTGGAGGCACAAAATCACTCAGGCTAAAAAGCCTTGCACAGTGCCAGTCTACCAATGGATTTTATCATAACTAAGAAACACCTACTCACAGAGTTTCAGATTTTAAGTTTTTTTTTGTTTGTTTATTTTTATTTATTTGAGAGCAACAAACAGAGAAAGAGGCAGACACAGAAAGAGAGAGAGAGAGAATGGGCACCCCAGGGCCTCCAGCCACTGCAAACGAACTCCAGATGTATGCGCCCCTTTGTGCATCTGGCTAACATGGGTCCTGGGGAATCGAACCTTGAACCAGGGTCCTGAGGCTTCACAGGCAAGTGCTTAACCACTAAGCCATTTCCCCAGCCCAAGTTTCAGATTTTATAGTGCAACAAAACTTTAGAAAATATCAACTTGTTATATATTTTTACATAGTATTAAAGAATATCCACATCTTAATAGCAATGAAACAACACACAACATTTTCCTTTACCTATATGCAGATATTTTTCATATATTCAAACCAAAATAACATATGGCAAATACTTCAATGTTGAAACCCATGTGAGAATCCAGCTTTGATCTATTAAATGACAAAGGTATTTAAAAAATATAGATCCATAGTTTTTGTTTTTGAAAATAAAATTATCTTCATACAACATGGTATGTATGTATGTTAAAGTGTGCGTTCCCTTTTAAATGAATTAACATATAGAGGAATGTAGATACCTAAGTTGGAATTTTAGAGATGATAAATACTCCTAGATATAATCTAACTAGATAGAGCATCTTTTGTATCCTTTGTAATACTTAATAGAATAAATATTTTCTAAGATCACAAAGTGTGGGAACCACTGATTTAGAATGTCCTTTCCTTATCTACTTGTTCACTTGATTTATGCTTATTGTTCGTGAGTGCATTTAAAAATATTTTATTTTTATTTATGAGACACAGAGAGAATATATGAATGAAAAATGCCATGGCCAAAATAATGTGAATCTGGCTTTACCTTGATGCTGGGGAATTGAACCTGGGACAGGGGGCTCTGTGAGAAAGCACCCTTAATCACTGAGCAATCTCCCCAGCCCTTATGAGTACATTTGTATACTTCCATGTATTTGTTCCATCCTGGACCAGTATTCCTTTACTCTTGTAGCCTAAAGGATTTTTCTGATATTTAAGACTCAATGAAGAGCAAGTTTCTCAAAATTCTTTTCTCTTTTCTTTAATAATTAGCTGCACAACCTTATGTTACAGACTTTTGTATTTAACTGTGCATTTTCCTACTGGATATCCCAGGTTATAAAGTTTTTGTGCATGTGAGTGTGTGTGCATGTGTGTTGTGTATGTAGATTTGTGCACTCTACACACAGGGGTCACAGGAAGACATCAAGGGTCCTCTTTAACTCTTCCATCTTACTTCCCTGAGATAAATTATCTAACTTAGTTTGGAGCTTTATGACTGGCAGACCAGTGCACCTCAGTCATCCTCCTATGTCTCTCCCTAGTGCCACAGGTATGTGAAACCATGTGAGACATTTTACATAGGTGCTTGAGATCAAAGGTGGTCTTCATGCTTGCACACCAAGCACCCTTAGCCATTGACTCAAATCTCAAGCCTCCAGCCTCTTTTTGTTTATTTGAGACACGATCTTGCTCTTAGCCCAACCTGTTCTTAAACTAAGGATCCTCCTGACTCCGTCTCCCAAGTGTTCAAGAATATAGGCATGTGTGACTATACCTGGATCAGACTATGAGATCTTGAAGGGCAGGTATTCTCCTTTGGCCATTAAGATATCCACACATACAAAGAGGTATATATCAGCTTCAAGTATATTTTGTTTGAAGGACTGAAATGTTAGGTTTTAGGACACCATGCTCTTTGGTTGCCTTCACAATGAACACAGTTGGTAGCTATTATATTGCCAAAGTCATGTACTTCAACAAGATGCCACAAACCTGAGTTTATGGGTAGGTTTCAACTAAAACCAGTCATAGATGGAGAAACACCACCTTGTGGTTCCAGGATTCTGGACACCTTTCTAAAGTTCCAGCATCTTTTAGGTACTTGCAACTAGTACTGCCCATGCTTCATCCACAGGCTTTCTTCAAGAAATTACAACAAGTAGAATTATCCTGAGATATTTTGACTCACAAAGGAAGTTAGAAATTATCCAAACAGGCCTGGCCCCATTAATAAACAGACAAGTGCCAACTGGCATGACCTGCTGGAAGCCACATGGGCACATGGTACAGCGGCTTTTCCAAAATTTTTCTAACCGTACGAAAGTGGGAACGTTTCTCAAGATTAATAAGGGTGTCTCATCAAGTCCAGCTGGCAACTCTAGGACCTGAGCAAGTGATTAATCACATTCCATGTGAGCACTCAGCAATGGGGAGTAACAGCCTGGAGCCTCGCAGAATGGGAGGCAGCTCCTCTCCCTGATGCCACACCTCATTTCACCTGTTCCTGATGACCATGGCCTAGGGCTACAACACAGACACAGAGCAACTCTTTTCTGCAGAAAGTCTTATCCAAAACAAATATATATATTGCTTATAGCACAAGCCAATCAGATATCCTCCATGCTGTTTCCATCTGCTTCATACATTCATATGGACAGTTTGCAAATGACACTGAGAGAAAAAAGTCATTCAGCTCAAAATATGCCATTACCTAGATAATTTTAAACTTCCAGAAGCCAAAAACTGTATTGCTTTTGGTCATCATGCCAGTTCCTCAATTTGAAATGAACTTTCCTCTCAAATGAATGGTATTAGCTTCACCACTGAGAGTTTATTACATAAAAAGTATCTGTACACATAAATATCTAAATGAGGGTGTTGTGCTGAGATTTCGGTCTTTAAATAAGCTTAGGATATAATTCTTCTGAGGCATACTCATCTTGGATGAGCACAAATGAAAGCAATGTCAAATGTAAAAGACTACAATACTTGTATAGCATGGCTCATGCCTAGGGACTAACTTCAGAAAGCATATCTATTTATGTCCACCCATCGTTAGTCAGTTTGTGTTCTGTGTACAATAAAAGAGAATACTATCAACATGGAAAGTTGATATATGCCCTCTTTCTTTTGCTTATACTAAATTACATTGTTATGATGCAACAGTATAGTTTACGTCAATTTGAAAGCATATACTACAAAAACTACTAAATTAGAACAAGTACATTGGGTTATTGGGGTATTGTATTTCTCAAAAACCAGTTTATAATAACCTAATATTACATAGTTCCTGCTATGCAATTTAGGAGAAATTTTGAAAAGTAATAGTTTTCCTATAAGTTTATGGTCTGAAAATCAGGAGTAAAGAGCAGCATGTTCTCTGAAAATAATTAATAAAAGATAATACATGTACAAATAAGTCTCATGAGAGGTACATAGTTTAATATCATTTATAATATAAACAATAGATAGTTCCAAGTTGCAGATTGCAATAAAGCTAACATACTCTAAGTTGAAAATTCTGGAAGAGTACAACAAAGACCCCTAACCCACAGATATTATGTAGTCATGAGCTTTTAAGGTATAGCCTTGGTTCTCTCAGTCATTGGGCTCAATTAGAAGGATGAAGTTAATGTCAACAGTCTTACCTGTGAATATGGTTCCTTCTAAGTCAACTCTTCTTTATATTTTTTGTTTTGTATTCACCTATGTGGGATCCATTTATCACAGGACTGACTATATTAAGACTATTTTCTTATTGTATGTATTTTTGATACTCTAGCACTCAGGGATTTTACAGGCTAAAGAAAGAACTATATCTTGGAGTCTAGATGATTCCTAATATGAAAAACAACTTGCCTAAGAGCCTGTATTTCTTATGCCAATCAATAACTCCATGTCTCTAGCTTCAATGATCTCCTTTGCCAATTCTCATGGACCAAGGTAATGTATCAGCTGGTGTAAAAACTGGCTACTAGAAACCACTCCTGTATCCCTGAACCTTCTAGACTCATTGGTGCATTGCTAAGACTTAAACTCAGGGCCTTGTATATGCTAGGAAGATGCTCTACCTCTGAAACACATCTTAAGCTTTTAGAATTATTCAAACATGCTAATTCAAATTGTGTTACCTTGTCCTTCTTTGACTGTCTTCCTAATACCCTAGTAATGGCTGTGATCTAGACTTTCTCCTTTTCTGTTTCTATCACCAAACCAAAACCTTATATTTTGGGACTGGAGAGGTAGCTGAGTTGGGGGAGTGCTTGACGAGCATGCAAGTAGCCCTGAGTAAAATTCCTAACACCACATAGACTAGGGAAACAAAATAAAACAAATAATCTAATCAATTTTCCTATGGCTTTATTGATTTACCCAACATTTACATTCTTTTTAAAAAATTTTGTTTGTTTTTATTTATTTGAGAGCAACAGACAGGGAGAAAGAGAGAGGGAGAGAGCGAGGGAGAGAGAGAGAGAGAGAGTGAGAGAGAGAGAGAGAGAGAGAGAATATGGGTGCACCAGGGCCTCCAGCCACTCCAAATAAACTCCAGATGCACACACCAACTTGTGCATGTGGCTTAAGTGGGTACTGGGGAATCAAGCCTTGAACTGAAATTGTTAGGCTTCATAAGCAAGTGCTTAACCACTAAGCCTTCTCTCCAGCCCCTTGCATTCTTAATATAAGGCAAATATGATTTTGTTTATATTGAAACCAACATACCTACCCTGCTGGTTCCCTCCTTCTCCCCCCAACTGAGAAGCCTATGTGCTTAATCCCTCAAACCTGGCCTATGTTATCCTACCCATGTGCTACTCTCTTGAACTTGCACCATGTTACACTATCCATACACTTAAGCCATAGACTTAGGCTTTGTTACCTTATCCACACATTAACCTCTTGAAACTTGACTTCATTATCTAATAGGAAACATGGAGTTAGCAAATCTCCCTAAAGTCAAAGACCTGACAATAAGAAGACTGGCCATGGTTGATACAGGTGATCAGATGTAGAGGGGTTCAGCAAAGTTCTGAAAGATTCAAGAAACATGCAGCTGCTCATTTGCATAAGGGGGTACTATGTGATAAGGAATTCAGGCATCCTTCATGGAACGGGAGAAGCTCTCAACAGACAGCAGGCAAAGAGTGGACACCCAGCTCTACATCTTTGAGAACTCTGAATATACCTCCATTAGCATCTTGGAAGTGGATGCCATACATAGTCTCTCAACAATAGCCTTTGGTTGCTAACAGCTTGCTGGTAGATATATGAGGGTAAGACGAGGGAACTATTCAAACCAGAGGACACTTCTGACCTACAAGTTTGTGAGGTGATAATTTGGT
The DNA here is from genome assembly GCF_020740685.1 of Jaculus jaculus. Classification (NCBI taxonomy): domain Eukaryota; kingdom Metazoa; phylum Chordata; class Mammalia; order Rodentia; family Dipodidae; genus Jaculus; species Jaculus jaculus. Next base: position 74,823,973 of record NC_059107.1, on the reverse strand, counting down.
GTAGCAGCAGTAGGCAACAATATACAAATCTTAGAGGCAAAGCCCATCCAGAGAACAAGCAATATATTTCTCTTAGGAGAAATATAATTCCTTTGGGAATTACTCTTTCACAGATAGGTATAGAGATGACACTTTTCTTCTTATGTCACTTGTGCACATTAAAATGACTATGGGATATGAATATGGTCAGTGATTATTCCCATTTTGAGCAGAGTTTGTTTTAAGACAATGTTGTAGGAGGTGGTGTGAGAAATTATGTTGAACATATGAATGTATTTTTCTTACATGAAAGCAATCACTGATGTATGATCTCACTGTGAGTTTATAAGGAAATAGAGTGTACTCCATCACATGGAGATGGTAGATCAGCTGCAATCTCTGACATTTCTTTGTATCAGACACCAAAATCCCACTCAGCTTCTCTGTAGGTAAAGATTAAGAAGCAAACAAAACTAATTTTTTTTTTTTTTTTAAGTCTGGAGAGATGGCTTAGTAGTTAAGCACTTGCCTGTGAAGCCTAAGGACCCCGGTTCAAGGCTCGATTCTCCAGGGCCTACGTTAGCCATATAGACAAGGGGTCACATGCCTCTGGAGTTCATTTTCAGTGGCTGGAGGCCCTGGTGCACCCATTCTCTCCTCTCTCTCTCTCTCTCTCTCTCTCTCTCTCTCTCTCTCTCTCTCTTTCTCTCTTTGCCTTTCTCTATCTGTCACTCTCAAATAAATAAAAATAAAATGTTAAAAAAAGATTAAGAAGCAGAATCATTGTAAAGTGTCAGTTAGGTACTAAAATGCTTAATGTTCATTGTGAATTCCTACAAAGGGATGGGGCCAGTCAGAGGTGGGATGGAGAAGCAGACAGCTTAATTAAACACCAGGAGCCTTTTTTGATTATGAATAGTTTTGGAAAGACGTATGCTGGAAATTCTTTGTAAGCTACTTTAAAAATAATTATTTTCATCTGTGATCTACCCCCTCCCATTAGACCCTCCTTGTTGATGAAAATGGGTCGTGCATTGTGGAGTTAGCCCCTGGTTATTGGTATGATAAATGTCTCTGCAAATCATGACCCAACATGTGGTACCAAACTGCCTGTATTTACTGAAAAGAAAACTAATAAATTAAATTAAAAAAAAAAATAGTACAGGATTTGGGCTCTGAAAAAAAAAATAATAATGACATGGACTTTACCAGAAAGGCCTGGACACACATAAATGCCTGTTCCAGGGTTTGCCCTAGTGTAAGGAGTCCCCATAATAACTTTTCCCTTGAAGACATAAAAGGTTTCTCCTACAAGTAATTGATAGCTGGGCGGGGGGGAGGGTGGGGGAGAAGCAGGTGAAATTTTTGTCATTTATTAAGAATATACTCTAACTGCTTTATGAAATTCACCAGAAGGCATGATTTTATTCATTAAACAATGCAGCAAAACATTACTGAATGCATGCTAGAGGAGATTTCAAGATCAAATACAATATGCTTCTAGCCCTAAGAAACTCATTCATTCACCCAAGATGACAATAGAGTATCATGGTCAGGTGTACTGCTATCAGAATAAGACCAACTTGGGTACCAACAAATTTGCTCTTTTTCCTTGGGGAAAACTTTTCTATCCCTCTATTTTAACAAAAACCACCTCTTCAGAAAGTCAGTTAATATGTATATGTACTTTGTACTTACTACTGGGGATGACAATAAATACCATATATTACTTTCCTTATCTATTTATATAAATTAAAATTACAGCATGTCATATAAAAAAAATATTTATTTTCTTTTTCCTTCTCTCTCTCTAGTCATGAATTTTGTTTTGAAAATACCAGGCCTTTGTTGTGATGTGAAAGAGGTACAAAAAAAGGAAATATAATTTTTTGTTTTGTGAGAATTTTAAAGTGATGGGGGCTGTGGAGAGGGTTTAGTGGATAAACTTTGTCAGCAAGTATGAGAACCTGAGTTTAGGTTCCCAGAGCCATATAAAAGTTGGGTACCATGGTGCATGCCTGTATTGCTGTGGAGGCTGAGACAGGAGGATCCCTGAGACTTACAGGCTAGCTAGTTTATCTGAATAACTGAGGTTCAAGACCATCCACATGTCCTTTCTCAAAAAAAAGAGAGTAATTGAGGAACATATCTGACATTAGCATACACACATATGTTCACACATGCACATATACCAACACATGCACAAAAATAAAGGGATATTATCATATCTTTTAATATGCATTTGTTGTGTGATCATTGATATACAGAATCCTTGAAGTTGGTGACAAAACTTGACAAATTGAATGTGGGCCAAAGAACAACTCTCTTTTACATGTGCTTTCTCTCCAAACATATGCACATCCATATTCACCTGTGTACAACACACACACTATAGGTGTTAGCTCAAGGAATACCAGTAGGTATAAAAAGGCTTTTTGTAATGATGGAAATACCCATCAGTCAAGAATATATAGTTATTCTAAGTATGTGTGTACCTAATAACAATTAAATCAATAGAAATAAAAGAAAAATCACAATTCTCTTGATTACTGTTAGAAATTTCAACACTCTTCTGACAATATATATTGAACATGTAAATAGAAGATGAATGAGGATATAAGAGCATTTACTGACATTAGCTACTATGTTTATGTAACTTAGTAAATAATTTACTGCCTAAATCTCAAAGTATATTTTTTGAGTGCTCATGGGATTGTGGTAAATCATATTGTGTGCCATAAAAATATCAATATATTTTAACTAATTAAAATCACATAAAGGAATTTTTATGATCATCACAGAATTAAACTGTAAAGAAATTTTAAAATGATACTTTTATATGCCTCACAACTTGAGGAAGAAATTACAAAGTAACTTTGACAAAGGAAATTTATTAATTTTATTAATTGAATGCCATAAATTCACCAATACAATTCAAGTTTGTACAAGATAATAGTGAGATTGTCAATGATTTATTAATATTGGTTTTGTAGACTGCTTAAGAAACCCTTGTTTATATTAAATTCTCTTCTAAATAATTTTACATTTAAACTTTATAAACCTAGATGAAGTGTTTTTTTTTCTGCAAGTAGAAATGTAAGTTATATTCTTTAATTTATACAGTTACATTCAATAAATTACTACAATTTATTGAAGGGACAAATCTCTTATCTTATTTGGCAGTGCTACTTTTGTAATGAAATAGGAGACTTTGTAGATAGTTTCTGCTTTTGGGCTGTGTCTAGTACTGTTGATGTATTTGTCTATCTTTGTAAAACAAAAACAGTGTTTAATTTCTATAGCTTTATGATGATTCAATATTTTCTAATATTATCCTTTAATTTTACTTTTTGAAGATATTCATGGGTATTTTATTATTAGGACCTTGGTGTTATACAATGATTTTGATGGAGATTCTATTAAATTTTTAAATAAATTTGCAAATATTTGTGGTTTTTTAGATAGTGAAGTCAGTCCATGTACATACTGAGTACTTCCATTTATTTGGATTATCTTCATTTTTTAAAAAAATTATTTATTTATTTGAGAGTGAAAGATAGGGAAAAAGGCACACACACACACACACACACAGAGAGAGAGAGAGAGAGAGAGAAACAGAGACAGAGACAGATAGACAGACACACACACACACACACACACACACACACACACACACACACACACAGAGAATGGGCACAGCAGGGTCTCCAGCCACTGCAAATGAACTCCAGATGCATGCATCACCTTGTGCATCTGGCTTTTATGGGTCTTGGGGAATCAAACCAAGGGCCTTTGGCTTTGCAGGCAAATGCCTTAACTGTTAAGCCATCTCTCCAGCCTCCAGGTTTTTTTTTCTTAATAATGTTCAGTAAACTGCTATGAAGTCACTTGCACATATATTGTTATATTTATACATTTAATGATTTCTGTTTTCATAACTGGAATCATTTTTATAAATTATTTTCTCATTGTTTTCTTCATGTTTATTAAAAATCATCTTTCACTAACTTCAGTACAATGGTGAGAGAGAGACCTTGGTTTGAGTAAGACCAATTGAAGCTACAACTGCAGAAGAGATCCGCCCAAACCACATAGAGTGAGATAGAAAGTGTCACAGGTACAAACTTGGGGATCTTTAGTATCTAACATAGAGAAATACGAAGCATATCTATTGAGGAAAATCTAAACATAAGAGCTGAGAAAAACTGGAAGAATGTGTTATCAGAAGCCAAGGGGAAATAGTTGAATGATAATAAAACCCCAGATTGAATGCTGACAAAAGGCCATGATACACCACCGTACCACTGCTGGTAAGCATCTACTGTGTCAAACACCATGCTCAGAGATTTCTTCTTCCTTAGCTCAATCATTCTGCACCACTGCAGCCACACTATAGCTAAAGAGTATCATGTCCAACCATCATAGTACAACACCCTCTGAGTCACATGGACATAATGGAGTCTGGTTTAGTACGGTGACCAGAGTCAAAAAAAAAAAAAAAGTATGAGACAATAGAGACACCATGTGAAGGCTGAATCAAAGGGATTGAGGACAAGAGTATGCTGACATAAGAAGAAATTTTACTCAAGTGACTTAAAAACATCCTGGCCAAGGTTCTGAAATAATTGCCTTCTGTTCATCCCTGCAAGATCTACAACTGGGCAAGCAGCAAAGAAACAAAGAAAAATGTTAGAAACATCTGGTACATGTGAGGCATACCTGTATTTATGTATTGAGAGAAAAAGAAAGATATATTATCTTTTGTTGTATCTGTTATCTATCATCAATCTCTATAGAATGTCTCTTTATCTTTATATATTTATATTAACCTTTTTGAATCTCTTTTTAAATTTATTTTAATTTATTTATTTGACAGAGAAAGAGGGAGAGAGAGAGAATGGGTGCACCCAGGCCTTTAGCCATTGCAAATGAACTCCAGATGTGTGCATAACCTTGCACATCTGGCTAACATGGGTTCTGGGAAATCGAACCTGAGTCCTTTGCCTTTGTAGGCAAATGCCTTATCCACTAAGCTCCCTTTTTTGTATCTCTTTATATTACTACTAATTAACTCTACATATCTTATATCTATCTGTCTATCTGTCATCTATCTATCTATCTATCTATCTATCTATCTATCTATCTATCATCTATCTTCATCATCTATCTATCATTTATCTACCTATCAATCCATCCATTCACTTACTTATTCTTCCACATATCCAGCTATTCATTCCTCTTCTATTTTTTTAAGGTTTAGAGAGGCCTTATTAGATTAAAAGAAGGAAAGGGGAGGAAGTAGAGAGAGTTCCCACCGTGAGGGAGGTGAGAGGTGGTGAAGCCTCTAATTTTCTGTTTCTTGCAAAGCATGGCATTTTCCTAGGATAGAAGACAGTATCTTTCTTGTATATCCTGAGACTTTGGAAAGTATTCGTTTCTCCTCTGACCTTGTCTTTGAGACTCAACACTGACTCACACATTTGCTCTGCCTGCCACTGGTCCATGTGTCCTTAGGAGTAAAACCAACACAGTATAAAAATACTCATTTTCTCATTGTGAGGAAATAAGAAACTCCAAATAACCAGGAGTAATAGCAATAGTTGCTTCCTAACTCTCCCTAGTGAGAACATTTCATCTATTCTGGACTACTTGATATATAGTATAGGACCAGTAGTATGAGCTATGCCTGGGGAATTGTCAGAAGCTCACATTCTCAGGCTCCATCATAGCTTCATGATAATATCTGGGTTTTTCCATGGTGTCTTGGGAATTTACAGCCCTATAGGAAATAGGTATCTAAGGAATAATTCTCCAGTTGCTACCTACTGCCATGGGGCAGAAGGGGAAAATTGGGCCTAAGAGTTGTTCTTAAGGCTAACAAATAATTTTCTGGTACAAAAGACTTATCTGTATTTGGACCCATATATGTATGCTAACATAGAACTACCCTGGGCCCATCTGTCCAATGCAATATACCTACAAAAGTAGTTATATTTCAACAACTTTTATATGCTTTGCAGATAATTTTCAGATGCTAGATTTTATTTAGCAGCTTAAATTATCAACAATCTGGAATAAAATCATTCTCTTTTCCAAATCTGCACTTATGCTGGTGCTGAGTTCCTGAATCAAATAATAACACAGTGGAGAAGCATAACCAGAAAATAATCTAGAAAATTCTGCTGAGCTGAAAATTTGAAGAAAAGCAAGAATATTACAATGGATGACAATATCTTCACAATAGAACTAAAAGTGCATAAAATAGATTATGCATTC